>NC_059112.1:103889181-104489181 GCF_020740685.1 Jaculus jaculus
TAACTGCCAAGCCATCCCTCCAGCCCTATTTATTTACATGAGAGAGAGAGAGAGAAAGAGAGAGAGAGAGAGGGAGAGAGAATGGGAACTCCAGGGCTTCTAGCCACTGCAAATGAATTCCAGACACATGCGCCACTTTGTGCATCTGGCTTTGTGTGGGTACTGGTGAATTGAACCTGGGTTCTTAGGCTTTGCAGGCAAGTGCCTTAACCACGGAGCAATCTCTCCAGCCCCCTCTTAGTGTTTTAAAAATAATCTTTATTATTTTTAACACTTTTTTTTTCAAGGTAGGGTCTCACTCTAGCCCAGACTGATCTGGAATTCATTATGGAGTCTCAGGGTGGCCTTGAACTCATGGCGATCCTCCTACCTCTGCCTCCCGAGTGCTGGGATTAAAGGCGTGTGCCACCATGCCCAGCTTTTTAAACACTTTTATACATGGATGTAATATATTTTAATCTTATTCCTCCATTTTTTTATTTTTTATTTTTTTTTTTAGTTTTTCAAGGTAGGGTTCACTCTAGCCCAGGCTGACCTGGAATTCACTATGTAGTCTCAAGATGGCCTTGAACTTATTACAATCCTCCTACCTCTGCCTCCCAAGTGCTGGGATTAAAGGCATGCACAATCATAGCCAGCTTCAATTACTCTTTCCCATTCCCCTCCCATTCTCACTAAAACCCTCTTCTTCCCAATTAATCTCTGCCCTACTTTCTTTTTTCTTTTTTGAATATTTTATTTTTATTTATTTGAGAGAGAGAGAGAAGGGGAAGACGCAATGAGAAAGGATTGGTTCTTCAGCCACTGCAAACAAATTTCAGTTGCATGTACCACCTTGTGCATCTGACTTACGTGGGTACTGGGGAATCAAAACTGGGTCCTTATAGTTTTCATCTGTCCTACATTCATATGCCCTGTTTTTTAATTAATTTTTGTTTCCCCCACTGAGCTAATTTAGTTAGGGTTTGCTCATATGATCATAGGTGGGAGGTTATATTTTTTTTGGTGTTTTGGATGGTACCTAGAGCCCTCTGCATGCTAGAACACTCTATGCTGTCTTCCCTCCTAGTTCTGATGTATTCCTTAACCAACTCATCCCTGTGTTTTGTGACTTGTGTGTTGCTTTCAGTTCAGATTCTTCCCTGTGACTTATTAACGATTCTGCATAGTCAATATTATGCAAATAAATGGAAACATATGCACCTCCCCACGTGTGGGAAATGTCACTGCTGGCTGTTCTGCTCCGAGCTGCCTCTGCAGCTTCCAATTGAGCCCCCTTATCTCTGGTGGCTCATCAGACTACTCTTGTCACATCCAGGTGGCGGAGCTAATATGACATTGATGGCAGCTTGCAATTCATTCCCTCCTCGCCTCAGCATTGGGTCTAGGATGCTAAGCTCCAGTCCTTTCCACTCTAGGCTCACCTTTCCATCTCTGATCAACCTAGGTTTCAAGCCACAGATCATACGCATATGCGCAGGAGCTGGTTCTACAACTTACGCTTTGGGATTCCTTTTTGTTTCTCTTCTTTCAACCATGGTTTAACATGGTCAGGAGAGGCCCGGTACGCCATGCTGCTCGGAAGCTGGCTTTTCGGCGGAAAGCAGGTGCAGGTCTGTCAGCCCCACAGCTGGTTGAGGTAACTCTATCAGACAGTGTTGGGCAATTCTGTCGTCTGAAATAGAAACCAGTATGGTGGCAAGCATTCCATTTGCCAAATGGGGCACCTTCTGGGCTGGTGTAGGTCTGCTTTTCATGTTGGTGCATCTGCTGGGTTGTGGTTGCTTGTGTGTTGGGAGCTGGCAGATCTGCGGAGTTTTCTTGTTATCTTAGGTATTTCTTCTAGGACAGAACTATTAAGACTTACTACTATTTTCGATGACTTGACAGTTTTGACTCCTGGCTGAATTCCCGATTGGAAGAAATTAACTTCTGGTTTTATGCCCACACCGGACAGAAGCACATCATCTTCCCGGCTTCCTTCCTTCCTTTCTTTGAAAAACAACTAAGAATAATTTTCTAGTTCCCTCCAGATCATAGATTCTGGGAGCCACTATCCTAAGTTGTTTGCTCACCACTCGATTCCAATGAGCCCACATAATGGATTCTTGTGCATTTTGTCCCCACTTCCTGTCTTTTTTTTTCTTTTGGCTGAAATTTTAAACTTTATTCTACATCTGAACCATAGAATATGAAACAAATTGTGACATTCAGAATACTGTTAATTAGATCTTTATACAAAAGCAAATTGTGGGGGCTGGGGAGATGATTCAGTGGTTAAAGACACTTGTTTACAAAGCCTTCTGGCCAAGGTTCAATTTACAAACCACCCTTGAGGGCCAGACACACAAAGGGATGCAAGCATCTGGTGTTCCTTTGCAGCAGTGAGAGGTTCTGGTACACCCATAAACACATATGCACAAATAAATTTTAAAAAAATCAAATGGGGCTGGAGACATAGCTTAGTGATTCAGGTGTTTGCCTGCAAAGCCTAAAAACTCAGGTTCGATTCTCCAGGACCCACGTAATAAGCCAGATGCACAAGGTGGTGCATATGTGTGGAGTTCATTTGCAGTGGCTTGCCTTCCTCTCTTTTTCTCTTCCTTTTGACATATACGTGTGGGTGTGTGGCGAATGCATGTATAACACATGCCCATATGTGTGTGCAGATGCATGCACCCTGTGTGCATGAATGCAGAGGCCAGCGTAGGTCGTTGGGTGTCCTCCTCTTTCGCTCTTTTGAGTTCTTCCTTTGTGACGGAGTCTCTCACTGGACCTGGAGCTGCCTTTGCAGGTAGACTGGCTGCCTAGCGAGGCTCCATGGTCCTTCTTCCTCTACCTTCCTCCAGCAGGCCTGGGGTTAGAGGCATGTGTGACCACACCCAGCTGTTTTTACATGGGTGCTGGGCTTCGAAGTCAAGCCGTCTCTGTTCCTCATGCTTGATTGAGCAGCAAGTGCTCTCGCCCGCCGAGCCATCTTCCCAGCACCCCTCTCTTCCTTTTGAAGGTCAGCGACAAGCAAGAAGAAGCCTGTCTAAGAAATACAACATTTCTCTCAAAGAAGAGATGGGGAAAGTTCCTCTCTTCGATGTTACCTCTGTCTACGTTTTTAGCAGGCTGAGAGCCTTTGAAGACTAAAGCTGAGGATGCAAAACCATAACCTCCTGGTTAGAGGCAAAAACTAGAAAACGGGTTCGTACATCAAACAGCTCTTACTAGGCAATTGGATGAGTGAAGCCCGCATGAGGCACAGGACCTCACTCCTCTGTAGAGATGGAACCCCGTTATCCAACGTGCAAATACTCCCTAGATTGGCAACAGGAGCAGCTTAGTTGCAGAGTAGGCAAAGCAGCAAATGAACGAACTTGCTTTAAAAGCCCAGCTTTAGGCCTGGAATGCACTGGACCCCTAATCTGAGGTTCTCATGAATTGTTCTTATTTGGAGGTAACACACAAAGAAACACATTCTGATTGCTTCTTTAACCTGAGATGCGAGATGGAGGCAAAGTTCTATAAATCACTACCTAAAATTTCTGGGGATAGAATCACAGTTTGAAAATTCTAGATGCTGCCTGGAAAAAAAATGTACTAATGCTAGTGGATTTTTGTTTCTTTTTTGTTGTTTGTTTTAATTTATTTATTTGAGAGCAACAGACAGACAGATGGGAGGGGGAGAGAATGGGCACACCGGGGCCTCCAGCCACTGCAAACGAACTCCAGATGTGTGCAGCCCCCTTGTGCATCTGGCTAACATGGGTCCTGGGGAATTGACCCTCCAACTGGGATCCTTAGGCTTCACAGGCAAGAACTTAACTGCTAAGCCATCTCTCTAGCCCTCCTTCTTTCTTTTTTGAGTGTATATGTGTGTCTGGTATGTTTGCATATGTATGTATGTTCATATGTGTATGGACACACGTGTGTGTGTGTAGTATAGAAGTTGATGCTGAGTGAACTTCATCATTTGCTCTCCACCTTATTTTCTTGAGACAAGGTCTCTTACTCAACCTGGAGCTCACCGATTAGGCTAGACTAGCCATCCCGCAAACCCAGCGGACCCACCTGTGTCCGCCTCTCCAGTGCTGGGATTATGGCCGTGCCTTACTGGGTGCTGGGGACTGAACTCAGGTCCTCATGCCTGTGTGGCAAGAATAGTAGCCACTTACCTTTCTCTTCTCAGCCCCTATGAGGGTGGCTTTGAATGACATGAAGCATTGGTATCTAATATACATCATAGGAAGAGCAGTTGAAGGATCTCATGGAAGAGAGTCTTAAGGTAGTCCAAGAAAAATTTTAATTTCAAATTAAAGGATTATTCTCTGAGAATAGAAAAGCTCTCCTTTTTCTTACAGAGGAGACCTAGAGGCAGTGGGTTGTAGCTCTAAGACACTCCTTCTGGTTCTGTGGCAAGAAGCTCTTGCTAAACACTTGGAACTATCAGTGAGAGGAGCCTTTTAGGAGGGAAGAGGCCCCAGGCTGGCTCTAGAAAGCTTGCAGCACAAGAGCAGCCATCAGGAGCCTGGGAAGGGCAGAGGAAGGAAGTTCTGTCCATCCACACAAAGAATCTCGAAATCCTGCCCTGGAGACTGCTTGTTTCCATTCACTTCTCTTTGTTAGGGCCCTGGAGATGGCTCAGTTGGTAAAGTGCTTGCTTTACAAACTTGAGGACCTGGGTTCAATCATCTCTACAACTCATGTGAAAAGCTGGGCATGGTGGCATGTGCTTATAATCTGGCACTGGGGAGGTGGAGATAGAGTATCCCTGGTACTCACTGGCAAGACAGTCTGGCTACTTGGTGAGTTCTCATTTTATACTTTTAACGAACCTAAGGCAGGAGTACTATTATTGTGCCTATTTCACAGATAAGGAAAGTGAGGCCAGAGGTAGTTCAATAATAAATAGCCCAAGATCTTACAGATAGGGACTGGCTGAGCTAAGGAATGACATCAACTTTTGGACTCCAGAGCTATGGACCTAACCACTGGACATCACTGCTTCTCCCATTTATTTTAGGGGTGCTATGAAGTCTTTGTGGATGGCCCCCATATTCCCTTGGTTCTACTCTTATGCTGAGCCGTTGAAACAGAACTAGGCACATAGTAGGAGTGCATTCCTCATGAGGGTAACTCTAGAGGGTTATGAGGCACAAAGTAGAATTTACCAGATGGGTTATCTTAGTTAAAATTACAAAATATTTCTTTCTTGAAAATTATTATTTTTTGTTCATTTTTTAAATTAATTTATTTGAGAGCGACAGACAGAGACAGAAAGAGGCAGAGAGAGATGGAGGGATGGGCGCGCTAGGACCTCCAGCCACTGCAAAAGAACTCCAGACGCGTGCGCCCCCTTGTGCATCTAGCTAACGTGGGTCCTGGGGAATCGAGCCTTGAACTGGGGTCCTTAGGCTTCACAGGCAAGTGCTTAACCACTAAGCCATCTCTCTGGCCCCAAAAATTATTATTACTTTTTATTGACAACGTCCATGATTGTAAAAAATATCCCATGGTAATTCCCCCCCGCCACTTTCCCCTTTGAAACTCCACTCTCCATCATATCCCCTCCCCCTCTCATTCAGTCTCTCTTTTATTTTGATGTCACATGCTCACAACAGTGTCACTGGCTACTTTGGATAGATATGTCATTTCTGTATTTCCTGTTGTGTCCTTTCAGTGGTATCTATGTTCTGTCATGGGCTTACTTTCTTTGTCATGGCTCTTTTTATGTGTGTGTGTGTGTGCTGTGGTGTACATATGGATCGTGCATGTGTGTGGGGGGGAGGGGATGCACGTGCACGTGGAGGCCAGAGGAGAAGGTTGAGCGTCTTTACTGATCCACATGTTTCCTTGAGGTGGAGTCTTTCACCAAACCAGAGCCATCATTTCAGTCAGACTGAATAACCAGCAAGGCCCAGAGGCTCTCCCACCTCTGCACACCACAGGGCAGCGTTACGGCTGGAGGTGGCCATTCTCAGCTGTTTATTGAACGAGGCAACTCAGCCCTTTTAGGTTTTCATGCTTGTGTGGCAAGTGTTCTTATCTACTGAGCCATCTCCGCAGCTCTTACTTTTACATCATTATTATTTATTTATTATTTTTTATAAGAGAGACAACTGGCATGCCAGGGCCTCTAGCCAATGCGATCCAAGTCCAGACACATGCACCACCTTGTGCACAAGTGTGACCTTGTGCATCTGGCTTTTGTGGGTTCTGGGGAGTCTAACCTGGGTCCTGAGGTTTTGCAGGTAGGCACCTTAAGTGCTAAGCCATCTCTCCAGCCCTCTTCATTATTTTTTAAAAAAGAATTATGATTGCAAAAAGCATATTAACGTAACATTGACCATTTTAATCATTTCGAACTGTGGCAGTAAGTAGACGCATAGTGTTGTGCAACCACCACCACTCTCTGGTTCTAGGCTTTCTCATTCATTGCCTTGCTTAATGTCACCCTACTTATATGCCACAGAAAATGAAACCTGGCATATAACTGTTGCAGTCTGATTCATAGTAATTAAAAGTGTTAACAACCCCAGTGTCCATCAACAGATGAATGGATAAACATAATGCAGCATGTCTATTCAATAGGATAATATTCAGCCATAAAGGAATGCATCTGCTTCTTTGCAGATGAGCCTTTAAACATTATGTTAAGTGAAAGACTCTAGGCGCGAATGCCCACATATTAGGTTGTTCCATTCATAATATACTGTTTTTACTTTTCACCCTATTTGTAATGCTCTGTGATGTTTTTCACATAGTATTTTATATGTATTATTAATAATCAAATTAGTTAACTGGTGTGTGTGTGTGTGTGTGTGTGTGTGTGTGTGTGTGTGTGTCTATGGATACTCCATGGTCTTTTGCCACTACAAACAAATGCAAGATGCATGAACTACTTCGCATCAAGTGTTATGTGGTTGCTGGGGAGTTGCGCCTGGGCCAGCAGGCTTTGTAAGCAAGTGTCCTTAACTGCGTCACCACCTCTCCAATCCCCTATATTGTTTTTACAGATGCACAATTCTATTCTAGCATATGTCCTAAGCAATGAAATGATCAGTTTGGCATGCTAATTCCATTCTCAAATCTAATATGAAAAAAATCTAATTTGATACTAAAAACAAAGCTCACCCGGGTCCCATCTAAATGCATATGTGTACCTCATAAAGCACGTGTCAGACATCACTGAGAACAGCCTTTTTGGTTCCTTCAGCAATCCATTCCTTCTGGATACAGCTCTTTTCTGTACATGACTACATAGATATTCAAGTTGAACCTAAGAAAAACGAAATCAGGCTGAAAATTTGGTTCCTCAGTACTGCATTGGTGTCTCATTGCTTGCTCACGGCTGTCTACTGACATCACGGGCACTGGACATCACCCAACCACTGATGGTTCCCCCGGGATGGCTTGGGTCTTGTATGTACTGAAGTCCTCCATGTCCCCTGCTCTGTGCTTCTGTCTTCTCTCACTCAGCATCCTCACATCCTGCTCCTCGTCCTGGCTGACCATTCATCCCTCCGGCCAGCACTGAAACTGACCTACTTTTCCAATGTCACCAGGGAGGGCTTGGTGCCAACCAGCAGCGTGGTGCCTCCTCTCCCAACTCCTCTTCCTGTTAGCCTGCTCTGGACTGGCTCCATCCTGCCGCTCTCCCCTGCTCCCTTTGACGGGAGGACCTCCTCCCCGGAGCCCCGCCAGCCCCACAGAAGGCTCCCTCTGCTTCCTGCTCCATCTTGTTTTCTGTCTCGTTAGAGAAGGCAGCTCACTCAGCTCTGCTGTTCTCCTAACTTATTTGACTGTCTTCTTTCCCTCTTCCTTCTCTTTGAGATTTCTCCTTTTTTTTCCACAGTCTTTTGTCTCCTTTTTCTCTTCCCCCAACTTGTCTCACAATTTTCTCTATAGCCGTAAAGTTTACCCTGTAGGGACGTTTTGGAAAACAAATAGGAAGAGTTATTATTGAAAAAAAATTTGAAAAGATTTATCATTTTTAATTTGCATGCCTTAGCTCTCCTCTGCAGGGAAAGGGGGTGTCTCAACCTGCAGGTGTATTGAGCCCTCTTTGGGTTTCCTCATACATACCTGAGTATTTACAATAAAGTTTAATTTTTAAATTGGGCACAGAGATAACGGTCATAATTAATCATAAAATAGAATGGGCTAAACAATCCACTGTGATAAAGGTTCTGTGAACTCCTTTTCTCACCTTCTCTCAGAATATCTTTTTTTC
This sequence comes from Jaculus jaculus, assembly GCF_020740685.1. Taxonomy (NCBI): domain Eukaryota; kingdom Metazoa; phylum Chordata; class Mammalia; order Rodentia; family Dipodidae; genus Jaculus; species Jaculus jaculus. Next base: position 103,897,403 of record NC_059112.1, read on the forward strand.
AGCTTCTTCTTTTTTTTTATTACTTTTTTTATTGGCAACTTCCATAATTACAGACAATAAACCATGGTAATTCCCCTTCCCCCACTTTCCCCTTTGCAACTCCACTCTCCATCATACCTCTCCCCCCCCCCCCCAATCAGTCTCTCTTTTATTTTGATGTCATCATCTTTTCCTTCTATCATGATGGTCTTGTGCAGGTAGTGTCAGGCACTGTGAGGTCATGGATATCCAGGACATTTTGTGTCTGGAGGAGCACATTGTAAGGAGTCCTACCCTTCCTCTGGTTCTTACATTCTTTCCGCCACCTCTTCCACAATGGACCCTGAGCCTTGGAAAGTGTGATAGAGATATTGCAGTGCTGAGCACTCTTCTGTCACTTCTTGGCACCATGGTGCCTTCTTAGTCATCCCAGGGTCATTGTCAGCTGAAAAGAGAAGCTTCCCTAACCAAAAGTGAGAGTAGCATTAATATATGGGTATTAATATTAAGAGAAGTGCTTACTGGGAATTTTGGTGAGCATAGTATATACATATAGCCAGACACCAGCAGACATTACAGCCCTAGGGCTCCTGAATTCCTTTGTCATAGATTTTTAGTATTAGGCATGTGTTCTGTCCTGTGGAGCAGGCCTCCAGTCCAATTAGAGAGCAGTTGGTTTCCCCCATAACAGACATGCCACTATTGCACCCATTGGCTCATTTGGTCTGGCTGGCCAAATTTAAGGCTTGCAGTGTCCACTGTTGAGTATCTTCACTGGTGATTTCTCTGTCTCCCATTGAACTGAATACAGAATGGCTTCTATCAGCTTTCTATCAGCTGGTCTACATGGAGGAAGTTATCAGCTCAGTTCCAGCAGGATTTCTCAATGGCCTTGTGGCCCAAGTATGTGGAATCTTTAGAAATAGGGTCTTACCATCTATTCCTGGTGGGAAGCAAAGGGCCTTGGCAATGGCCTGTAATGTTTGGGGGCATCAGAGACCTCCTTGGCCAACAACTCATTGGAAGGTATCCCATCCCTGGCACTGCAAATTTTCTAGTAACAATCTATGGCTTTTGGGTGTGCCAATGTCCAAAAAAGTAGGTTTCCATATGACTTAGATTTTAATTAACACTCACCCACCTTCCCTTTACTCAGTCTCTTCCTCTGACCCCGCTTAGGCCTTTTCACCCCCATTAATCTGTTTTTCTACTTACATATATACAATACCATCCTATTAAGATCCCGCCTCCCTTTCTATTCCCTTTATATCCCCCTTCTAGCTTACTGGCCTCTGCTACTGAGATTTATTCCAACTCACATAGAAGTCCAATCATTTGTAGGTAGGATCCACATATGAGAAAGAACATGTGACATTTGGCTTTCTGGGCATGGGTTACTTCACTAAGTATAATCCTTTCCAGATGTACTACACATATATCCCAGTTTTCCCTGTGAAGATGTAAGACGATACTATGGCTACTTGATGGATCAAGTGAGGTGAATGATGTAGACATTGTGACATAGCGTGGAGCTACCACTGACCCGACAGAGGGAGGATCCTCATCTTCCGGTGGTCCTGGACCGTGGACCCGCAACAGTGCCAGAAAGGCAGCGTACACAGTATAGATAAGCTGACCAGTGGGTGGGGCACAGTGGGGTGGCATAAAATGTCATGATTCTAGTCAGTACAATTTTAAATGTATTGAGACTTTCAGAATTTTCATTTAAAATTCTTGACCTGGGGTTGACCACAGGTAATTGAAAATACAGAAATCACAACCATGGACAAAAAGAAGCTTATTATACAAGCAAAAATTTTCCTCAGCCATTCAGCCATTTTTTTCCTCAGTGGGTGGTAAATATGCCATTTTCTTTCCCACCAAGAGAGTTGTCTTCGTTATTATGGGTGAAGATGAGAATTACTAGGTAATATTTGGGACTGAAAAGCTTCGTCTTTTGGGGGACGCATTTCCACAACAAAAATCCATGTAGGATAGGAAAAATTATTACTGCTGAGTTTACACAAGGCTGTCAAGTTTCATTACTAGACTGGGCAGCACTGAGATTGCTATTTAGGCCAGGGCATATTTAACTCTATCCTGATGGTTATGTGTGGCCGTCCAGCACACCGGGACATTCTCCATGCTGCTGAGGACTCCAGCACTGGCCAGATGCAAACTTGTTCTTGCTCATTCAGCCAGTGAGTACTGACCATCCGGCATATGCTAGATGCTGTGCTAGGTGGGGGCATGCGGCAGTGATTCACACATGGTTCCCCTGGTGTTCACCCTCCAGCAAAGAAGGCTAACATGTGTGAAAAACTGTGATAGCAGGATGGAAAGCAGATAGAAGAAGAGCAAGAGGAGGTGGGAACTCCATGGTGTGGACTCTGCCCAGTTTTGCCTGCAAATACTTAGGGGAGAAATCATATTTAATTGTGACTTTTATAATTTTATTATATTTATTTTTTAGTAAAATTTTTATTTTTAAAAAATGATCTGTTAGAGAATTAGATACATGAGTTTCTTTTCATCTGCATATGGTGTGTGCAGGTACATATGCATGTGCATGTGTATGGGTGTATTTGTACATGTGCATGCATGCACGTGCGTGTGTGTGTGTGTGTGTGTGTGTGTGTGTGTGTTTGCATGTGGAGGACAGAGGTCAATGTCAGGTGACTTCCCCAGTTGCTCTCTTCCTTACTTTTTTAGACAGAGCCTTACACTGAACCTAGAGCTCACCAATTCATCTAGACTAGCTAGCCACTAAGCCCTGAGGATCCTCCTGTCTCCACATCCCCAGTTCTGGAATTACAGGCACGTGTTGCTGTGCCCGGCTTGTATGTGGGTGTTGGAGATCTGAACTGGGACGCTCATGCTTGTCCTGAGAACACTTTACTCACTGAACATCTCCACAGCCCCAAGTATATAAAACTTATCAAACTCATGTTGCTGAAATGTGGCTCATGTGTTCTGGACTTGGTCTCCAGCTGGTGGCACTGTTATGAGAGATGCTGCAAACTTTAGGATGTGACGTTTAGCTGAAGGAAGTAGTACACTGGGGCTGTGCTTCTGAAGGTTGTATCTCGTTCCCAGACTCTCCTCTCTCCCTCCCTCCCTCCCTCCCTCTCTCTCTCTCTCTCTCTCTCTCTCTCTCTCTCTCTCTTGTTTCTTGGCCCCCATGAGATGAGCAACATGTTCCCATAGCCATAACATTCCACCTTGCTGCAGGCCCAAACCAATGACGATAGCCACCATGGCTGTATCTCTGAAACTGTGAGCCAAAATACATCCGTCATCCCTTAATATCTAGGTATTTTATTGAAACAGTGAAGAGTCTGATGATGGCACACAGGTAGATTCATGTAATTACCATGACTACAATTGGGTTACAGAATCATTTCATCATGACATAAAAATCTCTTAGGCAATCCATGTGTGGTCATACTGCTTATAACCTTTGAACATCTGATCTGCTGTCTGTTCCTATCTCTTGCTTTAGGAGGATGCTGTATCAAATGGAATCGTACTGTGTGTGACTACCTGTGAGTCCATGACTCCACTCAGCAGAGTGTCTCTGATATTCATTCCCGTTCTTTTGTGCTTCTATAATTCACTATTTCCTATAACTGTGTAGCGTTCCATCATATGGCTATACCACACCTTAGGTTGGAAAAGGGCATACATTTTACTTTGGAGTGTCCTCCTTTATCATTGGTCCCCTTGTTTCTTTGAGATGGAATTTCTCATTGAACCTGTAGCTGCTGCTTTTGGTCAGATTGGCTGACCAGTGAGCCCAGTGATTCTCCAGTCTCTGCCCACTCCCCCCAAAGACTGATGGTATAGGTATGTGTGGACATGTTCTGATTGTTATGTGAGTGTTAGGAATATACCTCAGGTCTTCATACTTTAATGACAAGAACTCTTACCCACAGGAGCCATCTGTCCAACTCCCATTTCAGGCTTTTGAAAAGGTTGCATGCAATGATCAGAGCTGAGGCTCAGAACAATTACCTGGCAAGTGGAGTTAATATGAGTGTGGGGAATGGGCCTTAGGGAGTCTGGGAACAGCTAAGGTGTGCTCACAATCCATTTAGGAAAGTACCAAGTACTGCTTAAGGCATTTGGGGAATAAGCAACTGAGTAGAATTCCAGTTTGCCTGTCACTAAACCTGTTCTCTTTATTCACAAGTTCACAGCATTCAGAGTACTCAGTTGTGAGAGATGAATTCTTTGTTTTGGTGTGTGTATGTGTGTTCATGTGTGTGAACACAGGTGTGTATGCACCACAATATACATGTGGAGTCACAGGACAGTTTTCGATGTCAGTTCTCGCCTTTCGCCTTCTTTGAGGAGGGTCTCTCATTGTTCCCCACTGCATTGTCCAGCGCAGGTGGCCTACAAGGCTCTAGGAGATTCTCCTGTCCCTGCCTCTAATCTCCTCAGGCTCACTGGATTACAAAAAAAGGTGTGGTATAGCCATATGATGGAACACTACACAGTTATAGGAAATAGTGGATTATAGAAGCACAAAAGAACGGGAATGAATATCAGAGGCACTCTGCTGAGTGGAGTCATGGACTCACAGGTAGTCACACACAGTACGATTCCATTTGATACAGCATCCTCCTAAAGCAAGAAATAGAAACAGACAACAGATCAGATGGTCAAAGGTTATAAGCAGTATGACCATACATGGATCGCCTAAGAGATTTTTATGTCACGATGAAATGGTTCTGTAACCCAATTGTAGTCATGCTCACTTTATAGTGCCAAGCTTTTTACGTGGGTGCTGCGGATCCAAAGTCAGGTTCTTATGCTTGTGCAGCAAGCGCTTTATTCCCTGTCACTGCTCTTAAAGGTTACGAAGTCTTGTCCTCAGGGAGTTTACCATGTGTCACAGATGCTGCTCTTGTATGGATGATGAATGAAGCAACACTAGGGGACATTTTTCATGTAACATTCATCAAAGGCTTAAGCTTAATTTTCATGGTTGTTCTGATAGGCAGAATTTAAAGGGTCTTAAGCAAGTGATGTCTTTTTCAAGACTCACTCCGAGTGATTGTGCTAACTGAAGTAATAAATGTGTGCACTAAAAGAGAAGCAAATGAAAGAGGACATATTTACTTCACAGGAGCCAGGGAGTACTTGGTGAGGAAGGTGTTATTTGAGACAGCACTGAGGAGTGGGTAGTATGATCCAGGCAATGCAAGGGATGATGTAGCTGCAGAAAATTATGTAGGCAAAACCATGTGGCCTGTTTTATTGCCACCACTTGGTCTTGTGCTTGGTGTGAAGTGGAAAAACACAGTCCTGAAGTAAACATTAACACATTGCTTTTCCCAGTCAAGTCAGTGCTTGTCAAATGATCTAAGCCTGGTGCTAAATAAACACAAGTGACCGAAGGGAAGACTTGAGGTTTGTTCGCGAAGAACCAAATGTGAGATCCTCAGAAACTGTGAGACCTGCTAGGACCTATCCCAGGAGGTGTGGAGCCCAGATAACCAAGAGAAGAAAAGGTTACCAGGGAAGACCCCATGGTAAAAATGAAGCTTAAAAATCAGCCTTGCAAAAAGCAAAAAGCAAAAAAAAAAAAAAAAAAGGAATGGGCTGAGACTTTGGGTAGGAGTTTCAAGAGGAAGAGGCAGGACAAAAGTGTGTTCGGCTGGGAGCAGGCCCTCAGGTGACAGGATCAATACTTCAATACTGCAGAGATGCCAAGGAGCAGAGGAATTTGTAAAATCCCTGTGTGACTTTTCTAGAAGGTAACTAACCGTGTTGTAGGGATGCTGGACAGGAGTGGGTTTTGTTTCATTCAAAGACTTCGGATCCAACAAGTGTTGGTTCATGCAGTCATGTTACCACTTAAATCATCTATAGTAAAGTTTGTTTTAGGTTGAGAGTGGGCTGGGACTGAAGGTGAGTGGCGGAGTGTTTACCTAGTATATGGGAGGCCCTGGGTTATAGCCTCTAAACTATGAAATAAGTAAGTAAAGAAATAAATATAGAATGACAGAAAAATCTAAAATGCATTATATATACAAGATGGGAACTGGATTCTCTGTTATGTAAAAGAAATATCCAGAATGCCCAAGGCTGGTGTAGTATTCCACAGTTTCTGGGACCCAAGCTTCTTCCACTGTGTGAATTTGTTATTTTAGGCACTGGCTCCTACTCCATGACACAGAGTTGCTACTAGTGATCAACCATCATGTCTGTGTTGTAACAAAAAGGAAGAAGAAGGGTCAAAGATAGGCTTACCTCCTTCTTATAAGTTACTTCCTCTGGGTTATACAAATATATATTCTTCTCTATTCTTGGCCAGAACATAGCTTATAATTTCCAGATTGTAAGTTTTATTATAGGATATTTTGTGCCCAGATAAAAATGGATATTTCTATTTCTCTCTTAAATTTTTTTTTTTTTTTTTTTTTTTTTTTTTTTTTTTTTTAGTAATACTGGGAATTGAGTCCTGGGCCTCATGCTTGCTGGACAAGTGCTCTTCTACTAAACATCATCTCCAGCCCTTTTTCTACAAATACATACATACATGCATGTATGTGTATGCATATATGTAAATATGTATAAATATATATGTAAATTTCTAGCAGGTTCTGGGTAAATTGCCCAGACCTCAAACTTGTGATCCTCCTGCCTCTACCTTCTGAACAGCTGGGATGAAAAGCTTGTGCCACCAGTCCTGGCTTTGTGATAGTCATTTCTAAGACGGAAGAAGTAAGAGGGTACTGATGGAAGTCTCTGGCACCCTGTGTAGCCTTTCCCATCATTGTAAAACCCTCGGAGCCTCTTTGTGTAGAAAGAGGAAGTCCACACTTAATTCTTAAGGTGAGAATTCATGTGATATATGTACCTTGAACAACATTTAATCATATTAGAGGTTAAGAAAAGTTTAGTCCCTTATCTTTGATTTTTTAAAAAATTTATTTATTAATTTGAGAGACAGAGAGAGAGAAAGAAGAAGAGATAGATAGATAGATAGATAGATAGATAGATAGATAGATAGATAGATAGATAGACAGACAGACAGATAGAGAGAGAGAGAGAATGGGCACACCAGGGTCTCTAGCCACTGCAAATGAGCTCCAGATGCATGTGCCACCTTGTGCATCTGGCTTTCCATGGGTACTGGGGAATCGCGCCTGGGTCCTTAGGCTTCTCAGGCAAGTACATCTTAACCGCTAAGCCGTCTCTCCAGCCCTGTTTGTTTGTATTTATAGTACTGGGGATTGAACCCAGGACCTCATGCATGCCAGATAAGCCCTCTACCCCTGAGCTGTATTCCTAGCCCTTAGTCCCTTATCTTTAAGCATTTTCTTTCTCACTTGTACATCTAGGGAGATGGAACAGAGAACTTAGATCTCCTGATTTGAATACCAGAGTTCCTTTCTGCCTCAACATGGAGGAACAGAGACCTTATCTGCTTTCTGGTTTGAGTTGCACAAATAGAATTTCTCCTCAGATATTATAAGAAGATATGGTAAAGTAAAGAGGTGGAAGCTCTAAGGTCCCACTGGCCATGTTTTTCCTCTCTGCTTTTCAGCTACCTCATTAGTTTCCCAGTTCTCCACAGAGCACAGGTGGACGCCTACAGTATGGGTGAATGGAGCTCATCGTCAGAGGGAGAAACAGGGACTGACGGTGAGCTGAGGCTTTTGGTCATTTGGTGAATATGTGTTGAGCATCTGCTGGGGCCAGACTCTGTCCCAGGTTCTGCACAGGAGGGGATAGCTGCAAGCCACATACAGCCTCTGTGTCCCTGGCTCCTTATGCGTCGTGGGAGCAGTCAGGCACTCTTGACAGAATCACTCCTTGGATGGAGTGTCCACTGACCCATGTCATCTCACTTGTTCTGTATAGTTTTCTTTTCTTCTTTTCTTTCTATTTCTTTCTCTTTTTGTGAAGAGACATAATGTCCATGCACATCTTCCTTCTTAGGATTTTTTGTTTTTTGGTTTTTCGAGGTAGGGTCTCACTTTAGCCCAGGCTGACCTGGAATTCACTATGCAGTCTCAGGCTGGCCTTCAACTCATAGCGATCCTCCTACCTCTGCTTCCTGAGTGCTGGGATTAAAGGCGTGTGCCACTATGCCCGGCCTCCTCTTAGGATTTTAAATAATGGATGGGGGATGTAGCTCAGTTTGTTAAAGTGCATGCCTATCCCAGGTTTGAGCCAAAATATCACATAAACCAGGTCAGCTGGAGCATGCCTATTATCCCAGCACTCAGAAAGGTAGAATCAGGAAGATGAAAAGCTCAAGGGTATCCTTGGCTACTTAGTGAGTTGGAGGTAGCCTGGACTATATGAAGCTCTGTCTGAGAGTGGAGAGAGGAGGAGAGAGAGAGGAGAGATTAAATAGTTTGGTAACCTGGGCATAGGTGAAAGTGAGCTACCAGTGTTAAGTTAGTTGCTTCTTTCACACTCTTGGATTTCTCTTTACATAATTTGTTTTTGTCGACTGATTCCAGTTCCGAAAGGCTGGCTAAAACATTAGAAAATAATGTGGTTCCTCTCAGTATTATTTTTATAGTGTCATAAACATTACCCAGACATTTCTGACTTCTCACCATAGGTTTCTTAGCATACCCACATATAAGGAACAATAGCAGGCTGGGATTTAAAGAGCCATTTTATTAATGGCTACTCAGGCTTCCATAACTTCCCCCCGCCCCCCAAAAAAACACACATTCCAAAAACAGTCATTTCATAGAATTGCCTCTTGCAACTGGTTTGCTAGAAACGAATGTTGAATGTACAAGATTCCCGAGATCCATGTCTGCTCATTTATTCAACAAGTACCCTTAGGCTCGGACCACAGGGCACATACTCCTAGCATTTTTTAAGAGTTGGAGTGACCAAAACAAAAATTCCCCCTTTACATACTAAATATTTTTATTTATTTATTTGAGAGTGACAGAGAGAGAGAGAGAGAAAGAGGCAGAGAGAGAGAGAGAGAGAGAGAGAGAGAGAGAGAGAGAGAGAGAGGGAGAGAATGGGTGCGCCAGGGCCTCCAGCCACTGCAAACGAACTTCAGATGCATGCGCCCCCTAGGGCATCTGGCTAACGTGGGTCCTGGGGAATTGAGCTTCAAACCAGGGTCCTTAGGCTTCTCAGGCAAGTGCTTAACCGCTAAGCCATCTCTCCAGCCCAGCATACTAATTTTAAAGCAGGGTCTCACTCTGGCCCAGACTGACCTGAAACTCAGTCTGTAGCTCAGACTGGGATGAATTCGAGGTGATTTTCCTACCTCAGCCTCCCAAGTGATGGGATTAAAGGTGTGAGTCTACATGCCTGGCTACTTTCAATTTTTTTTGTAATTCAGTATTATCCAGGTCTGGTGATGCAGACTAAAGCAGGAGAATCACAAGTTCACAGCCTACTTGGGTTACAGAGTGAATTTAAGATCAGCCTGGGCAACTCGTTCAGACTCTATTTCAAAATACTGTTTAAAAGTGGGGGGTTAGTTATTGTGGGTGTAGCTTGGTGGGACTTGAATAACATGCAGGGGCCCTGGGTTCAATTCCCAACTCGGAAGACAAAGGAGGAAGTGGGGGAGGATGACAGAAAGCAAGGGAAGAATGAAGGATGTATGGGAGGGAGGAAGGAAGAAAGGAAGAAGGAAAAAGAAAGAAAGAAAAATTCCAAACTGTTTAGCAAAGACAATAATTTTTCCCCCCAATGGGCCACAAAATAAATTGTCTCGTGGGAGTAAACAACACCTCCCTGTCCCACCTTTTCTGTTTTATTTGTGTGGAGGTTTCTGAGTTTTTTGGGTGATGCTGGCCCCAATGATGCAGAGCTGTGAGTGTAGCTATTAAATTCCATCCTGGCATTTACTCCCAGCCTCCTACACATTTGGTCACCATTCATGGGAGTAGGTAACCTCCCGCGAGTATATGAGGTTGAGCATGCGTGAGGGTCAGAGGAGAACTAGACAACGCAGCCAAGGTGCAAGGGCCTGGAGGTGAGGGAGCCGCTTTCAGAGGAAGGAGGACTGCTTCCTATCCCCCAAGGGAGCGGTAGTGGGTTTTGTGACTGCAGATCTGGGGGCTGACTGGAGTTCACACATGCTGCATAAGTGCTTGGCCATTGAACTCTAGCCCCAGACCATGAGGCACAGGAGAGCCATGTCATAGACAGACAGCAAAGCGTAAGGGACTGCAAGCCACCAGGAGAAATCAGACCAGAGCAGAATGCTTCCAAAAATAAACAGAGCCCAGAGAATTGAGAAGTTAAATGAAAACAGTGACTCTATTCTCAAAACCATGTAAATTAAACGACAAGTGGGAAAACCACGGCACCCAAATCCACTGGAAGCGGCAGTTAAGGGATAGGAAGCAGCTCTCCGGGAACCTGGGAAATGGCTGAGCAGATGGAAAATTAGCTGAAAATTGAAAATCGCTAAATAGGTTATGCTGGCATTTATGAAACAGTAAGAGAATTAAAGTCTAAAGGGAAATCGTGAATAATAAATATGTCTGGAGAACTTTCCAAATAATCAGGTTTGAGGTGTTGTAGGAACCCTACAGCTGTAAGGCCAAAGAAATAAAATAGAAATCTGGAAGAATGAAACATTTTAGGTAATAAAGGGGCTTCTGTAGCCAGTGTGTAAGTTAGCTTTTGAAAGAAAGGACTGAAGGAACTGGAACATAACTATATGAGATAGTAAAGAGAACCATGGCTTTAAAAAGAGCGAGTTGCATCGTGGTCGGGTGTTGGGAAATGCGACAGGGCAAGAGAATAGAGAAAACACATGGAAAATGCTCGGCAATGTTAATTAGTATTTATCAGACCCTAGCTCATAGTAGGCATTATGCAAGGCATCCTAGGTGCACCGTTAGGTTATGATAGCATGTGCAGTTTAAGCTAACTTACTTCTGAGTGTGTGTGATATGTGTTGGGTGTACCTGCATGTGTGTATATGTTTGTGTGTGCAGGTGAATGTACGTGCATGTGGAGGTCTGATACTGGGAGACTTCCTCCATTTTTCCTTTATTTGCTTAGGTAGGGCCTCTCACTTGAGCCCACTAATTTGGCTCACTAATTAGGCTAATCAGCCTGTCCCGGTGATTTCCTGTCTGCCTCCTGAGTCCTGGGCCTGCAGATTGGCCACCACATCCACCAGGCATTGATGTGAGTGCTGATAGTTCTGACGCTGGTCCTCATGTCTGCACAGTAAGTTCTCTCCTTATCCACTAAGCCAACTCCTCAGCTCGGCCAGCCAACTTTTTTTTTTTTTTTTAAATTTTTATTTATTTTATTTATTTATTTGAGAGCGTCAGACACAGAGAGAAAGACAGATAGAGGGAGAGAGAGAGAGTGGGCGCGCCAGGGCTTCCAGCCACTGCAAACGAACTCCAGACGCGTGCGCCCCCTTGTGCATCTGGCTAACATGGGACCTGGGGAACCGAGCCTCAAACCGGGGTCCTTAGGCTTCACAGGCAAGCGCTTAACCGCTAAGCCATCTCTCCAGCCCCAGCCAACTTTTACAAAGGAGGAAACTCATGGTCAGAGAATGCTCTAAAACGTCCCCCAACGTGACATAGCTGAGGAGTGGCAGAGGAATTCTCTTTCCTCAACATTGTGAAATCTCAACAACATAAAAAAGAAGTTCCAAATCTTTTTATCCATTACCACACATAATTATTCAGAACTAGTTCCGAGGCCAAACACAATATTAAACAAGCAAAGGGGAGGGGAGTCCCTGTTTTCATGATGAAAACCAAACCAAAAGCAAAGCACAGTAGGGATCTAAAACAACTGTCTGTTAGAAATACAATGCCTACCATGTGCTACTCAGATTTTCTAGCAGAAAATAGAAACATAAGAAGCAGAGGAAGACAACTTTTCCTAGATTGGATGTAACCCGGCACGTCTATGTCATTTCCACATGAAACCATCACAAAATGATTCATTTATCTTTTCAACTATTTCTTTGGATTTGAGTTTTGAGGCATCATTTCACTCTATCCCATGTTGATCTGGATCTCCTATCTCAGCCAGAATTAAAGGTGTGGGCCACCACAGCCAGTTTTGCACTATTTTTTTTTTTTTTCAAAAAGAAAGCCTTTGAAGTCAAGGGTCTGTTTCACACTTGTGGCACATCTTAATTTGGACTTGCCTATGACTACAGCTTTCACAGTAGACATTGCAGGTCTACAGAGAACTTGGCATTTGGGGGAGGGGTCCAATTTCTTTCCAGTCTTAGTATAGGATGTATAAGTTCCCTATTATTCCTTGTCACCTCTTTTGCTAGACACCAACCACTCATACAGCAGAGCATGCAAGCAGTAGAGAAAGAGGTTTTATTCCACCCCGACATCAGACTATTCACACGACAGGAAATCTGTACTTAGTCTGCGTTCTGTGTTGCTTCATATTTCCTGGAGCAGAGTTGTGCAAGCCGCTTTGCCATCAACGAGTGACAACACAGAAGTGTACCTTTTTGATCCATTATAGCCCTTCTGCCCCTGCATTTTGCCTGAACGCTTTTATGTGTACGTAGCTCCTGGTGGAAATGTTGAAGATGGGGCGTGACGCTTAGCCGCCATCAGAATCTCTAGCAGTTCACCGGATCACTAAAGGTTTACATTCAATTCTAATAAGCAAAACAGGAATACGATTTTGCTGTTGAATGCAGATGCTCAGTGGATAATGATGGGACCAAGCAATGCGTCCATACTTGCATTACCTCAGGTGAAGACTTCTGTTCTAGAGCAGGTCTAAATGGGAAGAGAGCCAATGGAAATAGAAAAAAAAAAAAATGTCCTTCCTAGAAAGTGGATGGAGGACTTGCAGGTAATTGGTACTTGCTCCCTGCTAACTTCATGGTGAAATCATTGTTCATTAGAAACTTCTGTAAGAGCCTCCCCCGCCCCTCACCCCTCACCCCGCCAAAGACTAATGACTGGAAATAGGCTTTAAAAAAAAAAACAAAAACAATGCGACAATGTTAACATTGAGCATATGAAGTCTGCAAAGACATTAGGAATGTGAAGAGTTGCACATAGATATTTTCGTATTTATAATCTGAAGATAGATTATATTCAGTTTATCATCCTGATAATTCCACTTGAGTTTCCTAGAAAATGGAATGTGGGAGAGGTGGAATAGAGATGGTAAATTAATGAAGGAGATTTGTGTAAATCCCATGAACAACTCCAAGGAAAGATGGTCATTAGTATATGATGGATTTTTTATTTTTTAAATGTTATCTATTTTTTTTTATTTATTTGAGAGACAGGGAAAGAGGGAGGGAGAAAGAGAGAGAGAGAGAGAGAGAGAGAGAGAGAGCACATATGGGCATGCCAAGGCTTCTAGCCACTGCAACTGAACTCCAAATGCATATGCTGCCTTGTACATATGTCTTACTTAGGGTCCTGAGGCATCAATCCTGGGTCTTTTGGTTTTTCAGGAAAGCACCTTAATCACTAAGTCATCTCTCCATCCCATGGTGGCTTTTTGATGAAAATGATGACTGTAGTAACCAGAGTTTCTGTGACACGACCTGTCCATGGCTCTTCCCAGCACCAAATGTGTTTGTCAACCTAAAATATTTATTCTCTGGCCTATGGTGTTAGTATAACGAATACTTAGACAATCATCTTATATACAGATGTTTATTTTGGCTCAAGGTGTAAGGTTGAAATGATTGGGCAAACACACTCGTGTGTAGGTGTTTGTGTGTGCGTGAGAGAGAAGAGGGAGAGATGTTTGCTTCTATGTACATGTGTCTGTGTGTGTGGGCATGCTTGTGTGTGCTGGTGTGCAGGCATGTGTGCCTGAATTACCCGTTTTCTACCATCTCAGCTAAACACTTTCAACTTTCACACCAAAATTCCACAAACTGTGTGTCCACTGAAGTCACTCCTCTTGATGCATCCTCTCTACTGGGCTGTTGCTTCCTTTGTCCTCTTTCTTGCCTTGATCACCACATGGTCTCCTCCATTTGTCTTTTGGTGCCTTGCAAACTTGCTTTTCAGTCCTCTACCCTCCATAAACCCAGGATGAGGATAAGTTCTCAGTGCAGCCCATACAGCGCTTTCTTCCATCTTTAGCGTCATCCTCCAAGCCGCTTCCCGCCAAGTACCCCATCTCCTAGCCCTTCTGAGCTGATTCTAACTCATCAAACTCACCCTGAAGAGCCCCTCGGGTGAGTGTGAAATAGAGTGTGTCCTTAGGCGTACCCCTCTGAATTCCATTGCTTTAGCTCATCATGTGCCAGCCAAGAAGAAGAAACGGAGCAACCAGTGTGAAAGACCCAGACCGAGTGGTGTTCAAGCCACTCACGAGCACGTTGAGGTTCTCTTCAAGGGCAATGAGGCTATTGGCAGAAGGAAGGAGCAGCTGGTCACGTCATGTCCACAGGGAGCCAGCTGAGCGTGAGTGCTGGGGCTCAGCCATCTCTCTCAGCCAATGGGATGGTGCCACCCACATTCAGGGTGGTTCTTCCTACCTCAGCTAACCTAGTCTAGAATCATCTTCACAGACATGCCCAGAGGTTTGTCTCTGCATGCTTTCAGATTCCATCTAGTTGACAAGTAAGATGAACCATCACAGGCAGACATAGAACTCTCTAGGCCAATCTCTTTCAAACTCCTTTCAGTCTCCTCCTCTTTAATATTTTCATTTCATTTGCTAACGGGGAATATAAAACAAGAACATCCTGTCATCCTCTCCTTTTCTGGGGAAGTTTTCCAATGCTTTAGTGCACCATGAGATTTTTACAGTGCATCTGCTTAGGGGTCTGCAACCGTATCTTCTTAGGTATCTGTTGTTTGTCTTGCTTTTGTGTGTGTGTGTGTGTGTGTGTGTGTGTGTGTGTGTGTGTGTATGAGTGTGGGTGTGTACCAGAAACTGATGTTAGGTATCCTCCTCAGTTGCTCTGCATCTTATTCTTTTTAAAAAAATTTTTATTTATTTATTTACTTGAGAGCGACAGGCAGAGGGAGAAGAAGGGGGAGAGAGAGAGAATGGGCGCGCCAGAGCCTCCAGCCACTGCAAATGAGCTCCAGACGCGTGCGCCCCCTTGTGCATCTGGCCCTTGTGCATCTGGCTTATATGGGTCCTGGGGACTCGAGCCTCGAACTGGGGTCCTTAGGCTTCACAGGCAAGTGCTTAACAGCTAAGCCACCTCTCCAGCCCTGCATCTTATTCTTTGAAACGGGTTCTTCTGTTGCATTTCGAGTTCATGAGTTTTGGCTAGGGAGTCTCTGTGTGAGGCTCCCCTGCGCTGGGGTCCCAGGCACACAGCATCACGCCTGGCGTGTTGCTCACGCTTGTGCAACAAGCACCGGGCCATCTCCCCAGCCCCAGTTTAGACATCTTTAACCTCCCATTTTTCTCAAGCCTCAGGAAATAAGGACCCCTTGGGCTCTTTGTCACCCCAATTCTGATAGAGGAACTCTGCTCTGATTTCTGTCATCTGAGTCCAGCTTGACCACAGGCAAGAGAAGGGGGCTTCGAGGAGCAGAGAGGGTTCAAGTGTCAGATAGACAAGTGTCCTTTATGCTAAAAATACCCAGCTGATGACTAAGCTGCTTGAATGTGACATCGGCAAATGAAAGTCATCGTTAATGCTTTGCACTGTATCATCCTCACATCAACCCAGCACAGAATCCTGCTCAGCAACTCTCCACTCGCCCCCACTTGCTTTCTGATCCTCTTCCTCCTTGCCTCCTCTTCTTCCTCTGACACAGCAGGGTCAAAGCCCCCCTTCTCTTTCACTTTGAGGGAAAGAACAATGCTAACCCTGTAAACAGAACCGCCACATCCCTCTGAGTCTCCTGACCCATTCTCTGCACAAACGTTCAGTGACATTACAAAGCATGACCGTGACAGTTCCTTGATAAAAAAAACCATCTGATGTCTTCTCATTCTCTTCAGATAGAAGGTACATGGCCGGCAAGACCCACACTATCTGCCTCCTTTCCACCTTCTCAGCCTTCTCTAATGCCACCCGACCCCGTCTCTGGTCCACTTCACTTATTTGCATTGGATCCTATGTATGTACAACTCCATAGGCCCCTTAGCATGTGCTTAGCCTTTGGCCTGCTTATTTAAGTCTTTTAAAAAAATAACCTGCTTAGTGCCGACTCACCAGATAGATCAAACTACACTTCCTGAGTCTCACCTGTTCCGTTTGTTCTGTTTCTCTTACGTGGCTTTTCTTTTTCTTATACCACGTATAACAGATCTGGAGTCAACCAGCTAACAACTATCCTCTGCCTTAGACTACAAACCTCATGAGAAGGGGGAAAATGTTCATGTCTGTATGCTTATTGATCTCCATGCAGCTAACTAAACCCTGACATGTAACAAACAAATATTAGTCGAGTGAGTCATGCATAGGTGGGATATCATTGCTGTGGCGTTACGCGCCATGTGATTTATGAGCAAACCGTTTCCTTTAGGGAAGCTTACGAAGACACAGTAGAATGCATGTCAGGTTCTCCTATGAGAAAATCAATGAAGCCCAGGTCTATGGATGTGCAGGTTAGAAGTGTTCCATTCCACATGCTTAGCAGTTCATTATTAATGTCTAAATACAGGATTGGGTTCTAACAGTGAGTCTAGGCTGACCGTTCAGAGCATATACCCAGCTACAGTGCCTGCACGGGCCCTGGCATGCCCACAGATGGAGGCTTTGTGCAATGAATTATGGTTCTGTTTTGTCATTGTTCATCTGCTTGACACATCTTTAATTCTTCCCTAAAAACGTGTCTTTCTTCCTCTGTCTAGATTTATGGTCAATGTGACGTGGGACGGCAAAGACTTGTCCTTCACTGAGGAAGGCTATCAGGTGCACCCCAGGCTCGTGGTGATTGTGCTGAACAGAGACCGAGAGTGGGAAAAGGTGAGCATCCTTCCGTGTGTGGAGTGCAGGGAGGGAGGGAAATGTGGAACAAGCAGTGCCAATAGAGCCTTCTCTGGGAGGGTCCGTTCCAAGCCAACGGCGGCCTTTCTTAGACCGAGGTACAATCAAAGTGCCCCCTTTTCATCATATGGTCCTGTGCTGTTTTCAGATCCCAGCTGGAGTAGTCCTTGGATGATTTAAAGACACGTGAGTGTGGTTTGCACCACAGCAGTAGCAAATGTCAACTATGCAGCAAAGATCAAACCAGTTTGCTTCAATCTCCCAAGTGTTTGCCATCTGCCATATGGTCCAACACCCTGGATTTTCATTCACTCACTCTTCTACTTAAGCAAACTGAGCTTTCAAACTTAACTGTATCACATCTATGGCTTCCTATAAGTCATATGTTGGAGAGGGCGATTGAAATTCCTTGTGGAGCACACGTTCAAGTACATAGTCGCTTTGAAATAAATTTCTGTGTAAATTAAAAAAAAAAAACCCACAACTGGTCCTATAGATCACATAGTCAGGTTCTGAGTCAAATAGCAGAGACCTACCAGGGAATTTACTGAGATCACAGGCTCACAATGGCAAACCTCTCCCAGGTACACAATCTCTTTTCCACATCTCAACTCTCATGTTAGTTGCTTCAGTGTCACATAGAATACAGTCAGGCTAGGGATATAGCTCAGTTGTTAGAACGATTGCCTAGCATGAACCAAGCCTTGGCTTCTATCCCCCCAGAACTGCATTTTTAAAAAGGAAAAAGAAAACAGGCAGCAGAGGCATCAGGATTTCAAGGTCATTCATGGCTAGGTAGTGAGTTTGAGACCAGCCTCGGCTACACTAGACCCTTTCTTTTTAAGGGGCCAAAGTGGAAAATTATACTGCTGTCTCTTTTGGCAAGCTATGCCTAACTTCCAAACAATGTCAACATCTTAAGGTTTGTCTATCATTGCTTTACACATCCGATTGAGGCTTGAGAGACCCTAGACAGGAGACAGGTTGGGGCTGTGGCATGGAAAATAACATAAGTTAAGTGGAATTGGGAGAAAATGTTCTGTGAATAGTAGCATTGACTTTGGGGGAGCAAAGGGTAGATTCCCAAAGGGGAGGGCGATGAGGCAACTTAGGATACCATCTCTGCTACATCCACCAGCTTCAAAATACACATTCTTGGGCTGGAGAGATGGCTTAGCGATTAAGAGCTTGCCTGTGAAGCCTAAGGACCCTGGTTTGAGGCTCGGTTCCCCAGGTCCCACGTTAGCCAGATGCACAAGGGGGCGTACGCGTCTGGAGTTCGTTTGCAGAGGCTGGAAGCCCTGGTGCGCCCATTCTCTCTCTCTCCCTCTATCTGTCTTTCTCTCTGTGTCTGTCGCTCTCAAATAAATAAATAAATTTAAAAAAAACACATTCTTTCAAGGGCACGTGGAGGATTTATGGAGGCAGATTATATTTGGGAATATACAACAAGTCTTAGTGCATCTTCAAAGACTGCAATGAGGCAGTGTGCCTCTCCTCACAGTAGCATCCAAAGAAGCCAGTAACTAAGATCTTTCTAGAAGATATCCAGATGTTTGGAAATTACTACACATTTCTAAATGAATGTTAAGCAGAAGATCATAAAGAATATTTTGGATAGAATGATAAGAGAAACACAACATATCATAATTTAAGAACAAAGTTGGGCAGGGGAAATGGCTTAGCTATTAAGGTGCTTGCTTGAGAAGCCTAAGGACCCACATTTGACTCTCTCCAGATCCCACATAAGCCAGACCTACAGAGGTGAGGCAAGTGCAAGGTCACACATGCCCACTAGGTGATGCAAGCATCTGGAGTTTGATTGAAGTGTCTGGGGCCCTGCTGTACCAATTCTCTCTTTCTGCCTCACTCTATAAAATTCAAAATTATATATATCAAAGTTGACAAAGTGCTAACAGGGGAATTCTCGGCTGAAAATGCTTATAATTAAAGGAGGTAAAATATAAAGTCAAGTATTTATGCTTCTATATTAAATAAGCTAAGGTGGTGATACATGTCTCTAATCCCAGTGCTGGGGTAGCTGAGGCTGGAGGATTGTGACTTGGAGGCTAACTTGGGTTACACAGTGAGATTCTGTTGCAAGCACACACATGAACATGCACACACAAGCCAGTAAAGAATAGAAGAAAAGGGGAAAAAATAATAAACATAAGATTGAAAGTTAACAAAGTAGGACCCAACCTGTACCAAAAAAACCAGTGAAAACCTAGTTCTTTGAACTGGTTAATAAAATTATAATTTGTAGCAATAATGATTACACAAAATAGAAAATACAAATAATCAGCATTAAAAATACAAGAAATTGGGCTGCGGAGATGGCTCAGTGGTGAAGAGCTTCACACTCCCTGAGCAGGTGTAAATAAAAAAGATTAACAATACCAAGTTTCAGTGAGGGTGGGAAGCAATGGAGTCTCCGTACATGACTGCCAGGATCTACAACCACTGTTTCGAAGTGTTTTTATGAAGTACAGTTTACATAAACATTATGACCAAGTAATTCTGTTCATAGTTATTTGTACAAGCGAAATAAAAGCATACATCTGAATCATGACACTTAGACCATAATGTTTATTGCAACTTGAGTCAGAATAGCAGAACATCAGAAATAACCCCAATATCCTTTCACAAGAACATGGATAAGTAAATAAGATCTGTTCATTTTATTGCAGGTCTCTGTACTTAGTTTTAAGAAACCAAAATTATGGGCTGGAGGGATGGCTTTATGGTAAAGGCATTTGCCTGCAAAGCCAAAGGACCCAGGTTCGATTCCCCAGGACCCACATTAGCCAGATGCACAAGGGGGTGCACACATCTGGAGCTCATTTGCAGTGGCTGGAGGCCCTGGTGCACCCATTCTCTCTCTCTCTCTCTCTCTCTCTCTTCCTCTGTCAAATAAATAAATAAATAAATACCAAGTCAAATCAAATCAAAATTAGAAACTGGGATACCCCAAACAATTGACCAACAATTTTTACTGAGGACTCGTATTTAATTTCCCACAAGCCTGACATGAATGCTAGCTGTAATAATAATAGTCGATCGTTAATTCTCTTTTCCTGCTGGCTAATTCACCAAAACACTGGCTGAAAACTCTGATCATTTAACACACATTCAGTGCCTACTGTGTGCCAGGCACTGTTTTCCACGCTTGAAGTCCATCAGTGAACAAGTTTACGTTTTCTGTAAGCAGGATCTTAGGTTGCCGGGTGGGGAGAGGTGAGATATGGAGCTGGATGGAATGCTACACGTTTTCACCTCAGAGCACCATCACTGTCCCGTCAGCCATCCTCCGATTTTGCTCATCTCTTCTTTCTGCTAACCCTTGCCGCCCACCACCTTAAGTGACTTGCGACTCTGCGAAATGCTCCGTTCCGCGACGCTCCTGGGACTCCAGCCACGCCGTTTCCCCGGAGTGTCCTTATGCGCTCTTGCCCGTGCTTTCTCTCCTGATTTCTCCTCCATCTCACACCTGCAAAAGCTGAAATGTGAAGGCTTTGGCTGTCTCTCCTTTTTAAATCATTAGCAGGAGGTGGGGAATTCAGGATTTTCTGCTTGCGTTGTTGAGCTGGGAGGTTGTCAGCACAATACAGGAATTGCTTTTGAGCTGTGAGATCGTCCTCCTTGCTTGGTTGGACCAGTTGTGCTTGGCTCACACCTGTGAATTGCTGTGCGCATTTGGACTGGGCTCTTCTGCCAGTTTACGAACAGGTCACTGCAGTGCAGGTGGTACCGTTGAACGAAAGACAGCTGCCCTTGACATTTTCCATTTCCATATTACAAAAAAAAAACACCCTTGATTATTCTTCTGTGTAGCCTCTTTCACATTTATGTCAAAGCACCGTAATCTCTCTGGAAAAACAAAAGCAGCCTGGAGACTTTGAGACTTGCTTCCAAGTTGATCTTAGCATGTACCAATACCTTCTGTCACTGGCCTAGTCTCCTGGCACACAAGGGACCCAGGGCATCAGAAGTCACTCCCTGTGCTTATGTCTGGGAGAAAGGGAAGCTGGTGAGGCAGGGATATACAGTTATGTCATCTTTAAGCTTCCCCTTAACCCAGCACCTTGCCCTGGTCAGCAGAGGGCCTGCAGCCCCAAGGAGGGAGCTGGGACTATGGGGCTCAGAGGTGCTTTCTCTTCAGCTCAGAATCATCCAGGGAAGTCATTGCAAATGGCAGTGTGCAATGATGGTGTTGTGGAAAACACAGGAGAGCTCTCAGGGGGGTGCTGTGTTTTCTTGGCCTGTGTGTGTGGCTGTCATGGAGTCCTGGGAGGCCTCACACCTTGTAGATCTCAGAGCTGAGCAAGTTTTCTCGGGTAATCTAGGAATGTGGGTCTTTCTTTCTTTCAGAAATTCTGCTCACTTGGTGGGTCTGTGGCTTCTAGAGATGGTTGAGAATAATACCCTTCATGCAAGTCACTTAACAGTCCTTATATGCCCATTCCAGGTCTAATATTCCATCAGATATCAGGGATACAGTCAGGGTGGGTAGGAGGCCATTAATCACCTCAGGTAGTTTATAACTGAGCCAGCACTTGCACAATGCCATTTATGCTGCACTGGCGATAGAAGCAGCCACTGTCTGCAGAGAACAGAGAGGTGACCTTGGGCTGGCAGCTTGGGGCAGGGCTTTCTGAGAGTCAGAATACTGAAGTCGGTTCTTGAGTGAAAACTGAGTTTCACCACACTGAACAACCTCCTTCCTTCCTTTCTTTCTTTCCTCTACCTTCTCAAAATTTTATTTTTTTATTTATTTGGGTTTTCAAGGTAGGTCCTCTCTCTAGTGTAGGCTGACCTACCTCACTGTGTAGTCTCAGGCTGGCCTCTAACTCACAGGGATCATGCTACCTAAGCCTCCTCGTTGCTGGGATTAAAGGCATGCGTCACTATACTTGTATGGCTAAATCATTTTCTTCTTAACACATTCCCAGACAATTTTATTTGCTATTTTAGGGTGACAATATTTTTTTGTTGTTGTCTGTTTGTTTTGTTTTATGAGGTAAGGTGTTGCACTTGCCCCCACTGACCTGGAATTCACTATGCATTCTCAGGCTGGCCTCAAAATCATGGCAATTCTCCTAATTAAGAACCCTGCGATCCTCCTACCTCAGCCCCCTGAGTGCTGGGAGTAAAGGTGTGTACACCATGCCCTACTGACAATAGTTTTAAAATGAAAATATGCGTGTATGTAAGCACACACAGAGACTAGTTTTACAAATTAAATTATAATTCACACACACACACACACACACACACACATATATATATATATAAAATTGTATCTATGTATGGTGTATAATACAAGGTTTTGATACATGTGTACAATGGAGAAGGTCTGAATCAAGTTAATTAACATATCCTAAATTATCTGTGAAAGAGATACATATTGAGAGGGATGTTTAAAGAACTAGACTTTTTTGGTGTGTGACATCTTGTAGAAATAGGATTAAAAACACATTGAAGAGAAAGGATTTTTATTTCCTAGAGAAGATCAAAGATGATGTTAACCTAGAGGATAGGGCAGGCCCTCCTGATGATAAGGGGAGAACCCTCATGATGACAGAAGATCCCTCATTATGAAGAGAGGAGGCCTCTCTCCCTCATTATGATAGGGGATCACCCATTAAGATAGAGCAGACCCCTCATTATGACAGAGAAGCACCTCATTAGGACAGGAGAGTCCCCTCATCATGGCAGGGGAGACCCTTCATTATACCAGGGTATAATAGCTTCCTATAGCTTCCTGGGCTCCACTATCCTCATTCTGACTGATCTGATTTCTTTCCTCACTGCTATATCCTATACATTCTCATGTCACCTAGTTTGTCTTGAATACATAATAAATATTAACTTATTAAATCTTTCCTGGTAAACAAAGACAATTGAGTTTGGGGTTTGTAGACTTATTTATTCACACATTTGTTTGATCAAGTACCATTTCTTGAACATCAACTGTAAACATGTCATTGTTAAGGGAGATAAAATATTCAGCTTTTAAGAGACTTGGAGTCTAACAGGGCACTAGAGGATGCTCATAACTCCAGAAGAACATGAGGTGAGCTCCAGATGTTCTGAGCAGACTCCAGGGTCCAGAGAAGATGTATGTGTAGGTGGGAAGATTAAAAGCATTTATTTCTTCATACAGAGCACTTTTCATTTGCACAGAGTATCAGGGAATAAGCAGATGTGGGCTTCTTAGCTATGTGGAAAGATTGTGCCTACAGCAGATACCCCAAACAAAGGTCCAAAGGCAAGAGTGCTCAGGGCACATTTGGAAATGACACTGATGCGTGTAAAACACATTGCGTGACAGGAAGCATTCTGAGAGGGGCTGGGGAGACAGTTGAGTTAGTAAAGGGCCTGCTGTGTGAACACAAGGACCCGAGTTTGGTCCGCAGCATTACGTAGAAGTTGAGATTGGTGGTGCATGTCTGTAATCCCAGCAGAGGCAGAAGGATCCTTGGGGCTCACTGGCCAGCTGGTATAGTGTAACCGGGGTGCTCCAGGTTCAATGAGAAACCCTGTCTTAAAAAAAAAAAAAATCACGATATAGAGTGATTGACGAAGGCTCCCAACATTGACCTCTGCCCTTCGTAAACACATATGTATGTCACACACACACACGCACTCACACACATGCGCACGCACACACACGGACTTGTAGACTGTAGGGCTTCCTTTCAGTCATGGGTGGAGGCACTGTTGGGGAGCTTGAGGTGAAAGGAAAACTTGAGAATCACCGGGACTGGAGCTGGGGAAATAGCTTAGTAAAGTGTTTACTGTGTTAGCAACAGAACTTGAATCCAGTCGCTAGAACTCCACGTTAAAAAATAAAAAGCTGGATATGGTGGCGCATACATGTAATTCCAGCATGAGGGGAGCCAGGGACAGGTGGATCCTTGGGCCAGCCAGGGTAGCCTACTTGGTGAGCTCCAGAACAATGAAAAACCATGCCTGGAAAAAGGTAGAGAGTGTTCTGGGGAATGATCCCTGAGGTTGTCCACACACATGCACACGCACACACATACACACACACTAGAAATGAGTAACATTTGCTTAGCACTTTTCATGTGCCGTGCAGGGTGCTGGACACTGACTTGCTCCTCACATCAGTGCAAAGACACTGTATTCTTCCCTTTTGCAAGACAGGAAAAGAGGCCAGGAGAAATCCAACAACTTGCTCAGGGTCACAGCTAGGAAGTTGCAAACCCTGAGCTCGACAGTCTGCACTCTTAAACATGAATCCCACTGCTTCTTTAAATGGAAACAGAGGGCTGCAGGGACCCCTGGGAAATTGTCTCAAGAGCTGTTTAAGGAGAGCGATATTGTGAAGAAGTGATCTCTGAAAGGTGCAATGTGGCGGAGAAACGGAATGGCAGGTTTTCTAAACTTGCCATCTAGGTGTGTGGTTAGCTGCTTACAGAGTGGTTAGTTCTCAAGGAAATCAGCCAGGCCTGTACGTGACATTGTTCATCTCCCTGTCTTTATCCTTTCCCCTTTACCTTGTCCTCTCCTTCTTTCTTTTCTTTTCCCATCCACATTTCATGTTGAGGGCCCTTCTGTAAAAATGAGCTTGGTAATCTCCCCAACTTCAATAAAGTCTGTGTGGAATTTTAAAATTTGTTTCCTTATATAAATGTTCATGAAGTTTCTCAAATGATGTGAGCCACAGAGAGGGAAAGGTAAGCCATTACAAAAGATTTAAAATTATCATCTGCCTTCTCTAGAGTCGTGCATACTGACTATTTTAAATACCCACACAGTACAATACGTCAGGTCACAGGTAGGAAAATACAGTGGATCTTTGGCAAATTAACACATTCAGTTGAAATGCTAATGTGCCATCCTCTTATTGTGCATGTGTTTCCTTTTTTTAATTTTTTTATTGACAACTTCCATAATTATAGACAATAAACCATGATAATTCCCTCCCTCTCACTTTCCCCTTTGCAACTCCACTCTCCATCATATCCCCTCCCCCTCTCAATCACTCTCTCTTTTATTCTGATGTCATCATCTTTTCCTCCTCTTATGAGGGTCTTGTGTAGGTAGTGTCAGGCACTGCTATTTCTGTTTTACATTGCTTCTTTATTTCTTTTGCTGGTCTTTTTTCTAAGTTATTATTATGATTATTATTTTTAAATTTAATTTATTAGTTTTCTTTTCAGTAAATACAGGCAGTTTGGTACCATTGTTTAGGCTCATCCATGATCTACCCCCTCCCATTGGACCCTCCTTGTTGATGTAAATGGGTCGTGCATTGTGGAGCTAGCCCCCAGTTATTGGTATGATATATGTCTCTGCAAATCATGACCCAACATGTAACTCTGACATTCTTCCCTCCCCCTCTTCCGCAAAACTTCCCTGAGCCATGTTGGGTTCATTTTTGGTCTGCTTCAGTGCTGAGGTGTTGGGGGCCTCTGAGGCTCTGGCTCTCTGATTTGGTAGGAGTTGATTTTTCTCTGCGTTGGTCTCCTTCCCCTTTGTGCTGGTATCGGGTTCATGAGGAAAACAGCACCCTTGCTTGTTTCACCAGTTGTCCTTAGTTTCAGTTGGGCCCCTTTTGAGGTATGTTGGGGCAGCTCTCTCCTTAGGATCTGCATCTATCTGAAAAAGAGAAGCAGATTCTCCAATGGAGAGTAAGTTAGCACCCGGAAAATTGAGATAACACTTACTTTTTTAATAGACAGTTTGATAGGTGTAGGCCCTCTTGTACCCCGTGATTGATGGTTGAGTTATAATATTAACCCAGATCCGACCAGTGTTAAACCAGTGGTCTCCAGCAAAGCAGCATTCTACTGAAAGATTTCTAGGTTTCAGAAGTTGAAACAACAACAAAAAGTGCAGTTCACAGAAAAGATATTTACATGGGAGCATGAAATGGCAGGACTATTAATGATAGCGATGTGTGATGGCGATGTGAAGAACGGAATTGTGGTGATGATGACGACGGTGTTGATGATGATGAAAATACAGTGGCAGTGTGGTGAAGGTGGCGGTGGTGATGAAGGTGACCGTGGTGACGTGGGTGACGATGATGATCATGATGAAAATGATAGTGGTGACGTGGTCTGCAAATGATGGTGGTGTTGATGGGTGTGTTACTGCTGATGGCAGCAACCCTCATTAGCTGAGCTCTTGTGATGTGCCAGGCACTATGCTGAGGCTTTACTGCCATCTCTTGCCTCAGTCTTACAGTGTTGCCTTCAATTTCTGACGACAATCATGGGGCTTACCTTATGGAGTTGTTAGAACAGTGGGTATATCAACGGCTTAGACCATGCTTAGATGGACATGTGGAGAACAGCCAGCCCCAAGCGTAATTAGTTCTCTCCTTGGGCCAAGGGGGACACGGCGGGGGACAGGAAGCTGTACAAGTGTCCACAGGTGATGACCATGACGGCCTAGCCAGTGTCCACCACTCCCCAGCTCAGAAGTCTAGTTCCGTGAGGAAGCTGCCTGAGGGTGATGAGGACACGGCTAAGCTGACAGACGGCGCAAATGTGAGACAAAAGCTGCTCCCTTCGCAGTCTGCTGATGCCATCAATTATGAAAATGAGTGAATGGGTTATTTAAATGACCTCAGACATGTAAATTATTCAAAGAGCCTCTCAGTCACAAGTATTTCTAGAAACTCCTGCACAGACAGATGAAAACCATTTAGATTTTCCGACAGGGTCATCAACTCATCTGTGTAAAAGAAGATTCCAAAGTACTGAGCATCTCTAGGGGAAAGGGTGAGGGAAAAGGAGAGGAAGGGAGGGAAAGGGGGGAAGGAGAGAGACAGACAGGCAGACGGATTTCCATCATTGTTGAAATGCCTGCAATGACCAGCTTCTAAAAAGGAAGGGTGATCAGTTTGGGAAATGCTAGGCCAGGGTTAGTTGGCCCTTTTGTCTCTGGGCCTATCACCAAGCAGTCAGTACCTTGTGGTGGGTGCATGTGGTGGAACCAAACCGCTCTCTCATAGCTAAGGAATAAGAAAGAAGACGTCGCCGAAGTTCCTCTGGCTCTTTCAAGGGCACCTCGCCAATGACCTGAATGTCTCCTACGAGGCTCCATCTCAGTGGTCCCATTACCTTCCAGTAGCACCGCACTGGACACCAACTCTCGAACACATCAGCCTTTGGCGGATCTTGCTGGTCTAAACAACAGGAGATGGAGAGGGTTGATATAGACAGTGGTCTATTAGGCAAACTTTTTTTTTTTTTTCCTGTCTATGTTCCCTGAAATTCTGTCCATTTATAACTGCCATGAGGGATTCTGGGTAAATGAGCAGAGTAATAAAACAAAATCCACATTCATTCTGAGACGGCAAAGCTTCATCTGCTTGCTGTACTGTCATTCCAAGTGGGGCTTTCATGTGGGGACAATACAATGTTTTTCCAAATTTTATTTATAAAATAGATGTGAAAGTGAATACAGTGACAAGATTGAACTTAGTGACCCTATGAACATAATGTAAATATATAGCAAGGATAGGTTGAGCCCTGACTCCATTCAAACTTTAAATAATGAGCTTCCATATTTGCTATTTCATGTTAGCTATAGGCAATTCTGTAAGGTAGGTGGAGTCCTCTGATTTTGTATTTGAGTAGTGCCACCTCAAGATGCTCAATGAAATTTTTACAAATAGCTCAAAAAGGCTCAGATTTGAGGCCTGTGTTTCTCTGTGGAGTTATTTCTACTTTTCAGTTTCTAGGGTGACAGATAATTTTCATGCAGTACTTTCTTTGTGGGTGGTATTGGGCCTTGGAAGTTGAATGGAGGAGAGGTGTAACACACTCAGTTTTTATTCCTGGACTCAACTCTAACTCTTTAGCATTAAGTCATTGCACACTGTTGATGTGATTAAACCAACTGTCCATCCACTTATTCACCAGGACAGTTATCCAATGATACGTCATCCTCAACCTGCCTTAGTGACTTTCCTTGCATCGGTGACAAAAATCTGACAAGCAGTGACTTACAGGAGGATGGGGTTATTTCAGCTTACAGTTCAGGAGGATGCAGCCTGTCACAGATAAGAAAGTGTGGTGACAGGAGCAGGAATCCAACGTCACATCAGCCTGTTAGCAGGGAGGAGGTACAGAGTGATGAATGCTAGTGTTCAGTTAACTTCCTCCCCTTTGTTCCGTCCAGGACCACGGGGCATGGAATGACTCTGCCGACAGTTAGGATAGACCCTAGCTGACCCCAGGTCCTGTGAACTTGACAATATTAACCATCACATCACCCACCCATCAACCCACCTGTCTGTCCATCTAGTCAATCTTGAACCCACCTTATTATATATGACTGGTTTTTTGTTTTTTGGTGGTTTTTCAAGATAAGTTCTCATTCTAGCATAGGCTGACCTGAAATTCACTATGTAGTCTCAAGGTGGCCTCCTGCCTCTGCCTCCTGAGTGCTGGGATTAAAGGCGTGCACCGCTATGTCCAGCATGACTGATTTTTTTTTTTTTTTAACCAGGTAGTTACTCATTACCTACTATGTCAGACCTGTGCTATGTACCTTGAAGGCAGAATTAGTACAGTGTTCTTTCCCTCAATACATCCCCACAGTCTAGACGAGAGACAGAAGGATCCACAGAAGAGTGGCAGGTGCCGTGGAGCACCCAACCCAGCCTGAGTGTTCAAGGGGGCTGAGGGAAGGCTTCCTGGAGAGCTCACATCTGACCTGAGTCCCGAGGAAGAGTTCCAAACAATGAGACTGCTTCCTGTGACACATTGCACTCACTGAACTGCCAACAGGGAAGTCCCTCATTGTTCGCCTCATTCCTTAGCTTACCTGGATGGACAGCCATGGTCAGACTACATCTCTACCCCACCCACAGCCACCCAGACCTCAGGATTGGACATCTGGACCTGCTTACCGTGTTCTTACCACTGTCTCTGTCAGTGTCTGTGACTTTCCCACTTGCATGTTGTTGATGCAACAGGATGGACATTTGTCCCTGAGGAGACAGAAGAGGAAGGCACTCCACCCTAGCCATCTGCTTCTGGCTACAAGTGGTTCTGTCGGGCGGCCTTCTGGGGCTGATACTAGATTTCATATTAATGCCACTGGCAGCCGGAGCCACCCTCGCCTCCACCCTGCCTTGCCTGGCATCAATGAGAGCCTGGCTTGGGCCACCAGAGAAAGAGGGAGACGGGGGAATACTCCAGTGTTGATCTCTAAGCTTTGGAAATCTTCATGCGCATTCTAGACTCTGAAGATAAGAGAATTCGTTCCCTGATAACTTAAAAAAAATTCTTTGTCAGGGTACCTTTGTTGCACAGAGTGATGGATTTCACAGTGACATTTTTGCTCAAGTGTATAATGCACTTGATCTTATACACTTCCTATTATCATTTCCTGCCATTTTTCTTTATTAGTAGTCTCTCTTCTGTCATATATGTACACCAAGATACATACACACATATACATACGTATACACATACATACAGTATGTATGTATACCTTGAGACCACACCCATATTTTATGCAACAACAGTAATATGGTAGTTTTGTGTCTCAGTTATGGCCTTCGTATTCATTCATTGTGTGTGTGTGTGTGTGTGTGTATGCACACGTGCATGTTTATCTGTATGAGTGCCGGTGCATGCATACCACAGCACACATGTGAAGGACAGAGGATAGCTTCAGGTGTCAGTTCTCGCCTTCCTCCTTATTTGGGTCAGGGTCGCTTGATCTTGCTGTTCACTGCTGTTCTCATAAGGCCTATGAGCTTACAGAAAACTCTCCTGTCTCCCCCTCCCTCCTGGCTTTAGGCACACTGGGCTTACTGGCGCCTGCCACAGCATGCAGCTTTTACGTGAGTTCTGGGAATCTGAACTCAGGTACACATGCTTGCAAGCACTTTATCCATTGAGCCCTTTCCCCAAGCACATGAAATACGCTTCAACAGGCTTTCAAGAGAATAGTACCAGCCCTTCTTCCTTCCCCAGTTTCATAGGAGGAAACTGAGGCTCCGTGGTGACTAGTGACAGAGCCAGTAAGTGGCCAATCCTAGGCTCCAGCTTTGCTCCGCTGGACTCCAAAATCTATCTTTTCTGCGTTATCACACAGAAGAACTGGGTTTCCTACATATTGGCTGCGAAGACAGTCGGAGCTTTCACTATGAAAATTCTCGTTGGGAATCCTCAGGCCCTCCCTGCACAGTGGGCTTGCTTCAGCATTTGCAGGGACTGTTATCCATACAAGGTTCCCACTGCACCAGTCCTTTCCTGGTCTTGGGAGCTCAGCTCCGAGCCCCCCACTGAGCTGTATGCAAATCAGCCTCCTCATCAGGTTCCTGCGCCTTCCTTCAAAGCCCGTCAGCACGTTGCAATCTTCCAATTGAAGGATGTAAATCAGTACCCATCCCTGCAGGAAACTGCTCCTGCATCGCTTATGACTACCATATGGTCTGTTATCAACTCATTGTCTTTGGAGAAGTATTTTGAAACTTGTCCCATCATGTCTATGGAGTTCTTAGAATCCACACTCCTTCTGCTTGAATTACAGTTCTGTAAATGAGAACGAGTGACCGAGAGGACTTGCCGGAGAGGGGAAGAATAGATGCCGAACCATCTGGATTTCTGTCTCTCTCTCCTTCTCTCTCCCTCTCTCTCTCTCTCTCTCTCTCTCTCTCTCTCTCTCTCTCTCTCTCTCTCTGTGTGTGTGTGTGTGTGTGTGTGAGAGAGAGAGAGAGAGAGAGAGAGACTCCACTGGAGGCAGATATGACAATGCCCAAAGTGGGGAAGAGATGAATGAGTCAACATGAATGCCCTTGAAGGGAGTTGCTGAAACCACCAGCCTCTCTCTCAGTTCTGCTTGACGTTTGAAGTTTAAACAAACAACTGGAGTCATGAGAATCCCAGTTTTTGGTACCAATTCCCACTCTGCTGACTTCTATGTGGTCTAGCAGATTATAGCTGATGGGGCATCTTTTTTTCCCCCTTTCTATGATTAAAGTATGTTTGAAGAAAATAGGACAGGCAGATCTAAGGTAGGTAAGAGGGATGAGTATCAATTTGGGCTATCAGACCCTGAGAGCCACGTTAAATAGGGAAAGCAGTGACAATCAGGAAGGACCCTATGCTTCCAAGAAGATGAGAGATTTGTTCAAAGTTCCTCTGCACATGTTGTACACACATC
Source organism: Jaculus jaculus (assembly GCF_020740685.1). NCBI lineage: Eukaryota > Metazoa > Chordata > Mammalia > Rodentia > Dipodidae > Jaculus > Jaculus jaculus. Next base: position 103,928,439 of record NC_059112.1, read on the forward strand.
TCCCTCCACTAAAAGCATCTGAAATGGTGGCTTGAATACAAATGCAGTACGATTTGAGTTTCTGGAACTCAGTGGACAAAGCACTTGCCACACAGCACTAGAACCTGAGTTCAAATCCCCAGACTCCACATCAAACCTCACTGTGGAGAACTCTGATCTCAGCGCTTCTCTGGTAAAATGGGAGGTGGAGACAGGAGGATCCCTGGAATATCATGGGCCAGGAAGCCTGGCATATGCATTGGTGAACATTAGAGACCCTGCGACAAACCGGGTGAAAGGTGAGGACTGACATCCAGGCTTATCATCTGACCTCTACCCACACGCCTTGGCACATGTGTACCTGTATGCACGCATGCACGCATACACACATGATAACAATAACAAAACAAAGATTGAGGGCTGAATAGATGGTTCAGTGGTTAAGGCGCTTGCTTGTGAAGCCTAAGGACCCAGGTTTGATTCTCCAGGTCCCACGTAAGCCAGATGCACATGGTGGTGCATGCATCTGGAGTTCGTTTGCAGTGGCTTGAGGTCCTGGCATCCCCATTCTTTCTCTCTCTTCCTCTCCCTCTCCCTGGCTCTAATAAATACAAACAAAACAATTTTAAAGTAAAGCCAATTTAAAAAATGATTAAAATTTCGTTAGTAAAATGACATCCCAGGTTTCACATTCAGGAATTGTCATCCATTAAGTGTGTAGAAAAAGAAAAGGCTTCATGACTAGTTATGGAGATGAAAGGGGACGAAGAAGGGTGTTAATTGGGAGAGAGGGAGATAAAAGATCAAAATATATTATGTGCATATATGAAAAAGTTACAAGTGGGAAAAAACAAATAAAACTTTAAAAACTATGGATGATTTAAAGGATGAGACTTCCATTAAGTTGTGCCATACAACATTGAGGATAGAAATCAGAGACAAGGATGCAAATTCACAATTAATACCAAGGGAGGAGTGAGTGGTCTGCACTCACAGTGACAGTGACTGTGGGCACTGTGGTCAGCAGAGGCAGCAGATCTCTAGTCACCTGCTTCACTGAGCACAGCCCTGGCCCACAGTTGAACTGTTGGGGTGGGGAACATCCAGTTGTTTAGGGTTATGTTTGGCCTTGGGTCACAGGTCAACCTTGAAACATTTCCCTTTGTACTTCTCAGATACCCTTGGTAGAATGGCCTAGATCACAGTCTCTTCTGCACAGTGTATCCAGTAAGTCACAGAGGACTTTAGACATAGGACCTCTCACAGTTCACATAAACTGTATGGCATCTCTACTATTGATACTCCCATTTTGCAAATGGAAAACCAAGAAACCGAGAACAAGCTAATTTTCAGTTATCTGGGTGAGATTTTTTTACTCCACTTGTCTGTTTCTGAAGCTCATGCTTTGACCTCTCATTGCTTTACCCTCTTTAGTCAAATTCTACCGTGTAGGTAACATCGCTCAGGGCTGCAGGAAGTAGACAGTTCTAGTGGAAAACATACAATTGAGTTTTCTTGTGGGGTTCCAAAAAATACCAAATACTTTTCACGCTCTGGCATAGAACACCGCCAGCTATGCACGTTAAATGCACGTGTCACTCCTCGTGTTCCCTGTGCTGCTAAGCAGCAGGGATTGTTGTCATGTTACTGTAGATGGGAGAAATGAGGACCAGAGACGAGTTAAGCGGAACATGGTCACCTAGCCACTTATAGCATGTGGGGTTATCACTAACTTGGGTAAAGTGGCCAATAGAGAGCATGGGATGTGGTAGAAAGCAGTTAATAACAAAATAATAAAGGGCTGGAGAGATGGCTTAGCGGCTAAGCGCTTGCCTGTGAAGCCTAAGGACCCTGGTTCGAGGCTCGATTCTCCAGGACCCACGTTAGCCAGATGCACAAGGGGGCGCACGCATCTGGAGTTCGTTTGCAGTGGCCGGAGGCCCTGGCGTGCCCATTCTCTCTCTCTCTCTCTCTGCCTCTTTCTTTCTCACTGTCCATTGCTTTCAAATAAATAAATACAAGTATACAAAGAAATTTTAAAGAAGACGAAAAAAAGAGTTTAATGAATGGAAGCTATTATGCATACAAAGTGAAATCTAGATTTTTTTAAATGACAATTATTAGGGTTGTTTTCTTTCCTTTCTTTTTTTTTTTTTTTTTGCATTTTGAGTGGATCTTTAGAAGCTACTGACAACATTCTTTCTTCTCACAAGAGCTGGGTTTAGACTCTAAAGGTAAGTATACTCATTGGCCATTTGTCTCCTCTTTGCATCCCACACAAAAAACATATACAGTTAAGGGCAGTGGCAGAGTGCTTGCCTAGCATGGGTAAGGTCCAGAATTCAATCCCCAGCACTACAAAAACAAAACGAGAACCATACCCAGTTAAGCAAGTGTTGGTCAGAAAACTGTTGCTGATCCCCCCCCTGCTCACATATTTGCTGTGTCTTCTGGGTCAATTTACTTGAATGAACATCAGTTTACCAGTTGTTAAAAAATGATAACAATTTCATTTTTTTCCTTTTATGTGACTCTGCTGTGAAGTTGTAATGAAATGACATATTGATAGTAACTTATAATCTACAAACAGCTTTACAAATCTAGAAACTTTTCATGTTATCATCTTTCTAACTGTGGCTCTTATCTGAAATTTCTCTTTTTTTGGTACTATTTCTTTTCATCTTTTTTCCAACACAGCTTCTTAACCAATCAAATATTTGCAAGTCAATGCATAAGGACCCAAGAAAGCTTGGTTTGCATTTATAGCTATGAAACTAATGATATGTGTTAATTGTGCAAAACCTCACACTACCAAAGGGAAATAATAATTTCCAAGTTTTTGGACTTATTAATAGAACAAACAAAATTCCAGGCTGCTTTTGGAAGGACTTTCTCTGTGTAGAAATTATATTACTAGGCAATATGAGTTCGAACTAAAATAGCAACAAGTACAGAGCAGATCCATCTCCTGTTGTAGAGAGAGAGAACAAAAGCAAATGATTGTATCATTTTGGTAGACAAGCTCAGAGCCGGGATTTTGACAAGTCAATGTGTTGTTCTAGTTTGTTCAGGAATTACATTCAGGAGTCAACCTTGACCCTATGAGGACATGCATCTTGTAGAAGTGGGAAGAAATCTTGAACAACTACTTGCTATGGGCTGGGCCTCTTTTTAGATGGTTCATTTTCATGAGTCAATAGAAACCTCCCAAGAGCCTTGCGTTTTATTAGTTGAATAATAACTAATGACAAGACAGAAATTGTAATTAGTAGTTTGCAGACCTTGTTTTATTTAATTCTCACAAGGATCATAGGATGTGTGCTGAATGAATGGTTTCACGGATAAGACACTTGCTGTGTAAATGTGAGGACCCAAATTTGGATATCCAGAACCCGCATACGTGTCTGGTGAGCTTGGAGGCCTGCCTGTAATCCCAATGCTTGAAGAAGAGATGGAGGATTCCCAGGGCAAGTCAACAAGCTCTGGGTTCAAGTTAGAGACTTTGCTTCAGTAAATAAAGTGGAGAGCAATCAAGAAAGACACCCAATGCCAACCATTGGCTTCTGCATGCACCTACACGTGTATATTCCCCCCACATACATGCAAGCAGGCATACATGTAGATATATTACATATACACAGGAACAAAGAATCATATGATTTAATGACTCCTCCTGTCATCCCTCACCTCTTCAGTGGTGAGGAAATTGGCGTTCAATAAGTACAGTTATCCAAGGTCACACAGCTGGTAACCACCACAGAAAAGCGCTCATGCTCAGCTGACTCTAAAATCCACATTATTTAAAGAACAGTTCTTCAAAAGAGGACAATCAAAGCCAGTCATTGACTGCAAGAGGAGCAGTTGTGATGGCCCCGTGAGCGCCTCATCTCCTGACTTATTAACTTAATAAGCATTTAGCGTTCTGGGATGGATAGGAGAGGTACAAAGGCAGACAGAACCCAGTCCTGGCACTTCAGCAGTCCACTAGGCACACAGGTAAGGACATCGATACTTCCTGATCTGTGAAGGCTGAGGCTGCTTCCTGAAGAGCTGTCCTTGGCACTGGGTTCTGAAGGACAAAGAGGAGAGTGCCAAGTAGAGAGGGGCCAGGGGGTTTCTGGGCATCATGGGTGTTAAATCTGGCACTGAGGAAAAAGCTGGATGTACCCAGCAGCCTCTGATGAGTTCTGTGTGCTTCCTGTGGGGTGGGGATCAGGGTACAATTGCAGAGCCACAGAGGTCCAAGCTAGGGACTGATTCACTCAGACCATATTTTCTTCCCCTTATCCCAATTTCAATGGGAAGCCATAACAAGGCTTTAAGCAGGCCAGTGGATTTCTTAGATAACAGAGGTATGTAGAGCGATGGCATAGGCTGCTGCCTGGAGAGTGGACTGACGGGACTAACCATGCCAAAACAGGAAAGCCCGCCAAGAAACTTCTGCAGAGACCAGAGGAGACTGAAAATGCACTCTGTGGTAATAGTGATGAGGCTGGGAGACCGATTTCATAATATCTAGGTGAGATAGAGAAAGAGAGGTGAGCTAAATATTTGGAGCATTAGCATTTCAAGAACTCATGCTTGTGGAGGGCAGAGAAATTGCATGTTTGTATGACTAAAGAGAAGAGGGTGAGTCTTTTCTGAACCTATTGAGCCTGAGGATCTTTGGAGCTGGTGAGAGTTAGTCAGATCTACGTGGCGTCACCACAAGATGACAGCGAAAGGTTAAGGGGCACAAGTGACCTGAACACGAACACGTGGAGGAAGTACGTAGAGGAAGTACGTAGGGTAGAGACTCATGACTGATGCTCAGAGAGGGAGGCACTTGCCTCAGACAAAGAGATAGAAGAGAGTCAGGTAGAGATGGGATCCTGACAGCTAGGCAGACCCTCAGGGAAGGTGGCCTAGTCCACCCTGTCAAGTGCATGGGGACTGATGTGCAATGCCCCAGTTACTCAGTGAAAAGCGATCCATGGAGAGCTTCATGGAGGTAATTTTAGAGAGGAAGTGAGTATTGAAGAGGGTTGTCTGAGCTCAAGGGATGGGATTTGTATTGATCTAGAGAAAAGGTGCCTCTTCCATTCTTAAAGGAAATAAGTAAGACATCTTCAGGGGCAGGTAAAACTTGAAGGTTGTCTGTCTGAGACAAGATCAGAGACAGATTCATCAACTGGAAGTGAGCCTGGAGCTGATGGGCCTGCGGCCTATGGGCAGGTGTGAAGATGGTCTGAAATAGATGCTAGGCATGATGGGGAGGCAATTAGGAAAAGAGAGAGAGATTTCTAGCTAGAGGAATTTTCATTTTGAAATGTCCTTGGCCTCTGTGGTTCTTTGAGGCCCTGCACCTGTACTGCTGGTTTGTGGGTGAGGAAGCCGCTGGACTGACTCACAATTGGAGGTGGAGTGCATTGGGATGGCAGAGGAAAGACGAGTATTCATTGTGGGGCTAAACAAATATTAGTTGCAAGTGATGAAATATTGGTTAGGATGGGGAAGAAGTAAAGGCATGAAGGGACCGTTTGGGAGAAAAATGATGAGGTCCAGGGACCAAAAAGATTCTGGCCAAGAGACGTAAGCATCGTGAGTGATACCGGCTGTGGTGGTACACTACGTTCATCCAAGTACCCAGAAGGTTCTGTGAGTCTAAGGCCAGTCTGAGCTAATGAGTGGGTTCCAGAGGAGAGATCCCACTTCAAGAAACAAACTGGGCTTGGTAAGAAAAGCCTGAACCTACACACACACACACACACACACACACACACACATACACACAGGAAATTTTTTTTTTTTAAAGCTGAGTGAGCCTATTGATTTTCTTAATTCAGGATCATTGAAATCAAGAAATTCTAAGTGAATTTACTCCATGGAAATGTGGCTAAAGTGGACTGAAGGTGAGTCATAGAGAGACACTCGAAATTCATTCTTGCCAGCCTGAAATTATAAGGCTAAATACGAATATAGATGAAATGGTTTGTATTGATTTTTTTAATGTGACAGGTCCTAGAGCCACCTGTGGAAGATTCATGCTAATTGTGGTGGCATGATCCCCATGGCGAGGGTCCTAGGCCGGATCAAAAGGACCAAGTATGTGCATATTTATGGAGGAGATGACATTACTTAGAAAGAGGATGAGTCCAGAACACCAGGGAGCAACGTACAGCAGCCCTACATGAATGAGATTCCCCCATATCACACCCAGGTGCTGGGCCAGTCGGTAAGGATTCCCGAAGCCAGTTGCAGATTCAAACTCAAACGTAACTAGATTCCGATGGGCATGGAGGGACCCCAGCCTAACACCCGCTAGTTTCTGTAAGCCTGCCTCCGCCGTTCCCTTCACTTCTCTTTCTCTTTTCTCCCCTTTGCACATTGGGTGGCTTATCCAATTTGGACAGATTCCAGGTTCATGCGAATGTCTTTTCAGCTCTAAGCCTTTGTCTACAGGGCTCTCTCAACCTATGCACCCCAGCTCCCTTGCGAATTCCCCAGCTCTCCTTGGTTGCTACTTTTCATAATTTCTTCCATATCAGACCTACTCCCTCACTTCTGGGGAATGTGTGTATGTATTTTGCCTTGACCTTTCCCTCTTATCACATTATATCGTATTGCACATAATTTATTCTGCAGGCATTTTATTTTATCTTTGTACCTGCTGGATGGGTCCTTCATGAATAGGGATTAGTAGTTAACCGATATTTTGTGTTAAGGGCTACTTTACTATTTTAGGTTTTATGGGCCATACTGACCCCAGGGAAAGTCCTCAACTTTGTCATTTTAGTATAAAAATGTAAAAGATATATAAGAAAATAAGTATGGCTATGTCCCAATCAATTTATTCATGGACACAAATTCAAATCTCATATAATCTTCATGTGTCATAAATATTTTTAACCTCTTTTTTTAGAAATGGAAAACCAATCCAGGTTTGCTGACACACATAATCCCAGCACTCTGGAGGCTCAGGCAGAATAAGTGTGAGTTTAAGGCCAGCCTGGGCTATACAAGGAGTCCCTACCTCAAAACAAAACAAAACCTACAAAGGCTGTGCTTAACTAGGAAACTATTTAAAAGCATTTGATCTCTGAGTAGTACTTATTTTTAATATTTTATTTTTATTTATTTGTCAGAGAGAGAGAGAGAGAGAGAGAGAGAGAGGGAGAGAGAGAGAGAGAGAGGGAGAAAAGAGAATGAATATGGGTGCACCAGGGTCTGTAGCCACTGCAAATGAACTCCAGATGCATGCACCACCATGTGCATCTGGCTTATGTGGGTACTGGGGAATCGAACTTGGGTCCTTAGGCTTCATAGGCAATTGCTTTAACTCTTAAGCCATCTCTCCAGCCCAGGAGTAGTAGTACTTTTTTGGCCCCACATTTGGGGATCACTCATCCTAGTATTTTCCATCATTGGAAGAATTAATGGCACCTACAAGGTACTAAGCAGTTTTTGATTGAATGAGCCAAGACATCTACATCATGTAATGGTGACCAAAAGCCTAGAGAATAGTTTTGTGCACTGGGTCACTCAGAGTCACCAGGGATTCTGGTATTCTACATTTGATTATGATTTGTGTGGATCTGAATTTTTCTTTTTTACTTCGTGGAGGTGACACACTTATGTATTGAACTTGGCTCTTTTTACCTGCTGAGTTTGCCAGTGTAACTTTGCAGGGCAGGGCAATGCTGAGTGGATGCAGGGTTCTTCACCCTGATTCTCATTTCCTCCCAGTGGTTCTACAGCAATCTGGAATTGTGCCTCCCTGTCTAAGGTGGGGGTAATTGGTGTGGATGAAACTGGATTGACAGCTGAGGATTGCCTAGGTTCTGTTTATTAACTTGTGAGTCTTGCCTGTCCCATTCTATGGGCACCCTTCTCTCTCCCAATGCCGCCTAATAATCATGTGTTTAACAGTGGGCAAAGCTGTGGTTTAAGCTTATTACTATTTCCTCGCCATTAAACCTTCTGTAGGCTTTAGTATTTCAAAGGCTCCTCTTGCTGGAATATTTCAGGGCTCAAACAAAGCCTGGAGCAAAGTCATTTAGGGCCAGAGCAGAGCACAGAAAAAAAAAAAAAAAAAGATTGTCAAAATATCCTTGTATCTAAGGAGAACTGAGCAGACGATGCACCATGGCCTTGGAGTTCACCCCTGCAGGACAGTTCCATTTGCATCCTTGTTATAACTAGCAGGGCCTCGGGGTCTTGGGCACCAATCCTTGCCTCCCCTTTTCATTTTGGAAGAAGAAAAATGACCACCTCACAGATTTAAGCTTATTATTTTGCCCCAGCTACAGCTGCCCATCAGAGACCTGCACGCCAAACACTACAGCATGTACACCTAGTAACTTCTCATGGGTGAGGAGATGAAATGTTTCTCAACTAATCGATGCCCTCAGGTCTTATAACCTTATTTTGAAAGTCTGCAGACACCGTCAACGAGGTTAACTTTGAATGTTCAGGGCTGACATCCAAATGGAATTGGATTTTTTTTTTTTTTTAACATAATGCTGAGTGAGGAAATCCATCAGTTTCTGGCCTGTTACATCCTTCAAGTGGGGTTTGATGCCTTGAAGCCACCTGCTTCCTTAGCCTGCAGTTTGATGTATCTCCTCTTATAAATGAAGACACATTCTGACCAGAAATTTCCCACTCTTGAATCATATCCATTGTGTTAGTTACCTGCTCATTGCTAGGACAAAATGCCGGAAAAAAAAAAAAAAAAAAGAAGTTTAAGGAAGAAAGGCTCATTTCACCAGAAAGGCTTATAGCACCAGAGGGGACAGTCCCTCATAGTTGGGAGAGCATGGCAGGAGCGGAAGCCAGCATCACACCCACAGGGAGGAAGTAGAAAACAGAATGCTGCTGCCTCAGACAGCTCACTCTCCAGCCCAGGGGATGGCGCCACTCAAAGTTAGGGGGAGTCTTCCAACCTTAATCAACCCAATCGAGCTAATTCCTCATAGGCACACCAGATATGAACCTAATCTGCAGAATCCCTCACAAGTGATTTTAGCTTCTGTCAAGTTGACAACATATATATATGTATGTATGTATGTATATATATATGTGTGTGTGTATATATATATATCATACCTTTATTCACATTTAGACCACCATTTTAGGTTGAAGAGAATGAACTGATTACTCCAACAAATGAAAGAACCTTTTAGTTATATCCCTGGATCAGAACACATCTCTCCCAACCAATTTCTAACTCAATGTCAATGCTGCCAAGGGAACAGAACTGCTAAATATTGTCCAGATAAACATTCCTCCCAAAGAGCTATTTGCTTTGGCAGATTGCAAATGGCATTTCATTTATTTTACAATTGGAAGCTATATGGATCTTTGAAATTTACCCAGGAAAAAAGTACATTAGAAGGTCAAAAGAAAACCTTTGCCATATTTCTAAAGAATCACTGTGAAAGCATTTTTAAAATAATAGTGAGAGTGATTACTATGATTATAACAGAGGACCAGCCTCAGGTCAAGTTTCCATTCCACATCATGTGTCTAGCCTCCCCCGTCCCTATGGCCAGCATCTGTGATTGACCTAGGTTTTTGTTGCTATGACTTCCTCACTCTTTTTGTAACCCTACACATATTCTGACTTTCTTCTTTCATGCAACAGCCTTTTAAAAAGTTCCACAAAGTTTCTGATTGGGTTTTGATAATACCGGATGAGGCAATATGAATAGAATACTGTCATCTTTGCTATCAGGATCTCAATACAACATAATACACAGGGAAGATGGAAACTTCCTTTCTGAGACTCCTTACGTAATGGATGGAGATTACCAGTGAGGCGAAAGAGAAATCTAATCAGCTGTTAGAGCCTTAATTACATTCCTCTTGGTTGAAATCCCCAAATTACCTAATTGACACAGTTCACATTTGAGCAGTGGATTCTTTTCCCCAGTCTGCTATCCTAATTGCCTTCGGATGTCCATGTCAGTGGTGGAATTTGGGGCTCCTAATAGCTCTGCTATTGGAGGCATTTTCTGTGGTAGAATTCAAGTCTCCAGAAGAATCTATTCACAGGAAAACTGAGGAAATAAGACTATCCTGCATGAAAGCAAGCCGGGCTGTTCTCCTCTTACATGTCACAGCAAAAGCACATTTTGTCCCTCTCTAAAGGAGATAAGCTGTGCATGTTGGAAGTCAGAACTCAGGTATTCCAACTCACAGGGCACCAGCCTGCCAATTGCAGAGGTCTAATTACTTTCTTTTCCATTGATCCATGGAATATTCCCTTCTCAAAGCCAAGTGTTCATAGTTGCCTTGAAATTTCTCAAAGCAAATATGCCTACGTTGGGAGTCTTGACACCTTAACCTCAGATTCCAGGCCCTGTCGTTTGCTGTTTGATCTTGGACAAATCACTAAAGTTTTCAGCTTTCCCAGTCTGTAAAATGAAGATGGTAACAGCCCTTTTCCTTGAAGGAGTGTGAGGGCAAAATAAGAAAATGCCTATTGGCGTGATCAAGTACCTTGCTAAGTACCAGTGCCTATACGTGTTACTTATTCAATAATTATTTTTAGAGTCCATGAAGGGCTGACTGATACAGAAATTCCACAGTGAAGAAGTCCCAGGAGCATGTTCAAAAATTTAATTAGTGATTATGAGAGTTCCTTTTCCTTTTTCGATGATTTTTCAAGCCTCTGATGTTCTATCATTCCAATGTGGAATCAAAGAGGAGGAAGAAAACACTATTAACTTCGTAGTTAATTAGCAAAGCACATCACTTTTAAGAATTAAGAGTAAACCAAAGAAATTGGACTTCTATCCACCCCCAGGGGCTTGGGAACAGAGGAATGTGGGAGATTATATACAAACTTCTAAAGAAAATGGAGTGTCTCTGTGCAGAGTCTTTCACTATTAAATTTAAATTTTAGATGTGAACAAGCACTGTTGACTGAGCCTGAAGAGAAGAATTCTTTCCTACAACCCAGTTGTACCACTCCTAGGAATGTACCTTCAGGACTCCCGAGTCAGCACCCCACAGGGCTTCTTGCACACCTATGTTAATTGCAGCACTCTGCAGCAAGTTGCTGAATCAGCTTAGGTGTCCATCAGTGGATAAAAACATGTGGTATGTGAACACAATGGAATCATATTAAGCCACAAAGAAGAATGGACTTCTGCTTGCAGGAAAGCAAGTTTGCTGCAACTGGAAACCATCATCTTCAGTGAAATGAATCACACAGCAAAGACCAATCTGGCATGTTTCTTCTTATTCGCGAGACCTACGATTCTGTTTATGTGTATGTGTATGATGTGTGCATATGCGTGCACACAGGCCATGGTGTGAACGTGGAAGTCAGGAGGCAACCCTGGGGTCCTTGTCCTCTCCTTCCACCTTCGTTTGCGGCTATGTGAGCTTCTGGATTCTCCTGGTTCTGTCTCCTATTGGAGTCATGCTAGGATTACAGATGCATGCACCATTTTGCACCTAGGTTTAGGTGAGTGCTAGCGTGGGCTGAAGTCGGGCTGGCAGACTTGCAAGCAAATGTCTTTAGCCACTGAACCATCCCAAGGTTTTTTTTTCATAGACACATAAACATGAGCGTAAAAGGAGAAGTGGGAGAAGGCTGGGTACTAGTGGTAAGGGGATGAAATGGTCAAAGTACACGATATACTCGAAAAACAAACATTGTTTTTATGAAATCCAATGCGGTACAATGAATACACATGAGAGAGAGAGAGAGAGAGAGAGAGGGAACGGGAAAGAGAGAGAATGGATGCAAAATGGAGGTTGTTCTTAGAAACATCAAGAATTACGAACCCCCATGAATGACCAAATCAGTGCAGGACTCTACGAAAGCTAATGCTGTTATCCGTTAAGCTATCAGATTATCCCGAGAATGCTTATTGTAGGAGGGGGAAAAAATCAACAGCTCCAATGTGAGCTGCGTAACAATTAGGTGATTCTGAAATTTCAACTGAGAGGAATTTAATTAAGGCTCTAATAGCTGATTAAACTCATTTAGACGTGCTGGCAATTGCCACTGGTTACGTAAGTAGCCCAGGAAGGAAGATTTCTATTTTTTACTTCAGCTGCATTTAATTCTGCTCAAAGCTAAAGGTCCAGTAGTCCTGGTGCCTCTCCTTGGACAGCCTGGAGTGGGATGGCCTAAGTCAGAACCCCACGCCCCATCCCAGATGGGACGCTGAGGAGATCCAGGAATACGCTTCTTTTTTGTGTGCGTGCACGTGTGTGTGTGTGTGTCCATCTGAAGGCATGTGCATGGGAAGGACAGGGGACAACATCTGGTGGTGTTCCTCAGGTGCCGTCTTTTTTTTTTTTTGAGACAGGGTCTCTCACTGGCCTGGAACTCACCAATTAGACTAAACTGGCTGACCAGTGAGCGCCAGTGATCCTCCTGTCTCTGCTTCCCCAGTATTGAGATTGTGTGCACCACCCTGCTTGTTTCTTGTGTTTGTTTTACATGGATTCCGGGGACCAGGCTCAGACCCTCATGCTTGTAATGCAAAACAGCACTTAACCCTCTCCCGCCCCTCCGAACTATCTTCCAAGTGATAGGATTGCGTTCTCTTTCCCTCTTTCTTTTATTTACATAGTTTTAAAGGTGACTTTTATTTTTTCACCTTTTCTATTGACAGCGTCCACAAATATGAACAATGTGCCATGGTCATATTCCTCTCTCACACCCTCCCTCCCCCCATTCGCTCTGCCACTGAATCCCTCTTCTTTCCAACTAATAGGTCTGCATTTAAAAATACATTCTTTTTTATTTTTGTTTATTTATTTGAGAAGGCGAGATAGAGAAAATGGGCATGCCAGGGCCTCTAGCTACTGCAAATGAACTCCAGACACATATGCCATCATATGCATATGCCTTATGGGGGTCCTGGGGAATTGAACTTGGGTCCTTTAGCTTTGCTGGCAAGTGCTTTAACCACTAAGCTATATCTCCAGCCCAAGTCTGCATTCTTAATTACCCCTAGAGTGTTCTTACCCATGTAAAAGCTTCCTGATCCCACCACCTTTGGCTACCTTTAAGAAGGGCTATTCAGAAGAAGGCTGCTCTTCTGTGTCTGAAAAGCATTTCCTAGTTTCCCTCAGCATTGAAAACAAAGTAGGTTTTACCCACACCTGCCTCTTTGTACTTTTTTTTTTTCATCTATCCAGCCTAGGAAAACTTAGTTCCATGGTGACATTTGGTTTTAACACACAGCCTGTCTAGATGAACTTTAAATCAGGTATTTGTTAAAAAAAAAAAAAAAAAAAATCACAGAACTAATCTGGGAAGCACTCCAGCTATGACACACATCAACTTGCTCTCTGGCCATGGTAGTGGCTCATACACCTTCATTGTAGTTGCCAAATCGGTTAAGTTCAGATCTATTATGGGTTTTGATTGGCAACTCCAGACACAAAATGACTTGTGTGTAAACGTGCTTTTGGCCTGCTCACATTGGGCGAGCATGGGGAGACATGGAGGCGACGCTAGTCGATGATGCTCCTTATGCTAAACGTGGATGTTAGATCATGTCCCACTTCCTTCTGGGTCATTTATCTCATGTCCCTTCAAAAGGAAGATTTTACATTTCAGGGAAACTGGCCCATGTTTGCTTTGTTTCTCCTCCTTAATGTCATCTTCCCAAGGAAGTTAATTTCTTACATTTTCTCCAGCTTGGAAGTAAATCAGTGCTTATTATCTGGAGTGAGATGCTCGCCAATGTTTTGCACACATGAAGTGTTTGTTTGAAAGCCCATGTTGCCCTCTGGTGATGAAATAATCACCCCATGAGCTCGCGGGGCCTAGTCAGACTGGAGCATCACAGGCAGGGTGGACATGGCTTCCGTTGTCCTTTTTAATAAACTTACTTTCTGAATTTTAATTTTTAGTCCCTATTGTGTGGCCTCCAAGAAAGGGAGCTGGATAAATAGGCAACTTTCCTTTTTTAACTGAATTCTAAGAAGAAAAAAAAAAAAAAGATTTGTGCTATGGGCCCAATTTAGTTCAGCAAATATTTATTAAAGTGGCTGGTTCGTAACCTCTTTACTATATCTAAGGTGGGTCTCATGTTGTGAACTGGACAGGTAGGAGAGTCTATCATTCAAGTAGACCTCACTTTTACCCTCTACTCTGAATGCGCAGACCTGCCTTTGACTTCTTCCACTGTGAAATCCACGAGTTCATGCCTGTTTTGCAGTACTCTGCCGCCCAGAGCCAAGCAGATGCCTTCTAATCCATCCTATTTGCATTCAGAACTTAAAAAAAATATTTATGAGAAAGAGAGAGAGAGTATGACGTAACGGAGCCTCTTCTCATTGCACATGAACCTCAGACCCATATGCCATTTTGTGCATCGGGCTTGACTTGAGTAATACAGAATTTAACCCTGGGACAGCAGGCTTTGAAGGTAAGCACCTTTAACCACTGAGCCATCGCAGCAGGCCCTGCATTTGGAATCTTTATGTCATGCCTCCATATTCTGGACTGCATTAGGAAGAAATGCTAGTAGTACTCTTCCGATTAAAATAATTTTCTTTAATATGTCTCAACTCCCAGCTCTCTAAGCCTCTAGTACCCATAGGACAAAGGTAAAGCCCTTAACAAGACATATACTTACTCTTCTTGTCTTTCTCACATGGTTGAAAGCCACTTTGTATAGGAAGAATATTAATTAGCCCAAGCAAGAAACTCCCTTCTTCCTTAAAATGCTATTCTGACCCTCCTAACACAATTTATCTCAGTGATTGCTACTGAGCTTGAATTACATTATAATAATAATTGTTATTATTATTTGTGGTATTTCACATGGTAGTCAAACACTCTACTGTGAAGCTATGGCCGCAGCCCTATTACTACGACTGAATCATTCCTTTCTTTCCAACCAGACTGGGAAGTCTGAGGGCAGAATCCGTCCTCTCTGAGGGTTGGTTACTATTGTTTTACAGTGCTCAGCATAGCGTGAATCACCCAATGTCTATAAGTTGAGCTCATGAATTAACAGAAAAGGAAAACAGAGAGTGTTCTAGAGCTTACAAAAACCCAGTAACAGGGCTGGAGAGATGGCTTAGCGGTTAAGCGCTTGCCTGTGAAGCCTAAGGACCCTGGTTCGAGGCTCGGTTCCCCAGGTCCCACGTTAGCCAGATGCACAAGGGGGCGCACGCGTCTGCAGTTCGTTTGCAGAGGCTGGAAGCCCTGGTGCGCCCATTCTCTCTCTCTCCCTCTATCTGTCTTTCTCTCTGTGTCTGTCACTCTCAAATAAATTAAAAAAAAAACAAAACAAAAACCCAGTAACAATTTCCACCTGGAACATTCAATGCTATTGGAGAATTGGCATCAGCGCTGGGCCTGGAAAAGAACTCATAGGATTTCAGTAGGTGGAGATGATCGGAGAGAAATTCCAGGCAGAAGAAATAGTGAGGGTTTAGGTAGGGTGGGTGTTCTTTGGGGTGTGTTTGTGAGGTGTATGTTCCCCACATTGCACCTTAGTCGCTCACGTCTGTGTGTGCTGTCTGTGTGAATCTGCACGTATCTGTGCTTGGAGGAATGAGTGAATGTGTGTGTGTGTGCTTGTGTGTGCTTGTGTTTGTGTGTGTGCATGTTTGTTTATTACTGGGAAGCTTCCGAGATTTAAAAGGTAGCTGTAAGATAGTTTTGATTGTATCTTGTAGGAATTTCATAAATATACCAACTGAGATCAAACATCCATATCCCTTCGAAAGAAGAGCCACACACACACACACACCATTAACTAGATTCTTCCAGCCCTTGTGACATGGCTGAGTTTATCCAGACGTGAAAAGGTAGCTGAAATTATCTCTGCTCCAAGAACATACTGGCTGAGTATCTCAGTAAGTAATCACTGCCCATTCACAACACACTTCCTAGCTGCTAAAAGACAGTTAAGCGCCTTCAAAGCACTATGCTTAAATTATATTAATAACAATGCATAAAAATTGTTACAAAGTTAATTTCTCCCTTTTGTATTTCTTTCACCCAAGCCACTTTTCTCCATCTGAGGTCAATTATTTTTCTTTGTCCTCAAAACTTCAGTATATTTTCTGAGAATACTCAAAGGTTTAGCACCAAAATTCAGTTTATTTTGAAGGCAAGGACTTTTTTCTTCCTCCCACACAGCCTTATTTGGGTGAGTTGAGGACTGTTTTTAAGTGCAAAATAAATTCATGATAGAGATTTAAAAATTCTGTCAAAAATTTTCTTTTCTGTATAGGGAACTTCTAGGAATTAAAATAATGTCAAGTATGGTCTTATAAGTACCCAGGAATGCCAGCTTTCATCTTAAGAACTCAAGAGTGCTCTGGCCTTAGTGATCTGGGCTTTCAATGTGTGTGTGTGTGTGTGTGTGTGTGTGTGTGTGTGTGTGTGTGTGTATGTACACGTATGTGTATGCATGAGTATGTGAAACAGCTTTGGGTGCCATTTACCCCCTTTTATTTTTGTTTTTTCAAGGTATAGTCTCACTCTAGTCCAGGCTGACTTGGAATTCACTATGTAGTCTCATGGTGGCCTTGAACTCATGACTATCCTCCTACCTCTGCCTCCCAAGTGCTGGGATGAGAGATGTGCGCCACCATGCCCAGCTTTAAATATTTTATTTTATTGTATTTATTTGAGATAAGGAGAGAAAGAGAGAGAGAGAGAGGAGAGAGAGAGAGAAGATGAGAGAATGGGCATACCAGGGCCTCCAGATGCTGCAAATGAACTCTGGATGCGTGTGCTACTTTGTGCATCTGGCTTATGTGGGTCCTGGGGAATCAAACTGTGGTCTTTAGGCTTTGCAGGCAAACACCTTAACTGCTAAGCCATCTCTCCAGCTCCCATCTACCTTTTTGAAGACGGGGTCTCTCACTGGTCTGGAGTTCACCAATTAGTCCTGACTGGTTGGTCAGTGAGTCCCCGGGATCCTCCCATTTCTGCCTCTCTAGTTTTGGTATTACAGGTTTGTACCACATTTGTATGTGGTTTCTGGGGTCAAACTCAGGTCCTGGTAAGACAAACACGTTACTATCTCCCCACCCCTGGTCTTTTGTTTCTTAGCTCCATGATTAAGCGACAGCTTGTTTCATCTCTCACTGTATTCTCATAGTTGGAGCAAAGCAATCCCAGGCAAGCCGCTCATTGGCTCGGCCTAAGTCACATGCACATTCCTGGACCAGTCCCTGCAGCCAGGAGATTCGATGAACTGATGTGTCTATTCTTGAAGTCATAGGTGGGCATCTCTTCAAGAGAAAAATCAGTATCTTTTAACTAAAGGAACTGGAAATAGATGATGACAGGCAAACCAGCCATAGACTATCTGGTCACTGCTCTTATGAATTTAAACATGGAATAAAAAGGTGAAGTTCCCTTGTAGGATTCTTTTTCCCCACAGTTTTTTTTTTTTAATTTTTTTGGTTCATTTTTTATTTATTTATTTGAGAGCGACAGACATAGAGAGAAAGACACATAGAGGGAGAGAGAGAGAATGGGCGCGCCAGGGCTTCCAGCCACTGCAAAAGAACTCCAGACGCGTGCGCCCCCTTGTGCATCTGGCTAACGTGGGACCTGGGGAACCGAGCCTCGAACCGGGGTCCTTAGGCTTCACAGGCAAGCGCTTAACCGCTAAGCCATCTCTCCAGCCCTTCCCCACAGTTTTAAACAATGACAACATACAGGAGGGGAAGCCAAGCTCTCCTTTGTGTTGTGTAATGCGTCATAGATGGGATTTTTTGGTGTTAGAGACAGTGGGGCGTCCATGAGACCAAGAGAAGTAAGTCTAAGTCATCAGGATTAGGGCCATGCTTACACAGCAGACTTAGTTCTATGAAGTTCTTCCCACGGGCCACTCTTGTGTCTTTTCTGGTTGACCGATGGGTGCATACCTGGATTTGTCAGGGAGAGCAGTAGAACTGGGAAGGGCAGGGGGCATTGAGGAAGTTGCTGTATCTAGCAGCTCATAAACCTTCGCAATCCATCTTTCCCTGCAAGTCAGCCTTGGGTTGTAACTTCTGTCATGAGGTGGAGTTTGTGTGTGTGCCATGGCGTCACTAAAGAGTCTGCTCACTAGATGGCTTGTGCCTTAATTTACGTTGTTTTGGGAAGTTTGCACGTGTGCAGGGCAAGAAGAGACATGGAGCTATAGTGTGGGCCTCAGGTTTGATGAACAGAAACATGGTGTGCACAGTGGAGAAGGACCTTTGGGTTTCAGGCAGCCTCGTGGTCTCGTTTCACTGAGTGAGTTGGGGCAAGTCATATGATTTCTCCATTTCAGTTCCCTGAACTGTGAAGTCGGGATTGTGAGCCTTACCTTGTAGGACTCGGGGGCATGGTTAGACTAAGCAGAGACGTTTCCTGGCCGAACAGAAATGCTCTAAGGACACGTCCAACACTGAACCCCTCCACCTGCCGTCGTGGGAGGGGGAGATGTGCGACAAGGGCCCTCCACTCTCTGGGGAGCCATTGGTAGTTAATGGCTCTCAGCGTGGGAGCTGGCATTTTTCTTGAGTACTGTAGCCACTGGTAAGTTTCCCATGTACCCACGAATAACCCTACACCCGTGAATCTGCAACCCTAACTAAGCTCAGTGGAGTCCCCAAAATAGACATGGAAGTCGAAGGGTAACTATTGGGAAGAAGACAGGGCTCAGTAGGCATGGGGGGGGGGGGCTAAGAGAGGGCAATGGGAGTGAGTATGCTCAAAATCCATTATATACATATGTGAATCTGTCAAAGAGCAAATAAAAATATCTGGAAGTGACCTTATTATTGTATTAAATGGTTAGGGTGGAGATACATGCGAAGTTTAGAATCCTAAGGAAAGAAAGGAAGCCTTTCTACACAGGGTGATATTTGAACTGCCTGACATGCTAAGATAGCATAATAACAGCCATCATACATGTTGTCTGCCTTGCTATGTTTTGTGTTCTCTGTAGCATGTGTGTTTTGGGTTCAGGCAGGCATCGCTGCAGCCCTCCAAGGTGCATACTGTTCTCTCTACCTGTTATGAATGAAGGTGAAACTCAGAAAGGTTAAGTGACTTTCCCAAAGCTACTCAGCAAAGGGTAAAGCCAGCGGGAACACTTATTTCTACTTGACCTCAAAAGCTGTTCTCTTACCCACGCAAAACATCCAGTCCTCCTGAAGATTGTGTTTGCGTTTTCCCAGAGAAATAAAAAGAGATGACATCAGTATAACATGTCCCAAAAGGAAAAGGCTTGCCAATATTCTGCTTTAAATCTATTTGCATATATGTGATATTATTGGTTTGACCTTTGTCTCATAACGGATTCATTGCTCCAAGGAGGCAGAAATCATTGTTTAATCCATCATTGGTCTTAGGACGGTACCAGCACATAGGAAGCGTTCAATAAATCCATGTCAAATGAATGGAGGATTTGCTGTGCTCAGTACTCTGCTGAGTCCGTGTCACACGTCACAACACTCAGGGCAGGGTAGTTGAGCAAATGACTCTGCCGACCCTTGTGTCTTAAAAAGGACAGTATCACCGAAGCTGGACAATTTTGTAAGTTAGCCACATGGGATATTTCTGTGCAGCCGGAAAAAAAAAATTTTCCAGTGCAAATGATGAGGTAATGTAAAGAGAGCGGAACTTCCCTTCTTCACTCCCGTCACCTCCCGGGTGCTCAGTGCGTCTGAATTCTCTTGAAGGGCCCGAGCTTCATTTCTGTCACCAGCAGAGAGGTGACGGGGTCATAGCAGCACAGACAAGCTGCGCTGGGCACTTCGCTTCTCCGACGAGGTGTCTTCCTTGAGGCTGGTGTTACAAAGAAACGCTGACCTGTGGGGTCGGCCAGTCGCTGAGGAGGAGGCGGGAGAACGGCGATGATGATGATGCGGGTAACTTCCTCCCAGCGCCCGTGTGCCTGGTGCCAATGAACTGTCAAATAAAATGAAGGCTCCCAACATACAGCCTTCAATTTGATTTTGCCAAGACGCTGGCTGCTGCTCGGAGGGAATACAATCGATTCTATTTTGACTGGCCTTGATACGAGCTAAGCAGTCAGTCTCCACACTACAGATTAGTAAGTCCACCTGCATTTGCAACTGAAATGGGACTGTATCTGGGATTGAAATGATGTTTCTAATTCCATCATTGGCTCTGTCCTCCTTACGTCAGCTCTTCCCACAATCCTTTTCTCTTTCTCCGTCCTTCTCCCCATCCCTTCCTTCTCACCCTCTGGGGACAGTACTCTTTCACCTGATTATTATTTTTTCTTTTCCATTCTTAAGAAAGAGTATGAGGTCTCTCTTCTGTGCCAGGGACTTGTTTTTGCTTTTCACACACTGCCTTATTTGATTCCCATGATGTTATAGGGAGTAGGCAGAACCATGCCATTCCATAGAGCAGGAAATGGATCCTACTTAGTTTTTATAGCCCACAAGTGGAGGAGATGCGTGTTCAAACCCACACCCCCATGATTCCCACACACCATCCTATTTCCATGGCGTCATAGACTCTGGCAAGGTTGGAACTCCATGTCGAGCCCAGAAGTACGCAATTGGGGAAGCATCACCCTGGACATGCATGTTTTATCATGCCTGTGGAGGAGCCTGGGATGGGTAGGTATGATATTGCTCATATTCTTAGCATGTAAGTGGATGTGTATATTGAGGTACACAGCAGAAAAGTCCTTCAGCCTGAGGGGTGGTTCCTGCTCTGTCTTCTGCGTGGACTTGCCCTTCTGGAGGTCAGTGGTCGGGAGGCACGAATGGGCTGGGGAGATGTCTCAGTGGGTAAAGTACTGGCCATATAAGCCTGAGTTTGGATCCCCAGAACCTATGTGAAAGCTGAGTGCTGTGCAGTATGCCTGGAATCCTAGCATTGGGGAGCTGGAAGAGACAGGGGTGTGCCTGGGGCTTTCTAGTTAGATAGTCTAGCCGAGTCAGGGATATGCAAGTTCAGCAAAAGACCCCTTCTCAAACAATAAGGTAGGCGGATTTTTCCTCAGGTGAGCTCTCCAGGTGCGCATGTGTGTATGAAGGGTCCCCTCTCTGCTTGCAAGCCTTTCTGCTTCTGTTGTCCCCTTTTTCTATTTTCTCTTAAAATAAAAAACAATCAAGTGGAGAATGTTTGGAAAAGACACCTGATATGTCCTCTGGCCATTGCGCAAACACACACCAGTATACGTGTTCCCACACATATGTGCCTATCTTGTACATACGGCTGTGCATTCGTACGTGAGTACACGAGCCTGTGCCCATATGCACATCTGCACACACGCAAACATGCAAACACACATGCACACACACCACACTGTAGTACACATTCCGAAAAGATAAAAGTGTATTTTTCTCTGTGTGTGTGTGTGTCTTTGTGACGCAGGTGGGCAAGTGGGAGAACCAGACGCTGAGCCTGAGGCATGCTGTGTGGCCGAGATACAAGTCCTTTTCTGACTGTGAGCCCGACGACAACCATCTGAGCATTGTCACCCTGGAGGAAGCGCCCTTTGTCATCGTGGAGGACATAGACCCACTGACCGAGACGTGTGTGAGGAACACTGTGCCCTGCCGGAAGTTTGTTAAAATCAAGTGAGTCCTGGGGTTGTTCGAGGCTCAATGGGGTCTGTCCTGTAAAATGAGCGTGTGTCACAGATGGCCAAAGCACCTATGCTTCAATCAAATTAAATGTTCTCTACTGTAATCATTTTGTAATAATAAGCCAGAAGCCTTAGATGCCTGGGTGCGTATCAAGTGTGCAATGCTGGAATGAGGTGGGTGGTTTTGCCTATGGGAAATAGATTAAAAAAAAACAAAAACATATAAAGACATGGTTTAGTTACTTTCTCATTGCTCTGAACACATACTTGACCAGAAGAAACTTAGGGAAAGAAGGGTTTATTTTGGCTTACATTTTCAAGGATGGTGGAGAAGGCATGGCAACAGGAACAAGAAGCAGAGATGGCCACATCAGCAGACAGGAAGCAGAGGGTAAGAAGGAAGTAGGGTTGGGATACAAAACCTCAAGCTCTCCCAGTGACCCACTTCCTCCAGCAAGGCTCCACCTCTTAAAGGTTCCACAGCCTTTCGAAACACTTCCACCCTGGAGACCATATGTTCACATACATGAGCCCGTGGGAACATTTCACACTCAATCCCCAACAAGGGAAGATCAAGTGAATAACAAGAAGAGAGACCCAAATACTGGCTCATCATATGTAAGGATCTCATTCTTCCCCCAGCCCTTCATTCTTTCTTTCAGTAACCATTTATGTTCTGTTTCCTGGATTTTCCCTTTATTCTGTCTTCTCCAGAACATTCTTCATCCTTCCACTTCTCTTTCACAGTTCCAAGATCCACACTTTCTAAGTCTTTTTTTTTTTTTTCTGAGATAGGGTCTCACTCTAGCCCAGGCTGACCTGGAATTCACTATGTAGTTTCAGGATGGCCTCGAACTCACAGCAATCCTCCTACCTCTGCCTCTCGAGTGCTGGTATATAAAAGGCATGCACCACAATGCTCAGCTCCAACTTTTTTTTTTTTTTTGAAATGTATGTGTTTGGGGTGGACACATGTCTTGCATATGATTTCCAAGTGTGATACATGTGAGAGCTGAGCTTGTGGCCATTTCCTGGCTCACTTGTGGCAAACAAACATCACATTTGTGTCTTTTCCTCCTTTGTCACGTTTGAAGAGAGAGAAGACTTTGGGGACTGAGGGCTCTCCTTCATGTATGAACCCTCTGGGAAGAGAGGAAGGTTCTTGGCCAAGGCTAAGGTCCTGATCCTTTCTAATGCAAACATGTGCCAAAGCACCTGCTGGGCCCTACTGAAGGAGAAGGCCATCTTGGGAGGGGAATCTTCTTTTGTCCGATATTTTCTGATACATCCTCTCAGATGGCCAGTTGTAACTTGCCCTGTGTGTTTCACCATTGCATACCCAAGTCAGGTTCCCTCTGCCACTTTTTGGGGGTGATTTCCATTTTTAACCTTATCACTACTTTTTATAGGCCATCGTTTTTGGGATGGGTAGGTAGGATATATTGCTCATATTCTTAGCATGTAAGTGGATGTACATGTTGAGGTACACAGCAGAAAAGTCCTTCAGCCTGAGGGGTGGTTCCTCCTCTGTCTTCTGTGTGGATCTGCCCTTCTGGAGGTCAGTGGTTGGGAGGCATGAATAGGCAGGGGAATTTAACTGTGGTCCTTTTCCCCTGGATGACAAGCTGCCTAAATGCAGGGAATGTAGCTTGTTAATCTTTGTATCCTCAGTGTAACACCTCCAGCTGCACAGAGGCTCGTTGGCTAGCTAGATGATGAACAGAAACTTCCATTGCCTCGCTCCAACCCAAACTCTCACTACAGTCATTACTGTCCAAGATGCATTACCACCCCAGATCTCAGCGCTTTGCATTAGCATACATATTTTCAAAAATACCTGACTGTTAAGCGTATTATGAAGGCACATTTTGACTTAGAGAAAAGCTTTTCAACAAGGTCATTAAAGTCAGCCTCCATGGAGTTAAAATTAGGAGATATGAGAGAGATAAATATCTCTCTTTTGACAAAGCTTCCCCCTTGCCAGTTCCTCCTACGGCTCCTCCTTTCTTTAGGAAACAGTCCCTGGAAATGAGGAAGAGGTAGAGCATGACATTAAATGGTTACTAGGCCACCCCATGTTAGAGTCACGATGGCTTAATAATTTTTCCCAAATTCCCTTTGCAGCTCAGTTCCACAGATATTGTTGTGAATTATAAAAGAATAAGTGAACAGATACATTTAGTTTGCATTCAACAGTTTATGTTAGACATGTGTGAGCAGAAAAAGACGTGGATCTTGTGGTCACATGATGAAAACAGTAAGAATGCAGCTGAACTAATGAGGGAACAGGGCAACTTCATGCTGATAAGCCTTGTGACAGAGATGCATAATGAGATGCACGTTGAGAGCAAATTGAGGTGTGTAAGGGTATATTCACTCACAACAGTTAGGCTCAGGTAGTAGACATGAAGACCCCAGCATCTGAGTCTGAAAGAAGAACATTCCAGGTACAGGTGCAAAGGCCCTGAGGCAGGAAAGACCTCAAATTTTGGAAACAAAAGGAAATCCAGTGAATGTCACAGAGGGAATGAGCTGGAAGAAGTGTGGAGGGAAGAATGTGGGAAAGTTGTCAATGGAGGCTCAGATGTGAGCAGAGGTTTCCTGAGTGTACTTTTGTTGATTGGATGAAGAAGGTTGTATCAGGCACAAAGCAAACAGTATAAACTGCTTTATATTTGTTGTCCCTAAGAGGCTAGTTAAATAGGTATTCTTGTTCTTCACAGTCAATAAAAGGAATTTACAGTCGGAGGTCAGTTGTGCTGAGGATACTGTTCCATTGGTAGATTGCTTGGCTGACATGGACGAAGCCCTGGGCTCAGTCCCCAGCACTATCAACAGGATGGGGTGGTGCATACCTGTAATCCTAGCACCCAGAAGTTGCAGCAAGACGATCATAAGTTCAAGTGCCTCCTGACTACATAGCAATATGCTCTTTTATTTTTTCTTCCAAGGTAGGGTCTCACTCTAGCCTTGGGCCAACCTGGAATCACTATATACTCTCAGGCTCACAGCGATCCTCCTACCTCTGCCTCCCAAGTGCTGGGATTAAAGGCATGCGCCACCACACCCAGCAAGTATACTGAATCTTAAAAAATGAAAAAGTAATAAAACAAAGTCAGAACTGTAAGCAAGTAGATAATGATATCCCAAGTCACGTTAACACGGAAAAAAAAAAGAAGCCAAATAAATTAGTCTCTTTAAAAGAATTGACTTTTCTATTGAACATTATAAGAAGCTTAACACCTTCAAGTTTATGTGTCTGTCTCCTGTGGAGAGGTGGTAGCTTGCAACTTTCCCTTTTCCATATGGGATCAAGAGGAGCTTGCTGTGCCCCTGTGTCTAGGCAAAATTAAAGTCTTGGATTTACTTGAGATCAATAGAGAAGTATTAGGATCCACTAATCCCAATGTTAGCCCAGATTAGATAAATTGCATTTCCTAGATGTAAAGTATTAAGGTAGGGTTGCCAAAAGATTCCTGCTACACAAGCTGATTGCATTTGTGTCCTGGGTAATTCTCTTGCAAGGAAAACTTTTGTTTCCCACTTCTCATGAACGGTGGGGTCTTAAGAGTGCACATCAGTCTCTAAAGAGCTGAGAAGTCAGCAGACCTTCCTTCTAGTCTGTTAGTCAGGTGTTGGATGCATGGAGAGAAAATTGGAAAAAATAATTTTGGCTTGATCAGCAGGGAGTAATGGCCAAAACTGTCAAAGTATTGGGGGGAAGCAGGTGGAGACTGTGGAGTTCCTCACACCTCAGCAGAGACTGGACAGTAAATAGAGCAGGGCTATAAAACCCAACTCTTCCCCCCTTCAGCAGCCAACTTTCTCCAGTGAGATCCCGCCTCCCAGCGGCTCTACCTCCTTCTAAAACAGCGCTCCTAGCCGGGGTCCAGTTGTTCAAATGCATGAGCCTGCTGGACCAGGTATCACACTCCAACCCCCAAGCACTCTCCCAACCATGCTGGGAGTGTTGGCAGCTCAATTCGGGACTGCACAAACTGAGGCTCTAGGGGTGAAGAGATGTACCCAAGGTCCCCAGGTCTGCCCCAGCTCTGATGTGTGTGGCTTACGTCCACTGGCCACTCTGGGTGAACTACAGAGCCTTAGGTGGCACATCTTACCAGATCCCTATAACTGTGTCTATGAGTCATCTTTTCCTATGGGTGGCGGTGGCCAACTGAAAGAAGGTGGGCCCCATTTCCCAGTTGGCAGTTTCCGTGGTTAAACCACATCCCCTTCGCATTCACCAGGGCTGGGAAAGGAGCCAACTGTAGTTCCCAGTCACCAGTCGGTCTGTTCTCAACAGTCACCATGATAAATTAAATTGGTCCCTTTGATGCATGTTTTTTTTTTTTTTTCAACTCCGTTCCCAGGACCTAGGTGCTTAAATAGAGGAGGCATATGGTGGGTGGCCACAGGGTAAAAATATCGACCTCATGGTTGTGGACATGAGGGATCATTCACTCATGAATTGGCAGAGAATGTATGCATGTGTTTGATTCTGAACCTTAGACTTGGAGCACTTGTAACTTCTGTGTAAGCGCTCCCAGGAATCTTGGCCAGGTGAAGGGGGATGCTAAGACAGAAAAAGCAGGGAAGGAGCTGAGTAATGGGGATCTGAATGCACAGAGGTGGGACCGAGGCCTCAATGTATGATGTCCAGTTAGCAGGGAAAAGAAGACAGAATTTGATTTTGGCACATTTTTAAGTCAACCTTGATTGCAGTGCTCTGGGGAGCGGGTGGGAGTCAAACAGGTATCCACCTCCAACGGCTTTACCATGTTGAGCCCACCAACAATTGTATGTAATGACACACTAATGGACCTTCCCAGGTGGGGAAGACGCTAGAGAAGGGCACCTAAGTTGCAGGCTAAGAGAGTGAAATCTCCATGGCATTTTTGTCCAACAGGAGTAGGATCACTGAGTGGAAGTCAGGGACCAGATATGGTTAAATGGTGAAAACAGTGGATCAAGGGAAGCCACGTGTGCTCCTGAGATAAAGGAAAGCAATGGAATTCAGATGCTATTTGCAACCTACTGCTAGAAAAGTCATATTGTCAGCTCTGTCCACATTCACAGATACAGATATACGTCAGCGGTGCTTGGAGATTGTATATCCAATTATATACATAGTAACGCTCCCAAGATGAGGTAGGGGAGGATCTCAAAAACAGGAGAAAGAGGGCTGGAGAGATGGCTTAGCGGTTAAGCGCTTGCCTGTGAAGCCTAAGGACCCCGGTTCGAGGCTTGGTTCCCCAGGTCCCACGTTAGCCAGATGCACAAGGGGGCGCACGCGTCTGGAGTTCGTTTGCAGAGGCTGGAAGCCCTGGCGCGCCCATCCTCTCTCTCTCCCTCTATCTGTCTTTCTCCCTGTGTCTGTCGCTCTCAAATAAATAAATAAAAAATGAACAACAAAAAAATATTTAAAAAAAAATAGGAGAAAGAACTTCTGTTCCCACCAGTCCAAAGTATCCAAGTGTCATGTTTCACTGTTTTCCTCCTCATTTATACAATCTGCCTTTATATTGCTATGGTATTAGTTGTTTGTCTATGTCACCCACTTTGTTCATAAGACACAAAAACATTTTCATATTATGGTGTTGGATTGCTATAAACATATCCACACTTAGGCAGCAGCCCAATGTGTAGGTGAGTGCAAATGGAATATTCTGACAGAGCACATGCTTCATGGTGCACAGAACTTACAGGTAGGACTGGGCTAATGGGATGCCTTACAGCAAGGTAGAATCATATCTATTGTCAAAAGAGACCTTGATCTTCCTCTACACGCTTTCCAGGTACTACTTCCTACTTGGTTTGGGAAGATGAGTGATTTCTTTATGTTTAAAGGGCCTTAGAATTTGTGTGGATACCCTTAGAGTGTGACTATGTTAAGTGACTAAAGCAGGCAGCTGTATAAAGTGGTGAGTGTTACCTTGGTAGATTATAAGAGCACCTTTAAGATGGCAATGCTGTCCATATCTCTTAACAAGGGCTTCTTTTTCTGCTCTAGGACATTGCCCTTCAAACATATGACCTTTTCTATTTCATGCCATGAAGATATGTAGGGAAAATGCTATGACCCTTGCTCTGATTGGTGGTTGAGGTTCAATTCACAGCCTCAGGCACAGAGTAGAGCCTTGGTTTCTTGCCCCCACTCCTTCCATTTTGTTCCACAGCTTTGACAGTATAAAGATCATGCTCGACAATTTCACATCTTCCTTTTTTCATTTTACAATAAGTTTTTAATGACTCAATTTAACTATACTCTGGCCTAAAGAGGTTTTATGTGTGAAACACTCTTACAAAATAAGAGTTGGTATCTCTCCACTGTACATGAAAGTAAAAAACTGTACCAAATCCAGAGAACTATCATGGAGATGAGGCCCTGCTATTGGTACACAGAATTCAGCAGGTTTCCTAGCCAACAGCAACTGCTCATGTTTTCACACTGACTGCTAAGCTTGAGCAGACCTCCAGGGCTGGGGATGTAGCTCAGATGGAAGTGCTTATCCAGAGTCCATCCTCATCCAGATAGAGTGATACACACCTATAATCCCAGTGCTCAGGAGATGGAGGCAGAAGTCAGAAGTTCAAAGTCATCCTTGGCTGTGTAGTATGTTCAAGCCTAGCCTTGGTCACATGAGACTCTGTCTCAAGAAACAAATAAACAGGAAGGAAGAAAGAAGGAAGGAAGGAGAAGCCATGCGTGGTGGCACACACCTTTAATTCCAGCCCTTTGGAGCCAGAGGTAGGAGGATCGCCATGAGTTCGAGGCCACCCTGAAACTACATAGTGAATTCCAGGTCAGCCTGGGCTAGAGTGAGACCCTACCTTAAAAAAACAAACAAAAAAAAAAAAAAAGGAAGGAAAGAAAGACAGACAGACAAAGGAAGGAAAGGAGGGCAGAGGAAGAAAGCAAGCTCCCTTGCACACATGCAAAGACATTCGCTGCTTTTGCTGTGACAGACACACTGCATTCTTGGAAAGTCACTTCCACTTAATTATTAGTGTCTCAGGTGTAGCGAACAAAGTACACAAAGTTTCCAGAACTTTCTGTGACCTGGGGATTTTCTTTCCAGCAATTCAACCAATGAGGGGATGAACGTCAAGAAGTGCTGCAAGGGTTTCTGTATTGACATCCTAAAAAAGCTGTCCAGGACTGTGAAGTTCACCTATGACCTCTACCTGGTGACCAACGGGAAGCATGGCAAGAAAGTGAACAACGTGTGGAATGGAATGATTGGTGAAGTAAGTTCCCTTTCCGTCCTCAGGGCTGCCATTCTAACAGAGGGCCTCGGGTGCCCAGGGTGTTTGGGAGGGAGAGGAAGGGCTCTACAACTTTCCTACCTTGCATCCAGGTGGTCTATCAGAGAGCAGTCATGGCGGTGGGCTCACTCACCATCAACGAGGAGCGTTCTGAAGTGGTGGACTTCTCAGTGCCCTTTGTGGAGACAGGAATCAGCGTCATGGTTTCGAGGAGCAATGGCACCGTTTCACCCTCTGCTTTCCTAGGTACGTGAACTCCCTGGGAACTCTGGGTTTCCTGCAAGAAATTATAGACATTCTGTTCTGTTTGCTCAAAGAATAATATCAGGGGCCTGGAGAGATGGCTTAGCAGCAAAAGCACTTGTCTGAGAAGCCTAAGGACCCAGGTTTGGTTCCCCAGTACCCACATAACAAGATGCACAAAGAGGCACATGTGTCTGGAGTTCGTTTGCAGTGGCTGCAGGCCCTTACATGCTCATTCACTCTCTCCGTCTGCTTCTTTCTCTCTCATATAACTATAATATATATATATATATATATATATATATATATATATATATATGTATGTATATATACATAATATTTATTTTTATTTATTTATTTGAGAGAGGTAAAGAAGGAGGGAGAGAGAGAGAGAGAGGGAGAGAATAGGCATGCCAGGGTTTCCAGCCATTGCAAATGAACTCCAGATGCATGTGTCACCTTGTGCTTCTGGCTTATGTGGGACGTGGGGAATCAAACCGAGGTCCTTGGCTTTGCAGGCAAGCACCTTAACCACTAAGCAATCTCTCCAGCTCCTAAAAATAAAATAGTTTTTTAAAAGAATAACACTAGGCTGGCCCTTGTCCAGTTCTATTTGACCACATCAGTATATTCTAAAGTATATTATATTTGAACTGTTCCAATGACCATTCCATCCTCCAGTTCACATGTTTCATTTATTAACTTACAAATTTCTGATGAAAAATACTATCACATTTTTGGATACTGGTCTTGGCTCTGCAGAATGTAAATGAATGGATATATAGCTTAGAGCCTTGAAAACATTTAAAAAATAAATAAACCTGTCTGTCTGCAGTTAATTTAAATCAGCCCATAAACCTTTTTGCAGTATCCACATACCTACCTTCCATCCCACACTAGAATGACAGTCATTTATTTACTAGAAATAAGAGGGAAAATAATGATGACTGCCCAGTGATTTATGCCAGCACTCTGATAGACAAAATAGAAGTAGTCTAAAGGATATATACTGATTTAAAATTAATGCACTCATATTTTAAGCTGAGGCTATCCTTTATGCCAAGTCATTTGTAAAGCAGGAAGGTAATGAAGGCAGAGTTATATTTTCTATTGCCTGGCATCCTTTAGCACCATAACTGTAAATGCATTAAGCATCCTGGCTGGAGTTGTAGAAACTTCACAGAATGTAACCAACCATGATTAGTTTCTTCTTGAAGATGTTGTGTTGACTGTCTGTTTACTATAAATTATTTTCTAGTGGTGATCCTGTTGAATATCACGAAATTCAGGTTATTAACACTTTCTTACCATTCCCAAATAAGCGAGTGTGATAGTTTGACTATTCACTGTCCCACAACCCCACAGCCTCATGTGGTGTGATTAAGCCTCATAGTGAATCCCTAGCGAGTGGCAGTTTGGGAAGTAGAGTCTTGCTGGAGGAGGTGTGTCTCTTGGGGCAGGCCTTGGGGCATGAGAGGTCAACCCTCAGTTGCTAGAACCAATTCAATCTTGTTGCTACCTACCAGCTACTATGACAAGATGTCATGCCCAGCCTTTGCTTTGCCATGTTTTCTCCACAGTGATGAAACTTTCCATCAAGAATGTTAGCTGAAATAAAATTTTCCCTTCCATAAGCTGCTTTTGGTTGGCTGGTTTGTCCCAGCAGTGAGATGGTAGCTGTTATAATGAATTTGCCCCAAATATGAAAAGGCTAGGGTAGAGTTTTACATCTAAAGGAACCTTCACAAGAGAGGGAAAACTATTTTTTATTAAGGTCAACTAAATTTCTTACATTTTTTTTTCCAGAGTCACATTATTCAAGAAAATCACAAACTAGAATCAATAGTCCTTCTCTTCTACTGCCTTCATTTATAGGATCTGTTAACAGACAGGGAACTTTCCCTTGAGGGTGATATTGGCTGACAGGAGACTTGGAGTCCATCTTACTCACAGAAGCATATGGAATTATATTCCCATTTATGATGATACAGTTAAGCAGTTGAAATCCTTGCCACTCACTGGATTTCATTCTATTGTTGATGGTGTTTAAATATTTTTATTGAGAATTTTTATATGTGAATATAATGTAATTTGATCATAATCCCCCTGAAGTAGTCAGCTCTACATTGCTAGAAAGAACATCCAAACCAGACACGGTTTATGGGAGGAAAGGGTATTTCAAACTTACCTATCCTCCAGGGGGACGTCCCATCAATGGTGGAAGAGACTACTTCCACACACCCGAGCAAATAGAAACAACCGAACAGCCAACAAAAACCCAAAGCAGCAACACAAATAGGCAGCGAGCAGCAGGGACCCCCCCCCCACCAGGGCCCAGACTGCTCTGTGTACCTTTGGGCCAGAAATCAGATCTACCTCCAAACACACCTTAAGGCTAGACCCCAGGATCTGCACCCAGTGATGCCTCCTCCAGCCAGGCAGCTGGAGACTTATGTTACAAGCTTTCATAAAACACCTGAGTCTATGGGAGACATGTATTCAAAGTACCACACACTTCTTTTGTCCTCCCTACCCTATCTTTTTTCACAAACCCTCTTTCTTCTTTCCAACCAATTCTTCTTCTATGTCAATGACTTGTTTTCTTCTTCCATCATCCATATCCAAATGTTGATGAGCTGAGTACTGTGTGTCCATTCCCATAACCTTTGTTGTAGTCATATGGAATATGACCTCGTGGTGTTCCTTGGATTCAGATATTCATATCTCTTTTTTGAGTGTATATTCATGCGTGCGTGCAGTGTGTTGAGTGTGTGAATGTATGCATGGGTATGTGGGCATAGGCACATATCCCTTGTGCATGTGTATGGAGACCGGAGGAGAACATCTGGTGTCTTCTCCTATCACTCACCTGCATATTTCCTTAAGACAGTCTCTCTGTTAACCTGGAGATAGTGCTTTCCAGAGCCCCAACTGTTTATCAGCCTCCATTCTCCACAGGACTGGGATTACAAGCATGTATGGCCATGCCCAACTGTTTACACGGGCACTAGGAAATCAAACTTCAGGTGACTCAGTCCCTCTCAGATCCTCATGCTTGCTAGGCAAGCGTTATTACATACTGAGCCATCTCGCCAGCCCCACATGTCCATATCTTAAGAGAGCTGTGTTACAGTAGGAAAAAAAAATGTAACTGACTCATGTTGACAACATGGGCTGAGTTTTGGGAATTATAAGATGGAGATTCACTCTTTAGTCTCTCCAGGGCATTTTCCCCATGGCCTATCTATCTGACCCAGAGAGATTGCCCTAGAGGTTACAAAAGTAGTGAATTAATGCAATAAAATGAAAAGATATTTTGTTTCTCACATATTGTCCTGGATCTCCTCAGTGAGCTAGAAAGAACTTTCCCCAGCTCAATCAGAGACTAAAAATTATCCAATTGGCTTGTCTCATAGAAATGGGCCGCTGATAAGGAATGTGGCCTCAACCTAGTTTCTCTGGATCTTTCATCATATGTGCATCTGAAGGACATTTTCATAAAAGTCAAGTGTGTTTTTTTCAAATTTAGCAAACCCATCCCACTCTTCCTACTTTATCTTTAAAAATAAAGTAAAATGAATTATAGCTGAATGGAACTATTTTCAAAGATGTTTTACACAGGAAGCCTAATATGTTTTCTAGTCACCAAATTACATCTCTCCTTGATTGACTGTGTGCTCCTTATTTATGGTCATTATCCGTGGGTTTTGAAAGTCGTAATGAACCATACTAAACTAGATTTTCCCATTCCCTGGTTCAGTCATGTGGAAGAGCCAAAACATTCAAAACCTGATCACACGGATCCTCATTATTTCCCATTCTCTCCTCCACAAACTCCATTAACTCACACTGGAAACATGCAGGTTAGCTGCTGAGCATCTGAGTCAACACCTAACCAGTGGCTCTGCAAGGACAGAGATGATGATGGCTCTTGTAATGTTTCCATACAGTTAATTCTAAGAAGTTTCCAAGCAGGTTAGCTTCTTGTATCCAAAGCAATG
Source organism: Jaculus jaculus (assembly GCF_020740685.1). NCBI lineage: Eukaryota > Metazoa > Chordata > Mammalia > Rodentia > Dipodidae > Jaculus > Jaculus jaculus. The sequence goes on from NC_059112.1 coordinate 103,961,461, forward strand.
CTCACCTGCAGTCTCCTAGATTGAATTCGTTTTGTAGACAAGTGCTCAATCTGTTTTTGTTTAGGTAGGGTCTCACTTTAGCCCAAACTGACTGGGACCCTACTGTGTAACCCTGGATAGCCTCAAACACATGGTGATCTTCCTGCCTCAGCCTCCCGAGTGCTGGGATTAAAGGCATATACCACCACACCTGGCTTTTGAGTCTGTTTTAAGCCATTGGACAATATAATATACTTCTTGGTTATTCATTAGACACAACAGTTCATTAATGTTTGTCTTCATTGTCAGCTGTGTGTGTGTGTGTGTGTGTGTGTGTGTGTGTGTACGCACCCAAGTATAAATCCTTTAGATTTCTACACCATACAAAATGAATGTATTAATATATTAAACTGAATGCTACAGCAGAAGCCCTTGAACACCGAGGCACAATCACAAGTCAAGGGACAAATGATGTCACATCCAAATGAGAAAACATTTGGGGCCAGTCGCTTGATCAAATTCTATCTAGTTTTCTGACTAGTGTATTAGTGGCTACAGTGAATTGTACCAAGTGAGGTCTGCTGCAAGCTTATGTATTCTGACAGGTGGGCAGAATTCAGTAACAACGTCCCCTGATGTTTATAACATCACTGCATTCTACAGCTCAGGGGACTTAGCTGGTTATCAAGTGTGTGTTAAGGAAAGTGATTCTTAGTAACACGGACAGCACACTGCCCTCTCCTTGTCCTTCAACCCTAGGCTCAAGCAGTGGTTCCTTCACTATAATGCTGTATACAGCACCTTTCCTCATGCTTTACATGTAGAAGGTCTTGTGTTTATCTCATCCTTCTCTGGCAAGTCACACCATTCCTTGCTATACCCATCTTGTAGACTTTCTTTAACATCTCTATTCTTGACGATTAAACGTTTTTTTTTTTTCAATCTCCTAATTACTCATCTACTTATCCTCCTATTTTGGATACACCTCATTAACAATTTGTAATGATTTCAAGAATGTAGCCTTATTTATTACTCAAGTTAAATTTAACTAAGACAAATTTCAGTTGCAGTCTTATTGATGTCTTAAAGCTGATCTTGTGTTAACCTGAGTCGATTGTGCTGTTACTGGTTGCCTTTTAAAAAATATTTGCACTATCAAAATTGCATTGCAAAACATTTGTCCCAGTTTTAAACATATCTAGGGCTGGATATATGGCTCAATTGTTAAGGTGCTTGCCTGCAAAGCATAATGACCTGGTTTCAATTCCCTAGTACCCATGTATAGCCAGATGCACAAGGTGGTGCATGCATTTGGAGTTTGTTTGCAGTGGCTGGAGGCCCTGGTGCTCCCATTCTCTCTGTCTGCTTCTCCACTGCTTGCAAGTAAATAAATTAATTAATTAAATAATAAAATTGGGTGGGGAAGAGGCTTTAGTGGTTAAGGTGCTTGCCTGCAAAGCCTAAGAACTCATGTTCAAATCTCCAGGTCCCACCTAGCCAGCTGCAGTGATGCAAGTGCGCAATGTCACGATGCACCACAAGGGGGCGCACACATCTAGAGTTCATTTGCAATGGTTGAAGGCACTGACATTCCCAGTCTCTCTCTCTCTCTCTTTCTCTCTATCTCTCTCTCAAAATAAAAAATAAAAATATTTTAAAATCTATAATTATCTAATACTGTCAAAGCTCCATGTTCTTCATTTTACATTAAGTTCATTAACTTGAAATTAATCTGTGCCAGCTCTAAGAAGAAGGTGGCTTGTGATTAACTCCATTTATTATTACTAGCTTTGTTAAATACTGAAAAAGTCATAAAATATTTACTATTCAGGAGGCATTATTATACTTGTTTTTTCCTTAGCCTCGGAAAATATTTGCTTATGAGGAAAAAAGGCTTTCCATTCATTTGTGTCCATGGGCAACTTCTCCACAATGATATGATCTGTTGGGATGTGTTCATTTTAAATATTTCATTTTCTTTTCTATGAAACCTATCATGTCTGGATAAAATGGCTTCCATCAGCTAATTTTCATATCCTCAATAAGGTTTAGTGAAGGTGTTAATTTATTTTCCATGACCTCTTACCTTCTTATAGTTTTGTCAGATTTAGAGTCTTGTAACTTACCCCCTCCCTCATCCTGAGATCGCCACCTTCTGCCTACATCATGTGGAAATGAACTGGTGAAAGTAACATGAAGGGGAAATGAGCTATCAACCTATGAGTTCATTACTTCTGTTCTTTAATGTTTCCTCTTCATTGAATGATAGCATGAACATAATATTCTCAAATGTCTTTTAATTTCATTTAAGCCTGTTACCCACATCCTTATGATTTCTAAACCATAAAGGTCTCATTTGTCTACAGCAAAGGCTGGGAAATTATGACCTTCCAATATTCTTGTCAACCCCACAATGTTAAAATCCTTTATAACAGGTTATAATTTTCCCTTTACTTCTGAACCAGCCCACACATCATCCCTACCAGTGTGTAAAAACACAAATGGGAGAGAAAAGAAAATCAAAACCATTTCATTCTGTAGAGCCCTGATGGATAACTGGGTCTAGTCTTGTTTCTTCCCATATATGGGGCCCTGTGGCCCGTTTCTTTCCATTCTAACATCTCCCTTTTCATCTTGTTCTTTGTGCTTCTATTATCCTTGACCTGATTTGTGTAATGTCATGTGATCCTCTCCACTTTTTTTATTTTCATGTGCAGTCTTATCAAATACCTCGACTATTTTACAGACTAAAGAATGATTTCACGAATGAATAAAAATTGATTAGTGGGCTGGGGAGATGGCTTGGTGAATGAAACACGAATACCTGAGAGTTTGGACCCCCAGAACCCACATAAATGCTACGTGTGATAGTGAACGTTTGTAATCTCAGCCCTCCTCTGGTAAGAGGGGAGGCGGGGACAGGAAAATGACTGAAGTCAAGGGTCAGCCAGCCAGTCTGGCTCATGTGGTGGTGAACAATAGAAAGACTGCCTCAAACAAGGTAGGAGGCAAAGACCAATGTGCGGTCTTCTGACGTCTCCATGCGTACCTGCATCCACATTCATGGGCACGAAACACATGCATAACACCCACACCCACCCACCCACAGCCACGGTATTTTAACTGGAAGATCAGACTGGAATGAGAGCAAGTTTCTTGGTGAGTCTGCAGGTGGAGGGGTGTGCTTCCAGCCACCTGACCACCTGTGTCCTTTTTGTCCCTCTGCCTGCAGAGCCATTCAGCGCCTCCGTGTGGGTCATGATGTTTGTGATGCTGCTCATCGTTTCTGCCATAGCTGTCTTCGTCTTTGAGTACTTCAGCCCTGTGGGATACAACAGAAACTTAGCCAAAGGGAAAGGTAAGGAAGTGATCCCGGCGTGCCTCAGGGTGGATGTGGTATCATCTCCCGCCAGTGAGGGTTTCACGTGGGGACCACTTATCCTTCAGTGCTGAGGCACACCATCCGGTGCCTGGCGCTTGCTCATGGGTAGGCTGTGCCATGCCAGACAAGGATAGTTTAAGTACTTGAACTGAGTGTGGAGTTAAAAAGAAATGTGATGCATTTTAATAAGGTGAAAATAATTGATATTTTGTTGGTCGAGAAAGCAGAGTTGAAGGGTTGTTTGGCAATTTATTTAAGAAATACATCACAAGAAATATTAAAAGAATTGTGACTATTAATTTCAATCCCATGCAAAGAGAATGACTTTGTAGTATCTACTTTAGTTAACATTCTTCAAACGAGTGAATCCTATTTGCATTAGTTGACAGTAAACAGAACTGTAAAATGGTATCTTTCTCCAGAGTTGGATTTTTCCTCTTGACAGTGCCTGATTAGAGTGTATTATACTTGATAGAGGAGGGATTTGAGAAAATTGAATTTGGAGGTATTCATTGACTATAACTCATTAAGAAGCTTGCTAAAAAGAAGAAAAACACTACCAAAACCCCCAAGGTTTGGGACATTGTAGAAGAAGGGGCAGGAAGAATGTAAGAGCCACTAGGTGGGAAGATGCATTGTGAGGCATTGTTCCCCCTCTTCCCAAACTCATCAGTGCGTTCATGTCTTTACAGTAAATACTGATGACTCCACTGAGGAGGGTCCTCAGTGGAATGGAGGTGGGCAACAGGTGACATCAGAGTATAACCTGATGGGAATATGACCATTATATAATACATACATACAACAAAGATTGATTTTTTAAAAAACAATCACATCATCTTGAGTGGATTTTCCTCAATGCACAGTGCCTTATAAAGTGAATGGTATCAGGAAGATGCCAGGACCCGATCCCTTTCCCGATAAGTGACTTGATATGGTGGAGAACAGGAGACCTTAAAGCTGGGGGTATAGCTCAGTGGTAGAGTGCTTGTCTGGCATTTATGAGGTCTGAGTTCTCATTGCCACAATAAAGAGGGAGACCTTTATGTCTCAAATGTTCCCCCTTCCTCTCCCCTGAAATATGCCATCCTTAAAGTCAGCACATCACCTCTTCACTGGAAGATTCAATATTGGAGGAAGGTCGGGGGACTCTACTAAGGAACTCAGGTATATTGAAGCACTTCCCTTTTTCTTAGTCATTGGGAAGTGGTGATTATCAATACACAAACTAGCTCCCTGTTGTGTTCAAGAGAGCGATGCACCACTGAGGAGCTTTCCAACGTAGTGGAAGCAGAGACCGTTTCCTGTGAGTGGTCATCCTGGGGTCAAACAGAGCTTTACATTCTCCGAGTCCACGCTGCTGTGCACTCACACCTGTGTTGCCCGGGCATTTGTCAGTGTGTTCTGTGTGCCAAGCACTGTAATGGTGCAGGGGCTAACACTGTAAAATGGGTAGAGACTTTCTGGTGCTCAGAGACTTTCGGACTTAATTGTCAAGACAAATAAACTGGTAATCTATTAGCAGTTCTTGGTAAATAAATTAGTAGCCACAGATGGTAATGGAATGCAAAAATATTTTTTAAAAATCACGCAAAGGTGATGGTGATAGGGTGGAAGCGCTGATTTAGATACAATGTTAAAATAAAAATTGGGCTCAGAAACAATGGCTTTAAGGTGACATATGACAGACAAAAACCATTATACCATGTGAAAAACAGAAGAGTGTGTAGTGGGAACAGTCAATACAAAGGCCTAGCATGTTCCAGAAATGAGAAAAGGGGCTGTGGAGATTGCTCAGTGGGTAGAGAGCTTGCCTTGAAAGGATGAACGCATGAGGACCTGCATTTGATCCCAAGCATACACATTAACTCTTTGGCATGGAATGCATTCTTGTAATTCCAGTGCTGGGGAGGCAGAGACAGGAGGATCCTGTAGCTTGCTGGCTAATCAGTCTAGCCACATTGGTGAGCTCTAGGCTAATGAGAGACCTTCTCAGTGGATGGCATTCCTGAAGAGTGAGGCCAACTTGTCCTCTGGCCTCCAAATGCACCTACATAATATGTGCCTAGGCACCTGTACTTACATGCATGCCCACACAGATGCAAACACACATTGCACACATGCAAACAAACAAACAAACAAAAACGATCAAACCGTAATGGGCAATACAAGACCATGAAAAAGGGAGACCCATGGAGAAGGTGCCATCATTTTCCAATAGAGAGAATTACAGTGCATTAGACTTGGACAAGGGCAGAGAAGGTGGAGCCAAGTGCGTACATTTGAGATATATGATGTGTGTGTGTGGGGGGGAGGATAAGGTGGTAAAGGCCATCTATGCACAGATGCCTCTCGTGGTGGAAGCATACACTGGAAAAAAAATCTAGAGTTCACCCCTCTCCCCATTGTGCCAAGGCTGTTTCCTGCTGCACTCTCAGACAATGACAGCTCCTTGTTTATCGGTGTGAAATCTTTCACTGCTGCATTTCATTGCACTTTGTGAGGAAAGTTATGTGGTATGACTGTAGTACTCATGAGTGAGAAATTCCTACAAGGGCAGCCACCTAGCAAATTCCAGAATAGCTGTGCTTCTGATCAACATGCACTTGTAAAAAGATTAAGTAGTTTATGAAGCTAAGTAAATTGACTCTATTTACTTTCCTCCAAGAGTTCCCAGGCTCTTGGGAATAAGCCCAGAAGATCATAAAGATAGGCCAAGGGAAATGGGAGATTGAGAATAACAGAATTAATTGGCTGCCTTCTGTTTGATGTCTTGTATAATGGACATTGTGAGTTTGCTGTCAGCAGAGTTCGGCCTTCGGTGTGGAGAAGGCTTGCTTTTCTTCGGCTCCCTGCCCAGAGCTTCAGATCTTCCATCCATCCGAATTCACTCCTGCCACTATATTGATTACCTACTCTGCCTCCATTGCCAACTGAAGTCTTAGCAAATCATTTTTCCATATCTCCTTCTACCTAAATAATATAACAATTAAAAGAAGGCCTTCTTGCTCTCGAAGTGAAGGCATAGATTGATTTTTTTCCCCATGTGCTGCACAAAGACTTGAAGACCCTAACTTGAGTATTTTACAGTTTGCATATGCCCTACCCCAATAATTTTTCACATATTATTCTGTCTTTGTATAGTTAAGTCTGTGGCAAGGATCATTTAAGAATCTTAAAAGGAATGCCTCGCTGCTGGAAGGATACACACAGAGAATAATGCAGTGCTATCAAGAGTTCATTTTCCTCGACCCTGCAATGAAATGTCTTCCATCTGTTAAGTGTTGAGAGAATTAAGCTCTATTGTTCTGTTCCTTAATGTCTCCATTTGGAAAGAGTTCTAGTTTGGTTTAATTCCTAGACTATGCACAGTGTATGTCTGAATTTGAGCAGCAGCAATTGTTAGGGACAATCGAATTAGAATACCGAGCATCAGTCTTACTGAATGTAATGTTTCTTGGGGAACACATCATGGTGGCTATGGAGGCAGCTTCCTCCCTCCCCCACTTCTGTCAGGCTCTCTGTACATTTATTAAGGACATTGGCTTCCCCAAGTAGAAATCAAATTCAAATTCAACACAGGTTTTCCAAGCAAACCCCCCATTTCGCATAAGTTCTTTCTTGTCTTTTTCTTTTTTTTTTTTAAATAAGAAATTCGATGGCACTAGGAAGATTGCTCAGTGGATAGTGTTCTTGCTGCACAAGCATGAGAATCTGAGTTTGGATTCTCAGCACCCATGTAAAAGGGAGAGGGTGACCAGCTCCTATAATCCCGGTCCTGGGAAGGCAGAGAGAGGATGATCCCTAAACTAACTTAGTCAGCAAGCTCCTGGTCCAGTGAAAGACCCTATCTCAAAAATAACATGATGAGCTACCAAGAAATACACCCAACACACACCTCTAGCTTTCACATGCACACATGCGTATGCACATCTGCATACACACACGTGCACCCCACATAAATCATACTTCTATGCATGCATGTGCACCACACACTCATACACACAACAAGTAAAAGAAAAAAGAAATATGACCAAACTGAGTTAGATAGAAATTTTTATTATCTTTAAGAATGTTAACTTTTTTGTTTGCTTTTAATGTTCTGAGGTAGGGTCTCACCCTAACCCAGTCTGACCTGGAATATACTCTATAGTCTCAGGCTCGCCTGGATCTCGTATTGATCCTCCTACCTCTGCATCGCTCGTGCTGGGATTAAAGGTGTCTGCCACCATGCCTGACAGAATGTTAACTTAAATTTTTTTTTCTGGTTTATTTTTATTAAGTGAGAGGGACAGAGAGAGAGAGGGAGAAAGAGACACAGAGGGAGAGTGAGAATGGGCATGCCAGGGCCTCTAGCCACTGCAAACGATCTCCAGATGTATGTGCCACTATGTGTATCTGGCTTACATGGGACCTGGAGAATCGAACCTGGGGTCCCTAGGCTTCACAAGCAAGTACCTTAACCACTAAGCCATCTCTCCAGCCCAGAATGTTAACTTTTTTAAAGAAAGAAATTAAGCTACTAATGCTACAGTACTAGGCAATAAAAGGACACAATTACAATGGTTCCATCCTTGTCCAGACTTCAGTGCTCAGTACTGTGGGTAGCCGTCACTGCCACCACTCCCGGGTGGGTGTGCATGCTGAGGTAATGCTGAGGATGTCCCTTGTGTCATTGGCAGCACCCCACGGACCTTCCTTCACCATCGGGAAAGCGATCTGGCTTCTCTGGGGCCTGGTGTTCAACAACTCCGTGCCCGTTCAGAATCCTAAAGGCACAACCAGCAAGATCATGGTGTCCGTGTGGGCTTTCTTTGCCGTCATCTTCCTGGCCAGCTACACGGCCAACCTGGCTGCTTTCATGATCCAGGAAGAGTTTGTGGACCAAGTGACTGGCCTCAGTGACAAAAAGGTAAGGTCACTTTCTCTTCTGTCTATCTGAGGGTTGGTCTTACCAGTGATCCTCAGAAAAGGGCGATTTAGTCACCATCTATTCTTTTTAAAAATGTATGTGTGTGTGTGTGTGTGTGTGTGTGTGTGTGTGTGTGTGTGTTCATGTGGGCGAGTGCAGGTGCACGCAAGCCATAGCATGTGTGTCGAGGTCTGAAGGCAATTGGACGTGTAGGTCTTCCCCTTCTATCTTGTTTGAGATAAGATCTTTGGTTGTTCACCACTGGTTGTGGCCCACTAGCTGGCCCATGACTGTCCTGTCTCCACATCCCACCTTGCTGTAGGAGGTCTGGAATAGTAGACACTCACTACTGCACGTAGCTTTACATGTGTTCTGGGGATCTGAACTCAGGATGTCAGGCTTGCCAAGCAAGTGCTTTTACCCGCTGAGCCATCTCCCCAGCACAGCCCACCTCCTCTTAACACACCTTAAATTGCTTGTTTTTTGAAAAAAAAAAAAAGTTAGAGACAAAATCTCAAGCTTAGTTTTCCTAGATGAAACAGATTCTGGATCTGATTGAGAAAACTCACTTCCCTATGTGGTCACTTTTCACATTTATACAATCTTCCTGAGGATATTTAAATCCAGAATACTTTGCAGCATAAGGTTGGAATTCCGCTCCCCATGGATTTAGTGTTGAGAAGGGCCTGTTGTTGCTACCTTCTCATAGCTGGGACAAAGCACCCAACCAAAAGCAGCTGATGGGAGAAAAGTTTATTATTAATTTTTATTCTGGCTCATAGTTTTGAGGGGAAGCTCCATGATGGCAGAGGATAGCATGGCATAAGCAGAGACTGGACATCATCTGTGCCATAGCAGCTGGGCCAACAGCAGCAGGCAATTGAGCTTCACTAACACTCCTAAGCTAGGCTAACCAACCTGAAGTTCCACCCCAGCAACACACCTCCTCCAACACGAGACTTCACCTCCCAAATCGCCATCAGATGGGGATCAAGCATTCAGAAGACATAACTTTATGGGGAACATCTGATTCAAACCACCACAGGCCTGTTGACATGGACAAGAATAAAGTTGGAGAAGAACTTACATCTTGGATATAGGTACCTCTTAGTACTGTGACCTCCGACATGTCTCTTGTGTATGACAGGCCTTGGATTCTTCGTGAAGGAAGTGAACAAGTCATTTAGATGCTCTTTTCAGAGACAAAAAATATTTCATACTACATAACCATGTCAACCTTGTCAATAACACTTTCAACTCTCCCAAAACACCTTCAAGACACCTGATAGGAGAGAGAGGTGTTCCACCTCCCACTATCTCTTCTGAGATGCGTGTCAACACACCCCACATCAGTAAGCTGAGCTCACTAGCACCGGCTCTCCCCATTCTCCACCGAATCCCAGAGAAAGATGTGGAGTTTGAGTGACTATCCCAAAACACACACAGAGGAAGAAAAGAGGTAAACTGGGGTACATTCTCTTCTTGAAATTTTAGCTCAGGAAACAAATCCCAACTTGCTAAATTCAGCAGTGCTGAGACGGCAGCCTGGCAGAGATTTTCTGTCTCGTGTGTGAGGATAATTTGTCTCTTTATAAAACCTCCCTGTTGTATCTTGTTGACATAAGTCTGCGTCTATCCTTTCGGCGTTCATCAACAAACTGCTGAGTAGAAAATCAGACCATGAAAAGCCTTTGCAGCATTTCCTCAGCATTTTCTTTGGGAGAAAGAGGTACATAGCATCTTGGACAGAGGAATTTGTTGAAGAGTTTGAGGTCAAAGATGGAGTCACCTTCACAGAGGTGATTTGAGAATGGCTGGTCTTGCCTGCGAGGCATAGGGCACCCTTTATTTCCTAGCTTTCTTCCTCACTCTCTCATTCCTCAACCAAACCCCCTCTATGTTCCTCAGACAAACTGAGTTCACACCGACCCCAGTGCCTCTGCGCCTCCTGGGTCCCGTGCCTCCAATGCTTTACCGACATCTTCTCCTGGCTGGCAACTCCTCGGATCTCTGCCCTAGGGAGGTGCATCACCCCTCGGAAGGGTCTTTTCTGGTTACTGGGTGCACTTGGCAGACTGAGCTCCAGAGAGACTTAAGCTTCAGAAGAAATAATACACAAGTCAACACCAGAGAAGAAAATTTCAGGCAGAAAATGATCTTAGAAATAGAGTCAGGGCTGGAGAGATGGCTTAGTGGTTAAGCGCTTGCCTGTGAAGCCTAAGGACCCTGGTTCGAGGCTCGGTTCCCCAGGTCCCATGTTAACCAGATGCACAAGGGGGCGCACGCATCTGGAGTTCGTTTACAGTGGTTGGGAGCCCTGGCACACCCTTTCTCTCTCTCTCTCTCTCTCTATCTGTCTTTCTCTCTGTGTCTGTCGCTCTTAAATAAATAAATAAATAAATTTTAAAAAATAATAAAAAAAAGAAATAGAGTCAATAAGATTAAAACTGACCCAGAGTAGGGCACCTCAGAGATGTAACTTCCTCTCTCTCTCTCTCTCCTATGTCTCTGTCTGTCTCTTTCTCTCTCACTTTCTTTCTCTCTGTAGTAGGGATTGAACCTTGGTCTTAATACATGCTAGCCAAGTTCTCTATCACTGAGATACAGCCCCAGTCTTCTTTTCTTTTAAAGTGTTGAGTTTGAGGGCTAGAGGGATGGCTTAGTGGTTAAGGCACTTGCCTGAAAAGCCAAAGGACCCAGGTTTGATTCTCCAGGACCCACATTAGCTAATTGTAAAAGGGGGCGCACATGTTTGGAGTTCATTTGCAGTAGCTGGAGGCCCTGGTGCGCCCATTCTCTCTCTCTCTCTCTCTCTCTCTCTCTCTCTCTCTCTCTCTCTGCCATGTTCTCTGTCAAATAAACAAATAAAGTATTAAATTTTGAGTTTAAGAGAGGGTCTCATTGAGTTGTTCAGGCCTGGTCTTCCTTCTGCAGACCAGACTGGTACCAAACTTGTGACCTTTGCCTCAGCATCTTGGGCACTGGGATTACAGATCTGCACCAACAGGCCCAGCTGGAAATGTACTTTTTTTTTTTTCTAGAGTTCTCTGTTACTTAGGAGGTGCTCAGTACCAAACTATTAGTTGGATGTCTTAAATCCACAGCGTGCTGGACATGTAAATCCCCCTGGGTCCTTGGACTCGCTCATAGCCAGTGCAACAAGGACAGAAGTCTGTCTGTTCCCTCAGTTCTCAGCAGGATCAATGGAGACAAAATCTCAATGGAATCTATAGAGTTCCCCACAGAGTCAAGTAGACACTAAATTTGCCTTGAATCAGACCATCTGGTCCTTGGCTGGGTTCTCCTCTTCTCAAGCTCCCCTACCTTGGAGTCATCATTACCATGTCATATGCAGGGTTGAATTCTGACCTGCCAGTTCTTGTTTGAGTCTAGGAGTCATAATTGTGGAGCAGATCAAAAGAAATGGACCGGGAATGTAACTCATAGCCTACACAATCCTTGACAGACACAAGGAGCTATGGGGTGACTTCATTCCATTGCTGGAAGAGCAAAACCACAACTCCCGAAGGAAGTGATTGCAAGCTTGGGAGAAGCAGTGAGGAGCCCTGTTCTGAAAGGGGGGGAGTTTTTGCTGGCAACCTATTTTACCCTTTGTTGCTATTTTCAAAGATGAAGAGAAAGTAAATCTTTGCGTCATAGTTGTGGGTCTCAATAATATGACCACTTAGGAGAAAACTAATTAAAAGCACCAATGGTTTGATTGACCCAGTAGCAGATACCATATCCCCATGGGAGAGAGCTCAGCTTCATGCTAAGCGTATTAAAGGCAAGCATATAGCTCCTTTAATTAAATGTTTGATGTAAGTAGGTGAACAGCAAAATTCTGAGAGTAAATAAGCTCACTGCTCCTAGAAAATTAATGACTGATACATTAAGGACATTTGTTAAAGACTAATCTATAGTGAATCAATTTATTTTAATGCTGTGCTCCATAGTTATTTCTGGTTTCTAGTTAGCTGAAATCATGATTGTCTATATAACCACTCAGGTTTGTGATACTTTTAAACCACTAATACTTATGAGAGGAACATATTTGGAGCCCGTGGTGTGCTCAGATGAACTTGGGCTTATGTAACAAATAGATAAATTCTTGAGAGAAGCTTCCCTAGGGATTACTAAAGTAAACCTAGAATGTTGATGGGACTCTTTCCAAGTTGCAGGAGTTGTAATGATAGAGGAATGCATCTCTGGGAGGCAGATTCATGTAGCGGGAGCAGTAACATTGTGTTTTGTATCAAAAGGATCTGAATTGAAATCCCAACTTCGTCATATGATGGCCCTAAGGCTTTCCATAGGTCAGTATCTCCAAGGCATAATTTCCTAATACTAGAAGATCCTAGTACCATCCCAGCAAGAGATGATGGGATAGGGGTTGATGCAAACTCTTCATCCACTCCGTGGATTATCCTAACATGTGTTTGACTCCTTCTTCCCATTTCCTCTTTGCAGTCCTCTTTCCATCCTGTGTGCCCTCTCCTTCCTCCTCCTACCTGTCACTGTCATTGTCATGGCCCCATTTAAAGGATGCTTCTTCGGAGTTCTGGAATGCTACTGCCCTGAGTTGGTGTAAACCAGGAACTTCTCTTGGTGGAAGAATCCAGGCATGCGTTTTCAGAGCTGTACTGCCCATAGCCACTGTGATTACACTGCTGAGAGCTCAGCACTTCGGCAGGGAGGTTGTAAGCCCAGCCTCCTTCTGTGGAAAACCACATCTAGGAACCTGTGATGTTTTAACCACAGCAGACCATATCAGAAGCAGAGCCTCCAGTGACTGTGTATTCAGCACTTACATGGGAGATGGACAACTTGGCTAAAGTGATAGCTTTGAGCTCATAAGAAGGACGCAGAATGCAAATGCCTTTGCCCTGAAACTTTTAGTTCCTATCCTTGCAGATGTGTCATAAATGTCATTCAGATGACCTTCAACACCTGTTTCCATAAAGAAGAGAGAAAAAAATAGGACATGAAGTCTGGGGAGATCACTCAGTAAAGTGCTTGCCTTATCACTGAGTTGGATCCCCAGAACCCACATAAAAATGTTAGATTTGGTGCTACATGCCCTTAATTCCAGCACTGGGGAGATAAAAGACAGGATCCCTAAGGCTCTCTGAGCAGTAAATCCAGTCTGCTTGGTGAACTTAAGGCCAATGAGGGACCTTGTTACAAAAGGGTGGACAGCTCCTGAGGATGATACTCAAGGTTGCCCTGTGGCCTCCATACATATGAGCACACATGTGCACATACACGTGTGCACAGTACACACATTTATATTGAAAAGGAAATCAGGCTGCAGAGATGGGTCAGTGGTTAAGGTACCTGCCTTCAAAGCCTAAGATCTGAGTTCAATTCCCCAGTACCCAAGTAAAGATGCACAAAGTGGTGCATATGTCTGGAGTTTGTTTGCAGTGGTTAAGTGTCCTGACATGCCCATTCTTTCTGTGTGTATCTGTCTCTCTTTTCTCTGTCTTTCTTCTCTCTGTCTCTCTCTGCTTACAAATGAATAAGTAAGTATGTAAATAAATAAATAAGTATTTTTGAAAAAGGAAATCACCCTGTTTTCTAATCTGAAGGGAGTTTGGCTCTATTATTTTCCTAAAGCCACTCTGGATATTGACAAATTACCAAGAACAATACTAACGTGATATACATGAAGAAGTATAAAGACAGTGTTTAAAACATTTAAAAAAAATTTTTTTCATTTATTTATTAGAGAGAAAGAGGAAAAGAGAGAAGGAGGTAGGGAGGGAGAGAACGGCTGCACTCTAGCCACTGCAAATGAACTCCAGACGCATATGCCACCTTGTGGCTTATGTGGTTCCTGGAGAATCAAAGCTGGGTCCTTAGGCTTCCCAGGCAAGCGCCTTAACGACTAAGACGTATCTCCAGCCCTAAAACATCTTTTCATTAGCTTCCAGTTCTATCTGCAGAGACATATATCTGTCTAAACATACATATATATATATAAACAGAGGCACCAAGACTCAGAGAGCTTACTGGGCTTCCCAAATCAACAGCATGATCCCTATGTGGGAGATGAGCAGCTGAGCTTGGCAGCTCCAAGTCCACAGCAGGTGGGGTCGGTCCCCAAGGAGGTTCCAGAGGTGCTCTCTTGTCTCTGGACACCGTGGTGCTGGTGCTCTGTGGTCTTACTGACTGTGGAGGTACTGCACCACCCCTCCCTCTGCTGAAGCCCACACCGGTTCCTTCACTACAAGAAAGTCTCACCTCCAGTTGTTCCAGTGGGAAACATGGACGTTCTGCACAGTCCAGGTCAGAAAAGATAGAAACACCACTTTACTTGTTGTGAGGTGGCTGGCCATGTGCCCACACTGAGGAAGGAGAGGAGAGAGGATTGAAAGCAGGAGAGAGAAAAAACGTGAAAGAAGAGAGAGAGAGAGAGAGAGAGAGAGAGAGAGAGAGAGAGATAGAGAATGTTGGTGCTCAGCTTGCTTTCTTTTATTCAGTCTGGGACCTCAGCCCATAGGATGGTGCCACCCGCAGTTAAAAGTAGATCATCCCACTTTAGTTAATCTGTTTTAGAAACTCCCTCAGAGACTTGCTCAAACATTTGTCTCCCAGGTGATTCTAGGTCCTGTCAAGTTGACAATCAGTACTAACCATCGCACCAGGCTTGATCCTAACTTTTCACACTGTAAGTCATGACTTTGGAATTGATTTTACGATTGTGATCTTTTTAAAAAGTGAGCATATCTGTGGATGATTGGTTGATGGCTGCACAGAGTCTGTGTTAACATCACCGAAGTACACACTTGAGATGGTTTACGTGACTGTACGTTCTATGTCATGGATATTTTATTCCAATTTATGTATTTATGTTTTGGTTTTTCAAGGTAGGGTCTCACTCTAGTTCAGGCTGACCTGGAACTCACTGTGTAGTCTCAGGGTGATCTCAAACTCACAGCGATCCTCCTACCTCTGCCTCCCAAGTGCTGGGGTTAAAGGCGTGCACTACCATGCCCAGCTTTTATTCCAATTTATATAAGCATGTATAAATATATTCAATATATAAATATATCTTAAAGCAAAAAAAAATAGAATGTCAAGGCATCAGAGTAGTTACATATAGAAAGAATGAGAGCTATGATGTTTCATTTGTGTACGTGTGTGTGTGTGTGTGGACAAGGTGACAATGGAAAGTGTCTTGTGAGTCATTCTTTAAAAGTTTGATAGTCTTTGATCTAGTGGGAAAGGTTCTTGGATCCAGAGATCGGCTGAGTTTGAGGGGCGTATTGTTGAGGTCCGAGAAATTAGAAGCTGGGATGGAGATTGGAGTACTTGTCTCTGTGAGAATCAGCGAGGAGGAAGCTGGTACCACAGGTGAGGCGTGGAGTGCAGCCTCAGCCGTACGGGCCTCTCCGGGGTCTCTGGAGGTTGAGAATAGCTGCTTACGCTGGATTCACCGGCGGTGCCATTGTGCTTGCCCCTCAGAACCTGCAGCTGCCTTGCAGGGGAGCCTGGACTTGTCCCTCTTTTCTGGTGATCAGTGAGGGCATATGTGGCTTGGCAGAGTGACGGTGTATTTTTTGCTGTATGCACACACATACACATTGATGCATGCATATACACTTATATAATATGCCTATACACATATAAACACACAAACGTGCACATATGCACACATACACCCCTGTGCACATGCACTTAAACATTAGCATAAACACATGTGCATACACACATGTATGCCCACATGTACATGAGTCACATACACTACTTACACATACAACACCTAGGCACATACATGCATATAGATATGTATACACGCAGAGATGCACACACATACACACTCACACACACACACACAGCCATGCACACTTCAGCACAGACATACCTCAGCAGGAGGATCTCATTTGGACAATGGATGGCCACTTCTCCCAAATCCCGTCAGTGCTGCTGATTACACAGCACGCCTAATTTAGGGGAAATGATTTTCAACTGTAAATTTTAATTAACAGTGAAATGAAGTGAGTCTGGAAGTAAGAATGCTTCTGGTTGGCCTGACTCTTAGGAACAGTTGGCCACTTTCTCTGGCAGTTCTTGGTCTGTGGAAAGCACGTTGCTCTGAGAGACCTCTGGCTTGCTGGATGTTCTTGTCCACTTGGGGTCTTCAGAGTTTCATCTTTCTCTTTTTGAAATGTCTCACTATGTAGCCCAGGCTGTCCTAAAACTTGTGGCCCTTCTACCTCCGCCTTTCCAGTGCTGGGATTACAGGTGTTTGACACAACTTCCAGTATCTCCACGTCCTCATCTCTAACCCAGGGGACTAGCAATGGTCTCACAGGAGTGATAAAGTTAAGACCTTAGCCTTGCTCAGGCAATCTAGGTTTGAACTCTGGGCCATTACTTCACAGGGTAATCTTATGCAGGTCATGGAGCCTCTCCGAGACTCAGTTTCCTCATTTGTAACATGGAGCTGTAATGTCAGCACCTTGTCTGGGATGTTGTAGGCTAAGGCAAAGATCATTGTAAATGAAGTTCAGAGTAGGGTGTGATTGGTGGGAATCACAGATTTAAAAAAAATGTCAACATAAAGTGGATAAGTTAATTTGAGCTCCATTGATGTTTCCCGAGTAACAATTGTGTGCCTAGTCTTGTGCTGGTCTCTATGATGGCACAGAAGAATTCAACCCAACAAATATGTTCTAGCTGGGCATAAGAAAATAATACTGAAAAACTCAACACCGTATCTATCTTCTTGGAGCTCACAGACCCATGGAAAACATGATTAAGTCTATCCCCCACCACAAAAGATAATGCTCTTTTAAAAAATATTTATTTATTTATTTGAGAAAGAGACAGAGAAAAAGAAGCAGAGAGAAAAAGAGAGGAAGGCATAGAAAAAAGGCGGGGGGGGGGGGGAAAGAGAGAGAGAATGGGCTCACTAGGGCCTCTAGCTGTTGCAAACGAATCCAGACGCATGTGCTACCTTGTGCATCTGGCCTATGTGAGTCCTGGGTAATGTGGACCTAACTTCAGGCAAGGGCCTTAACCTCTAACCATCACTCTAGCCATAATGCTCTTTACTTACTTTGCTATTATATATTAATGTATGTTTCTTTTTCCTCCTGTTGCCTGCAGTTCCAGAAACCACATGACCACTCCCCTCCTTTTCGCTTCGGGACAGTGCCTAATGGAAGCACGGAGAGAAACATCCGTAACAACTACCCGTACATGCATCAGTACATGACCAAGTTTAATCAGAAGGGTGTAGAGGACGCCTTGGTCAGCTTGAAGACAGGGTAAGGACAGTGGTTTCTCTCTCTGCAGGCTCGCCAGCATGGGGACTTGTCTGAAGCAGCTCTGTACATGCCCTGGTGCCTATCTGTGTTTTCTGGAGAGGGGTGATGGTCCCCAGAAGAGGAATGCTTCTGTGACTCTGCTGAGCATCAAGGGCTTTCTGTTAAAAGAAAGCAAAACCACAAAGCTTTGAAATGCTAAGAACCAGAAAGCTTTCTTAAACTGATAAAGAAATCTACTCAGGGATAAAATATCTGTCCTGAGATATCTTAGCCAAGAAGAAAGATGGAAGAAAGTTGAGAGTTTAAAGAAGGAAAATCTAGGATATTTATTAGATTTTAGGCAGGAGGAATTTTTTTTTTCCGGGGTTGGGGGGGGGGGAGGCTGCGATAGAATGCTGATAGCAGCTTTATGTGAAAAGCAATAGCATGTTGTGTGTGTGCATGTGTGTTTATTTGTGCTCAAGCTCTGATTCGTGTGTGGGTGCATGTATGTACCCATGGGAACATGTGTTTGGAGGTCAGAGGACAAGCTCAGGTGTCGTTCCTCGGGTATACCACCCACGTTCACCTTTTCTGAGACAGGATCTTGCATTGGCTCAGAGTTCAACCATTAAGCTAGCCTGGTTGGCCATTGAGCCCCAGGCATCAGCCTGCCTCCATCTCCCTAGTGCGGGCATTACAAGCATGTGCTGCCATACCTAGATTTTTGCATGTGGTTACTGGGGATTGAAATCAAGGCCTTCATGCTTGTGATGCAACCCCCCTATGTCGTCTCCCCAGACCTGCACTTGCCTGATATTGGTGAGGCTGGGTGGTCAAGTGCATATCTATAATATAGGGAGTCCCCGGTACCAGGAAAAGAACAGTGATGAAGGAGAAAGAAAATGACAGGAAAGCAATGAGAGCTCAATTCATCTTTCTAAAGTTGCAGCCAACGTTCTTGTCTCCACCTTGGCATTGTAAAATGCAGCTATTAAAAAAAAAAGAGTGCAATCAACGATCAGGAATTTAGGTCTTAGAGAAAATATAATCTGCCTCCTCCTGCCACTATGAACTGGTGACCTCGTGTGACGGTTACTTAATCCTCCTAACTCTCGTACATGAGATGGAAATAATAATATGGCTTAATTCACAAGGATTTTGTAACAATTAAGAGGAAAATAATGTGATGGGAGGCATTTTGGGTAATGCATAGCATGGAGATGGTACTTAACTGCTATTGTTGTCATTTGCTGTAAAGGTTAAACTCTATTTCATGGACCTTCAAAAAGTCAGGGATGTGTGAAACACAATGTAGATAGGATTCCATTAAAAAATTTATTTGAGGCTGTGCATGGGGCGCATGCCTTTAATCCCAGCACTCGGGAGGCAGAGGTAGGAGGATCGCCATGAGTTCAAGGCCACCCTGAGAGCATATAGTTGATTCCAGGTCATCCTGGACCAGAGTGAGACCCTACCTCTAAAAACAAACAAAAGAAACATTACTTGAAATGAAAGGGTTGTACAATGAGAGAAGGTTTGATTGACTAGAAAATGAACTTGGTGGGGATTTCGGTCTTGAGGGATTTCTGAGCCCAATGTGACTGTGACTGCTGGTCTGCTCTCCTCTCGGCTCAGCAGCCTCTTCTCGCTACTGCTTTGTCTAGTTGAGAAATAAGAAGCCTACTGCTTTGTCTAGTTGAGAAATAAGAAGCCCTCCAAACTACTAGGCCCAGAGCTCTGCATCATCATGCCCTAGGATTTTTGTCTGAGGTCACTCTACCCTACTGGCCCCTGTTGGGAATTTCATTAGGGACTGGAAGAGCATGTATTTAGAAGTTAAACCCATGGTTTATCCAAAATTCACTCACACAATGCTCATTCTAACTTGGAATGATTTTTTTTAACTTTTAAATTAAAATACTAAAGAAACGCAAAAAAAATATTCTCCAATATTAAGTATACTGTCTGGGTGGCTTTGTATGAACTGATCACGTAAGTCAGTAATCCCCAGCAAAGCTCTCCACAACCTCTTTTAGTTATTCCTACCCCAAATCACCATCACCTCTAAAGTCAGTATTCTTTCCAAGTATTTTTATATAGAAACATCATTCCTTTTTTGTCTGTATTGCTTGGTACAACATTCTATTTGTGAAATTGTTATATGGGGTTCCAGTTCTTATTTTAATTGCTGTATAGTAATTTATGGTTGCGATATACCACAATTTTGTCTATTTCTCTTAAGCTTATGGAATATTCAAGTAATGTTCTGTCTTGGGGTATTATGAATAATGTTTTTAAGGATATTATCACATGTGTCATTTTTTTGCATGTGGAGTATGTGCGGAGTATGTGTGTGTGTGTGCCGATGCACTCATAGGTGCATGGAGGTCAGAGGCCTGATGTCTTTATACCATCACTCACTCATCTGAATCTTCCTTGAGATGGAGACTCTTTGATTATGGAGTCATGGGACTTTTTTTTTTTTTTTTTTTGGTAAGCCTCAATAATTCTCTGTTTTCTGCTCCTTACATGACTAGGGTTACAGATGTACATGGCCAAGCCCAGTTTCTTATATGGGTCCTGGGGAATTGAACGCAGGCAATCTCAGGTCCTCTCAGGACCACATGCTTACAAGAAGTGGTCTTTCCCATTGAGCCATCTCCCTAGCCACACGCACATCTTTTGTTGCAAAAGTGAGTGCTTTCCTCCTGTTCTAAGACGGGATATGCTGGGCCATAGAGTGTATGTTTAACTTTAGCAGATACCAGAAAAGACGGATTTGGGCTTAGCCATGTGTTTGGATTTCTTCTTCCACCGTATCTTTTCATCAACATCTATATTGTTGCTTCCAACAGACTGCAGATACAATGTGGATGACAATGGCTGAGAACAATGTTGAAGGCTGGCTGGCTTCCTCTCACCCATTGATCACGCAGAGCTCAAAATGTGTTGTTTTCTATATGTGATACAAAAATGGAATAGAGAAATGGAAACCATGCATGGCTATAAATTGTACCAAATTGTTTTCTGGAAGACATATAATAATTATGATATCCATCTCAGACAACATGGGCAGATGGTGTTTCTGCTATACTCCATCTCCCATGTAGGGAATGCTTTGTGTCATTGCTTCAAATTCAGAAGGGAGGAAGCAAGGGATATAGAAGACATTGCTTTATATTCTGTAGACCTCTGGGGAAAGAGAGTAGCCGAACTCCAGCCTGGAGATTGTTTCACTGTGGTTAATGTTGGCAGAAACTCCATGCATGTTTTAACAGGCTCCCTTAGCAATTGGTCAAGTAAATCTCCCAAAAGCTGGCATTACAGGTGCGCACTACCACATTCCATTTATGTAGCGCTAGGTCTGCAAACCCTGGGCTTCATGCATATGAGACAAGCACTCTGCCAACTGAGCTCCATGCGCATCCATGGCTTACAAGCTTAACGTTTGAA
The DNA here is from genome assembly GCF_020740685.1 of Jaculus jaculus. NCBI lineage: Eukaryota > Metazoa > Chordata > Mammalia > Rodentia > Dipodidae > Jaculus > Jaculus jaculus. The sequence goes on from NC_059112.1 coordinate 103,982,447, forward strand.
ATTTTCTTGGTGTATGAAATGAGATCTCATTCCAAGCCCTCAAGTTATTATAAAAACTGCCACCACATGGCTACACTGATATCTAACAAGTGCCTATGACCCTGTGTACTCTCATTGTTTCAGTAAGAATATCTACCACTCTGTTCCTTCCCTCTCATACCTCGTTTCCTTTTTAAGGTTTTCATCATGAATATTAATGTCTGAATAATAATAATAATAATAATAATAATAATAATAATAAACCTCCTCATGTATCTAACACCCAGCTTCAAAATGTAGTCATTGCCTTCCATTACCACATATAGTATATCTAGAAAGTTCCATTTCTCTGAAAGGTAGGTTCCCTGTCTGTACTTAAATGGCTGAACTTCTTGATCTTCCCTTTGTCCTGCTGCCCTGCAGTATAGCATGCCTTGCTCAAAACATCCCGAGTATGTAGCTTAGCTGTGGGGTCTTGTCCCTCCATCCCAAGTCATAGTAACATCTGCAGATGAGGGAAACCTGAGCACTTACTCTGTTCATGAAGTACAGGCTGTTCCTTCCCAGGAGAGGCTGTTTTGATTATGGTCTGGTGAACAGGGTTTAAGTCCTGGCTCTATCTTCAGCTAGCCCTCGCTTTGGACAAGTCATGTCACCTCTCTGAGCCTCACTTTCCCTATATGAAAAAGTGAAAGAGCTGAGTTAATTATTTTTCTCTATTTATTTGAGAGAGAGAGATAAAGAGAAAGAGGGAGAGAGAGGGAGAGAGCGAATGGGAGCACCAGGGCCTCAAGCCACTGCAAACGAACTCCAGACACATGTGCCCCCTTGTGCATCTGGCTTACATGGGTCTGGCGAATCGAACTGAGGTCCTTTGGCTTTGCAGGCAAACGCCTTAACCCCTAAGTCATCTCTCCAGCCCTGAGCTGAGTTCTTTAATCACTTAAATAGTCTTGGATTCTTTTTTATTTGCATCAAACACTTACTTGATCAAAACTTATACAACTCACATATATAAGGCACTGTCAGTGTTTTAGGAAATAGTTAGAGAGATGATCTAAGGCTCAGTGTCCTCAAGCCTGTCCTGAATACATATCTTATTAAAATACAGATTCTTGGGCCTGGCACCGGATTTTCACAGAAGCCACAGAGCCTATGGGTCTGCATTTTAACAAGCATCCTTCTACCAGGTCCCACTGATTTTGAGACATGTTGAAATTTGAGAAGAACTTATAAAGAAATTCTATAAACACATTTAATTAAGTCAGGTCTATCAACAGTAGGCAAACAAAATGCTCAACACAGCTGGGAAAAAAAAGATATCGAGAGACTTGAAGCTTATGTTTCTTTGTGTATTTGGAGTTCGTAATAAATAGGCATAAAGATATTATCAGGTAAACCAGTGAGAAAAATGTGATTTGATGTATAAATACTGATAGAGGGAAGATTTTCTGAGAACTGAACGCCAAAGGGCTGCTCTTGGTGTGAGGGTTTTCAAATGAGCCATGTTTTTCAAAGCAGTGCTAGTTTTTGTCACTGTGATAAGTACCTGATAGGCAAAACCACAACAAACAAAAAACAAAACCTTCACAAAGGAAAGAATTATTTTGCTCAGAGTTTTGGAGGTTTGGGCTCATCATGGCAGGGAGGGTGTGCAAGAGCAGCTCACATTATGGCTGACAGGAGCAGAGTGATGTTGACAGGAAGGAGTGACCTCCTTCCTCCTTCCTCAGTCTGGCCCTTCCTTCCACAGTTGTGGCCCGCCTGGGAGTCTAGTCACATTCTTTTTTTTTTTTTTTAATTTATTTTATTTTATTTTTATTTATTTGAGAGCGACAGACACAGAGAGAAAGACAGATAGAGGGAGAGAGAGAGAATGGGCGCACCAGGGCTTCCAGCCTCTGCAAACGAACTCCAGACGCGTGCGCCCCCTTGTGCATCTGGCTAACGTGGGACCTGGGGAACCGAGCCTCGAACCGGGGTCCTTAGGCTTCACAGGCAAGAGCTTAAGCGCTAAGCCATCTCTCCAGCCCTAGTCACATTCTTAATCCATCAGCAGGTTAACCCTTGATTAGGTCAAACTCCTCCTGATCTAATTCTCTCCGGAAAGCCTCCCAGACTCACCTAGAGATTCCCCTAATCCCCTAGTGTTTCTCCACCTCATCCAATTGACAAGATGAACCAGCACAATAGCTTAGGTGTGAATCAACAGGGTGCTGATACAAGTGAGCCGCACTGTGTGGGGAGAGTGAGAAGGCCTGGAACTCTGCGCGCTCCACCAAGCTGCTCAGGTCATTCAGATGCTCATTAACACCTGCTCTCACGAGGACGCTGAAGCTGACATGAGCCGCGACATTCAAATTTACAAATGCTCTGTCATCAGAAGCTGATGATGTGCACCAACAAACTGCGAACAAGTCACTTATACCAGACTTAAATTAGATTGTCCTGAGAATCCCAGGAGCCCGGCGGTCCAAGAGGTGGAAGGATAGTTGGTGTTTGTTTCATTTTAATTAATTTCCATATACAATTATGTATACTTACATTGATGTGAAAGTTTCAATTTTCTTCCACCCTTTCCTTTCCTTCTTTCCTTTCATCCTTCATGGTTTGGTGAGCGTGCATTATTCATATTCAATTATCCATATTCAATTCACATTCAAATAATGAGCTGCATTAAGATGAAGACACTTCCATACACACGTATAATACATTATGATCATACTCCTACCTTTCTGGGAAGCTTCAGTCTTAAGCCCTTAGACTCCACTCCTCATTGTCCTGTTTGATTTATTTCTCTGCCCAGCGACATAGACAAACAGGTCTCCTTTGGATCCTTTTACACAGAGTAGTTGGCGTGAGGAATTTGCAGAGAGGGCTGCCTGTGTTCTTTCTATGTTGTATTGTGGTCAACAATAAATAACATAGTAATTAGCACGCGGATTCTTTCAAGTGTGGAGGTCGGTGGTGTCATGCGCGTTCACCATTCTGTGCCAGCGTCGGCACCATCTATCTCCACAGCTCTTGGTCTGGTAAACGTGAAACTCCCTTCTCCTTTCCTGCATTCCTTGGGAGTCAACATTCCACTTCCTATTGCTCTTCCATTAACCATGTCAAGACTCTTGTCTACATAAGGGGAATCCTACAGTATTTATTTTTTTGGTGACTGGTTTATTGCACTTAGCGTAAAGTCCTCAGGTCCTGTATATCCTATAGCATATGTTAGATTTGTTTCCTTTTGAAAGATATATATATATATAGTTGCTAGACATTTGAGTTAATTCTACCATTTAGCTATTTTTTTCATAATGCCACATGAACATAGATGTGCACATATCTCTTTGGGTGCCTGATATGATGTTTTGCTATATATACAGATTATTACTGGATTATAAAATAATTCTATTTTTGATTCTTTTGAAGAGCTACTCTTTTTTTTGCAGAAATGTGACTATTTTACATTCCCTTCCTACAATGCACATGAGTTCCAGTCTCTCTACTTTCTTCTCAACATTTGTTGGTTTATTTATAAATTGTCAGTAGTTATCGTAATGAGTATGAAGTGATCTTTCATGTGGTTTTAATTTGAATTTCTTTAATATTTAGTGATAGTGAGTACCTTTTAATGTGCTTATTTTCCATTTGTATTCCTATGACTTTTGTCCATTTTTTGTTCCTTTTGTTCCTTTTTAAATTTTGTTGTTTATGTTGTTGAGTTTTGAGGGCTCTCTATTTCTTCTTTTATCATCTTTATGATTTGCAGTTATCTCCTATTCCATCAGCTGCTTTTTATACATTTCAGTTACATCAGAAATATCTTTTGATGTACTTATTTCTTTAACCAAGGATTGTGTGTGTGTGTGTGTGTGTGTGTGTGTGTGTGTGTGGCATTGGTGTGTGGGGGGGCGCACATGTGTGTGCAGGTGTGCATGCATGACTGTGAGGTGGTGGTCAGAGGTTGGCAATAGGTGGCTTCCTCACTGGTTTTCCACTTTAATTTTTTGAGGCAGGGCCTCACACTGGACATGCATCTCACTGATTCAGTCTGATTAGCTAGCCAGGAAGCCCCGGGGATCCTCCTGTTCCCCCTTTCCCAGGACTTTGATTGCAAATATGCACCATAGGGACTAGCTTTTTTTTCTTGGATATTGTGCATCCAGATTCAGGTCCTCATGCTTTTGCAGCAAGCACTTGACTGACTGAACCATCTCCCCAGACCCAGGGTTGTCTTTTGACCTGAGAATTTGTCTTCAAAAGTCAGGTTGTTCTTAATGAAATGTCTGTCAAATCAGAATAAGGCTGATCACATATCCTTGCAAGGTTAGAAATGTCTTCAATGTAAATTGAATATTGATCTTGTAGCTTCTCCAAACCCATGGGATTCGGGAATGCACATTTCTCTCAGAAGCTTTAGTAATTCAGATATTCATGGTCCATGGGCTTGGGGAGGCTTATTTGTTGAATATTGAGAGGTAGAACGCTCTCTGGTCTGGTGAGACTGAGGAAGAACATTTTAAGAGGAGAGTGCAGGTGAGTGGAGATGTGGAAAAATGCAACTTTTGTTCTGGACACATGGAGTTGGAAGAGCTTTTGGCCAGTACCATCATCTCTCTCTATTTATCTATGTCTTCTTGAGACTTAACAATGTTTATCACAGGCACAGCTCAATTAACCCTCTCAATAGCCCTGTGAGCTGGGAACCATTATTATTTTCTTTAAGGATCAAGAATCTTAAGCTCAATAAGGTTAACTGATGTCCCAACCAGCTATTTAGCATAATAACTATAGTATAGAATTATTAAGCACAGGGGTTGGACTTGCTTCTCCCTTGTCAGTGACCACTAGGCAGTTGATTACATAGGATTCGAGTTCTGGGTAGAACTAGTTATATGGTGTATATTGCATATAATCTACATGTCATGTGCAGTGTATCATTGGATGATCTGAGGGTTGATATATTCATAGCATCCTCCAGTGACACTGGAATTTCTAAGATGGAGGTGAACTTGGAGCATATTGGGACAGATGCTGAGCAGAGCAGTTCCTTCCAAGGGTGCCATCTGAGCAGGATCTGTTGCTGTGTTCTATCAGTCAAAGAGAATCGAGCACCATGGCTTGTTTTCAGCTGCTGAGTTCGAAAGCAGGCTTAGACATCCACGCTCAGTGAACTGTTCTAAACGAAATAGCGTCATCTCCAGAGAAAATCAGATCGACAATGACCTGGTTTCTGAGATCCACCCCCACACTGCAAATAAAGCTCAGAAATAATTGCAACCACATCACAGAGTTAGGATTTTTTTTTTCCCTCTATAAAAACACAGAGAAGGAGAGGCATCTTTCTTCTCTTTGTCCTTGGAATCACTTCCTGTTAAACTCTATTAAAATAATATTAAAGGACTCTCAAGTCCTTCCATAAAAAAGTGTTAAAAATAGGAAAACTGGAGGTGGCAAGGAGAAATTGAATAAAATGCTCCCAATTTGAGAAAATCCGACAGGGAGAAGGAAAGGAAGAGGAAGAAAGGAGACTAAGAGGAGATACATAAAATGTTGGCAGAGGGTTGGGGAGATGGCTCATTCAGTAGAGTGCTTGCCTTGCAAGCAGGAGGCCCTGCTCTTGCAAAAGAACCCTTGGAAGCATGCCTGTAATCACAGCACTGGGGAGACAGGGATAGGCAGATCCCCAAGGTTTTCTGGCCAGCTAGTACAGCCTAATTGACAAGCCTCAGGCCAATAAAAGACCCTATCTCATAAAAAAAAAAAAATATGGCTGACAGCTTTACTGAGGAAGACACTTGAGGTTGTCCTGTGGCCTCCACATGCTTGCAACATACTTGCAACATACATGCAACAAAACCTGTATATACATGTACACCCCTCACCCTTCCCACCCACGAACATGCTTGACAAAAATACTGACAGACACTGCGAAGTGATTGGATTCTGTTTTTATTTATCTTTGTACATTTAACAAATGTTCAGTGACTTAAGGCCTACTTACACTTGTAAAAGGCTTCTGAGCCTAATTCTTCCTTTCTTCCTGCAACTCTTATATTTGTTGACATGTATATACAATTTTCATATGTTGAATCAGTGACTGTGGGTATCTGTCTTTGCTTTGTCAGTTAGATCTGTGGTTTTGTGGGACGCTTTCCACATTCCATGGTAAGGTGGTTTTCGTTGAGCTCCGGAGATATTAACTAATTTCATTTTCACCATGCCTTGACGAGTGGTGAAGGCCACTACAAGTTATTGTTAGAAAGCTTGCTGATACCATCTTGCAAGGCAGTGTGCTGAGAACATCATTTCATGTCACGTCTGAGATGGCTGTGCCATGAACATACTTGCTTTCTTCCTTTTGAGTCATGCTTTTATCTGTGGACAACATGTTTCTTGTGATGGATTACAGTGCGCTTTGTGCCTGGGCTATTTGAAAATTGAGGCCCAGTTTATGGTTCTTTAGTTGGAAGCAGATGGAAAGCATGTTTACTGGCTTTCGAAGCCTTCTAACCACGGATTGCCTCCTCCGCACATTTGAAGCTCATGTCATTACATCTTGCATTAGTTGGGCTGTTCTGAGAACAAAGTGAGGCATTTCTAACCAACAAGTGACATCTCCTGGGAGTTTCCTTCCATGCAGATCTGTTTTTGGTGGCTTTGTCAGCATGATGTCATCTAAAGCTCGTGATAACCCTGTGTGGCCATGACTGTCACCATCCCCACCACATCTATTCTATGACAAGAGAAAAAGGCACAGAGAGATGAGAGAGTGTCTGGGGGTCAATCTTGCACCAGAGCCCCTGCTTTGAACCACAAGTTAGATGCAATACAAACATGATCACGTTCATAAAATTGACTAACCACACTATTTATATTGCCCACTACCATGGAAAAGTTGGTGCCATTTTTGTCCACATTTTAACTTGAATGTGTCTTTTTCTTCTTTGAAATACTTAATACTATTTAGAAAGAAGCAACATTTCTATTTCCATTGAGATGAGTAGGAGAAATGAAGGCACTGGAGGTGAAAAGGCTGTGTTCCTCATAAACCACAGACAGGGCATGGCTTCTTCTGGGGACAGTCACAAAGAAGCAGGAACTCTCCCCTCCTCCCCAGAAGATTCTGTGGTCCTTCGGGTGACTCCTTCACTGCTGAGCTCCTGTGGGAACTTCAAATCTCTGATCTTGTTTCCTTCCCATTCAATTCTACTAGATGCCCACCCTCTCCGTTTTACAGAAGAGAAATCTGAGGCCCGGGAAGCAGCAGCAGCCTATCCAAGGGGTCACATCTGGGAAAGGCAGAGATGGCATTCACTGTGTGAGCCAGGGAGTGCTAATTATCTGTGCGTCCTGAGAAGGGAATGCGTCTGAGGGTCAGGCCTGTTTGTTACTAGATAGTAGAGACTAGCAGAGAAATCAGTGTTGTTGCCTTTCCATTCCTCAGATTAAGTATTAGTAACATGTTTCCTCTTTTACTCCAGGTAAAATTAAAAACACATATCCATTCACCAGGCATAAAAATTAAGGAGCCAACCTTGTGTGTATTTTCTACCAGTGTCTTAGAACCCCACAGGCCATGGGGAGGAGTGGGCCACAACGTGCTTGGGCCAAATGCAAACAGCTACCATTTCCCCTTCTAGTCCCATCACCTTCCTTCTGTAGAGAATCGCAGACCAGGCCTGGTGGTACATATCTGTAATCCCAGCATCCAGGAGAATTATGAGTTTGAGGTGAGTCTAGGCTACATAGAGAGACCCTGTCTCAAAGCAATAATAAGAGAAAAGGACATGCAAGTGGGGAGCTAATAAGAACTTGAACCCTGGCCCCACAGAGTTCCCAACCTCAGTGATGTCTGAGGGCAGCCATAGCCACTTGCCTCAGAATGCCAAACTATAAACCTGGAAATACATTTTCTCTGTTTTGGAGGCCATACGTCCAATGTGTCAGCGGCAGGACTGTGCTCCTCCCAAGGACTCAAGTGAAGAATCCTTAACTTCTTCCAGCTTTTGCTTCCGGTTTTCCCTGGGTGTGGCTCCTTATCCCTAATGTCTATCTCTTCCTTCACATGGTCTTCTTCCCCCAATGTACCTCCTCTTCTTACAAGGATAAGGCCATTGGATTTAGGGCCCATCCTAACCTCAGGATAATTTTATCTCAAGATCCTTAGCTAATTATTATTATTAATTTTTGGTTTTTCGAGGTAGGGTCTCACTCTAGTCCAGGCTGACCTGGAATTCACTATGTAGTCTCAAGCTGGCCTCGAACTCACGGCAATCCTCCTACCTCTGCCTCCCGAGTACTGGGATTAAAGGAGTGTGCCACCACGCCCGGCAAGATCCTTAGCTAATTAAATCTTTAAAAACCCAATTTTCAAATAATATAACATTCTGAAATAAAAGGTGACATGAATCCGATGGATTCATTATTGATCCTACTACTAACCAGGCCATAGAGGTGCACCCGGGCTTCCAGCCACTGCAAACAAAGTCCAGATGCATGCTCCACTCATCCATCTGGCTTATGTGGGTACTGGGGAATTGAACCTGGGTTCTTAGGCTTGGCAGGAAAGAGCCTTAACCACTAAGCAATCTCTCTGGCTTCTATCTATCTAATCTATCTATTCTTTCTTTCTTTCTTTCTTTCTATCTATCTATCTATCTATCTATCTATCTATCTATCTATCTATCTATCTATCTAAACTTTACCCTGCAGCATCGTGTTATCCTGCTTCTCACTATAAAATATATTCTCAGTTTAGCCCGGCGTGGTGGCGCATGCCTTTAATCCCAGCACTTGGGAGGCAGAAGTAGGAGGATCACCATGAGTTCGAGGCCACCCTGAGATTACATAATGAATTCCAGGTCAGCCTGGGCTACAGTGAGACCCTACCTCAAAAAAACAAAAGAAGGGCTGGAGAGATGGCTTAGTGGCTAAGCGCTTGCTGTGAAGCCTAAGGACCCTGGTTCGAGGCTCAGTTCCCCAGGTCCCACGCTAGCCAGATGCACAAGGGGGCGCATGTGTCTGGAGTTTGTTTGCAGAGGCTGGAAGCCCTGGCGCACCCATTCTCTCTCTCTCCCTCTATCTGTCTTTCTCTCTGTGTCTGTCGCTTTCAAATAAACAAATAAAAAAAATTTAAAAAGGAAGAAAAAAAATATATATTCTCAGTGTGAAAATTACAAAACACAGATGACTAAATATCCTTTTATCACATCCTATTGCCACCCCTCCCCCAGCCCCTGGCCAGACAAGCATTATCCATTATCTGGTTGATACATATTCCATTGCTCCCAAGCCTTTGCTATATGGATTTGCGTATATTTATATGTTTACCTGTGGTTATATAATTTCATTCTGTAGACTGCTATCCAACTATATGCAGAAGGTCAAGGTTTGGTTTCAATTAATAATATGTTTTTTGAAGAGCTTCTGGGGCTGTAGGTGTCTTTTTCTTTCATTTCCTTTGACTGCTGGAACCAACTCTGTGGTTGCATGCATCATAGTTATCCAAACAGTCCCCTCTTGGTAGAGATTTTCTGTTCAGTGGATTGCTATTACTCATATGTCCATGTTAAGATAATTGAACGAATCCTCTGTGTGCCTCTGTGAGTAGTTCTCTGGAAATGATAGCAAGGTGTAGAATTTTCTAGGTCAAAATATTCGTATTTTCTCAGAACTTTAGTTTTACATAGTCAACTGATTGATTGATTTGTTAGCTTATTGGTTTTCAGAGTGACCTCTTAGTGTACACTGTGGGTTTTGGAGTGAGCAGCATCTAGTTTCAGCAACCTAGTTCTACTTACTTACCTGCTGAGTGTCCCTTGGAAAATGAAGTAACTTTCCTGAGCCTGTTTCCAACATCTATGAGCTTCTACCTTTTGAAATTTGTTGAGAGTCACATACTTTGACTTAGGGAAAGTCCTTGGCATGGCCTCTGACAACTAGAGATGACCATTTAGATGCATACTGTATGTGTGTGTGTGTGTGTGTGTGTGTGTGAGAATGTCCACATAGAAGCCAGAGTTTGTCATTGAGAGTCTTACTCAATTGCTCATCACCTTATTCTTTTAGTCAGGATCTCTTGCTGAACATAGAGCTCACCGATTTGGCTAGACTCACACGCCAGTGAGCCCTAGCGATTCCCTCTCTGAACCTCCTCAGCGCTGGGATTACAGGTTTGACAGCACCACACTTGGCATTTTGCCTGGGCACTAGGGATCCAGACTCAGTTAATCATACTCACATGGTAAGCACTTTACACACTGAACTATCTCCCCGACCCCAGTGTTAGCTTTGGACAGTAGATTCTTCTCATTTTCACTTTCATGTTTTCTGGATCTCAAGATGCCTTGTGTTTCAATCCTGGGGTGGTTCTTAGGGGTGCTTGGTATCTTGGATTCAAATGCTTCCTCTACTGATGTCCAGCTGTGAGGTGCCAAACAAGTTTGTTTGAGTCTCAGGCTTCAACTTTCCCAGTTATTAAATTCTGGTCAGTATGGTGTGTGCTGCAGAAATGATATGGGATATATAAACAAAGAACACAGTGTCTGGCATGAAATAAGCATTCCAGAAAAGTCTGAAAAAAAATCAAACATTTCTTTGCAGCAGGCTCTGCTCTCAACCCTCAAGTATAATCTAAGAAAGCCCATAAAAGATTAACATTCCAGAAGGAATCGATACTTTTCCTATGTCAGTACATGAGTTCTGGTCTGAAGAAAGAAGCGAATTAGTGCGATTTTATTTTTTACCCTTCACAGTCAAATTCATGGCTGTTATTTCAACCAGCTGTAAACGCACAAGAGAGATTAGGCTTTCCTTTCAGACAGATGTGGAAATCAAAGTTTAGCAAAATGCATCCACTTGCCCCGGCTGGCTTCCCATAGCATGCAGCTACGCCACTTTTTCTGACCCAGCATCCCTGGGGTGCATATGGAAGCCCCAATTTGGCTGGTGGGCGGGGAGGCAAGTTGTTCACAGGTTGCTTTGGTGGGAGGTCGGCAGGTCTGGAATCACCGACCCTGTGAAACATCTTGAGTGGAAATTTCTGGGTCTGCGCTTCCTACTCTGGAAAACTAAAACACTGTTGCCTGATGGTGCCACTGTTTGAACAGCTGGTCTGATTTCAGTGTTAAATTTAATGAACGAAAGGAGAGATTTCTGCACCATTTCAAACCTTCCTTCCTTGTTTCTGGAGAGGGTGTGTGTGTGTGTGTGTGTGTGTGTGTGTGTGTGTGTGTATCCACGTGTGTCTACCTATCTCCTGCCCTTGTTCTCTCTCTCCCTGTATCCTCCCTTGCCAGTCTCTTGCTTGTCTTTTCTGTCTCTCTTAGATTCTTGTAGCTCCATGGCCCTCTTTAACCCTCTTCTATATGCTTGGCTTTCTCTTTTTCTTCTCTCTCTCTCTTTGTTTCTGTTTCTCTTGTTGCTCTATCTGTACCTGTTTTTTTCTCATTTTCTTCCTCTTCCTCTTTCCCATCCTCCCCACTTCTCTAATTTTCTGCCTTACAAATTTGCTCAGAATGTTCATAGTTAAAAAATAATTATTAACCATCTGTCTTTTTTTTTTTTTTTGTCCAACTCACAGTGAATGTTCCTGGTAGAAATAATCAACACAAATGAAACTGGCAATAGCTAGAAGCACACAGGGTAGAATTTGTTATTGACTGAAAATCCATAGACTGGAATCTTCTTGGATAATTTTATATTTCTGCATTATTTTGACCCAAGAGAATTGGACTTGGTGGAAATAATAATTTCAAAAGAGAACTCAACATGACAGAAATGAGAAATTAGTCAAATTTGTTGTGGTCCAAATGTTGATCAATGGATCAAATCTTTATAGAATTTAAACACACACAAGGAAAGAATGAAAACAGTTTACAGAAAAAAAATTGGAAACAATTTAACTATGCTATGCAAGATATTGATCTAGGAATTAAATTAGCTTAATGGGGTTTGCTCTGGAAAATGCTTCTTTAGTGAAAATTAATCAATGTCAGTAAAATTCTGAGTTCAGAGTTAGCATTCACTAGCTTGGAGTCAAAAACTGAGGCTGGGCTACTTTCCCAATAGCCAATTTTAATGGAGCCCAGCCTGACTGATGGCAGATATATAAAGTCTCTGTGACTATCTCTTTCCTAAGCAGACACTTGCAAAGATGGGCATGCCTCAGTGGCACCTTGTGTGGGTCACGGATGCTCTTCTGCAGATAGCCCTGTGTTTGGGTTTCTGCCTATGCCCTGGGCACCACTGCTTCTCTGTACAATGACATCAGCTTGACAAACCATCTCCTGAGTTTCACTAGGATCTGCAGTTACAAACCACCTTGTGTGGGGGGGGGGGGATGGGTAGATGGCCAGTCAGTAAAGTATTTTCTTTCCATCATAAAGACCTGAATTCAAACCCCAGAACCCTCTAAAAAACCCACCGAGTGTGATGGCATGCTCTTGTAATCCCAGTGCTGGTGAGGGAGGCATAGGTGGATCCCGGGGGTTTGCAGGTCAACCAGTCTAGGCAGTGAGAAACCCTGATCCACAAAAAGGGCTGCAGGCTTCTGAGGAATGGTACCTGAGGTTGTCCTTTGGCCTCCACACCTGCACACACAGCACTTTTATTTTCATTTTATCCATCAGACAGCCTATCCTGCAGGAAAGGTGCCATTTCTCCATCTTACAGAGGAGAAACCTAGAGTTGGGATTGTGGGTCAGTGGTAGAGAATTTGCCTAACATGCATAAAGCTCTAGTTTCAATTCCCAGTACAAACACACACACACACACACACACACACACACACACACAAAAGAACCCTCAAGAGAAAAACCAAAGCACCAAGAAGTGCTCTGGTCTGTCCTCACCAACAGGTCTGTGTAAGGTAATTGTGAACATATGCCCAGATGTGCTGGCCCAGATGTGCTGGCTGGTCTAGCATGTCAATCTTTCCCTCATCCTAGCAAGGCTGTGGCATGACCTAAAAAAATGCATTCAGTTATCATCAAAGAGACGTTTCAGTTTTTATAACACTTGAAACTAGACCTCCAAATACACACACACACACACACACACACACACACACACAGTGGTTTCATTAATTCATCAGAACAAGTCAGTATCTTGTTAAAGGCTTCTTGAATGTTAATGAATGAATAATTAACTTTAACTATATAATTAGCCTTTAAATGTGCCGACACCCCCCAGAGAGCATTTGAAAACATGCATAAGGAGATGAGCTAAAACCGGAAACTTTTGATTAGGAAATAGGAGGCTGCTTGACAATACAAGTCTCCATCCCCAAAGGGGTCCATGCCTTGATGCTGGGGTATGGTCTTCCCTCATGTTGAGGCAAATCAGCTTGCCAATGAATGGACTGGGGTCTACCAGTGACCTTTCACGGGTGCCCTGTGGGTACAAGAGAGCTGGGTCTGTTGAAGTCACGAGGCCAGAGCTGCACCCTTGAGGAAGCTGTAGCAGCTCTTCCGCGCTGTCAGAAACTCCAGCAGGAAACCAACCAAGTCAAGTAGCATGAGGCCCATGCAAGCTCCTCCATACTTTCGATTCTTTGCAAATTTACAAAAATGAGGTCTTATTCTCCCCGCCACTCATTCTGAATTACTGTCATTTCTAATCATTTGTGTTCCTTGAGGATTGCTGGTGACAGAGAGGGTGGTGCCCCCCACACAGACTGTGACGTCTGGCGGCAAGGGGGAGCGGCACGCGATCATTACAGCACAGTGTTTGTCTTGGGCTTCTGTTCTGTTCTAGCCCCTGCATTGAGAAGTAGGGGCAGCGGCAGCTGATCTTCTGTCACAGAGGGTCAACCTCTTGGAGGGAGTGGAGGGAAAGAGGTGATGAGCTCAGGGTTGCCAAGTAGGGCTCCATTCCTATCCCAGGCCTTGGAGCCTCCTCCTGTCCAGTGGGAGAACCACTAATCGGGAAGGTGAGAAAAGAGAGATGATTTTCGCAAAGGTCAAGAATAACTGGGCTGGGTGTGGTAGCACATACCTTTAATCCCAGCACTCGGGAGGCAGAGGTAGGAGGATCACCGTGAGTTCAGGGCCACCCTGAGACTACATAGTGAATTCCAGGTCAGCCTGGACCAGAGTGAGACTCTACCTCGAAAAACAAAAAAACAAAACAAAACAAAAAAATGGTGATTTTATGGGCTGGAGAGATGGCTTAGCGGTTAAGCGCTTGCCTGTGAAGCCTAAGAACCCCGGTTCGAGGCTCGATTCCCCAGGTCCCACGTTAGCCAGATGCACAAGGGGGCGCACGCGTCTGGAGTTCATTTGCAGAGTCTGGAAGCCCTGGTGTGCCCATTCTCTCTCTCTCCCTCTATCTGTCTTTCTCTCTGTGTCTGTCGCTCTCAAATAAATTAAAAAAAAAAAAAAAAGAATAACTGGGTCCCCTCACCTGTGAGCCCTGGGCTTTCAGTTGGCTACTTAGTTCTTAGAATCCCTCTAGGGCTGGTCTTTGCTCTGTGCTTTGCTGGGCCCAGCCCAGTACATCACCCCATCACCAGCAGTTATGGTCCACATCCCTCCAGTTCAATTTCAAGGTTCTGCTGTAACCTCCACACACAAGTACTTATGTACACCCTCATCCACCCACAGACAAAAACGCATGCAAATCCATTCAGACAGAGAGAAGGGAAATACCCAGTGACCAAATTGGGTTCTGCATGAGGTAGCCCCCCCCCCCCCCAACACACACTCTGTGGCCATCAGTACGTACTGGGCTCCTGAAGGCTCTGGGTAGGATGTGTCAAGTGCAAGGAGAGTCTCCTATGGTGGCAACTCCAGACCCTGCACCCTGGCTGTCTGTTGGGGAACAGATTGGACATACCATCAGATCTCTTTAAACTCCGAGTGATCCATGTTCTTCTTTCATATCATGTGGCTCTGTTCATGACTCTGACTTCCGATAAGAACTGCCTCCATGATACCCAAAGCCTTCCCCATTTAGTGTATGAAGGAGGGTCCCCAGCAGAAAGGAGCAGGGATGAGGGAAAAGATGGTACCAACACATGATGAATCACACAAAATGTGTTACTAAATATCTGTCTGTCTATCTATCTATCTATCTATCTATCTATCTATCTATCTATCTCTATTGATATGATGTTAACTAATATAATATAATTATATAATATATTTCATTATATATATAAGGTATATATATACATATATATAAGGTATATATATACATATATATAAGGTATATATATGCATATATAAGGCATATATATATATATATCTTCGTCTGTGCCCCTTAAACTCCATCTAAGTCTAAATGTTTTGAATACTTATGTGGATACTTGATGTTCAGCTATTTTCAAACTTAGTGCCTCGGTTTCCCCTTCAGAAATCTTCAAAGCACCCCGTAGGAGAATTTGCTCATCCTGACACATGGAGAGTCCTGGGGTGCCCTCACTTCTCAGACGATTGTTTCCTCGTACACAAACAGGAAAACCATAAGGATAAGAATAAATAAAATGAAGAAATGCAGGCAAAGAATTTGGGGCTGCATTTATTACAGAAGAGGTATAAGGATTGCGATTCCCCTTGGCCATGAACTCTGAATTGGACTGAATGCATTCCTGCATTTTAAGCATTTGTTATATGCCAACTATCACACACGCTTTTCTTACATAACTCCACTTTATTCCCAATAGTCCTCTGAGGACTGATACTGACAACTTGAGAAAAAAAAAAAAACAAGCAGAAGTACAAGTGCCTTGCCCAAAGCCCCCGACTTTCAAGGCCTGCTTTCAAGTGCATCAGCAATTTATTTTCATTCTTTTTAACAACTGGAGCAATTTTTCTTTCTCAATTGGAAACAGATCAAAAGTAAAACTTTTGGGGTCAAAGAAAGGAGACAAACGCAGAACACAGCTTCCTCGGCCATCTCCTTGCCCACCACGGGATGCCTGTGGCTGCTCTGTCTCCATGGCGGTCCCCAGCCTGTGTGGCCATTTTTAGTAGAATCTAAATCAGTGAAATTTGATAAGATTTAAACACAGTTTCTTGGCTGTAATATCACTTACCTTCTCATTGTTGGGACAAAATTAGTTCAAGTGTGGAGGGGTTCTATGTGAGCTTACGGTTCCAGGTTCCAGTTCTTCATGGCAGGGAAGGCAGGCAGCTGGTCACAGAGAGAGAGAGGGAGAGAGATGGAGGGGGGGGGGGGCTGGTGAGAGAGAGAGAGAGAGAGAGAGAGGCTAGTGCTCATCCAGCTCTTCCTTTTATACACTCCAGGACCCCAGCCCGTGGAATCCTTCTGTCCAGAGTTAGGGTGTATTTTACCAGTTCAATTAACCTAATCAAAATAATCCCCCAGAGACATGCCCGCAGACTAAACTGATTTACATAATCCCTCCCCGGGGGATTTCAGGTCCTGTCAAGTCGGAAGCAGATGTAACCCATCGCAGCTATACTAAGAGCATTTCCAGGGCTCGCTGCTGCGCCGAGGCAGTGGACGCCGAGCACTAACTCTGCCCTGGACAGCTCGTGCTCTGTAGTTTTACAGTGCGGAACTTGGGAGTATTGCTGTCCAGCCCCCCGGGCTGCTTTAGCCAAGCTTGTCTACTCATAGACAAGATAGAAAAGCAATATCAATGCTGATAGCTCCCCAGTGCAGTTATGAAGCCCAACAGGATAACACTTAGAAAGTGCTATTCATTTTTTTTTTTTTGGAATTTTAATTATTTTCTACTTTTCTACATCTATGTATCTTCATCTTATCCCCTCCTCCCAATTACCCTGTCTTCTCTCCTCTCCCACGTTTTCTTTCCGATGAATCCTCATGCTTCTGTCATGCTTCTTTTTTTTTTTTTTTTTTGTTGACCCTCTGAGTTAAGTTAGGGTTGCTCACAGGAGCATGGCTAATTACTATACATTGTTGTAGTATGGACTACACCACCCAATAAACTGACTCCCCCTCCCCCAAGCAACGATTGGTTGCCATTAGCTACTCTGAGAGATGTGATGAAAACTGAGAGACTCAGGCTTGTGCAGAAAACCACAGCTACTGTGAGTTCATGAAGGTACTGGCTGGGTTGTACCTAGAACACAGCTCTCCACAGGTCCCCATTTCCCATCTTTCTGATTTTGCATTCTTTCTGCTTCCTCTTCTGTGAGATTCCCTGATCCTTGAATGGGGTGCTTTAGTTGTCCCGTTTAGAGCCGTGTGTGTGTGTGTGTGTGTGTGTGTGTGTGTGTGTGTGGGTGTGTGTTTTATAAGGCATCAAGGAAACTGCAGTCATCTTTGTCCGAGGGCCTTGGGAGGGCGCAGCATGTTTTCAGCATGAAGGTATCCGTGTCTAGATCCCAGTGCTCTGGTGTCCTTGGTGAGACACACACACAGACAGACTCACTCCTGTGGCCACAGTCCTGAAAGCCTGTCCCCAGCTCACTAGGCACAGGGTGTAGTTGCCTTTGCCGATTGATTGTCCTGCACTTGAGTCGACAGTATCGCGCTTTCGCAAACTTTGTTCCCAGAGCAAACGTCTTTATTGCCTTCTTCTCATTTGCCCACTTCATACTCGGCGGAACATTTGTCATGAACTTGCTCTTGATTTGAGAATTCCGTGCCTTTTCCCCAAGTGCCAATTTAAACTTGTGTTGGATGGCTTTTGTATGGTTGCCAGGCAGATCTTCAGGTTGCCCTCAAGTAGTGCATGGATGGAGTGAGTTAATTAGATGGGCACAGATATCGGCAGACAGGCTTGAGGTTGGCTGCTCTGTAAGTCTGTATGGGTGTGTGTTTAGTTATTTCTTGAAGAATTGAGAGTTTTCTCAGACATAGAAAGTCTTCTTATAATTAAAATTCTTGGCATCTCCATGGTAACAATGGCGTGTAAAGTCTTGATGTTGCAAGCTCCTCAGCTTCATGAAGAAGGAAATTGTCACTTGAGGACCTGATGAGCTCAGGACACTTGCATTATCCTGCCTCAGTTCCCCCACTGATGACCACAGAAGGTGGATGCTGGTTCACAGAGTCATGGAATACCTTGGCTGGGTAGTATCCCAGAAGGACACTGTGACCTTCACCTCACAGATGACCAGCCAGCAAATCAAAAGGAAGAAGCCATGACATAAGCCACACCAAGCCAAGCCCGGATCTCTGATCTTTTCTACCAACTACTTCATTGCTGTGGTGGCACGCTCCACACCTTCTGTCTTGCCATGAGCATTGGCCATGCCTAGCTCTTTTTCCTTCTACCTCTATGGCTGCGGCTGATCTGATTCTCTTTGGATGCTGTCAGAACCTTAATGCTGAGTATTTCGAAGAAAAGTTTCCATCTTTCTATCGGCTACATGGGCCTACCTGTCACCATTATGAAAACTGAACCAAACCACCACCACAACAAAATGAACACCATGAATGGAGCTATAAGGCTTCCGAATAGTTTTGTTCCCATAGGGAGTTTTTCGGCAGCTGTCTTTGGGAGGATGCGCCATTTGACATCCTTCCCTGCCACTTTTATTTTTCTTTGCTTCACTGTTTTATGTTTCCCTGTTAAAGGAAGACAATGAAGTTGAGACTATGGCAGGAAGTTGAGTAATCTCCGATCGAGTTTTCCTGCCTAATTTAGAATGGAGACATTCGTTCCTGTGCTCCAGGGTGACTGTCTGAGGATAAAGGACAATATGGCCACTCATTATGAGGACTCTAGGTCATCCTTCGGTACTGAAATGCCATTGATGAAATTCCATGACCCTGGCCAGTTGGAAAATGCTAAGCGTGTGGGAAGCTCACAGGACTTCCAATTACATGGCGATTCCAAAGATCGGTCCATATGTAAAAATGTATTGGGCACTTCAAAGTATGTGGGTTATACTGCAATAAAAATAACTACAACCATAAAAAAAGAAAGAAATGTTAAGTCCATGGACAGGGAAATACATTTATTCTGTGTGAAATGAGAAAAGGAAACAGTAGGTATAATTCAGTTTGGGGGGTGTGAAAACGAGGGTTGGTAAAACTACAGCCTATGGCTAATCTGTTTTCATAAATGACATTCGTTGGACAGAATGGCAGTCATCCATTCACGGGCTGATTGTGACTGCTTGGGCTGCTGTAACAAAGCAGCACAAACTGATAGGTCTGAACAGCCGAGACCAACTGCCTCACAGTTCCAAAGCTCACAGTCCGGCAGCATGGTGTTGGCAGGACCCTGCTGCCCCTGGAGGTGGGGAGGAAGACTCTCTCCTAGGCTTCTCCTCCACCCAGGCTTATAGCTGCATTCCTCCAGTGTCCACTTAATGTTCTCCTTGGGCATGTGTGTCTAGGTCCACGTTTCCCTTTTTGGTAACCTATGACTGCATTAGGAGCCCATCCTACTTGAGTCTGATCTCATCTTAACTGTTTACATCTGTAACGAGCAGAGCTCCAACTGGGACAAACACTGGGGGTTAGAACTTGAACCTGTGGACTTTTTTTTTTCCAGTGGGAGGGAAGGGTTGAATCAGTTGATAACACCCTACCACAGCAGCAACAAAGGCCATGTGGTCCACCAAACCTAAGCCATTTATGTCGTCTTTTTATTAAAATTTTATCTAACCTTTGTTTTATATGCGTGTATGCATAAGGGTGTGTATGTGTGTGTGAACGTTCATACCAACCTCAGAAGTCTGCTTACAAAAATGCTAACAGAGGTTGTTTCCAAGTTATAGAACTATAGGTTATAGAATTTTATCCGTTTCTAAGATTGGTTACATAATTTTAATTGTATTCTTAATGCTTTTCCTGTTTAATTTAAGTCTTGACTATTATTATGTAATGATTTTTGTAACACATCAATAAATAGCAAATGCCTTTTATTTGGAGGTAAAGGCATCCGTTCTGTTTAGTTCCTACCTACCTCTTGCATATTGCTTCTGATTTCCCCTGTCCTTTAGTGGTTCATGGAGTCCTGGTGCAAACCTTTTCTAAACAGGCCACTGTTCCCCACAGCTGGGAGGTGCTAAGGGCAAACACTTAGCAAACAAAAAACCTGTCTGTTTACTCGCTTGGGTATATGGATTCTTCATGTCTTTATTTAGCTGCCTCTTGTAAGTTGGGAAGGAAAGGTTCTGGCTTTTATGCCTCATTAAAAATAGATCCTTTTATGGCGAAGGAATGGAGCAGCCATGAGTCACCCTTTCCAGTATGTGAGGTACTGATCAGGCTTAGGAACAGGGCCCCACAATGGTATCCAGCCACCCCATGACATCTTGGCATCTTGTCATTTCAGGAAGCTGGACGCTTTCATCTATGATGCAGCAGTCTTGAATTACAAGGCCGGGAGGGATGAAGGCTGCAAGCTGGTGACCATTGGGAGTGGATACATCTTTGCCACCACTGGCTATGGAATTGCTCTCCAGAAGGGCTCGCCTTGGAAGAGGCAGATTGACCTGGCTCTGCTCCAGTTTGTGGGTGATGGTAAGCCCCCCAGGGAGCCCCTCCCCCTCCATTTGGAATGATAGAGGGTCGGTGTGAAGAATCTTGGCAATCATCTCACCATGCCTGGACCAGCCCCTGTACTTCAAATCACAGAAGTGCACAAGCCCAGATGCCAGCAGTGGGGGACAGAGAACTCCTGCAGCATCCCACGGCCAGGCCACCGTGTGAGCCAGCTTCCCACAGCTGCCACACATTGCCTAGGCAAGTGACCGTGGCTCATGGCTTCGAGGTGCAGTCTATGGTCCTAGTCGCTTTTTGGCCTGAGATGAAGTGCTCATCCCAGTAGAATGGCAAGATGGAGGAGAGTGACTGAGCTTGTGATGGTCAGGAGAGAGTGGGAAAGAGAGAGAGAGAGAGAGAAACAGGGACTGGGGATATTCTATAGTCTTCAAGAGCATGTCCCGGGCTGGAGAGATGGCTTAGCAATTAAAGTGCTTGCCTGTAAAGCCAAAGCCACAGATTCAATTCCTCAGGACCCACATAAGCCAGATGCACAAGGTGGTGCATGTGTCTGGAGTTCACTTGCAGTGGCTGAAGGACCTGGTGTGCCCATTCTCTCTCTCTCTCTCTCTCTCTCTCTCTCTTAAATAAATAAATACATAAATAAAAGTAAAAATAAAAAGAATATGTTCCCAAAAAACTGTTTACCCCAACTAGACTCCATCTCTTCAAATTTCCATTACCTCCCAGTAGCCCATTAAATTATGAACCAAGAAATGGATTAATGAGCCATGGTTGAGGTCACATCCCTTGTGATCCAGTCACCCTTCCCCCCTGCAGGCTCCCATCTCAGCATACTATTCCATTGCAAACCAACTTTTGGGAAACATTTTTATATATTTATTGATCGTTCATTATTTTGATAATTTCATACATGTATTCGATGCATTTTAATCCTCCTACTTACCCTCTCTCACCTTCTTTCCCCTCCTGTGGGAACACTCAAGATCGAAGCTGTAATAATACCTAACTCCTGATGTCTATCCTCTAAGTTTTAAATATCAAATTCCAGAAAAGGATTCCTTATGTCTTTTGGGTCAAAGACTCTTTCCTGAACCCATCAGCAGGGACTGAAGCATAGAATCTAAACTCACCTGGTAGATCTCATTATCTTATGGCAGAACGCTGGTGAGGAAGTCTAGAAAAGGAAGCGTGAGCAGAAGTTTTATGGGCTTTCACTACCATTTGCTCTTTTACTGCCCAGCGAACGACACTGACTTCAGTTTCCCCTCATGGGATTTGCGGTCTAATGGGAGTATCACATTTATGAGCCACCAGGCCAAGTGAGCTGCCTGGGACCCAATGCATTTCCTTCTGTCTGCCTTCCTCTGCTGCATAATTGGTGATCTCACCACATCCCACAGTCCGCTGGCTCTAAAGCATCCTGGCCTGTGAGCTAAGTTTTTTTCCTTCAACAGTTGGCAGAGGTCTGTGCACAGGGTTGGCATCGGTTCGAATGGCGCGTAGAGAGCTTTGCAGCCTTCCCTTTGTTTTCTCGACTCCCAAAATTGAACCTTCAATTCTTAACCGAACAACCAAACGTCCTAAATGTGCTTTTTGTTTAACTCTCAAGCAAGGACATCTGGTTCTCAGAATTCCCCACGGGGCATTTGTACCTTGCTTTGATTGCTAGTCCTATTCTCAGTGGTATCTTTGTGATTTGTAGCTGTGGTGCTCAGCTCTGGCTGTGACATCTCAGAAGCCCACAATAGACATTTACTCTTCTTGTGGGAGCGCAGGCAGAGTAGAGACTTTGGGCTTCATGGTAGGGTGGGCTTGGTGGCTCTAATTCCCGCCACAAGCCAGTGAGTCAACTGTGTGGTCTTGCCTCATGCATGTTCATGCTGGGTCTCAGGCAGGCTAGCGTTATTTGCCTGGGGGAAGGTCATTCCTGGGGCTGTGGCAGGCGCACAGAAGAAGCATCCAGGTGGTCATGGGCCTCTGAAATCTCTTCTTGGTCCCCTTCATAGCTGCTACCATCCTCCTGTCCAAAGCACGTCAGATGGTCAAACCATAGCCAACAGACTGGATGTGTGCTCCTGTCTGGGTGGAGACCGGACAAAGACCATGGACACTGGGGAGACACTATAACTTTGGGGAATGTTTCCATCTAATTCAGGGGTACTACCCACCTCTTGTGGGATGATCTAGTCAATAAACAGGGGTCTTTGTTTCCAGCATAAACACCACAGCCCCCTAAACAGAACAGGCAATTGGTCAGTGAAGGACTGAGTGAATGAATTCATGAATGGATGAACGTTTGACATCGGGGTCACTTTCATCTGACTGGAGATGTTTAAATGTGACAGGTATCTGTCAAGTGAGTGAGAAGTAACTCTCCCGCAGCATCAGTCTTGAACTGCTGGCTTCTTTAGGAAACCAGTGTTCTGGATGCACACCATATGTGGTTTTAGTTTGTGAGTGGGACCACCTGATGAGCTCAGCTGTTACTCATTCCTACTTTGACGAGTTGGGGGGCTTGTGAGTAACCTCACTAGTAGGTGATAATGTCTCCTCTTTAAGGACCATATTCTGAAAGGGAGTCAATTAGGCAAAAGTCTTGTTTATTTTTTTAATGTATTTATTTGTAAGGAGGCAGAGAGACAGCGAGGAAGAGGGAGACAGAGAGAGAATAACAGAGACAACAAGTGGGCATGCCAAAGCCTTTTCTTACTGCAAGTGAACTCCAGATGCATGTGCCATTTTGTGTACATTGGCTTTACAAGGGTAGTGGGAGATTGAACTCTGGCCTTCAAGCTTTGCAAGCAAGTACCTTTAACCACTGAGCAATCTCACCAGCCCAGCCTGTTTATTTTTTGAAGATGTCTGTCAAAGCTGACTGGTGAGAAGACATTTGAGACTAATAGGCCATTCAGAAAGGAGTTATTCAGTGTGTATCTGAACCAAGTTTATGTTAGCCACATTTACAGATACTTCTGTGAAACAATGATCCTTCTCAGCCTCAGTTTACACATTCATGAGTGGACACGGGCATATTTCCCTTTGCAAGAATGTCAGATGAGATGGGGGCGCTCACATAGAGAACTCAGCACATAGCCTGCGGTGCTGATGTTCTTCAATAAGAACAAGCTGCCCCTATTACTGATGCCGTTACCACCACCCCTATCATCAACTTCATCATAATCATCATCCTCCTTTTCACTATGTTGTCAGCACCATCATCATCACCATCACCAGCACCATCATCCTTATCAGCTTTACCATCACCACCCTTGCCACCACCATCACAGGGTATTTTGTTCCCATCATCGCCGTGATCACCACTTTCATTTGCATCATCACCATAATGACCCACTTTCTCTTCCCCCTCATCACCGCCATCATCCGTGGACAACTCCCCTATTCAGCAGTTCACCTAGAGTCCAGTTGCATCCAGGAATGATCTCTGTGGAGCTGCATGAACACGATCTCCTATGAGTCAGCTTCAAGATGCTCGCTTACAGAGCATTCGGTTCTTAGAGCTGCTTGATGTCCTGGCTCGTTGCTTTCCTGGTCACACTGCCGAGCTTGGGAAATGTGTCTTTTCAGCTTCATCTTTGGAGGCCATCTGGAAGCACAGACATGGGAGGAAAGAAGAGGTTGCTCCAGGGGGGGCATCTTAAGATAATCTTCCCGGAAAGCCCTGTCCAATTCTGAATGTCTCTCTAGGAGTAAATACATGAATTAACACAGCTGCATAAATATTTCACGTATCTTATGCAGCTCCAGCAGGATTAATTATGCTCTAAAATTAGACCCGTAAAGAGCATGGTGCCAAGAAGAACCAAATTATTATTCACCCTTTAGAATGGAGTGTTTATCTCTTGTTATAGTGTAGCTTTGGTGGACGATTTCCAGTGTAATGAGTGTCAAAAGTGTAAAAAAAAAATCCTAATGAGCTGTGTAAATATAACTTCTGAGTGGGGTGTTTAGTGATTGGGGGAGCCTCTCACGTGAAACCTGCCAGGCACCTCCTTAAGAAGAGAGGTTATTCATCAACATTGAAGGATGCCCGAAATCCCAGCAAGACATTGCCTACATCTTCCTGTCTGTATGTGGCCTCTCTGAGAGGGTGGAGTGCATCGTGTGATCCCTGTTCTTGGTGGTTTAGTAACATACTAATAGGCACCTTTTGGTTTGGTCATTGTTAATACCCAACATTTATTGAGGAATGTAACTGATGTTCCCAAGTTGGGGATGCCACTGACTTTTGCTCTTTTTCTTCAAGGGGCTCACAGTTCAGTTGCTTGACACAAATTAGTATATCTAACCTTAAAATGGAAATACTTACAATAATTCATATATATATATGCATTTTATTAGGTGTCTTGATAGATCAAAGATTAATTAAGTAGATATATAGACACTAGTTTTGTAAATGAGAAATGCATGGACAGAGTGAGTCATAAAGAGATTTAGAGAAAGGATAGAAAGGCTAAAGGTTCACCTCGGCTCAGTGGTGAACTCGCCCTTAGCCAGAGTTCACAGGGTTTCTGTGGCACATGATGTGCCCTGGCACAGAAAAGACCACACGAATGAGCCTGAAACATGAAGAATGGCATTTCTTGCTTCAAAGTGGAGGTGAAAAGGGGTCTCTTGGGTCTCACCCACCTTATGGACTTTGTGACTTTAATCATAATTCTAGGATTTCAAGAGGCAGAAGGGCGATCATAAAGGTAAAAACCCGTTTGCAGTACGAAGGCCACCACAAGGCATTAGTGGTGATGGGCATGGAAGCACACCCCTGTAGCCCCAGCGTGGGCATGCCAGGAAGGATCCAACGAACAAGTGCTGGGGATAGAGCTCAGGGCGGGTACACATGTCCAGCATACACAAAGACTTGGGTTCCGTCCCCAGCACAACATATGAAAAAAAGACAGACACCAAAGGAATGAGATCATGTAATGATAGAAGCAAGTGGTGCTGGGAAATGGAAGACAGCTGTTATTTGAGCTCCTAGCATCATTCTGATTGTGTGTGTGTGTGTGTGTGTGTGTGTGTGTATGCACACATGTGGAGGTTAAAGGACAACCTCAGGTGTCATTCCTCAGGAATACTGTTCACTTTTTTTAAATGTTTTTTTAAAAAAAATTTTTAAATTTTTTATTAGCATTTTCCATGATTATAAAAAAAAATCCCATGTTAATTCCCTCCCTCCCCCCGCACACTTTCTCCCTGTTCACTTTTTATAAATTGTATTTATTTGTGTATGTATGTGTGTGGGTATGCCAGCGTCTCTTGTTGCTGCAAACAGATGCTCATCCAGTGTTATTTGGGTGCTGAGGAACTGAACCTGGAACACAGAATTTGCAAGCAAGGACCTTTAAATACTGAGCCATCTACCCAGCCCCTGTAAACTATTTTTTTTTTTTTTGAGGCAAGCCCAACAGATTGCCTTTTTAAAATATGAGAGTAAGAGAGAATAACAAAGAGAGAGAGAGAGAGAGAGAGAGAGAACTGGTGCACCAGGGCCTTCAGCCACTGCAATCGAACTCCAGATGCATGTGCCCCCTTGTGTGCATGTGTGACATTGCGCACTTGCATCACTGTGCATCTGGCTTATGTGGGATCTGGGGAATTGAACATGAGTCCTTAAGCTTCATAAGCAAGCACCTTAACTGCTAAGTCATGTCTCCAGCCCTCTGTCCACATTTGTTGTGACATAGTGTTTCTCATTGGCTTGGAGCTCACCATGTGGCCAGATTGCCTGACCAGTGAGTCTCAGGGACCCTTCTGTCTCCATCTCCCTGTGACCACAACTGGCACTTCTTAGTGGGTCCTGGTGATTGTCTTCAGGTCCTCATGCTTGTGAGACAAGCATTTTATTCACTGAGACATCTCCTTAGCCCCATGGTAAATCTTTATGTTGTGTAATGCTCTGGAGTACCTTGCTGTTTCTGTTTTGCGGAGTAGGAAAATGAGGCTCACACTTCAACAAGAATCACCTGGGAGTCATGTTTAAAGCAAAGGTCTTATTTAAATAGGCCCAAGCTTCTGCATTTCTAACTAGCTCCCGGGTACCATGGTCATCTATAGACAGCACTCTGTGTAGATTTTTATAGATGTAACAACTCAACCAAGTTGATCCAGCTCCAGTCCCAATCATTGTCCCTTTAAAACATCCTGGTCACAGGTGGCCAGGTTGCTTTGATTCTGAGAAACATTTCATCTTCCTTTCTACTTGCTGCACTTTGTTCTGCTTCGTGGCTGTGTATCTGGTGGTGAAGGTTTTGTTGTTGTTGTGTGTTTATGTGTGTGAGGGGCACGTGTGTCGCGGCGCCTGCGCGGATGTCAGAGGACAATTTCAGATGTGGTCTTCATCTTTCACAGTGTCTGAGCCAGGCTTTCTCATTGTTCATTGCTGCACTTGTCAGTCTGGCTGGCCCGTTGTCTTCTGTTCCCACCTTCCTTCTCATGCTGGAAGTAGCTACTGCTATGACGTCTGGCTTCTCCGTGGGCTCTGGCCATCTGAACTCGGGTTTCTCACTTGTATGGCATGTGCTTTATGCACTAAGCCATCTCCCCAGACCTCCTGGGTTTGTTTGTGTATTTATTTATTGCATCTCTCTCTCTCTCTCTCTCTCTCTCTCTCTCTCTCTCTCTCTCTCTCTGTGTGTGTGTGTGTGTGTGTGTGTGTGTGTGTGTGTAGAGTATGTGTGACGTGATGTGCATTGTGGGGTGTGGGCACTGCTGTGTGCAGATGTACGTGCACGCATAGAGGCAAGAGTGGAACGCTATGTGTTCTTCTCCACTGCTCATCTGCATACTTCCTGGAGATAGGGTCTTTCTCTCTCTCTCTCTCACCCCACAGTCAGTGAGCCCAGTGAATTTCCAATCTCCTCATCCCATGATCTGAAGTTACCAACATATGTGACTGTGAAAATGTGGTGATTCTGGGGAGTCAAACTCAGGCAGTCTTAGGTCCTCCAGACCCTCATGCTTAAGTGACAAGCAAGTGTTCATAATTCCTAAGCCATACCCCCAGTTTAGTATTTTTTTTATTGTTGTTGTTGTTTTGAGGTAGGGTCTCACTTTAGCTCAGGCTGACCTGGAATTCTCTATATGGTCTCAGGGTGGCCTCGAACACACAGCAACCCTCCTACCTCTGCCTCCCGAGAGCTGGGATTAAAGGTGTGTGCCATCACGCCCAGCAGTTTAGTATTTTTTAACTTAATTCCAATACATGTAGTCAGTAGATAGAGATTTAAGTCTCATGCATTCTGATATTTTCAAATACAGTTTGTTTTAGTTGATTCTCACCCTGTCTTGCTCCTCATTCTTCCTCTGCCCCCTAATATTTTCCCCTGTTATATTATATTTCACATGTGTCCTTTCAGCCTCCCCTCAAATGTAGGCAAAACGTACAATGGCAGAACAGTAACTGATACAGTTTTAAACTCAGAAATATGTTCTTGTCTCTTATACCATTGAACAAATTAAACTAAACATTCTAATTATTATATTGATTATCATTGTAGCTTTTAGTAAATTATTTATATGATGCATACTATTGCATTTATATAATGTTTAAGAACATGTGACAAATGTTCTATGTGAAATACTTGGAAGATATGATACATATCTCTTTTATTAATATGGCATAAATAATATGAACAGCTCAATCAATTTTCCAGGATTTCCACAATTTTATGACTAGTTAAGGATTCTAGTTACATACATTTGACTACATGTTGTAATGATTGTCTATGAAATATTTGAAAAGTTGCATACACACACATACAATTTCAGCTGGACAGATAAACTAAGCTTCCTCTGCTCTTTTTGTTCTGTAACTCTGCAGCAATTGTTTTAAAGATTCATCTGGATTGCTAATGGGTTGGAGGGGACCACATGCTATTCTGTCTTAATAATGGGCCCTGCTGCAATTGGCTCTGTAGCGTTGGAAAACACTAACCCAGGATAAGGATACTTGATACCCACAGATCTTGGAGTCAGGGAGCATCTGAGTGCAATCGATGGAGAGGCCCACTCTGCGCATGTTGAGTGGTCAGCGTTGATGTCCTGATTCCTTGTTTATTACATGCTCTTCCTCTGAAACATGTGGACAGATTTTGACAGCAAGGGACTCCCTGCTGCCAGCTGGAGTCAGTGCATTCATGTGATTGCAGAAGCTCTTTGTGTATGTAATTAGGATGCTCATAAATTGCTCTGGGATGCTAGAGGAGTTGCTAATGTCCTCAGCATTGCCCTTGTCCAACTGCCAAACTTAATATCTTTGGGTTGGTGTCTGAGTCTTGGGCAGAGCTGGACACCCTGCAGGGTGGCTGGTGATGAGTGCCCATGCCCCACCCCAAGGATGGCACAGCCCGCAGGCCGTCTCCTCACAGCTGGCTCAGGAATGGCAAGGCAGAGTGGGCAAAAGACGTTGCCAGATCTATTCCACCCGTGGGTACTTTCCGCACTGAGCTATAGCATCTGAAATTCTACCATTTGAACTTTTGGGGGAATCAGCGCAGAGTCTTAGAGACAATGGAGTTCCTTCTACCCTCTTCTGACTTCATTTCCTTATTTGAATGTGGCCTGTCCTTAGGTCCTGCTGCTCCACAGCTGTCTAACATCCCTGTGACAGCTAACAACACACATAAAGTGAAAGAGGTGAAATAAAGTTCCTGTAGTTTCCTAGATGTGGAATCTTGCACAAATCTTCTCTGAGTTTCAGTCTCCTCATTTGTAATTTTTAAAAGCTTTATTTATTTGAGAGACAGAAAGAGGAAGATATAGAGAGAATGGGCAGGCCAGGGCCTTCAGCCCCTCTAGACAAATTCCAGATGCATGCACCACCACTTTGTGCATCTGGTTTGCATGGGTCTTGGGGAATCGAACCTAGATCCTTTGGATTTGCAGGCAAGTGCCTTAGCCACTAAGCAATCTCTCCAGCCCCAGTTTCCTTACCTTTAAATTGGACTTGGTTAAAGGTTAAATGTGAAAACAAGTATAAACTAGCCTAATCAGTGGGGCAACGAAGAGATTAAAAAAGACATTTAAACAGCTCTAAGAAATGAAAACAGAAATGCTTATGGATACAGCAAAAACAAGTGTAAGAGGGAAGTTCACAGAAGTAAATGCTTGTATTAGGGAGAAAGCAGTAGCCTTCTCACCCCAAAATCATGGAAAATAAACTGTGCAATGATACCTCTTTCTGTTATTTTGAAGGAAGGCCTGATCTCAATAGCAGGAACAGGGACAAAGAAAACATGGGGTAACTGCAGCCACCATGGTCCACCGCCCAATTAGGATCATGAAACCTCTGATCTTGTGTCCCCTGTCACCGTTCCCAATCTATGGCACAGGATGGGAGGGCAAAACGTGTATGGACTCAGGGGATTTGCTGTCTTATCACAGGCAAGACCTCATCCCTGGGGTGAAAGCTTCCATATTCAATATGCCCTCAAGCATGTGATTTATTATTTTCTCCTCCTCCATTTTCTCCTCCTCTTCTTTTTCTTCCTCTTCCTATCTTTACTCTCTTTCTTCTTTCCCTTCTCTTTCTTCTCTCCTCCTTTTCTTCCTCTTCCTCCTTTTCTTCTTTCTCTTCCCTTCTCCTCTTTCTCCTCCTGTGTCTTCTTCTTCTACTTCTGTACCCATCACCTCAGCCTGGCTTCCACGCAAACCTCTCCCAATCTGATATCATGGAATCAGTCGTCTTGCTACACCTTCAGTTTCTGTTTCACTTCACTTCTCACTGCCACATCACTACCATGAACCGAGGCTCGGAGATGCTGACAACTGCAGTTCCATTTTAGTCAGACCTTCTGCCAAACCGGGTCGCACTCCCGCTGTGTTCTCCACTGAATTAATACCCACAGTCCCTAAGAATGTGAACACACTCACGTTTCCTTCATAACTTCTGTGCGTGTACGTGCACATATGTGTGTGTTTCATATATTGTATCACCCAAGACTTGCTTTCCAAAATTCTCTGACTTGACATGGGGATCTTGGTGTTCCAACATAAGTCAGAGCTCATGAGCCTTTCACCTCTGTGAGGTCAAGGTTGGAGTACGGGATGCAGGATTCCGCCTCTTTAGTGGAAGCCTACGGGGGAGTGGCTGGGGAGAGGGTACCTGTGAATCTAGCAACCGGAAATATAAAGCTGAAACTCATGCTTCCTTCTGCTGGACTGTGATCAAGGGGATAAACAGACTAGAAAACACCTCAAACCAAATGCATAAAGTTTTACTGGTTTTGCTCATATGTGTGGTGTTGGTGTTGGGATGTGTGTGTGTGAGAAAGAGACAAAGAGAGAGAGAGAGAGAGAGAGAGAGAGGTATGTTTGTATGTTTGAGTATTATGCATGCACGGAAGCCAGACTAGAACACTGGGTGCCCTTTCTCTGTCCTCTCCTCTGCTTGTTTCCTGTAGATCATCTCTCACTGAACCTGGAGCTACTGTTTTTCAGTCAGACTGGCTGACCGGCAAGCCCAGTGGTTCTTTCTCCACTCACCCCAAGACTGCTGTTACAGGTGTATGTGGCCACACTCAGGTGTTTCTGTGGATGTTGAAGAAATCAAACTCAGGGTGCATCAGGCCACCCCGGGCCCCAGTGCTTGAGCCACAAGAGCTCTTACCTGCTGAGTCATCTCTCCAGCCACGAGATAAAGGTTTTTTTTTGGAAATCCAGGTGCATCACTCATTCAGTGGTTGGCTGTTAGCTGTGGTCACCCTTGTACCACAGCAGCAAGACTGAGTGGCTTCACCGAAACCCTGTGCCCTGCCAAGCACATGCCCATCCTTTGGTCTTTTGCCGAATGAGTTTGATGGTTCTGGTTATTTAGAGAAAGAGAAGAAGAGCAGAGAAGACTGGAAACTGTAGCCATACAGTTGTCCTAAAGGTCATCTAGAGAAAGGAAACTGGGGGCCACCCAGTTGTCCTAAAGGTCATCTAGAGAAAGGGAACTGTCAGCCACCCAGTACTAGAGTAAGAGAGGGGATTAAGATGCTTAACTGGATAAAGAAGGGCCTGGAAGGAAAGAGAACAGACATATGTGAAAGGGAAAAAGAAAATAGAAAAGGAAGAGGAAGGCAACACTGAAAGGACAAAGAAGACAAGAACAAAGTCAGAAGGGAAGACTGGACAGAGGAAGAGATGAGAAAGAGAAGAAGAGGGAAAGATAGAACAAAGAAAGGAAGCCCTGGGAGAGGAGGGATTAGAGAGAGATGTGCTGAGTGGCAGTTTAGAGCATGGTTAACTGGGGCATTCGCAGAATAGGTTGTTTGTCCAAATGAGCAATTAGCTGTACTGCAGATGATAACCATCCCGTCCTGTCTCCAGACACA
The DNA here is from genome assembly GCF_020740685.1 of Jaculus jaculus. Lineage (NCBI taxonomy): Eukaryota > Metazoa > Chordata > Mammalia > Rodentia > Dipodidae > Jaculus > Jaculus jaculus. The sequence goes on from NC_059112.1 coordinate 104,014,156, forward strand.
GACCGCAGGCTGATCCACTCCTGGCTGGGAGATGTTGTCTGTGACCCCCTGACTCTCCCAACAAGCAGCTCTTCCTAACACAGGTCTGTGAGTCCTCAGATGGCAATCTTAGCCTCAGCACATTTAAAGAGATACATGCAAAAATAGGAATAGAATGATATTTGTGGGAAGAGGATGTCCAGAGAATCTGAGACCCTCTTCTCTATATGAGAGAAGCTCACCAGCCACCTTCATCCTTATCATTCTATAGATCTCTGTAGTAACTAACACTTAAGGCGGGAATCACTGTGTCACAGAGGCGTTCTGAACCTCTGGGTGCGTCATTCTCTTGAGTCCTTATAACAGCTAAGTAGTTCTAACCAGGAGTCCCTGTTGACAGATGAGGAAACTGAGGCATGAGTTGGTCAGGTTAGCTGTTCAAAGTCCTGCAGCTTGTAAGTCGCAGGACCGCTGAGATTGGTGCCTGTCCAGAAGGGGCCCAGGAGGTTTGCTTTACTCACTTGTCATGATGCGTCTTCATTAGCTGCTGTAACCCTCGCAGACACAAGGTAAGCGTTCTCCCCTGGACAGCGCGGTGATTAGATCACTCAGCGCAGACTCAGCTTACTGATGGAGCAGGGTTGGAAGCAGATGATACCTCGGCGACAGAGGTGGATGGCGAGAGAGAAAGGGACCCAAACTCTTTCTCTCTTCTTCCCTGGTGATGGAGACCTGTCCATGTCTCAGGCCCCAGCCCCCTGGGAATAGACACAGCCTAATTTTTAAGGTCATTCAACCCTGGCAGTTTAGGGAAAACTCAGAATCCAGAAGCCAGAGATGAGAAGGAAGGAAACAAGGACAGAATGTAATTAAGAGAAGTCAGATGTTTGGCCCTGATAGAGGAGAGCAGTGCTGCCTCTCCAGGCTCATAAAGACCCATTTTGGTCACCGGAATTGCTTGTTCCCCACGGAGCACCTCGGCGCTGCATAATCCCCGTCATTTCAGAAGTTATTGTCGTTTGCTCAATGTGTTTTAATCAAATTGAGACTTCAAAGGCTAGAATCACAGTTTGGCCTGAATAGTTTGAGCTGCTGTGTGAACCACAAGGTTTCTAATCAAGTCATCAGGGGCTGGATGCTATCAGCAAAACCCTCAGTTTATCTACCTACTTGTTCATTCATTTGTTCCTTCTCCCTTCTAGTCATTTATTCAGCACAGGACTAGGGCAGCTTTGAAGCTCAGGTGGTGGGATGTAAAGAGGATTGACGATTCCTGCTCTGTTGCCTTTACTTACAAGGATGCTTTGAATCTTAGCCTGGTGCTGCCAGCCTGTCAATCTCAGATAGTTGGGAGTCAGGTAGGAGGATTACAAGTTCAAGCCCTGCCGGGACTATGGAGTGATTTCAAGGGCAACTCAGCAAGACCCTGTCTCAAAATAAGAAGTAAAAAGAGGACTTGGGATTTATAGCTCAGTGGTAAAGAGCTTGCTGGGCATTCATGACCCACTAAATAAAATCCCCTCCCCCATACTAGAAAAAGAATGCTTTGGAGGGAGGGAGGAAGGGAGAGAGAGAGAGAGAGAGAGAGAGAGAGAGAGAGAGAGAGTGTGTGTGTGTGTGTGTGTGTGTGTGTGTGTGTGTGTGTGTGTCCAAGTAAAACCACTTGGAACACCCACTTCATGAACAAATATGTAATTTTCATCCCCCATGGAGGCAATTTCTATTTTCTTTCTATGCTGATTCAAATATTCACAATATGAATTCATCAACGTTTTGACCAGAGGATGGAGGAGGACAAAAAGATTGAGGAGTCAAAACAGAAGAATCACTACTGGAAGGAGGGGTCGCTCAGTGGAATAGGGATAAGAAGGGGGACAAAGGAAGGGAGTGGGAGGGGAATAGGATCAACTCACAACCTGTTTGTGTATTAAAACTCTCAATTAAACAAAGGTAATGTCAGAACAAAAAGGATTTGAGAATCAGGTTTAGAATGACGACCTGTAATATTTAGAAGCTTGTTCTCTGATTGGAAAGTGCTGGATACAAATGTTAGTGGCTAAAAGATCCCTCAGTTGAGGGATCTTTGATGTTGACTTTTTTGTCCTGCATTTCATCCTTTCTCCTTCTCTCAGGAACCCTTACTGCAGTTGCACAGAGACCTCGGTGACTGTGAAAACCTGAGGAATAAGGTTGAACTTCTAAAAATCAGTCCAGACAGCAAGTATAATAAGAAACATATGAGATATGACGGAAAAGCAAGAATGAAAGCAATAATCTTTAATGTTAAGCTTCCTCATTCAGAAAGGATCAAAATAGACATAAAAGTCTTTATTGCTTCCAAAGATTTTACTTTCATTTATTGACTATAATAACAGTGTTAAAAATAAAACAGACAAGCACAGCAGCAAGCTTCATATTTGGGCAGGGACTAAGCCTGGAATTCTATCAATCAAATAGGATCTGGACCAGCCATGACTCTCCAGATTCTTGTACCTGTAGAAGCTACCTGATGGGCTGGGGAGATGGCAAAGTGTTTGTCTTGTTTAGCAGTTACCATCTAGTTGCTGGGACAAAACAACTGACCAGAAGCAGCTTATGGGAAGAGAGGGTTTATTTCATTGTACAGTTTTAAGGGAAAAGTTCATCATGACAGGAAAAGCATGTCACGAGAAAGATAGCATAGTGTCACATCTGCTGGGAGAAAGGAGGCTCTGTGAGCTAACTAAACACCAAGCGAGCTGAACTAATAAACACCAAGGACTGCCTCAGCGACAAACCTCATCCAGCAAAGCTTTTCCCAAAGACTCCACAAGTTTCCCAGATTGCCACTAGCTGGGGACCAAGTATTAAAACTCATGAGTCAGGCTGGAGAGAAGGCACAGCAGTTAAGGGCACTTTCCTGCAAAGCCTAAGGACCCATGTTTGACTCTATAGATCCCACATAAGCCAGACACACAAAGGTGAGGCAAGCGAAAGGTCGCACATGCCCACTAGGTGGCACAAGCCTCTGGAGTTTGATTTCAGTGGCTGAGCCTTTTTGCATGCCAATTCTCTCTCTCTCTCTCTCTCTCTCTCTCTCTCTCTCTATATATATATATATATATATATATATATATATATATATATATATATATATATATATATAACACACACACATGAGTCTATGATGGACATTTCACCTTAAAACCACCACAACTTACAATCAAGAAGACCTGAGTTTAATCTCCAAAACCCAAACAGAACTTTCTGGGCATGGTGGCTCCTGCCTGGACTCCTAGGGCTGGGGAGGTGGAGACAAGTGTATTGCCACAGCTTGCTGACGAGCCAGTTTACCCTACTTGTGAGTTCCTGACTAGTGAGAACCCCTTTCTCAAAAAGAAAGGTGGACAATGCCTAAGGAACAACACCTGAGGTTGTCCTCTGACCTAAACACACACACACACACACACACACACACACACAAAGCCACCCAAGAAATATGACCTATGGTTATTATTGAAGATAGGTTGTCGGAACCAAATATTTAGGTAGATTTCATTTTTGCTTCTGTCCTATATGGATGGAGTTTCATGCACACTTCATTTACACTCACAAAATCCCACCACATATATATATATAGAGATTTTTTTTTCAAAAGGGTTGCTGATAAATGATCACCTTAGTGCCCCAGCAACTAGATCCCTTTGACCTTCCTATGCTCTAACCTCCATGTCCAGGGCAAACTATTACATTCAGAAATGCAGTGTTTTCAGGGAAGAAATGTGTTCATCCTAAGCATAGATTAGCAATAAAGGGCTTAATTTTTTCTTCATTGGCCTGTGACCAGATGGTACCATAAAAATTAGACTTGTTTATCTCTATCCTAATTTTAACTGGAGACATATTTGGAATAATAATGGAGCATTTCTTACTTAAGAAATAGATAAAATCTGTAAATATCTAGGCGAGCCATTGACTCTCCCTCACTGCTAAACCTCTGAGGGTTTTCATCTGCGCGAGTTCTAGCAAATTTCCCAACAGGCCCATTGGATTGCAGAGCCGCCGTGTTTATTATCAATCTGAGAGACAGCAGGATTCGAGCAAGGTCAGCAGTGCCCGGCCTGAGCCTGACAAGCAGTGGATCGCTTAAACTAGGGAAGGTCAAATGTCAGGAGAACCATCAAAGAGGAGATAAGACATAATGAATGGCTTGCTGGCAAGTCGAACAGTGAGGTCTCAGGCTCATGAGAGATTTATGGCATAAACAGTACTTCCCAACACCTCTCACTCCACACTGTTTATACACTTACATTTGAAAAAGTAGCATTGGCCAGATAGACAGATAGATGGTAAACAGACAGACAGATATTACATGAAAAAATACCCCAATCTGCTATCATTTTTTAAAATTAAATTTTTTTTATTTTGTTTTTAGAAGTAAGATCTCACTCTAGCCCAAGTTGACTTAGAATTCACTATGTTGTCTCAGGCTGGCCTCAACCTCACAACTGCCCTCCCACCTCAGCCTCCCAACTGCTGAAATTAAAGGTGTGGGCCACCACACCTGGCCCAATCTACTATATTAACATAATTGTTTTCAATTTATACATTGGCTCCTGTTATTCCTGTTATTTAGTGAACATTGCTATTTATACTTCTACTTTTTTTTGTTCCGAGGTAGGGTCTCATTTTAGCTCAGGCTAACCTGGAATTCACTATGCAATCTCAAGGTGGCATCGATGTTATGACAATCCTCCTATCTCTGCCTCCCGAGTCCTGGGATTAAAGGTGTGGGCCACCATGACCGGCAGCTTCCCCATCTTTTTAAAGGCTAAATTGTCTGACCAGCAAGATTCAAGGTATTTTAATGTTGCCTTGCTTTTAGTTCTTTTGAATAATAGCAAAGATGAAAAGAAATATTCCCTTGAGTTTCCTTGACCATTTATCTTATATAATATATACATTTTAATTAATTCATAACATCAAATATTTATGTGTTGTTATATCATCTGATTCTAACAGTTGTTTTAATTCTGAATAAAATGTTGCCATGATTAGTCCCTAGGACATTACTTTTTGTTTGTTACAGCAGGGGATTGAACCCAGGACCTCATGCATGCTAGGCAAGTGTTCTACCACTGAGCTATATGCCCAGTCCTCTTTTTCTGATGTTTAATATTTCTGATGGTTTGTTTGTATGATTTGATGGAAGAATAACTTCACAGCAACCTGGTTTTTTTTCTTCCTTTAAACTATTTGCAACTCAGCTCCTGGAGATGTAGAACCTAAAGGGTTAATGGCTGTGAAGGTCTCTAGGCATCTTCATATATTGTGTCCTATTAATGCACAGAAGGTTTGCTCCCATGCAGACGAATAGTGGTAATGAATCGGTATCCCTTTACTGATAGCCTCACAGCTTTGCAGGGCAGGCACCAAGCTACCTGAGAGTTGCCTTACTTTAAGTTCCTTTGAATAACAGCAACAATGAAAAGAGTGAGTTTCCCATGCCCTTATTTATTTATTTCATATGTAAATTTTAATGAACAATTTATATCTTTGTAGTTTATTGAAACTTTGATTACAATATTTATTTTTTTTAAATTAGCATCAGAGGTTTAGGTTTGATTGCAACATTTCATGCAAAAAGTCATTAATGTCATAACTTGTGGTCTGGGTAGGTACAGAGAATTTGGGGCCAAATATGACAACTGATCTTTAGTATCCTGGAAGTCCCCCCCCCTTAAAAACATTTTTATTGGCAATTTTTATACATGCGCCCCAGTGTACTTTGATCTCCGGTGCTCTGTCCCCCTTCCACTGAACTCTTTGGTGTTTCCAACCTACTCCCTCTTCTACTTTGATGCCATCTTTGTTTGCTTGTTTGTCTTGCCTTCCTCTACCATCCAAGTTGGCGTACACATGAGCCAAACATTGTGCTTGTCTTGTGCAGATGACAGCAGCAGATAACTGTGAGGTCATGAATACAGTGATACTTCATGATCAGAGATTAGTGACCCAAAGTTCTCCTCACCATCCTCTGGATCTAGCCTTTCTGTCTGAGCCTAGGAGGGCATAGTGGCGATTTCTCATTTAGTCCTGAGCACTCATCAGTCCCTTATCCTCAGCACTTTGACACATTTTGAGTCTCTCCAGTAGTCACTACCAATGGAAAAATGGAGCTTGGAGACCCCCTTTGATGGCAATTTCATCTTTGAGTCATGGCTTATATTGGCAATAATGTCACAAAACTGAATCATACATTTGATAATAGCTGGGTATAATACCCACCAGATAGTAAGTAAATTGGGCCTTATTCCTGTTCACAAATATAAGGTTTTAAACATTATTTTCTGTTTATGATTGCTTAATCAGGGTTCTGTGGACGGCCTCCACTTTGCAGATTGCCCATTGATGGCTAGGTGGCACTTCTCCTGTCACTTCCTCTGTACTGCAAGGTAGAGCACAGCAATGGTTGACACAGGCCGTTTGAACCTAAAGCTGTACATATTCACAACTGTCCCTTTTTTAGGAGAAGATTTCTCCAATGCACATATTACTTACTTGCACATGTGTTGTATGAACATGTATGCAGGGGGACACATGCATGCCATGGTATGCATGTGGAGGTCAGAGGACAGCCTTGGGGTATCTATGTACTTCTTGCCCCTTCTTTGCTAAGAGTCTCTTGTCACTGCAAACACCAGTGTAGCTGCCCAGTGAGCTGTGAGCTGTGGATTCTGCTGTGCGTCCCGTTGTCTCAAGTGTGCTGGGATCACAGATGCGTGTGCCACTTTGAGTCTTTAATGTGAATGTCGGGAATCAAACTCTGGTCAGCAGACTTTGCAAGCAAGTGCCTTTAACTGTTGAGTCATATCCCCAGCCCCAACCCTAAAATCAGATTTCTGACATCTGGCTTAAATAATATAGGTCATAAAAGTCAAACATGTTCTTTTGAAATCATCGTAATATTACTGAAGAATTTAGCTAAATGTAGTACACATCCCCTTTATTCTTGAAGGCTTTTTTAAAAAAAATCTTTGTAAAGGAATCTTACATATTTTTAATGTTTTTTTTAAATTTATTTGCAAGCACAGAGAGATACAAAGAAGAGAGAGCATCCACATAAAGCCAGATGCACAGTGGCACAAGCATCTGGAGTTTGTTTGCAGTGGCTGGAGGCCCTGGTGTGCCCATTATCTCTCTGTCTCTCTTCCCTCTATCTCTCTCTGCTTGAAAACAAATAAATAAAAAATACCCCATGCATCATTAATTTTGTACATCTGTGCATCATCCACCCATATTAGGGGGCAAAACATGACCCAGAAAGCTTCCTTATGTTCCCTCCAGCCAGTATCCCCTCAAAATAATTACAATTCTTTTCTCCATTGCCCAGGAATTGATTTTTGCCTCTTGACCTTCAAACCAATGCTGAGATCATGCAATGGACATTCATTCATGTCTCTGGTAGCATTCATAGCTCATTAATATTCTGATGAACAAAATGTCCACCATCTGTTTAACCACTTTACTATTTGTTCATATCAGCATCACTTCTCATTTTTAGCTGCTCTGAACATTCTTCTGCACTTTCTAGGGCACATGCATACTTGCTTTCTTGGGAGTATTCCAAGGAATGAAGTTGATGGGTTATAGTGTGTGCATATCATTGACTTTGGTAGACACACCTGGCCAGTGTTCAGAAGATGTACAAGTTCACATTCCCATCAGGCATGCATTATGACTCCTCCCATGAACATGGTGCCCTTTCTCAACCTCTCTTGGCTTGGTAAGTTGTACCCCATTTATGTGCATCGATGGCTGTATGGCTGCATTCTGTCATACGGTCACAGACAACAGCTTAGAGATACACATTTCTTCCTCAGCTTATGCATTGGTTTATTTTGTGATCTTTGTCCTTATTGCATGACCTCGGACAAGTAGGATGGGGTCAGAGGACAGTCAGGTCTTCCCCACATACTGAGCTGGAATCTGAGCCCAGCAACTTTCTCATCCCTATAATGGCCACTTGTCCCAGGCTCTGGTTTTGCCCCACTTGATACTTCATACATAGGACATGATATAGCAGGCCAGAGGAACCCCTGCATCCTGCGGGCTGAGCCCAGCCCTTCTCACCACCTCTGTCACTGTCAGTACAAGGAAGAGTATTCCTTTGGGTTTAGTAGTAAACAACACTGATAAGAGATGCTGAGGTTCTTTCTACTCAGGATCTGTTTCTTCCTTCCCATGCCTTTCCCTTCCTCTCTTTCAATCACCCCTCTTCCCCCCACCTCTTTCCTCCCATTCTCTCTTCTCCTTTATCCCCAAACCAAGCCTGGAGTTCCCATGAAGAGCTCAGCACTGTCCTAGGTAGGAGGAAATACGGGTAAATTAGAAGTGATCCATTTTGCTTATGGATTTTATAGTCTCAGTGAGCTTTCTGCAACACTTCAATTAAAAAAGGGAATTGAAAGGCAGTGAGGTCATTTTATCTGCCAAAAGAAAGGAGATATTTCTTGGCATGGGGTATGGAATTATTGCTATCATTGTTTCTCTTACATCTACAGTCTTTGAAAACACCAGGACCCCTTCGTGGTATTAAAACGTCCTCATGCTCTTACAGGAAGAGTCATAAAACTTGGAAGGCATTGAATGGAGAAGACGTGCAATGTTAAAATGTTAGTATGAATTCATTTATGTTCTAAGCTTATATGCCTTTCAAGTCATATCAGCTTGACCATCTATCCGTGTGAGTAGACTGGCTAAGTAGACTCCAGAAATGCTGGCTCTCCACAGGATCACAGACTTCCCGCAAACTTGCTCCCACCTGACTGCACAGACTTCCTTTTCTCTAACCCCACCATCTGATGGAAAATTCTGAACATAGGCGTGGTTTGATGGAGCAACCCAATTCTGCTGCTGATTTTCATCCATCTTCTCCAAGACAAGTGTGTAATTCTCCAATGCAACTCTAGCTTGCAAGATTGGTCACAGGGTCTGTGACACCCCAAGATTGGTCACAGGGTCCGTGACATCCCAAGCAGGTGGTAGCAAACAGCCGCGAGCCCTGCCGTCCTCAAGTTGCATCCCCGGGAGCAGAAACCACTGTGAGAAGGTGGCCGCTGAAGAATTTGTGCCAAACACAGCTTGTCTCCGCATCTAACTAGATCCATTTAATCCTAGCCCTATTTTTATTTCAGTTTTGTGACTTCTCAGCATTATACAGAAATGGAATATTCTGACATTTAAATAAGGAATGTTTATCTCCCAAACTCAATCTGTTTGTGTCCAAAATCTTGTACAATTGCCCATCATACCACCATCATGGATATTTTTACCTCTTCACCAAATATTCCAGTGATCTTTTGACATCAGTTCAAAGCAACTCAGAGGTCACACACAGCAGAATAAGATTTCTGGATTTGATATCATATGGGCTTTACTTTTTGTATTTGTCAGATGGGTTTTTGGTTGTTATTTGGAGGAGGGTATTTTCTCCTCCTTCTCCTCCTCCTTGTTTTCTCCTTCTCCTCCCATTACTAATTCTTCTTCTCTTCCTCCTTCCCCTTCTTCTCCTCCTTCTTCTTTATTTTAAATTTAGGGAGTGGGCTTGCCACAAGGAAGAAAGGGATGTAATTTCTTTTTATACCTCTGGGAGGTTGGACTTTACCTTAATACATAGCTTTGAGACCAGGGTGTATAGGAAGTGATATAAAGTCTCAAGGTTAATTCTCGGAAGGTCTGCAGACCTTGCTCTGTGTTAGACTGTAGATGGTATCTGACCAGCAGCATCCTCCCATATGAAGAGCTACTAATCATTCAGACTTGGGAGCTTCCCTTACCCCTGTTTTCACTTCATCTTTGAGTCTGTTCTTATTGGAAACACAACACTAATGTGAATCTGTGCCCTAGATTTTCCATGAAGAAAGCTGTTGCTTTGCCATTTCCAATTCCATTTGGCTTCTGAGAAGCCCAAAGTGCCCAGCTCCTCAGCAAGACATGAAACGCAAAAGAAATGGGGTCAGTTCCCCCTTGTGATGCTCACAACAAGCCTTAATGGGGTCAGCAGAAACATCACTCTGACGTCTTTCAGCTATAGATGGAAGCCTGCTCGCCGTGGGAACCACCAGTCTCCACTGCCAGAGCTTTGATGGGATCATGCCTGCCCTAAAAATCAGCCTTTACTTTGGGGTTCCAGAAACCACTCTTTACTCCTGAGCATGGGGCTTTGGAGATCTTTTCCCTTCTTGGCCTCTTACTGTTCCTCAAATCTGTTCACCTTTTAATGGTTTCACAACCTTCCCAAATAGTGCCACCAGTTGGGGACCAAGCATTCAAATATTCGAGCCTATGGGGGACATTTCACATTGAAACCACAACAGAGTTGATTTCATTTTCCATGTGAGGATATGCTGGGTTTATCATCCCAGGGCTGTGTCTGGAGAAACATGGTCAATGACTAAATATCTTGTGTCCACCAAAAAAACAACAAGGTCAGGATGTTTGTCGAGAAATGTGTCCAGTAGCCCTGATGTTTCAAGGGTATCCCAATCTCCTTAGCATGAAAGCTGAGTCTTTGTCTTCTGGTTCCTGCCTTTCCATCCTCTCCCTTGGTTCCTTCCTGCTTTCTGGAATTCTGAGCTACTGTCTGATCTCAAAACTTTTTGCATTTCTTCCTGTCTTCAGCCTTAGGCAAACCTAATCATCTCATCATGACAGTCACTGGTTTGTGTGGCTGTCTCTTCCAGAGTACTCTGAACTCGCTGAGACCACAGACAACATCTAATTTATCACCACATGAAAACACGCAAGCCTTAAAAAGGCTTTATTAGCCAATGGATGAATTAATGAGTGAATGGTAAATGAATGAGAAAGGAAAACCCATACAAATTCCTCAGAGAACCTAAGAACATCAGTTCTATCGCCTTTTATATCATATCTGACTAGAATCAGATACTTTGGCCAGAAATCAAGAGAAAAAAAAATATGTAAATGCCTAACTACAAGGTTGTACGTGTGTGAGGGATAATTTTTTTAAATGTATTACAGTAAATGCTCAGGCCAGGACAAAGCCTAAAAGGTACAGGTTCAAAATGGATTTTCTCACAACTGACCTCAGGGGAGAAATGCTTGGAAGTCAGAAAGCTATTCACATTGCTTGCTATAAAATCCTGTCCTGAAGCAATCCCCTTAGCCCTTAGACAGTCTTATAGAACAGAAGGAAATCTAACCTGAGAAGTGACTATACTCCTTCTAGAAGCACCAAAAAGGAGTCTTAAGGAAAATAAGAAACTGATTCCTTTTATTTTGGATGTAGCAGAGTCTTCCTGGAGATTAAAATCTCTTTTCTGGCTAGGCATGCAAACAGGAGCATAGACCACACCAGTTGGAAGGGTACAGTGAAGGTTATATGGCTTGCCTCACTCTCTTACTCTCCCTGATTTCAGGCAGGGAGCATACTGGCCACAGGAATACTTACTCAGTCACTAGGTGTCACTGGCTGTGAAGGCACGTCTCACCCATCAGATCTCCTGTAAGGCCAATACCAGTACCATCGCCCTCCCTTTTGGCAGACATCAGAGCCACCATGCAAAGGGAAGTTCTTGAACTTCTCTGCCTGAGTATCCTTATTTGAAAATGGCACTGATGATGGAACCAGCCACCATTAGTTGTGAGCTAATTCTTTAGAACCCTTCTGTAGCTCCTGAGTGTAGTGATTTTGTTAAATAAAAGTTACATGCATAAATGGCTAATTAGATGGATAGAGGAAAGGGTATCTGGACCAGACTAAATGGCCAGCACAATGAAGACAGAGTTTGAGCTCAGGCAGTCTGACTGGGATGCTGAGTCTAATACTGCCTGCTTGTAGTCCGTCCATGTCTTACGAGGTGGTGCTATTCTTCCACAAAATCCTTGTGTATTTCAGTTTTGTTTTACCTCAATATGCTGTATTATGATTTTGGACAAAGTGGAACCCGTGGCTGGTAACTTGTAAGTGGATGGAAGGGTGATATGGAAAATGGCATCGCCCTGCACAGTCTCACATTGCCTGTGCCCTGCCCGTGACTTCTGTCTGATCAACTTTGTGTTTGATGTAGACTTATGCAGCCTCAGCCAAACAGCTGATGGAAGCAAGTAACACACACACACACACACACACACACACACACATGCATGCACACATGCACACCTCTGACTCCATTACCCTTACTTACCTGTTTTCAGCACGTTTGTGATGCGTGTGCCCTGTATGCATGCATACAGAATCAGACCATGATGTCAAGTGCTCTTTAGTTCTCTTCTGCCTTGTTTCCATAAGACAGGATCTTTCACTGAACCTAGAGCTTGTTCTGTTTCTTTTTTTATTATTATCACACTGGCTAACCAGCAACCCTTCTGTCTCTAACCCTTTAGCTTTAGCACTAGGTTTAAAGGCATGTGTAGCCATGCCCCGATTTTTACATGGGCTCTGGGGATTGAACGCAGGGGCCTCATGCTTGTCCAGCAAGTTCACTTACCCTCTGAGCCATCTCTCCAGGTACAGGTCTTGATACTTGAAACCACTCTGCTCCGTAATGCTGCCAAGATCAGATAAGGAGCAGCCTGGAATACCTCCATGTACTGGAGCTCCCTTCTGCCTTGAGATGGAGCTCAGAAGCCGGCATATGTACCTGAACGTGGGTGCAAAAGATCTATAAATAGCCCTGGAGAGATTGCTTAGTGGTTAAGGTGCTTGCCTGTGAAGCCTAACAACCCCAGTTCAATTTCTCAGTCCCCACATAATGCCAGGTACTCAAAGTGGTACATGCATCTGGAGTTTGTTTGCTGTGACACGAGGCTCTGGCATGCCCATTCTCTCCTTCTCTTTCTCTCCCCCTCCATCTCTCAAATAAATAAATATTTATAAAAATAGTATCTGTAAATATTCATGTGATTTCTATAATAAGAGGCTTAAAGAGAGAAGGTTTGGTCCTTATGTGGGGACCAGTCTTCTCAGGAAGTGTCACAGAAACAGTGTGGCATGGCAGCTAACCCAAGGTTCCAGCTGTTCCCAGGGGAGTGCTTAGCTCTGTCTTCCAAGCAAGAAGAGATCTATTTCAGCAAAGAGGTTTAATAATTCCATGTGCCAGCCCCGACTCGTGAGATAACACAGCAATTGTGACCGCTTTGCAATGGGTAAAAGTGACAATGGAACCAGCAGTACAGAGTGACTCCTTAGGAAAATGACATTTGGTGCTTCATGCCGACTAACTTCCAGGACTTCCTCTTAAACGCCTCTCGCTGTCGGCCTTTGCTCTGTCTTTCCTCTGTTCATAAGGCAGGAAATCTTAGCCAACAGATCTGAACATTTTTGGAGCCCAGGCCAATCTAAGCTCCGGGATATAAAGCGTGTATGTGTGTGTGGGGGGGGGGGCACAGAAGCAGAAAATATAGATCTATGCTTACTGTGTGCTGCAGGCCATAAGAAATATCAAAACCATAAACCATGGCCCCTGATCTCCCTCGAGGAGATTACAATATACTCAAGTAAATTAAAAATGAAATAAGAAAGTATTTGAACTGCAGTTCGCTACCCTAGTCAAAAGGGCCACAAGGCAGGAATTTACTGGGTGGAAGATGATTGTAACTGGCTGTAATTGGTACTGAGCTATGTGAATGTGCTGTTTGGAATCTGGGTCGGATTTACCAAAGTCTTTGTATTTACTTTTTTTTTTTTTTGAGGCAGGCCCAACAGACTGTATACACACACACACACACACACACACACACACACACACACACACGAGCAAGATTGAGAGAGAGAGAGAGAGAGAGGGAGAGAGGGAGAATTGGTATGCTAGGGCTGCTAGCCACTGCAATTGAACTTCAGATGCGTGCGCCCCCTTGTGTGCATGTGCAACCTTGCATGCTTGTATTACTATGCATTGGACTTATGTGGAGCCGGAAGAGTTGAACATGAATCCTTAGGCTTCACAGGCAAGCACTTTAACCTCTAAGCCATTTCTCCAGCCCTGTCTTTACATTTTGAAAGGAACCTAAGTGATTCTTTACAGCCAGACTTTTGCTTACACATCTGGCTCTTTTTTGTTTTTTCAAGACAACACCAAGGAAGATGTGCTGGAAATTTGATGAATTGTGGGAAGAAGACATATTTTTGCATACCCATAAGATCCAAAGGGAGGAGAAGCTCAACAGCACACCATTTTTTTAAGGAGAGGGCACTGGTGACTGGCAAGGGAGGGGGCAGTTATGTAAGTCTCATGGCACATGCTGGGCAGAGGGGTTTGGATAAATCTGTGGTGGTGCTGGGTGGACGAGAGATAATATTAGAGTCTCCTGTGACATTCGTAGCTGTGGAAACGCGGAAGGCTAGTGGAAGGGAAGTTGCTGCATCAGGAAGCACATCCCATCACCTTGCCTGTACCACTGATTCACCCGCACTGTCGTTTTTTGGGGGAAGAACTTGTTAGGGAAGAGAGCTCCTATTTTTTTCTCTCATAAATATGTATGTCCCCCCCCATCACACCCCATGAACAAATATGAGGACTTCACTGAGTCACTTGATCTGTGAAAAGGAAACCAGGAAAATCTCTGTCCATCAAAGCCAAGAAAATGCAAGCAGGGTTGCCATCTGTTTGAAACTCCGAGTGAGAGACTGAAACTTGGTTCAGTATGAGAGTTCAAAATGTATGTGATTTGCATGGTGCAGTAATCATATTAAAGTATTTTTTCATACAAAATGAGTACGTTGTAAACCCTTGGAGCTAGGACAGAAGCCAACCTAGAAATGCTCATTAGTAATATTCCTATAGTCCAGTGTTCTGGGAGTCATCATGGCATTTAGAGGAAAAATTCTTCGACAGGACCAAAAGTTAAGAATGGCACAAGAAGGCAATCTACCACGAGTCAGAACACATGTCAAACAGAAGAATGAAAAGGCCAAACATTAATCTGCAAGATTCTAGGTTTCAAATTATAAATTAAATGCAAGTTTTAACAATCATGAGTGGAACATTGGGGCAAACAAAAAAGAACAGACAGAATTATGAATGAGCCAAATGAATGTCCCAAGTAAAATGAATAGATTAAAATGAAAACATAAAGCTAAATATTACTAATGAAAAATAAATGAACTAGAAAATAGATCTATGGGGATCATCTAGCTATAGCCCAAAGAGATAACAGAATGCAAAATAAATATTAAAACAAGGTTAATAACCCAGAGAATAGGATGAGAATGCCCAGAATATATTAAACAAAATCTTAGGAAAAGTGAATTATTATAGGTCATTAGGGAATTGCTAGTTAAATCAGTCAGATAGCACTGCATGTGTATTAAAATGGCAAAAATCCCACATGCTCATGACACCCATCACTATTAAAGGGAGTGTCAAAGAAGAGGAACCTGCATTCACTGCTCGAAGGAATGCAAAGTGGCACAGCCACTTTGGAGTAGAGTTTGGTTGTTTCCCCAAAAGTCATCATATTCCTACCCTCCCACTGAGAATCCAACACAATGTCTCTGTTCTTTTCCCCAAGTGAGTTGAAGACATGTCCATAGAAAAGCATTTACTTCAATGTGTGGAGCAACTGCATTTGTGACTACACAAATGTGGAAGCTATCCATCATCCGGGAAAAGATAGGGAGGAAACTTGAATGTGTATTACTCGGTGGAAAAAGTGAATCTTAAAAGGCTCCACACTGTATGCTCCCAGCAATGTAACGTGGCAGAAAAGGCAAAACTTTTGATGGGTGGTTTCCAAGACTTGATTTGAAAAGTTCCCCTAGCCTCATGTGCTTGTGGCATGGCCTCATATTTAATTCCCAGCCAGAGGAGCCTTTGGGAGGTGGAGCCCTGCTGGAGGAGGTGTGTCACAGGGGAAGACCCTTGAGGCATATTAGTCCAGTCCTACTGGATGTTAGCTAGCTGGCTTCACTCTTGCTGCTACCTGCAGCTGGTGTAGCAAGATGTGATGCTCAGTCTCTGCTCTGCCATGATTTTCCACCCATGATTGAATTTCCACTAAAAACCTATAAAGTGAAATCAACCATTTCCTCCTACATGCTGCTTCTGGCCAGATGTGTATCACTTACAAGAAGGCAACTGCTATGGAAAATTAAATGTTGGGCTGGAGATACGGTTTAGCAGTTAAGACACTTGCCTGCAAAGCCTAAGGACCCAGGTTTGTCTCCCCAGGACCCACATAAGGCAGATGCACATGGTGGCACATGCATCTGGAGTTTGTTTGCAGTGGCTGGAGGTCCTGGCACACCCATTTTCTCTCTCTCTTGTTAATTAAAAACAAAAGAAAATTCAAGGAAATAATAGGTAAGAATTTTTCAGAATTAAAATTATAAGTCATCACACTGAGCCTAAAATTCATATAAAGTGAACCCATATGTAGATTCTACACCAAAGTCTCAGAAATGATTAGAGAGAAAATATAGATCCCAAAGAAAGTAACAACAATGAGGAGGTTGGTGCCCTTCTCAAAATGGCAGCCCAGATCAGAAGAAAATTTAATGACATCCTCAAAAGGCCCAGGAAATATCTGTACTAACTTGGATCCTCATGTTCAAATCATTTGAGAATGAGAACAACCCAAAGCCAATATATACTAATTTCATAAAGCCTAAAAAAGAGACTGATGTGAATATGAAATCAATCACTATGACTGTTTTCTTCAAAAGAATCAATAAAAGCATTTAAGATATTTTCTTTATTTTATTCAAATGTCTCATTACATCTCAGAGATCACATGTATACACACAATATCATCATAGTTTGCATCTAGGATATACGTCGTTATCAGTATTCTTGAGAGCATTGTCAAAGACTGAATTATACTGCAAGTACCAGACTTTAGTGAATGGTATACAGTTGGTGTAATTACTAAACATTCAGATCAGAGAATTTCTCCCTAAATAGTAACTGGATAAAATGCACATGAAAGAGACGAGTAATGTTAAGCATGCCACCCTTTTTATGTCCATTCAAAAGCCCACCTGCTTTTTTAATTGTCTCTTATAGTGAGGAAGAAATTCAGTTTTAAAGGGACATTCAGATCCAAAGATGTGTTTTATTGGTTAAAGTTTTGTGCCTTTGGGTAACTTTTTGGAGTGATTTTGGGGTGTTCTAAACAGATAAGGAAGAGGAAAAGCATATATTTGAGTTCTATCATGTACCAGGCACTGTCCTAGGTGGTTCCTTCACAACAACCAGTTTTAGCAAAAGTTGTTAGTTATGAGAATTCAAATGAACCAGGCCCTTTAGGGATTTCATACATGCTGACCCCAGCTGATGCTCACCACAGCTCTGTGAAGCATGCACCGTTACCATCCAGCAGGCTAGCTGTGAGGCAGGGCCACACAGCTAGGAAATGATGAGGTCAGAACTGAGGTCTTTCTGCTGTAGCCAGTCTGTGAGTTTATCCTTATGCTCTGTCCCGAGCTTGAGTGGGTGTTGGTGGTGGAGAGATCAGAAGAAAGCAATGTTGGGAAGAATGAAATAATGACCCAAACTGATGTAGGAACCACGTCAGGTTCACCACACTGTATATGCCCGTCAGGTTTCATACTGTAATGACATTAGGCAGGTGGTATTACCCTCATCAAATGAGCAACTGGAAGGCCAGCCGAGCTCCGTGTCACCACAACTGTAAGTTGCATGTCCGTTTGGAACTCAGACGTGTGTCTACCTCCAGCGCATGCTCTGACTCCTGTGGCTGCTGTGTTCTGCGCAGGTGAGATGGAGGAGCTGGAGACGCTGTGGCTCACGGGCATCTGCCACAATGAGAAGAATGAGGTGATGAGCAGCCAGCTGGACATCGACAACATGGCGGGTGTGTTCTACATGCTGGCGGCGGCCATGGCTCTCAGCCTCATCACCTTCATCTGGGAGCACCTCTTCTACTGGAAATTGCGTTTCTGCTTCACGGGCGTGTGCTCCGACCGGCCGGGGCTGCTCTTCTCCATCAGCAGGGTCAGTACCCCGGCAGCGCCCTCCAGCATAGCACAGGGATTCCAGAGAACTGGGTCTGGTTTGCTTTATTCACTTATCTTTTTTGTAGTCTGTAGGCCTCTCCCATCCTCACCCACCTTCCTTAAGCTGGTGGTAAGGGCAGCTAGACTCTTTGTATTCATAAAAGAGGGATTGCAAACCTGGAAAACTACAGAAACCACAGAGGAAATGGGAGTGGGAAGAGCAGGCTCAGAACTATAAAACTTGCATGAAGGATGGAGAGATGGCTTAGTGGTAAAGGTGCTTGCTTGCAAAGCCAAAGGACCCAGGTTCAATTCTCTAGGACCCACGTAAGCCAGATGCACAAGGTGGCGCATGTGTCTAGAGTCTGTTTGCAGTGGCTAAAGACCCTATAGCACCCCCATTCTGTATCTGCCATATATATATATATATATATATATATATATATATATATATATATATACACACACACACACACACACACACACACACACATATATAAATTGCATGAGTAAGATGAAGTATAGCAACTGAGCCTGTGGGTTGAAGTGAGAGAACACTATAGATTGATAGAGACTAGAATATTACGGGATATTTATACCCAAAGGAGGCAGTCTTCCTCATTCCTGCAAAGTATTTTCTTAGGAGAAATATAAAGCCAGGGATGGAGAGATATATCAGTGGTTAGAGCCTAACAACCTCAGTTCAATTCCCAAGTACCCATGTAAAACCAGATGCACAAAATGGTGCATGCATCTGGAGTCAATTTGCAGCAGCTGGAGGCTGGGAAATGTTTTAGTAGTTAAGGCATTTGCCTGCAAAGCCAACAGATCCTGGTTTGAGTCTCCAGGACCCACATAAGCCAGATGCACAAGGGTGCACATGCATCTGGAGTTTGCCTGCAGTGACTTGAGGCCCTGGCGTGCCCATTCTTTCTCTCCCTCTTTTTTTCTCTCAAAAAAATTATTTATTTATTAGAGAGAGAGAGAGGGGTGTATATATATATATATATATATATATATATATATATATATATATATATGGAGAGAGAGAGAGATAATATCTATCAGGGCCTCCAGTCACTGCAATCAAACTCCAGAAATATGGATCATATTGTATATCTTGTTTAAGTAGGTACTGGGGAATTGAACCTGGATCCTTAGGCTTCGCAGGCAAGTGCCTTAACTGCTTAGCCATCTCTGCAGCCTGACATTTTAGTTTTGTTTTTAGAGCTTCATTAACTTTATTTTTGCTTTTTTTAATTGGTAATTCAAAGTATTAGGTTTATATATGGTGTTTTTCAAACAGAAGTTTCTGTCACTTTCCTCCTCTTGCTCTCTTCTTCCCACATGTCCTCTTCCTCCTCCTCCACCATGTCCCCCACCACCACCACTTTCACTTTCATGTCACATATGTCCTTCGGTCCTCACGCCCTTCTCGACACATCTCACTCCCCTCTCATGGGCTCTTATCTAGTTCCGTAGCCTATATCCACCTAGCATCTCTGTTTACATACAGACAAATGTCAAAAGTTAGGATCTAATGTTCAGAAGGGAAACTGTCATCTGATGAGAGGAAAAATCTTTCTATTGTTAAATATCAGTAACAAATTCCATTAAAATTGTATGGACCAAGCAAATCCTCCACTTGTGGTTTCCATCATTAGCTCCCAAGCATGCCATGTGATCCTACATCTTACATGCCTATACAGGAGGCTACAGTTCAGGGATGCACTGCAGCAGAGCATGTACAGACACACAGAATCTACATGTAATGCCGTGCAGTTTGTACAGACCTCTGACAGCATCCAAGTGTGTGAACTCTAAGAGTCTGAAATGAAACATGGACAGAAAGTACCAGAAGGGTATGTACACACGTCAAACAGAAAACAAAATACATATGGAACCAAGCTAAACACCAGAGCAGAAGAAAGGCGTGTGCTGTGCTTGGCTCACATGTCACACAGGAACACTCTCTTTCCTGTAGCACAATATGGCATGAGTGTGTTGCCATCAATATACGTATGACATAATTCATCTGCAATGATAATGACCATGGAAATGCTAAGAGTGCTTACATATGCCAGCGCCATGTAAGGACTTTCTATTCTTCCTCTCATTTAATCTACAAACCAGCTATGAGCTAGGCTAACCCTACATGGACAACTATGAAATTCAAAGGCAGAGGCTAAGAATGCGTGGCCTGTCACCAAGGCACAGAGGCCACAAAGTGGAGGCACGATTTGAATCCAAATGAACTTCTACCAGCTAATGTCCTCATGGTCCCACAAGAGACATACAGCCAATGCAAGCAACCTGACATTTGTCACTGTTTATATTACAAACCAATATGTACGTGAAATTCATGAATTCTATATTCACATGTTAAATATAACCTAGTCACTTTCCTACATTGCAATAGCACATGCATGCATATATTCTTCCTTCCTGTCTATCAGTCATCTATCTACATTGATGTAGATATCATGTATCATATGCCTATATCTATGATCCATCATCTAACACAATCACCTATCTCTGTTTGTCTATTTAGTCAATCACCTGGCTCTATATCTATATGTTTCTAGCATGTTTATATTACCCAATCGATCATCATCATCCCCTGCATCAATATCTCTCTATCTAATCTATCATCTGTCTCTATATCTGCCTTTATCATCCATCTTCTAACAGTGATCTATAGGCTCCATCATCTATCCTATCTAATCTGTCATCTGTGCCCCCCCCCGTGTGTGTGTGTGTGTGTGTGTGTGTGTGTGTGAGTGTGAGTGTGTGTAAATCTGTCTATGTTTACCACCTGTCTATCATCTACGGATTCTTTTATCTACTTATCGATGTTATTTCCCCACGTTAGTGTTTTTTTTTTCCTCACCCTAAAAGAGCTTAATGAGTCAGGAATTGAAACATGGTGAGAAATTTTTGGTGAATACATCTAGTTTTATATGCTGATGCTTTCTGGGAAAATAAAGTAATCGGTTTAAAATGAATTTGTATATTCTTAGCATTACGTGATGTTAAGAACTTTGGAGATTCAGAAGGTACACATTAGCTTAGCAAGGAGGATTTATTTTCTCTATTCAATTGCACTCCAAACTTGAGTTCTGTGCAAATACATATTTCCTAATTAGCTTGATGGCATCTAAACACACAGATTGCTTAAAAATAGCAATGTGCATGCATATAGCTAGGTATTATGCCAACTTTAATTCTCCTAGCCAATTACTAAAGGCCTTTCCTAGCCAAGCAGTCCTGGGATTATCTTGAGTAAATGCACATTGTTACATTTGGTTATAAATCCTTCTTGTTATGAGAAATGAGCCACATTCAGTAGCCCTCTTGAAGAGTCTCGCAGGATGGACATGGAGGGGCTGCGGAACTGGCCAGTTGAGAGCGCCTGTGTTGGTGCTGCTGAGTGAAGGCTGGAGCCTGAACTTCGGCCTCTCACTCCCTAGAGCAGAGAGAGCCCCAAGTGTCACGAGAGCTCTGCGGGGACTCCTAACCACCATTGCTGCGATTTCCTCAAATATCACAGGGAGCCCTATCTGAGCCATAGCCCTCTTTCTCCTCAAATAATATTTGTCTTTTTATTATTTTATTTTATTTTATTTTATTTTTTATTTGAGAGCGACAGACACAGAGAGAAAGACAGATAGAGGGAGAGAGAGAGAGAATGGGCGCGCCAGGGCTTCCAGCCTCTGCAAACGAACTCCAGATGCGTGCGCCCCCTTGTGCATCTGGCTAACGTGGGACCTGGGGAACCGAGCCTCGGACCGGGGTCCTTAGGCTTCACAGGCAAGCGCTTAACCACTAAGCCATCTCTCCAGCCCAATATTTGTCTTTTTAAAAAACAATTTTTAAGTTAGCATGGAGAGTTTTAGTTATCATTATGACATTTTCAAACCAAACTTGTTTTAGTTGGTTCTCCTCCCTCCATGTCCCCCATTCTCTATCTCCCACACCCCTGGCATCATCCCTACCCTGTTTTCTTTATGTGGCATGCATGTCCTTTTGCCATTCTTCTTTCACTTTCCTTGTTGTCTCTTATTACCCACTCTTGATCATGCCCTCGCTTCTTGAGTTTTACCCAAGTTTGTCACGTTTTCCTAAGGAAATGGAACCAGTCTAGATGCCCATCAACAGATGAATGGAGAAAATGCGGTTCATAAACACAATGGAATCTTACTCAGTGGTAAAGGAAAATGAAACTTAAGAAAATCTCAGGAAAATAGATGCATCTGAAAAGAATTATACTAAACAAAGTGACTCACACTCAGAAAACCCTAGCCCATGTTCTTTCCCATGTGCAGATCCTAGCTTGTAATCATGTTTGTCTTTTAAGGTCATTGCAGTCTGGTAAGTATGAGTGGGAAATGGGTCAACTCAGGTGGAGGATGCTGTGGTGACACCACCTCTGGTCAGGCTGGCCCCATCACACCCCCTCCTTTCTACAGCACTGCCTTTGCTATATCACGCCAGTCTCTGCCAGGGAGGAGAGGGTGCCATCAGCAATGCCATGCCTGCAGGCTTTCTCCACTCTCAGCCGGTAGCTCAGCCAGGCAGGCAGGAGGACATTGATCAGAAGGTGACAGGAGGGATTCTTCAGACTCTCCTGGGGGAGAAAGCGAACATGTCAGGATAAAGTTGTAAATATAGCAAACAAAATTTAATACTATTCTTTTCGTAGTGCCATGAGAAAAGAAGACGTAGACCTGGACTGATTCTTACACACAGGAAACACATTGAGCTATTTTAACCTATACTAGCAGAATCCCTCTAGGTCAGATATAAGGTCATTATGTTACTGAATTGGTGAGGGGGGGTAGGATAACGTGACACCTTATGTGAAGTGTGTGACGCGTTGATATATTCCCCCATGCACAGACAGTATTCCAGCAGCCCCGGAGGCAAGGGTAGGCTGCAGGTTTGAGATAGAATCAATATCCAGCCAGTCAGTGTGCACAGAAAGACGCCGAAGATAAGATGGAAAGAGGGTCGAGGAAGGAGGGGAAGTGAAGAGGGAAATGAGAAGGGAGGAAGGGGAGAAGGAGAGAGGAGCAGAGGAAGTGAAAGGGCAGGGAAGAGAGAGGAAGGGGAAGAAATGGAAAGAGAAGGGAGAGCGAAGGAAAGGAAGAGAAGAGGCAGGAAGGAGAATAGAAGGGAAGGGAAGGGGAAGGGAAGGGAAGGGAAGGGAAGGGAAGGGAAGGGAAGGGAAGGGAAGGGAAGGGAAGGGAAGGGGGAAGGGGAAGGGGAGAGGGGAAGGGGAAGGGGAAGGGGAAGGAGAAGGAGAAGGAGAAGGAGAAGGAGAAGGAGAAGGAGAAGGAGAAGGAGAAGGAGAAGGAGAAGGAGAAGGAGAAGGAGAAGGAGAAGGAGAAGGAGAAGGAGAAGGAGAAGGAGAAGGAGAAGGAGAAGGAGAAGGAGAAGGAGAAGGAGAAGGAGAAGGAGGAGGGGAGGGGAGGGGAGGGGAGGGAAGGGAAGGGAAGGGAAGGGAAGGGAAGGGAAGGGAAGGGAAGGGAAGGGAAGGGAAGGGAAGGGAAGGGAAGGGAAGGGAAGGGAAGGAGCAGGTACAATACTAGCCTGTGGGCCTCAGGGAGACCTTGACCATAAAGGGTGGGTTGACAGGACGTGAGAAAAGATGCTCAAACTCGCAATTGCTGACTGTTCTGTCTACCACTCCCAAGAAGGCTGCAGCGGGAGAGATCATCTTTAGAAAGCAGAAAAATACAGCCATGTGGATGTGTTGAGGCAGCCAAAAGTTCAGGGAGAGTTCCTGTCATTAGGCTCATGTCCACCATGAGGGTCAATGGAGCCACCATGATCATTGAAGAGATTATTTAGAAAACAATTAATAGCACACACAGTTAACCATGCACACTTTCCCAATAGTAAAATTATGCCAAAGGCAGCTGACTCAGCCTTAGAAATCCTTCCTTGGGATGGCTTCCTGGAGGTCTTGAGTGGAGTAGATCACATCCTGAAGCCTTGATCCAACTTAATCCCTTAGGCACATCTGCCAAAATCTGGGATAGGGATGGGGAAGTGAAGGACAACCACAAATCCAAATGTCATTGATGTTCTTTGGCCCATTTTCCGCAGCATGAGTCAAGAGCTCTCCCTTGACAACAGTAGAACAGATAATTTCAAATGAAAACCAAGGTATTATTTTTAAGAACAGAGGAGAATTCGAGGTGGGCATCATCACATTTCAGTTTCCTGGGATTCCCGGATGCCGTGAGATCTCTGGGTGGATTGAAAGAGACATCACTGTGTCATGAGAGCTCTTCACCATCACTAATAATGAAAACCCAGTTCTAACAGCACAGGACACACAACAGCTCCATGAAGATGGCTCCAGAGCATGCCTCACTCTTTCTCTTGAGTCCTTTCCACTGCATGGCTTTACTCTCAGGCTAGTATTGCAGGGGAGGGCAAGCCTCATCCCATAGCTCCTCCCACATGCACATCTCTACCTGTCCTTCTGCGAAAAGTCTACTTGCTTTCACAATGTGCTTTATGCCATCCTTTATTTTATTTTAAATTTTCTTAGGCAAGAGCTCACTATGTAGCCTAGGCTGGCTTTGAATGTGTAATCCTGCCTCATCCTCCCAAGTGCTAGGATGACAGGTCTGTTCCCGTTCTGCCTGGCTGTGTCCTCCTTGACACTAGCAATGTAGCCATGGAGGAGAAATTTTGTGGTTGGTGTCTTGCATGGTTCATACACCTCGATTGATAGTTTCAGCACAAGGAGGCTGGGGGATATTCCTGGAAAGAATAAACGATTGGTTATTTTTCAATAGCTAACTCTCTGGTACCTAAGCTTAAAAGATGATGTGGGAGCTTTGTAATCAAGGTCTGAACTGTGGATCTGGGTGTTGGTAGGGTCAACTGAATATTTTAATGTGTTTGGTGGAGCTGTAGAGACGTCTGTAGTGATAAGAGCATCAGCTGACACCATTTCTCTTTTGTGGGCGTGTGTAGCATGTGTGGTGCATGCGTGCAGATGCACATGCTGTGTGTCCACAGACCAGAGGCAGACGTGAGGATCTTCTGTTACTTCCCCACTTTATTTTCCTAAGACAGAATCTCTCACTGAGCCTGGCACTCCATGATTTTCAGTCAGATCGGCTGACCAGGGAGCCCCAGCAATCCTGTCTCAGCATTGGTGTTACAGACATATGTATCCATGCCTAGACTTTTTATTACAAGGATACCGGGGATCAAAGTAAAATTCCCATATTTATGCAGCAAGTGCTCTTACCCACTGAGCCATCTCTCTAGCGTGTGTTGATTTCATTTGTTTTATAAACATGCATTTATTTATTTATTTATTTGACAGACAGAAAGAGGGAGAAAGACAGAATGGGCACACCAGGGCCCCCAGGCATTGCAAATGAATTCCAGATGCGTGTGTCCCCTTGTGCATCTGGCTAACGTGGGTCCTGGGGAATCGAACCTGGGTCCTTTGGCTTTTCAGGCAAATGCCTTATCCATTAAGCTATCCCTCCAACCCTGTTGGCATCATTTCTTAAGCTTCATGTGTGACTTTGCAAAGGGGTTAGGTCAAATCCTGGGCCAGGGTAGTCTGATAAGCCTGACACATTACAATCTGTCTCAGCTATTGAGGGGGAAATAACCAGACATCAGAGTGAAGTTCCTTTTTCTCCAGGGCTCCTGCAGGAAGTGCATGTCTTGCCTGTGCAGGTCAAGTCCAGGTGGGTAGTGGCTTTGCACTGATGTTGCTGCTGATGGGAGTTTGGTCTTCCTTCCTCACAGGGCATCTACAGCTGCATTCATGGGGTCCACATTGAAGAAAAGAAGAAGTCTCCAGATTTCAACCTGACTGGGTCCCAGAGCAACATGATAAAGCTTCTTCGGTCAGCCAAGAACATCTCCAACATGTCCAACATGAACTCCTCACGAATGGACTCGCCCAAAAGAGCAACTGACTACATCCAAAGAGGATCGCTCATCGTGGACATGGTTTCCGACAAGGGGAATTTGATATACTCAGACAACAGGTCCTTCCAGGGAAAGGAGAGCATTTTTGGGGACAACATGAATGAACTCCAAACATTTGTAGCCAACAGGCACAAAGATAACCTCAGTAACTATGTGTTCCAAGGACAGCACCCGCTCACGCTCAATGAGACCAACCCTAACACCGTGGAGGTGGCTGTGAGCAGTGAATCCAAAGGGAACTCGCGGCCCCGGCAGCTCTGGAAGAAATCCATGGAGTCTCTACGCCAAGATTCTCTGAGCCAGAACCTCATCTCCCAGAGGGAAGAGGCCTCTGTGGAGAACAGGTCCCACTCCCTAAAGAGCCCCAGGTATCTTCCAGAGGAAGTGGCCCACTCTGACATTTCAGAAGCCTCCAGCAGGGCCACGTGTTACAGGGAACCCAACAATAATAAGAACCACAAAACCAAGGATAACTTCAAAAGGTCCATGGCCTCCAAATACCCCAAGGACTGTAGTGAGGTCGAACGTACTTACCTGAAAACCAAAGCGAGCTCTCCCAGGGATAAGATCTACACCATCGATGGTGAAAAGGAGCCCACGTTTCACTTAACCCCTCCCCAGCTGGTTGAGAACATAGCCCTCCCTGAGAACGTGAGCTTCTCGGATGCCTACCAGGAACATAACGACAGCTTCCGCAAGGGGGACTCCACGCTGCCCATCAACCGGAACCCACTACGCAATGAAGACGGGCTCCCCAACAATGACCAGTATAAACTCTACGCCAAGCACTTCACCTTGAAAGACAAGGGTTCCCCCCACAGCGAGGGTAGTGACCGCTACAGGCATAACTCCACGCACTGCAGGAGCTGCCTTTCCAACCTGCCCACCTATTCAGGCCACTTCACCATGAGGTCCCCTTTTAAGTGTGATGCCTGCCTGCGGATGGGGAACCTCTATGACATTGATGAAGACCAGATGCTTCAGGAGACAGGGAACCCGGCTCCCCAGGAGGAGGTTTACCAGCAGGACTGGGCACAGAACAACGCCCTCCAGTTGCAGAAGAACAAATTAAGGATTAGCCGACAGCATTCTTACGATAACATTCTTGACAAGCCCAGGGAGATAGACCTTACCAGGCCCTCCCGGAGCATAAGTCTCAAGGACAGGGAGCGGCTACTGGAGGGCAACTTATACGGGAGCCTGTTCAGTGTCCCCGCGAGCAAACTCTTGGGCAACAAAAGCTCTCTTTTCCCCCAAGGTCTGGAAGACAGTAAGAGAAGCAAGTCTCTCTTGCCAGACCACACCTCTGATAACCCTTTCCTCCACTCCTATGGGGATGACCAGCGCTTGGTTATTGGGAGATGTCCCTCGGACCCTTACAAACACACGTTGCCATCACAGGCGGTGAATGACGGCTATCTTCGATCGTCTTTGAGATCAACGGCATCGTATTGCTCCAGGGACAGTAGGGGCCACAGTGATGTGTATATTTCAGAGCATGTTATGCCTTATGCTGCGAATAAGAATAATATGTACTCTACCCCCAGGGTTTTAAATTCCTGCAGCAATAGACGCGTGTACAAGAAAATGCCTAGTATCGAATCTGATGTTTAAAAAAAAAAAAAAATCTTCCATTAATGTTTTATCTATAGGGAAACATACGGAATGCCCAGCGTTCTGGAGGGTCAAGGTTGGATGTCCAATAGAGCCCTGCTAGGAGGGAGAGGGTCTAGGAAGGTAATTTTTTTTGTTGGCTCTTTTGCACATGGCTTCATGCCACAATCTTCCACTCAAGGACTCTTGTGAGGTGTGTGCTGAGCACGGCAGATACCAGATAGGTGAGTCCTTAACAAAAAATTTAAAATAAATAAATTAATAAATAATGGGCAAGTCTCCGAGACATGCCTGCAAGGTATGTTGGCAATAATGGTGCACTGTATGGCGATGGTGATGGTGGTTTCCTGTATTCCAAATTCCATAAAGACCAACCTACCATGTAATTTCCTCATCACAAATGCCTCATGGTCTCTCTAATAAAGAATAAGCAATATGGTATGCATGTAAACCTGACACAGACAATAAGACAGTTAAGAATGCATTTGCTCTGTAGTGAAATTGACATGTGCAAGAGATTAGGGAGTTTGGCTTGTGTAACAGTTCTCAGCTTTCTTGTCCTGCCTACCATCACGACCCAGGCCCACCCCAAGAACTCTAAGCCCCTCCCCCTCAAAGAATAGCCAATCGGTGTGTTTGTGGTACCCTGCTGCTTCATTGTAGTCCATCCCCAAGACACATCTGGAAGAAAAAGCCACAGGGACTCTCTGCTGGAGAGCACCAAGAATCTCATTTTGGATGTTGATGTGTGTGTTTCTTTCACTCTTGGCTTCTTTGGTCTGGCTCAGAGCTGCATCAGCTAACACGTTTATGTCTTCGCTTTCCAAGTGTGGATCTCCTGTCTATGACACGGTGGCCGTTGTAGTTTATTCTGAAGACTCCTTGTACGTAAGTTTGCGTTTCTTCCCTCTCGGTGATGACTCAGGGTTGTATAGTATCTGTTTCCTGATCCTTTCCCAAAGTGACTGTGATCTGTTCTGTCCCTGAACAGCCGTGGTGATGTCTAATTAGCTGTGTGTTGCTGTTGCAAGTTGTTAATGTGGTGGCATGTGCCAACAGCCATATGTGTACTGTGATCTGTAAGAAGTACCATGCCATCTGTCTGCCCAGGGCAAACATGGTATTAGGTTCATCTTCCTTAAATGTCATGCAATTATCTTGGACATTTATTATTACCCCCCCCCCAAGTCCCCTCAAGTCAAAGCCTTCAAATATGAAGACACTCAGGCATCTACCCTGAATACTTCCCAAACTGTGGACAAACTTAATAAGAACAGTGCTCTCTCTCTTCTGAAATGTTCACCTCCTCAGAGGCAAGCTGCTTCCCCAGCACCAAGAGAGAGAGATGCAAATTCCTCCATTCACTTGTCATTCCTGAGTCACCTGTATCGCCCCATTCTTGGTCTACCTAACACTGTGCATATGTAATATGAACGACACTCATTGTTTATTTTTCTTTCAAAAACGTTGTAGGTTGCAAGAAGAATATTTGTGCATGGGAAATGTCTTATCACAGTGCCTGCCACATCAAAAAATGACCCCAGTAGGTAGTTGTTATGATACTTTGATGGGCCATGATTTTCTAGTTCAAAACTATCATAAAACTAGCAAATAAATATTTCACATGGCTCTCCCCTATTAATTAGCAAATTTTCAGTGCATTAATAACCTTGAAATACTTGGGCTAGCTAGCCATGATATTTTTCAGGGGATTTCAGTTGCCTTGGTGACATGCTAGAGAAACTCTATGCACATGTGAAGTAGCCTGGCAATTTTTTCATGCTGGTTGTTGTTTTTTTTCTTTTCCTGGATTTTGACTTGGGTTCTGAGAAAAGGAGACAGAGCAGAAAGTTTAGAAATCATCTTTCTTTTCCTCACGTTGGTATCTGTATTCCATTTCGTAGGTGGTATTTTCCTGTAAGTGGACAGATGACAGGGAAAATTCTCTTAAAGCCAGAGAATGCATTGAATGAAGCTATCTGCAGGAAAGTGCACCTGACCTACAATATTCCTATAGTAACGAAAAGTGGTTGCGATAAATTTGGATGCCAGTGGCAAAGGGAGGCAGGGGGAGAGAATATTTCTCCTTTTGTTTCCAAATGCAGCAGGGGAGGGGCTAAGGTGCTGCCAGTACTGATAAGTTTCACAATTACATCATCTTTCTTGGACCCAATACCTTTTACTGCCTCAGCCCCAGTAATAGAGACGTCTGGATTAGAGAACCTGGCACAGTCACTCCAATAATTGTTGATTTTCAATTAAAGTTTCTGTGACTATAGAGTCTTTTAGTTCCTTCTGTCTTTGCCCCACATTGCATTCCAAACCTGTATTCCCCCAGCTGGGACCACTGTCTTCACGAGTCTGCATACCTGGACATGAAATGACTACCAAATGTGAATACAGAACAGCAGGATATGCCATCAATCTAAAGAGGCTTCCTGTCTTCTTCTGGTGTCCTCTAAGCCCAAGGCACTTTTGAATGCCACAGGGAAGAGTTCAGATTACACTAGATTGACTCCATACATCAAAAATAAAAAAATTCTATTAATAGCAATGTTATTTCTACTATTAACTCCATAGGTGTCTGAAGAAAAAAATAAATAAAATGTATCTTTAGAAGAAATACTAATTATGTTGTGGGAAAGAATACACTTCTTTTAATGCCCATGACATTTAAATTTTATATATATATGTCATTGAAATTTAGGAACTATGTAGTAAACATGTTTTCTGTTCTCCACTGATACCCTGAGTCTTCAGTGTGATGATTTCAATGAAGAAAAATGGCCACTGGTCAGCTGGTCAATTTCCAAGTGAAAATTCAAATCATTTCTACTCTTTGGAAAATAATGTCAGGAATGTGGTTCCCAATGTGCAAACAGAGTCTACAATTTGAAAGGTAACAGGAACTGAGCAAGAAGCTCTAAACTATGGGTCAGTTTACAGACAATTCTCATGATGTGTCGCAGCTTGGGTCTCTTAGAGTCTTTGACACCAAGAAGTAAACAAACCTCTGAATCCAAAGGCATGAATTTTCCCTGCTTAAGTCACAGCTGCCATCCACAATGACACTTCATCAGTTCCAGGTGGTTTTCTCCATTTGGAAAGAACCAAACTGGCTCTCAGAGAGGACTGCCTGTCTGCAAATGGCCAGACACCTGTCCATGTATGTGCAGCCAGCTTAAAGCATCCTGGGTGAGAGTCTTCCAAACATTAGTATCCTGAAAAGTAGTTCCCTTCATCCTTACACCTGTATCTTTTTTTGAGACCACTTCTGGTTTCATTGTTCCAAGAGGTCAAGTCCCCAGTGGATTGATCTTTCTGCCAGCAAAGCCTCCATTAGAGTGGAGGGGTGATTGTTTTATCATGCGTGACTGCTAGGTACTCTGCAAAACGCTCTCTATCACTTTAGCCAGCACTGTGACTATCTCATGCTCTACCCTTGCTTCTTCCCCTTCCTGTCTCATGGGGTACCTCAGAAGACTTAATGCTTACCTTTCTTTTTTTTTTTTATAAAAGCATTAAAATTCATTTATTGCCGCAAAAACCTGTCAGATCAATTCACGCTTAGTTTCCAGGAAAAGAAAAAGAAAATTACACCTTGTTTACAAATGAAATAGTTTCATTTAAATGGGACTTAAGCCAACACAGTTAATTAGTCAAAAGATCCACGGTAGTCATGCAGTCACACATTGTTTATTCTATTTGATATGTCTGCTGCTGATGTGTATTTAATATTCTGCATCCTTCTCAGGAAATGACAAATGCCCTGAATTCTTTGCAAATAGAATTGCTAATGAAAAAGAAAAAAGAAAGTTGCTGTTAATTAAACGGTGATTAAAAATTTATCTCCTTTAAACCTAAAAAGTGCAGTATTCACATTTGGTTGTCATCTAAATAAATACCTTGCACTTAAATCCCTTGTGGTTTACGACCTAAATAAATACTAATGTGAGAAACCTAAATATCTTCCAGGGGAACTGAACGCATTTGTACACACAGGGCACATTCTTCTGCTGTTCCTCTGGGTAAAGCTGCTATGCACAGATCCTTGAGACGGGGGCGTGAGCTGTCCCCGAGGTAAAGTTTGTGCTAACTATGGCTATATCAGACTTAACTGGACTCCCAGAAAAAGAATTTGAGCAAGAGGAAGCAAAATTTATCACTTGATATTTAATGTAAGTTCAGAGTTCTATGTAAGAAGTGACCTTCCTTCAAAAAAAAAATCACTGTTTATTTTCACTTGAGTCACAATCTGGCCTATCCAGATACCCCTTCTTTTGGTGAAAAAGGGTGGAAAGCACTCAGTGAGAGATTATGTAGGGGTCTCTACTTGAAAAGTTCTCCTAGTATGGAGTTGCCTTTTCCATTCAGGCCCTTTCCATTGTACCGTGCTCACCTCTACTTGTCTCGGATGAGGTCGCCACTTGATGGAGCTCAGAGGTGATTGAATGCACTTATCCTGTGAATACAAATGCTTGTGTATACATGTTCATACTATACGCGCTTGATTTCTACAACTCACACATACGTGTATTATTATCCGAGTAAACTTGTATATATTGTAAAGTGTGTGTTAAAAAAATTAAATGGTGATGTTGGTATGGACACCTAGCAAACCTACTCTGGTTATGTTAGAGGGCGTATATATCTGTAGAGAGGGCACTCTATTTTCTTTTCAAATCTCAGTGTTAGAGATAATGGCAGGTCTCAAGGGGGCTTGGGTGTTGGTATTCTTGGTCCCTTTACAAAACCCTGGGCTGAGAGGCATGTAGTATACGCTGCCACAGAACTTGATGCTAATATGGACACACATGTGGTTTCTATGAACCCAGTGAAAGGAATAGATTTCCTATTTATATCCCTTACTCCCTGCTCCCTTTAACTCTTTCTGTGCCTAGAAGTGCTTTCACTATAGTGCAACTACAAGATGCCTGCCTGGGAGGGTCTTTGAGGAAGAGAATGACACCAAGACCTGGGAAAAAGTGGAGGGACATGAAAAGGGGAAGTAAGGCAGACGGTCGTACGAGATCCTCTAGTCAGAGATCACCCAGGCTGGGGCTGCAATACGAGACTCCATGGTCCTACTTCTACCACACTGACCTATTTTTAGATCTCTATTAGGAAGACCTTCCTGAGTTCTTCTGGAATAAGAGCTATGTAACCCAGTGGAACTGACCTGGCTTTCTTTGTCTAGTGCCCCACACAGATCCAACCATGACCTCTGAATATGGATTTCCTTTAAGCTCCTTTGCAATCCCTCATCCTCTCAGGGTCCCCCCCTTTTTTTTTCAGGGACTTTTCACTAGAAAGGATCAGCAAGAGATATAGTTTAAAACCTGAGACCAAAGATGAAACTGGAGGACATTACTGCTGTAACAGGCCTATTTCTCCTGCACTGCTGGGAAAGGACCATAGTGAGTCTCTGCTCTCTTCTGAAGTCCAGTAGTGGATTAGGAGACTGCAAAGGGATTCGAAATTAAAATCTCTTCCCCTAAGAAGTTCTTGGTTAAGAAACTCAATTCCCATGTACAAAAGAGAACCAAAGACCATAAAAGGCAAATAGAGATTAAGCAGTAAAAATTAGAAATTATCAATAATATAGTTATTGGGAAATTAAGAATTAATCTAGTCCTATAATCAATTCTTTAAAAAGAAAAGTTTTCCCAGACCTTTAAATAACATTGGAGAATGTAGCTGGTGTTCTTAGAAATGTCTCTGATTTCCTTAAACCTCCAGAGAAGAGGTGGAGGAGTTCCAAAAGCAACGAGATAGGTGAACAAACTGTCTCTTCTATGTTTTTGCATGAGCAGGCTTGGATCTGGTTCTAGCCAGTTCTCCAACCCTTGCTAAATCATGCTTTGTAGGCTTCAGAATGGATTGAAAGGAATTCCTCAGAAGGTTAGAAAACAGACCACATGAAAAGATGGAATGGTTTGATTCGGTTTTGACTTGTGAAGAACACTTGGTACTGCAGGGTGTGAATGCTTCAGGGATGAGAAAAGGGGGAGCGCTGTGAGAGCCCCAAGTGCCTATAGTTGTGGCTAGCAAAAGAAGGTGTCAGGTTCCCTACAGAGAAACCAGGCCAGCAGACAACCACAGAAGCAGTGGAGGTTGGTTTCAGAAAGAATGGTGGGGTGCCGAGGGTGTGCAGGGAGCCTTATGTGTTAGACCGAGACGTTCTCTGCTTCTCAGGAGTCTGTGCACAGGTCAGTGCACTTGAATCCAGAAATGACAAATCACGTCTACACTAAAGAGAGTGCATCATCTAGGCACACCCTAGGAGGTGACCTACAAAATAACCATAGAATGTTAGTATGCTTGCTTTCATTTTACAGGAAAGAAAACTGAGGCTATGGTTATTTTCAACCTTATTAGCAAGTCAGTAATGTTCAATACATTCCCAAAGTGCCCTACTTCCTCCATGGAGGACAGAATAAGAGAGAGAGAGAGAAAGAGAGAGAGAGAGAGAGAGAGAGAGAGAGAGAGAGAGAGAGAGAGAGAGAGAGGCGGTATTTGGAAGTCCCCAGGCTTTCCATTGAGTGATCCTATTCTTGTTGCCTAGTGTGGAGTGTATCAAGAACTCCTGGTGATCCCACAGTCCCTGCTGAGTCCACAGCACTGTTTGTGTCTGCCCTCCATGTGCTTGCTCTCAGCACTAACTTTTTCCATTCCTGGGTCATTATCTTCTCTACTTACTTAGCATGTGCCTAATCCCGGATATCCCTTTCCTAATCTCTTTTCTTTTTATCAATTCTCATCAAGGCTGGTTCCATTAAACATGTACATAGTAAGCTCTCACACGTGTGTGGGCACACGCATCACACACACATGCATGCACATATTGCCTTGTGGCCCTCCGTCAGAGCTCTCCAGATACCATGACCCATTTTTAAACAGGATGCTGTTTGTGATTTCACTCTTCCTCCCTCTTCATCTGCTTTTGCTTGTCTTTGCCAGGCAGACATGAAGTTCAGAGGAGGCCAGGCAGCCATTTTTGCAGAAATAACTGAGGGCCCACACTAAACATGTTGTTTTACTTTTGGCCAGTTCTGTTATTTATTTATTTTGTCAATTGCCTTAGAGATGTTTTCCTGGTCCCTAGTATCAGGATAACTGCTAAACAGTGATCCTTGTTCACTCTGTGTAATGAGATAGTATTGAAGTAGAATATTTGCAGTGAACCTCCTTGGAGCCCAGAACGGCATGGCGTTGCATGCATCTTGCAAGCCAAGCATGCATATGCCTTCTTTACCTCCTTCTCCTCCCATGCTCTCAGCCATACTTCTTTCCCAGTATTTATTTTTTACAATGAGGAAGGGCACATTTGCTTTATTTGATGGAGTAGGAAACTGAGCTGGGATTTGAAGGAATGTTTTTCTAGGAGATTCCAGGAAAAACAAAATTCTCATAGAAAATACAATTATTGATTGAAATACTCCTAAAAGTTCAATGAGCTCCACGTATGTGCTCCAGACTTGGTCACCTTTCAGTCTGGTGGCCCAAAGCTTATTATAACTGAAATTGTTATTATTGAATAGCTATTTTGAGACCTTCCTGTATCTGCACGTGATTATAATTTTTTTTCCAGAGATGTAGAGTTGTACACAAAACAGAGTACCCCAGAGAACAATTTGACCCCTGGCCTTGTGGCTCTGATTCTTTGGAGCTGAATTTCAAAGCCCACAACTCTCCTGAGAACTAGAAGTGAACTGTTTAAGATGGAGTCGTTCCTCAGAATAACTTTCCAAATAAAGGGTCAGCAATGCATAGAAATTGACAAGACAAAACAGATCATAACTCATAGATCCTTGTTAGGTACCATATCAGCAAAGCAATGAGTTGGCTTTTTTTTTTTTTTCTTTTTGCAATTCTAGACTATTCCTCATTAGCCGTAGCCCTGGGCCATAGTCCGTTTTAGTTAATTCTCTCTTTGCACCTTCGGGAAGGATTTAAGATGAATCTTCAAAATGATATTAGCATAACACATAGCCAATACCATGGATGCCTTTTAAACTAATAAGGTTAATTGTTTCGCAGCTAGCATGAGTTTGTCTTGGGTATTTTAAACACTTCTCATTGATCTGACATTTTACTGTTTCAAGTCTTTCAAGGGCTCAAATCAGACTATTGATATCTGAGAAAATAGTGAAGGTCCAGAAATATATTTTAAAAAACTGCCCATTTTGCCATGAAAAACAAACATAGCCTTTTAAATTCAGTTTTTACATTAGTGATCTAAGAGGTGAGTCATTCCTAGTCTCAGTGAAGATAATTCAAGCAAACGAACAGTATTGACTTTTTAAACCTATCTTACTTAAAAAAAAAAATCAAGTTTATTAGGTTTGTAATCACAGCTCTGGGATCATGACCACTTGGGGGAATGTTTTACTTTAGAAACAGAAGATATAAATGATGATGATTTTTGTGGGCAAATCCACTTTGAAAATCCGATGGATTTTGAAAGATGAAAGTGACATTTCTAACATTCATGGTCCTCCAAATTTTTCACTGGGAAGAATGTAAATGATCTATATATTTTTTTTTCATTAAAAAAAAAAAAGATTAGGTCAAAAGTAACATTCTCAGAGAAACCCTAGTCACAACTCACAGGAATAATTACATGACTCACTGAGGTTCAGGTGCTTCCAAGTCTGAGGGTCCCCAAAGATTTTTTTTAAACTAGCTGTTTTCAAACGATGAATGATAATCTTGTTCATTCCCCTCTGTATACTTGCCAAATTAAATCGTAGAATCCATCATGGTTTTGATAACACTGAAATGTTTGTATGTATGTGCTTCTGTATAGTATATATATCTCAAGCTGAATAGGTAGAGGGGATTAAGTGAGCTTACTGGTGACTTGAAGAGGAAGTAGATCATAAAAATCATAAACAATGGCCTTTTCTCAGACAGAAAAAGAGGGTAAACAACTCATTTTTTCACTCATGCTGTAAGACTTGTTGCATAATATACAAGCCAGTCATTACCCACAAGAGTGTTTTTGAATTAAGTAGCTGATACACCAAGAGTTTCTGTGTGAGTCCAGTTTTAACCCAGTATGAATGGGATGGAACTCACAGGCAGAGGGTCACCATTCACACTACATTTAAACACTGTCTAAAACTCACGTCAGGACTGGCTTGATCTCTTATATGGTGGAGCCCAAAGCAAGCTGTGTGCTCCTCTCGGGTTTTCATTTGGGAATAGACCTTCACTTATCAATCACAGCAGTTTATATCTGTCATGTTTTAACCCACTGCATGAGGAAGTGCTAATAACTGTATTAAATATTTCCAGGCATAGCTACAAAACTACACGTTTGCTTAACACCTTTCTATGATAGAGAAAGTATATACTATGGCTGTCTCCTTGTCTTTTAATTTTGTTCAATGTGTTATCAACTGTTTAAGGAATGGGATTTGAAATGTGTGTGCAAACTGATATGTACATAACTCCCAAGGCAACAAAAGTGCCCGATAATATGGTGTAAAAATGTAAATACAGGAGAATTTCATTTTTCTAATAAAGATAATTTCTGCCAATTGATATGAAAATGAGAAGTGGAGTTGTGGTCTTTTTGTTGTTGTTATTGTTATTGTCATTACTGCTGCTATGGTGGGCATGGCTAAAGTTACTGCTTGCAGAGGCGAATCGTGCTGTCCACTACAGTTAGTGGGGAAGGATTGATGGGTGGTCAGTGAATTCAGCGTTTAGGTCAACATAGAAAAGAAAGTTTACTGAGGCCAGTGCAAGGAGAAACAGGCTAGGCAGTAACTAGGGTACCACCAACAGCAGAAGGCAGTGGGCTAGGGGCAGGGGAACATCTCTATTTGTGAGATTGAGGTCAGGTTGTATGTAGTTTCCTACCATGTAAAGGAGAGCAGT
Organism: Jaculus jaculus; assembly: GCF_020740685.1. Classification (NCBI taxonomy): domain Eukaryota; kingdom Metazoa; phylum Chordata; class Mammalia; order Rodentia; family Dipodidae; genus Jaculus; species Jaculus jaculus. The sequence continues at coordinate 104,051,573 of NC_059112.1, forward strand.
CCGGATTGGCCAGTGGAAAGTTCTGAGAGGTAATTTCCATGTACACTGCCTCTTCCATACAAGCAAAGGCTGTTCTAGTTGACCTAACTTCAGTACTGGACAAAGAGGCTCTGACTACAGTGCTGACCAAGGGGCTACAGCCCTGTGGGCTTGCGTTGAAACATCCTATAGCAGTTTAGCTAGAGGTAAGGTTTCTTTTCTGATTTCAGGGCCAATTTCCCCTAATATAGATGCATTCCCTCTTCTGGAGTCTTAATGTCTACCCTCCACAAACTTCATCTGTCCCGATTGGTGCCATTAGAGGGAGAAGACTAAGCAGCAAAATCAGGGGAACTGTGACTTGGCTTCTGGATTTCAGATGCCATATTCTACATGTTGACCTCTACCAGGGACCACCCTTCCATATGTGATTTATGTAAGACTCACCTCTGTTGTTGACTGGTGCCCAGGCCAGACACAGACCCTCCAGATCCCCATCCTTTGTCTCAGAAGCAGGAATAGAACTGTTTTTCCCTGCTGACCAATCAGGATACAGTGCCTGACACCAAACCTCCCCTTTGCTACTCATCTCAGGAAATGACACTGCTAAGGATCCAATTTCTCAGGCCAGATCATCCTTCACTCCCTCTCCCCTCAATAAAAATCAATCCACCAGCCAGCTCTGTGTGAATGACATTTTTAAAACTATGTAATTGTGAATTTATTTATTGTTTTGTCTGTTGATGTGTGTGTGGTATGTGTGCCTATTTGTTTGCCTGTTTGTATGTGGGTATGTGTGTGTGTGCGCGCGCATGCACACAGAGATATGTGCGTGTGTATGTGTGGAAGCCAGAGAATAACACCGGTATCATTGTATTCAGCCACTCTCCACATTATTCTTTAGACAGGGTTTCTCACTGAACTTAGAGCTCACTGATTTGGCTCAGCTAGCTATCCAGCAAGCCCCAGGTATCCTATATCTTCGCCTCCCCAGGGCTGGGATTGCAGACGTATAATCCCATGCCATGCCCAGCATTTTACATAGGTATTGGGGATCCGCAACTTTACCCACTGAGACATCTCCCCAGCCTCTGCATGGTATTTAAACTACATCCAGAATACATCTATATCTAATCACCTCTACTACAGTTACTCAGTTCCTTATTTACCATTTATGCTGCTACAAATGCTCTGCCTCCATAATGGCCAATTCTCTAGAAGCTAGTCATCTTTCCAAAACATGAAATTAAATGGTATGACTCACCTGCCTCTCAGCCTTCAGTACCTTTCCATTACAATCAGAATGAAATCTGGATCTTGCCCTGTGACCACAGAGCACTAATTGGTCTGCCTTTTCCGATGTCATGGGCAGTCACTCTGTCTTAAATGTGGCCAGAGTAAACTCTTAGCTCAGATGGGGCAATCCAGGGTCTTAGTACATGTATTGACTATCCAGTTAACCCCCTTTCTCGAGTTTCCCATCCTTTATAGTATTTAGGGCTCTTAAACAGGAAGACCACAAAGAGAACATTATAAGACCACTCTCTCTATCAGAACTGTCTGCACCACTCTGACATCCTTTCAGTGTTTTAAAAACTCCTTATAGCCCTTACTGATCCTTGAAATTTTATCATAGTTTTATGTTTATTTATTCATGATATATCTTCAGTGAATGAGAACAGGAACTAGTTTTATTTCGTTCACTGATTAGTTCCCAGCACACTCAACAGTGCAGTGTCTGGTTCCTGGTACACCATAGGCGTTCAACTAATGTATGATGTGGATAAATGAGTAGATGGGTGAATATAGAACAGTTTCTAGTAGTAATATTGGTCAACTGGATGGCTGGGTGGATAAGGAGAAGAAGTAAGGTCACTCACAGGTAGACATGTGCCTAAACTGATGAAGATCTGATGGAGAGACAAGGTTGGGTAGCTGGAAGGAAGCCTCTGCTCGCAGTAAGTTGCTCTCAAGCTCTCTACTCACCCCCCTCCACCCCAGGACATTTCAAGTGATGGAGTCCACATTTTCTCATGGAAGAATGGATCCATGTAATGGCAACTGAAGTCATATTCTCAGTGTAGGGTTCTCAGATATCCCTCCCTCTCTTTAATTTTCCTACTGATATGTAAAGGGTAGTTCATATTGAACACCCTTTATTGCCAATCTTTGTGGACCTAGAATACACGCTAAAGTATTCAAGGACCCCTGTTATAACCATGGAAGCAGAAAGCCACATATAAGCCAGACTTGGGAAGCTACAAGTCTCCCAGATTTCTGAGAAGCACCAGAACGTTGGAAAGCTCTCTCGTTCTCTCAAACTCCACTCAGATATCATGCACTCACTCTGTACAAGGTCCTGCTCTTTGGAATATTAGAGTCTAGGGGTCAGTTCAGAATCTTCAGAACAGTGGTGGGTTCCAGGAAGAAGCTTTTCTTCTGGGGCCTGGCAGGCAAGGTTGGGGACTCCTGCCCAGGTACTCCAGCATGGCCCCTGAGCTTTGGGGCATTCTGGGAATAAACGACAGCTGTTCCAATCCAAAGATGTTAGCTTTTTCCTCCCACTTCAGCAAGGTAGAAGTTCATCCCTGAGGCTAATAAAGGCTCAAGTCTCTCCAGGAAAGCATTCTCACATCTTCATAGTTATTACTTTCATCTTCAGTGAACTTCTGTTCTCTTTTTGTTGTTGTTGTTGTTGTTGTTGTTCTGGATGAGGATAGAAAGAGAACAGATTATTCACAAACAGTGGACAATAGCTTTCACCCTTGAATAGATTTGATCCTGGAATATCTGCCTGAGGGTAGAGCTGGAACTTCCAGACATGCTGGTGTGTAGGAGGGTCACTGAGGATGGAGTTCCAATATGTGACAATCCAGTTGTGGGCTAAGAATCAAGAGGCATTGTGGGCTTTAAAAAAGGCGAGGGAGGACATGTGTCAATCACTCTTCAAAATCTCTCCACAACATTGGACCTTCAAAGAACATGATAGGATTTTTTTTTCTTTATTTATTATTATTGTCCAATACCGAATTAGGTATAATTATTTTGTATTTCAAAGAAATTTGGGTTTTATTTTCCTTCCCTTCCTTATTCCCTCTCTTCCCACCACAGCCTCCTTTCCATGTTCATGCTCCATTTTCCTCCTGTTTCTCTCCCTTTCACTACCTCTTTCACTTCCCTCATGGCCTCCTATCTTGACTCCTGGCCCATACTCACTCTCACATCCTCTTATTCACTTATATAAAAGCACTACAAGTTAGGATCCACACATAAGAGAGAACATGCAATCTTTGTCTTTCTGGATCTGGGTTACGTCACTTGGAATAAGCTTTTCCAATTCCACCCATTTTCCTGAAATTTTCATAAATTTTTTTCTTCACAGCTGAGTAAAATGGCACATACCACATTTTCATTATCCAGTCACTGATTAATGGGTTCCTAGGTTGATTCAACTTCCTTGCTAATGTGAATAGTGCAGCATTGAACATGGATATGTAATTGTCTCTGTAGTGGGATATAGGATCCTTTGGTTGTATGTCCAGTTGTAGCAGAGCAGGGTCATATGGCAGTTCCATTTCTAGCTTTTTGAGAAGCCTCTACACTGAGTTCCATATTGACCACACCGGTTTTTAGTCGCACCCACAATGATAAGAGAAAATGGATGGTTTTAACTTAATAACTAGAAGATGTCTGAGAACTTTAGTTTCTACTTGGTCTAGATGATAGTTGTAAAGAGGAGATTAAATCCGGAACAAAGGGGATATGTCACTCAAACATGGCTGAGGCGAGCCAAGGAAGTCAACATTTCTCGAGCATTTTCTGTGTCTCAGACTATGAGCTACTTTCACACACATCATGTGGCTAAATCCTTCCAGCCATAAGAAAGCTCAGATTTTAGGCCCCATTCTGATATCCCACACTCTAAACTATAACATGGGTGCCTCCAACCAAGGGGTCAGTAGATTGATTATGCCATTAAAAAGAAGTCATCATGCTCAGGAAAATGCTCCACAAATCATTAAACCCATGAGTGTGAGGAACTTGCGTTAGATGAACACAGAAGATAATATTTATGTGCCAGTGTATGTTGAGGTGACAGCCTGTGAGACAAGCTATGCTGCTGTTTTTATTTGCCTCCACTCACCAGGTGAAGAGACAGGGCATAGAGAGAAAAGTGACTAGATCCAGAGTCCATCACTGAATTGGGATATGTGCCAGAAAGGGAGTTTCCAGCACATATATTCTAACTGTACCGCAAAACTCTCCGAGGAGAAGGATAAAAGCCTTCTTTTTCTCTTGTATCATTCCCTGCCTGAGCTCCTCTCGGCCCCAGCCTTTCTTTGGAGGAGCTGAGGACCTTCTATTTCCAACACATTTTCCATTAAGCGAAGTGCTACTAAATACCACCATTGCTATGAAACTAATCGGCAATTTGTGGGTTGCCTTTACATCCATGTAGCCCCATTTAGGGGCATAATTATTTCCTAATGAGGAAGCGATTTATACTTAGGACTTGGGACATTTGCTTCTGTCAGGGACATGGCTTTCTGGAATGGTTCAGTTCTTTTCTTTTCCCCCAAGATTCTGCTAGCTAAAGCCAAATGGGCAGACGGCTGAGCAAACTTAATTAACAGACAGATCAGTTCCTGCAAGAGGGAAAATCCTCTCACTTGCCAGTCAAACTTACAGTAAATGCACTGATGAAACCAATTTATGATTTTTTTTTTTTCTTGCAGGACCATGCAGTCCTCTGCTAGCCGTGGAGGAACTGGGGACATTTATCTTCTTCTCAGAGAGTTCTGACAGAATTTGTCAAATTTCACTAAATTAGCACAACTTTATAAAGAACCCCTTAAAAACTAGTTCAAGCACTCCTTGGCAATAAGGATTATAACTCCTCTTTTACATGTAGGGAAACCAAGGGTTAGAAAGCAAGCATGGCTTCCTTAGGGCAATAGAATGAGGTGGACATCCCATAGTCTTACCTTTCTGCTGGAACACACACTATCATTCCACACCCGGCAGACTGCAGGCAAAGACTGCCTCTATGTCTCTAATGCTTTGTACGGTGATGGTGCTGAGAAAATATGTTTAAATAGACAGTAGCAGAAGGCAGAGTCAGGAATTCTAGATTCTTGTACACATTCCGGCCGTGTGATTCTTGGTTACTCACTTGACCTCCTTGAATCTTTAATAGTCATCTCATGCATAACTATAAAACAGGGAAATATTTTAAAGTCCCAATTCTACCTATTTCATTGAGTGATACAGAAGTCTTGCTAACTATTCTATACAATGAATAGCATGGCATTGTAGCTTTTAACTTTTGCATATGTGTGTGGTATGCATGCATGTTTGTTCATTTACACGTATGTATGTGTGGGGGGCGTGTGTGCAGGTAGGCATGTGCATATAGAAGCCAGAGGTCATTGCCATATATCTGTTTCAATGGCTTGGCATCTTATTTTTGGTCTCTCATTGAATCTAGAATGCATTTATTTGGACTCATTAGCTAGCCAGTGAGTCCCAGGATCTCTGTCTCCGTGTCTCCAGCTCTGAGATCACAGGCACACTACCACACTTAGCTTTCATGTGGATGCTATGCCATCATGCTTGGGTAGCAAACACTTTACCTACTGAGCTATATCCCCAATACTTAAACTAGTTTTAATATTGTAACTTAGGAATGATACTCAGGATACATCTAAAGCAAAAACAAATTACTTATGGACACCTAGATCCTTGACTCGAGCTTCAGGGAGGATTAGATAGGGCCTCTCCTTATAGGTAACAATGACCAGGGATTAGAAGTCACAGGACAGAGCTTTCTTCTAAGGAAGCAGATAGAAAAGAAGGTATGATTTGTGCTTCTGCACTGTGCTGGGTCCTGAATTTCTTCTTTTTTATGACAGATAGAAAGAGAGAGAGAGAGAAGGAGAATCGGCATGCCAGGGCCTCTAGCTGCTGCAATCAAACTCCAGACATATGTGCTATCTTCTGCATCTGGCTTATGTGGGTTGTGTGGAGTCAAGCCTGGGTCCTTAGGCTTTGCAGGCAAGTGACTTAAGCACTAACGCATCTCTCCAGCTGTAGGTCCTGAACTTGTATGTCATTATGTGAAAATGAAAAGCTTTCTGCACTGCTTCAGTAAGGTTATGGATAGAAAAGAAGCCCCTCTGTTTTTGCTCCTGAACTCTCCAAAGTAGTCAACATGGTAGAAGTATGTCCTAAGCCTTCTGCACTCTGGCCCAGCAGGAACCTCCACACAGCACGCCTACCTAAGAAGCCAGGAGCCATCCTTGCTATGACTTTCTGCTTGAAAGATTCTCTACTCTCCCTTGAAGAAGTATCCAACTGTCTCCCACTGCCAGCCACCCACTGGCAGGCCAAGGAGTCTCAGAAGTTTGCGCTTTCGTTCTCTCACTGTGTCTCTGTTTTTGCCTGAGGAAGAAAACAGCGGTTCATCTTTTCTTAACCCAGTGGTACTACAGCCAGCCCTGCTTTCTTCTCCCTCCCATTCCTTCCTAAATCAGTAAGAAATCCCAGTTACCACTCAAGAGGCTGGAGACAGAGGCTGGAAGCATATAGTCATTGCTCTTGTCACCTGAGCTGGCCTGGGGTCTGTAATGTCCACAAGAGGCAAGGGAGAGGGATGAATAGCAAGAGAGAGAGAGAGTGGAGGGCAGTCATCACTCATCAGACAGCATACAGATCCCACTCTTTCTCCCTCACCACCAACTTCATTGAAAAATAAGCATGTGGACTTCTTTTGAAAAACTGCTATAAGGGGCTGGAGAGATGGCTTAGCGGTTAAGCGCTTGCCTATGAAGCCTAAGGACCCTGGTTCGAGGCTCGGTTCCCCAGATCCCACGTTAGCCAGATGCACAAGGGGGCGCACGCGTCTGGAGTTCGTTTACAGAGGCTGGAAGCCCTGGCGCGCCCATTCTCTCTCTCTCCCTCTACCTGTCTTTCTCTCTGTGTCTCAAATAAATAAAAAGTTTAAAAAAAAAAAAAGAAAAGAAAAACTGCTATAAGAGTTTACTATCTATGGCTTCCTTACATGCCCAAAGCAATAGGAAGAAGGCAAGGTCCATACTGTTTCATAGACTCAGGGAAGTTTTCATTGATTCCAAGAAGCATAGATATTCTCAGCATAGGCAATGCTGTGACATGAGGGAATTTGAGTGCACATGAGGTTTTCTTTTAAAAAAAAAAAACAAAAAAATTATTTATTTATTTTCAAACAGAGAGAGGTAGACAGAAGACAGACAGACAGAGTTGGCATACCAGGGCCTCTAGGACTGCAAACAAACTTCAGATGCATGTGCTACTTTGTGTATTTGGCTTTATGTGGGTACCAGAGAATTGAACATAGGTCATTAGCTTTGCAGGCAAGCACTTTAACTGCTGAGCCATCTCTACAGCTCCACAAGGGGTTTTGTAACCCAGAGACCCCTAAGTTCACGATTATGGGTTAATCCTCAAGCCAAATTTGACATGTCTCCTGTAGTAGTCAACTTCTCATTGCTAAGACCAAATACCCCACAAAAATCAGGTTAAGGGAGGAAGAGCTTATGTCAGTTTACAGTTCCAAGTCGCAGTCCATCATAGAGGAAAAGGCACGGCAGCAGGAGCTTCAAGCAGTTGGTTACATTCAGCCCACAGTGAGGAAGCAGAGAGTGATGAATGTTGGTGCTTAGACAGGCTCTCCTTTTTAAAATATAGCCCAGGACCCCAGCCCATGGAATGGTGCCTCTCACAAGTAAAGTGGGTCTTCCTACCTCAACCTAACCTACATATCCCTCACAGGTGATTTCTGATTCTGTCAAGTAAACAATCCACATAAACCATCACATCACAATCCTCTCACATGATATTTTTGTGTGGGGGTTGAGTGTGCATGAGAAGATGTGTGTGCACATCATTTTATATGTGTGTGGGTGTGTGGACACAAGAGATCAATGTGGGTGTCTTCTTAAGTCACTCTCCCCCTTTTCTGCGACAGGATCTCAATGAACCCAGAACTCACTGATTCAGCTAGATTGGTTAGTCAACAAGCCCTGTGGAGCCTCGTGTTTCTGTCTCCCCAGCCCTGGGATTGTAAGCATGCAAAGCAGTTCTAGGCCTGGATAATTAATGTGAGTGGATTTACATGGTTGTATAGCAATCACTTCACTTACTGAGTTATTTCCCCAGCATTCCTCCCTTGGTTTTAATAACACAAGCTCTATTATAAGCTGCACTGAGACTGATTTAGAGGAAGAAGGGTTGTTACCACTGGCACTGCCTTCAGGACTGGAAATAATTCGCTGACTTTGGTCCTTTTCATTGTTTGGCCATAATGGATTGTATTAGTAGCTGTTTTAGTCAGGGACAAAATACCCAACCAGAAGCTGTTTGAGGAAAGAAAGGGTTTATTTTCACCTTACCATTTTGAGAGAAGTGTCCATTGTGGCAGGGAAGGCATGAGAGAAACAGGAAGCCTGTGGCACATGTTCATACCAGCAGGAAGAAGTGAAGGAGCAGCAGGCAGGGATGGGCTGGAACACCTCAAGTTCTGCCTCCAGTGACCACTTCCTCCAGCAAGGCTTCATATCCTGAGGTTCCACAGCCTTCCCAAGTGTTCAAACACATGGGTCTCAGGGCATATTTTCCATTCAAAACACCACGGGGATAAAGCTCAGAATCACAATGTCACATTTATTCATCAATGATTGAGTAAAAAATAAATATCAGGGTCATAGCTTTACCTGCCTCATGGAATCCTTGAAGACCCCACCCTAACCCATTCCAAACAAAATCACCTTCTTCCCATTGTAACTAGCACTTCCCTCTCTTCTAGAATTTTCCCTTTCTTGGAGAGCACCTTCTGCCTCCACTTTGCAACCCAAAGTCCCGTCAGTCATGATGACTCCTCCCTCTCCTTCCTTCTCCCAGTTTTGGTTAATTTCCAAGCTGCATCCTCCTCCATGCCTCTATACTCCACCTTCCCCACAGTTGATGTTCATTGCTTGTCTTCTCCTACATGAATTATTGTGACAGTCTAATAACAGGTCTCCCTGCCTCCGATATTGACTCACCTTTAATTTTTCTCCATGCACCTGACAGGGTTGATGGTTCTAAAATAAAATTCTGACCATGTCATCACCCAGAAAAAAAGCCATCTGACAGCTCGCTATTGGCTTGAGGGTAAAGACAAAACCCTTTGTTCCTGACAGACACTTCCTGGTCTGTTCTTTCTAACCTTGACTCAGTCTTCCACTCTCCAAACAGGCACATAGATGCCAACCCAGCCATAAGAAAACCTCACCATCAGCTGGGGATGGTGGTGCATACCTTTAATCCCAGCACTCAAGAGGCAGAGGTAAGAGGATTGTCATGAATTTGAGGTCACCCTGAGACTACGTAGTGATTTCCAGGTCAGCCCTGCCTAGAGAGAGAGAGAGAGACTGTAACTTGGCGGGGGGGTACTTCACCATCTCTTAAAGTTGTCTCTTTTTTATTTATTTATTTTTTAAAATTTTTTTTGTTCATTTTTTATTTATTTATTTGAGAGTGGCAGATAGAGAGAAAGAGACAGAGAGAGAGAGATTGAGAACGGGCGCGCCAGGGCTTCCAGCCACTGCAAACGAACTCCAGATGCGTGCGCCCCCTTGTGCATCTGGCTAACGTGGGTCCTGGGGAACCGAGCCTCGAATCGGGGTCCTTAGGCTTCACAGGCAAGCACTTAACCACAAAGCCATCTCTCCAGCCCTGTCTCTTTTTTTTTTTTTTTTTTAATTTTTTTTATTTATTTATTTATTTGAGAGCGACAGACACAGAGAGAAAGACAGATAGAGGGGGAGAGAGAGAATGGGCGCGCCAGGGCTTCCAGCCTCTGCAAATGAACTCCAGACGCGTGCGCCCCCTTGTGCATCTGGCTAACGTGGGACCTGGGGAACCGAGCCTCGAACTGGGGTCCTTAGGCTTCACAGGCAAGCGTTTAACCGCTAAGCCATCTCTCCAGCCCCAGCCCTGTCTCTTTTTTAAACTCTTTTTATTCAGTTATTTATTTCCAAGCAGAGAGAAAGACAGACAGACAGATAGACAGAGAGACAATGGACAAACCAGGGCCTGTAGCCACTGCAAACCAACTCCAGATGTGTGTGCTACCTTGTGCATCTGGCTTACATGGGTCCTGGGGAATGGAACCTGGGTCCTTTTGGCTTCGCAGGCAAACACCTTAATTGCTATGCATCTCCCCAGCCCTTAAATTTGTCTCTTTAACTACTGTTTAATCCCTGTCTCTCTCTTTCTCTCTCAATCTCTCTCTCTCTCTCTCTCTCTCTCTCTCTCTGTCTCTCTCTCTCTCTGTGTGTGTGTGTGTGTGTGTGTGTGTGTGTGTGTGTGTGTGTGTGTGTGTGTGTGACATTTGGATGAGTACGGGCATATGTGTACTGGTCAGAGGATAACCTTGGGTTTGGTTCTCACCGTCTTTGAGGTCTTTGAGACAAGTTTCCTGTTGCTGTACATGGTGTATGCCAGACTATTTGGCCTATAAAGGATTATCTTGTCTCCACCTCCCTTCTCATCATAGGAGTGCTAGGATGGCAGAAACATGCTTCCATATCTGATGATCTGATGGGTTCTGAAGATCCAAACCAGGTCATCACACCTACACAGCAAATGCGGTTACCCATGAAAGCGTCTCCCAAACCCTGTCTCCTCTTCTTCATGAAGATTCAGTAGAGTCATCTTTTTTCTTTTTTGATGCTGGCCTCCCACATCATCTCTGGAAATTCTGTGTTTCCCCTAAACAGATTTTGTGACAACCTCTTCCGAGCCCTCTCCGCCTGCCCCCTGAAACTTTTGGAATTCCTCCTGGATGTGGCCACCAAATACTTTGTATGATTCCCCTACTGTGAACTTCCTTTTCAAGATAGCGGTCTGCATGAGGTGCAGGGAAAAATTAGAGAAAATTTAAAAGTCACTGGGATACCTGTCCCAGTTGTGGATGAGTGCCCTGGAGACAGGATGCCAGATTTGTATCGTGTCAATTTCCTTGTGAGAGTAGCCACAAGAGGTATTTTCAAAGATCCGAGGGGAGCAAGCTGTCTCTTTTTTGTTTATATTTAGAAGAGTAGGGCAGAGTTTTCTGCAGTGTGCCCCACCTCGGCCCCCAGCCACACGCACACTACTTGTTCACCCGATGGCGTGTGCCTCTACTGTCACACCTCCAACATCTCGCAGATCCTCCTTCAGCTTCTCCAACTTTTGTCAGTTGAGCTTCATGACAAAGAGTAACAGAATTCATGGCGGAACACCCAGTTCAACGGAGTTGGGGGCCATGAGAACTGATGTGGGCTTTGGCCCCCTCAGTGAATTCCAGATCATTTTCATGGATTCCTGGTGCTCTGGCTCTCCCCTCTCCTTTACATCAACCTATTTTGCCCTGTGGAGTTCAAACTTTAGTACTGGACATGAAGACAATGGCTGTATATGCACTGTAGCAGACAGCTTCAGGTTCGTTGAGATGAACTTTCAGACCAGACACAGTTATGGAGGAAGGGATATTTATTGAAACTTACAGATCCAGAGGAAGTTCCATAAATGGCAGAAGAAGCTGGCCTGCCTTCGCAGGACCAAGCAGAGAGAGAGAAAGAGAAGCACAAGCCAAAAAGCCAAAAGCCACACAACACACTTCAGGAACTCCTGCTAGGTACACTTTGCATATCTTTAGACTGAAATTTGAAACCCACCACCACACCTTAAGATCCACCCAGTGACACTGCCTCCAGCCAGTTGGCTACAGATGCAAACTACAAACAATAAAGAACTGAATATATTGGGGGCCATCTATTCAAACCACCACATGCACCATGTAACCAGCTCCCATAATTGTATGAGGCCAAATCCCTGTAACAAATTTGCCCATCTATGTATCTATCAATATATCTTCTACAACTTATCTATTTTTATCTATGGATCTACCATCTATGTATTTATCTTCTATCATCTATCTATCTATTAAGTTTCAATCTATCAATCAATCATCTACCATTTCTATACCATATACTTTTGACTAGTATAGTACTGGGTACCTAAAATGACATGAATATGTACATTAATTATCTATTACTAAATGATAAATGACCTCAAAACTCAGCTTCAAACAATGTGTCATCTTGAAATTGGTTGGGAATTCAAAAGATTCTTTGCTCTAAATGGTTATTCCAGGATCTTTTTTGAGTTCACATGTTGACTTGGATTTCTGTCAGGATTTCTCATGAGTTCACACTCATGTTGACCTGTATTTCTGCCAGGATCTCTCAGTAGTTCACACTCATGTTGACTAAGATTTCTGTCAGGATCTCTCAGGAGTTCACACTCATGTCGACTTTGATTTCTGTCAGGATCTCTCATGAGGTCACACTCATGTCGACTTGGATTTCTGTCAGGATCTCTCATGATGTCATGCTCATGTTGACTAGGATTTCTGTCAGGATCTCTCATGAGATCACAGCCATGTTGACTTAGATTTCTGTCAAGCCTCAGGTCTTTACCACATAGCTTCTCCAAAGGCCTTGCTGAGAAGGCTGAGCACATAGCATCTGATTTGTCTGTGTATCGAGGAAGAAAAGAAGGAGAAGGAAGAGGATATAATATCTTTAGAACAACCTCAAAGTTAAAACACCATCTTTCCCACCATACTCTATTCAAAATATGTGAATATTTAGTATGGCCCTCACTCAAGGAGAAAAATTGCATATTACCTCATAAATGAAGAGAAATTAAAAAGTTTATAAACAGGGGCTGGAGGGTTTAGCAGTTAAGGCTCTTGCCTGCAAAGCCAAAGGACCCAGGTTTGATTCCTCAGGACGCACTTAAAGCCAGATTAACAAGGTGGCACATGTTTCTGGAGTTTATTTGTAGTGGCTGAGGGTCCTGATGCATCCATTCTCTCTCTTCATCTGCCTCTTTCTTTCTCTCTCTCAAATAAAATAAGTAAATAATTTTTAAAAAATGTTTGTGAGTGTATTTTTGAATCACCACATAATAAGAGAACTGCACCCAGGATCAAGAGAGGATCAAATCTTTCCAGTATCATTTATACAAGATTATTCATTATTTTTCTGTTTCTCATTTTGCTGCATAGTTCTTGTAACCATCCAGCTCTGATTTCATAAATGTAAATATTTATTTAATTTCTGTCCAAAATTTGCAATATTTTCATTGCCTGTAGACATTTTTCTCCTCTTTTTCTCTCACTTTTCTTTCTTCCTTTCCTTGTTCTTTTGATATTTCCTAAATATGTATCTACACACTAATAATTATAGTAAGATGAATCTCTCTCCTGTAAACATCAAGCTGAACTTAAGCCCAGTGAAGGCATGGCTGTTGAAGGAATCCCTGTTCATTAACTCATCCATCCATCTATTACCGAACCATTCAGCGTACATTGAGATCAAACCCTCTACTGGACTGTGAAAAATATAAACATCAATAAAATCCAGTCTTCTATCATTCATAAACTCTCATATTATTTAAATATCAATTAGTTTGTCCTGTGAGGTCTCCAGAAGTGTCAGTGAAAAGTTCACCACAAGCTCTTAAGAAGCTCCATTTCCTTCTTACTGTGGTGCCTTCCTGAATTGCTGACTCACAAACTTGGTAGGGTGGGCCAGGTGCTCTTGGGATGAATTCCACTGTCAGAGTCAGGGTGTTTTCCCTTGGGGCATCCACAGTGCTACATCTTCCAGGGGCAAGCTTTGTGAGATGGGACAACTCAAGGTGAGACACTTCTGAAAGTCAAGGGTGGGTCAGAGTGACTTTCTCCTCCAGTCTCTGCTCTTGTCTGGCCTTGTGACATCTACGAGGAGTGCATCAAGGGGAAGGTGACGCATGCTCCACTGCATCTCCTCCTGCCATACTCTGTGGTTATTTTTGGAAGAGGTGTCCTAGATTTACTCACATCACAAACAAACGTTGTCACTTGAAAGCCGTTGGGGGAGGGAGAACGGGGTTTTCAAGTTGAAGTGCCTTGTGTAACCCTGCTTGATAAGCAGGTCTTTCCTCCGTCTTCCCACTGGTGATGTCCAGCTGAGGTTAGGCAAGCTCCTGTGCCGAGAAGCTCACCCTTCTCGAAGCTGCTCCTACCACGGTGGGTCAGCTGAGAAGAAACCCAAATCTCTCTAACTTCTACCCATTCTCTTCACCATATCTTTTTCATTCCCCTAGAACAACATCAGTTCCCTTTCAACAGCAACATCAGCAGCAGTAATGAGGACAAGCAAACTAAACACTCACAGTAGCCATACTATGGAATCAGCCTAGGCCCTCAACAGAAAGGATGAAAAAAAAGATGAGATGCACACATAATTGGTATTATTCAGGCATAAAGAAGAATATAATTATGCCATTTGAAGGAAAATGAATGGAACTAAAGATCATCATGCTAATCAAAATAAGCTAATACCACAAAATAAGTATCATGTGTTTTATTTCCCATATGAACTCTAGTGGACAAGAACTTGAGATAAAGGGAGGACTTTCAATGGTATGGAAGGAGAAAGGAGGGACAAGAAAGGATAATAGATTGGTGAATAGGATCAAAGTACATTATATACATGTGTGAAGATGTCACAATGAAACTTTAATTTTTTTTATTTTTATTTATTTTAGAGTGACACACAGACAGAGAAAGAGGCAGATAGATAGAGAGAGAATGGGTGCCCCAGGGCCTCCAGTCACTGCAAACAAACTCCATATGTATGTGCCACCTTGTGCATCTGGGTTACATGGGTTCTGTGGAATTGAGCCTTGAACCGGGGTCCTTAGGCTTCACAGGCAAATGCTACACTGCTAAGCCATCTCTCCAGCCCACAATGAAACATTTTTGCTTTGCACAATTAATATGCACCAATTTACAAGAACATTTTAAAATTGATTTTTAAAGTTAGAATGCAAAGTAATGGGTTTCATTTTGGCATTTTCATAGATATATGTAATTATACTTTGTCCTTTTTCATGTCCCTTCCCCAGTGGCCTCACCCCAAAACTGCCCTCCTTTCTGTTTTAATGTTATAGACATTCCATTAACCTTCTTTCCTTCCCACCTTCCTTACAATGTCTTCCTTTCCTCTCATGGCCTTTATATTTTCATGACTGATGTGCATAAACATACATGCAAATACATACAGAGATTCCTTTTATGAGAGGAAACATGATGCTGCAGTTACTTTCTCATTACTGGAACAAAAGACCTGATCAAAATTAGCCTATGGGAGTAAAGGGCTTATATTGACTTATAGTATTCAGCATGGCATAGAAAAGCATGGCAGGGAAAGGCTAGGCATCACATCTTGTCATATTAGCTGGCAGGAAGCAGCAAGAGTGAGCTGGCCAGCACTGGCAAGCTAGCCCTTAAGGTCTGCCTCCAGTAACACACCTCCTCCAGCAAGGCTCCATGTTCCAAACGGTTCACCACTTTTCTAAACTACTACCAGCTGGAGACCAAATGTTCAAAGCACGTGAGGCCATGAGGGGCATTTCACAGTGAAACCATTATGCATGAAGTATTTGTCTTTGTAAGTACAGTTTACTTTGCTTAACATAATTGCTGGCCTGGCCCCTGAGATATGATTGGCAGTTCAGCTGTCGGACATAAGCAGGGCCCTGGGTTAAAGCAAACCTAGCTGTCTGACACATAATGATCTCCAGTCTCATACATTTCTCTGTAAACATCACGGTTTCATTTTTCATTATGGCTGAAAAAAATCATTCTGTTTCTTAGATATTGTGAATGGGACCTCAATAAAAAAGGATGTGCAAATATCTCTGTGCTATGTTAACATGAGTCATTCAGGTATATACCCAAAAGTAATATAGTTGGCTCATACAGTAGTTCTATTTTGAGAAAAACTAACATTTCTGAAAGACTGTGTAGGGCATAGCACTGGGTGCTTTAGTCTCATTGCTATAACAACCCATCACTTAAATATTATACATTTTATAACTATTCCACACTTTTTAATTGTGGAAACATTGATTTGCATTTATTTGGTGATCATTTACATTATAGCAACCCTTTCCACTAAACTGTAAACTCCCTAAGGATGGAGCCATGGACATCACCTTACCATTTTTAATCATTTTGATGTTTCTAGGCCAGTTTGAGATGTTTCTAGGAGCCCAATAAGTACTTATTGGATAAATAAATGCATGCTGTTAAATGCAGGAAATGTGTCTTGAGGCTAACAATGGTTGTTTTATCTTTCTACTTATCTACCGACCTTCAAGGTTAGGTACAGTCTGCCTTCATGGTTGTTTATTCATTAACTTTCCAACAGGTATTCCCAGTTCTGTATGAAGAGGAAAGATACTGGTTTTGAGTATGTAAGTGTAAGGTTCAAATCCAAGATTTACTAACTTTTTCCCTTTGGGTCTTCAAATTAGTCCTTTAACTTCTCTGAGCAGAGGATTGAATGTTCTGGGAATGAGTAGAAAGTATTAACGAGTTATTGTATGAATTAAATATGGTATGTGTGAGATAGCTGTGCCATACCAACATGGATCATCCCATTGAGATCATTCCATAAAGTCCTGAAGTGGACATATCACTTCCACCATGTTGTATATGAGGCCATAGAGTGCTAGAAAAATAAAGTGTCATCACATCATACAGAAAAAGGAAAAGACCATGTTTCAGCCCAAGCTGTGTTGACCAAGGCCTCAGGTCTTAAAGCCACCTCTACTCTACCTCATGGCCAACATTTGAGAAGTGCCTGGTACAGGTCATGTGTTGGAAGTATTGACTGAAGGATGGCAAAGTTAAGTAAGACTTACAGAAGCAAGGCTTGGATAATCCTCTGTAATGTACAAATACATTCATTCTCATTCTTTCTCCTGAAGCTTTCCTCAAACACCCACTGACATCATCGCAAGATTATCTACTGACATCATCAACTACTCAATAATAATCAGGAACTAATCAAGAAAGAGATTATATAAGAATAGCTTTTATTTTCTTCACACCACTGGCTAATATTGTCCCTATCTTCAGAATCTAATCAGAATTCTTGCTGATTTGAAAGCAAATATAATAACAGTAAGAACACCACTTATTAGCATGCAGTTTAGAAAAGTGGATCATCCCAAATTGTCTATTTTTTTTCCACATGAGAAGTTTAGAGATTGCTCAAACAAGCCAGATATTACTTGGAGGCAGGAAAGGGGAGGAATATCTGAAATCGAGAAACCCCACAGAGAGTTATCAATGGTCTGCCTTTTGTTGCTGGGGACTTGGAATGAGATTAGGCAGGGACGTGGCAGGAATCACGTAGTTGAAGACACAGGCTGGGAAACTAAAAAGGGTCTAGGAGGAAAGAGGGCCACCAAGCCTGATCCTGTATACAGTGACCTTGAGATTGAGCAAAGTATTAACACACGTCATTGTTAACTTCTGTGGCAACCTTGGGCTTGCAGTTACCTTCTCATTGCCGGGACAAAAAGCCTCACCCAAAACAGCTAATGGGACAGAAGGGTTTATTTCAGGCTTAGAATTTGGAGGGGGAAGTTCCATCATGGCTTGAAAGAGCAAAGGCTGGGCATCACATCTAGTCACAGCTTCTGGGGGTGGGGTAGCATCAAGAGTGAGCTGAGCCCTGGCAGAGGGCCTTGGGCTGGGATTTAACACCCACCCCAAAGCAGCCCTTGGCAACACACCTCCTTCAGCAAGGCTCCACCTCCCAAACCGCCACTACTGGGGGACCAAGTATTCAAGAACACGTTAGGCCCTGGGAGGCAGCTCATTCAAACCACTACACTTGGCATACTAGATGGCCTTATATTATAAATAACTGAAGTAGGCTCAGAGAGGTAGGATAACTTGCCCAAAGTTACGACATATATAAATTGTATAGGTGGAATCCAAATAATTATGTCTTCTAGCTTCCTGTGCATAGTATGAGCTGGCGTGCATGTATGCGTGCTTGCGTGTGTGTGTGTGCGTGCAGGTATTTAATTTTAGGGCACATATAGCTCAATATCCTTTTTCTAAACTATTCTTTCTCCTTAAAAAAAAATCTTTGTGTGTGCCTCTCTCTCCCCAGTGTATGTGCATGTCTCAGTGTAGGTGGAGGGGGTCAGAAGTCAAGCTTGAGTGTCATCCTCACCTTCCACCTTGTCTAAGCAGGTCATTTGCTGTTTGCCAGGCATCCTCCAGGCTAGCTGGCCCGCATGCTTCCGTCCCCACCTCCCATCTAGCTTTAGGAAAGGAGGGATTTCAAATGCTTGTGCGACTCTGCCCAGCTTCACAAGGGGGGTATCCACAGTCAGGCCTTCACACTTGTGCCGCGAGTGTGTTTCCCCAACCCTCTTTCTCCTTTGATTCTCTCCTCAGTCTCACAGCATTCCATTCAATGCAATCTTTAAGCTGACAACTCAAAAATGCACATTTGCAGGGGTAGAGAGATGTCTCGGCAGTTAAGACACTTTTCTGCAAAGCCAAATGACCCAGGATCTATTCCCCGGTACCCACATAAACTCAGATGCATGGAGTGAAGCTCATTTACAGCACCTACAGAGCCTAGCATGCCCATTCTTTCCCTCTCTCTCTCTGTCTCTCTTTCTCTCTCTTACTCTGCTTGCAAGTAAAAATAAATAAGTGAAAATAAATAGTGTAAATTTCTAGTCATGACCTCCCTTGTGGGCTGTAGACCCCCAGTGCTCCTTTGCCTATTTGATATTTCCACTGAGATATCCAGCAGTAATCTGTTGCCTTAACACTCCCTAAAATAAAACCTGGATTTCATACCCAAGCCTTTTTATTCATCCCACAGCCTTCCATATTGTGGAGGGAGTCTGAAGGGCATCATCTTCTTAGCTCAAGACAGAGTGGGTGACGGGGTGGGTACTCTTCCAACCTTATTCTCTCAGTCTCATACATACCGATTGCATGGCTCCCACGTGCCTGCCTGTCTCCATCTTCTCCATCACATTTATAGCCAGGTTGCTCCTGCCATCCCTCTGTATGGATATCCAGCTTCCCCAAGTAAAGTACAAGGCCCTGTGCTCCTAGCTCTGCCTGGGTGAGTGCTCTTTTCATGATGCTTCGTTGCCCGTGCATGCCCTGGGCCAGCACCCAACCTTCACTGACCTCCTCCCTAAGATCCTTCCTTTCTGTTTCCTCTACTGAGTCAGGCCCACCTTTGTCCTCTAGATGTCAAAGTAAAAGCTTCCTTTACTACGAGACCCCTGGCACACCCATTACATTTTTTTCTGCTTTATCCTTTGGTAATTTTGTATTTTTAAAACTTTATTAAAATTTTACATAATCCCGCCCACCATCTTCCTTTGTCTCTTCCTCCCCCATCCTCCTTCACTGAACTCCCCCTTCTTTCCAATTATCTCTTCTTCGGTTTTGATGTCTTTTTTTTTTTTTTTTTTTATTTTGCCGACCTCCATTACCTATGGATGCAGTGTTGTGCAGGTAACTGCAGCTGCTGCATGATCATGGATGCAGCAAACACTTTATGTCGGGGAGACGGAGTTCCAAAGCACTCCCCTTATCCTTTGGCTCTTACATTCCTTCCACCATCATTTCTGCTATAGTCCCTGAGCCAGTGGACAGTGTGACAAGGATGTCTCATTTAGTGCTAAACACTCAACTGTCACTTCCTCTCTGCACTTTGATGAGCTGGGAGTCTCCCAGCAATAACCTCCATCTGAAAAGAGAAGCTCCTCTACTTTGGTTCTTTTTCACTCACTGAGTAGTCTTCATTTTGTTTGGATCTGAAATGTCTCCCACAGGCTCAAGTAATTGAACACCTGGTCCTCAGTTGGTGGCACGGTTTGGGAGCCTTGCTGTAGGAGGTGAGTCACTAGGAATAGACCCTTGAAGGTTAGAGTCTGTAACAGACAGCATCAGTGGCTGGGATGAACTTTCAAACCAGGCACAGTCATGGGAGGAAGGGACTTATTGAAGCTTATAGATTGAGGGGGAAGTTCCACAATTCCGAAGAAACTGGCCCACATTCACAGGTCCATGCTGAGAGAAATGACACCACCTTCACCACAAGCAAGCACACTCCAGGTACTCCAGGCAAAGCTCCAAGCAATTTGCATATCTTTAGACTGGAATTCCCCAAACACACCTTAGGACTGGACCCTAGGGTCTGCCCACAGTGACACCTCCTCCTGCCTGAGGGCTAGAGATCTAAGTTACAAGCTTTAGCAAACTCCTTAATGTATTCAGACTACCACAGAGTTCAGTCATGTTTTTGACCCATTCTCTCTTCCTGAACCACCAAGGTATGGGAAGAAACAAGTCAAGCCCCTACCAAACACAGAGGGATGGAGCCACTCCACCATGCTTACCTTGCCCTCACAAACCATGCCCTCTGAAATCATGAGTCCAACTTAGCCCTGCTTCCCCTAAGCTGCTTCTATCAGGGATTTTGTCACAATAAGAAAAGTAGTGAATACACTCTTTCTTACAACACCCAATGCAGTAGGCACAGTTCTCTCTATTTTTGTTGTTGTTGAGGAAAACCAAAATATAGAGAAAAAAAGCTAAGGGTTGTAGAAACCAGACTTCTACCCAAATTGTCCGCATTCCTGAGCGTATACCTGCTCACTGCGCTCTCAGGCCTGGCCCTCTATGATGCCTATCCGGTGCTGGTGCGCAGTACTTGTGCAGTCGGACAGTGCTCTCTCTTTCCTCGGGTCCCTCACTCTGTAGGTCACAGCATCTGTGAGTGTGTACCTAGTCTCTGTCCATCTCTCCTGCGCTGATGAAAAGAATGGGGGAATCCTTCAAATTAGTTCACACTGTTTTTATAATCAAGAGTTTCTGCCCAGCCCCTTCCTTCTGTTTACTAAGCAACTCTGCAGCCTGCCCGCAGGTCCTTCTTTGAGATTGCCTTTCTTTTCTTTAATGTACTTCCTTCCTGGACCTTAGACAGCGTTGTCTAGCTCCCAGTCCTTTCTTGTATGCTAAATGTTCAATTTGGAGCTCAGTTCCCACTGCATGAAGCTTTTTGCACAGAAAGTATCTAAATTCAGATTGGAACAATAACAATCAAATGGGCCCTGACTGCGCAGGACGGTGAGCCCTATAATGGGCTGGTGCTCAGCGGAACCTCCCACGTAACTGCCTTGACCCTGAGGCCCAGCCCACCACAGGTCCCAGACTATTGCCAAAATGGCCCATTGTTTACCTCATATCCACATCTTTGAGGTCAGCTGTGACATGCAAAAATAATAGATTATGCTGGGCGTGGTGGCGCACACCTTTAATCTCAGCACTTGGGAGGCAGAAGTAAGAGGATCGCCATGAGTTGGAGGCCACCCTGAGATGACATAGTGAATTCCAGGTCAGCCTGGACCAGAGTGAGACCCTACCTCAAAAATCCAAAACAAAACCAAAACAAAAGCCCAAAAATAGATTGTGCCAGTTTGGGTCATTCTAGGATTCTAGGTTTAGTGACCTCAGGACACGAACATCTGATGGACAGTTCCTGCCCAAAGAACAAGAGAGAGGAATCTCACATTCAGATGCTTGCCACTCGATCTTCCTCTTCCTTTTCTTCTCTTCCTCCTCCACCACCTCTTCATCTACCTCCTCTTCTCTTCTATTTTTCCACTCTCAATCCCTCTCTTTCTCTCACTTTCTTTCCTTCTTTCCTTCCCCTCATTGATATTTACGGTTGGTGAGCCAATCACTATAGCCAATGTGGAAACTTTATGGTAAGTGAAAGTATTCACAGTCTCTGATCGTGCGTCCCCATCCTCATGGAGCTGACATTCTAATGAACCAGACACAACATGTCACTAAACTACTCAGAATTGAAAACTTCTGAATGTCACAGAATGGACAGTAGCAAAGGAACACGATCCAGCTCAGGACGCTTAAAAAAAAAAAAAAAAAAAAAAAAACAATTACCTATGATGAAAGGAAAACTGAGCAAGAGTTACCCAGCCGAAGAGGACTGGAGCAGAGCATGTTGGGTAGGTGGAAGAGCCCAGGTCAAGGCCCTGTGGAAGCTAACAAGTTCAAGAAAGGGAAAGAAGGACATGTGACTGGAATGAACAACTGCTCCCAAACACCACTCCCTGCCCCAGTCTATCCATAGCACACATACACAGTCGCAAAAGGAGTGCTGTTCACATAGACCTGCTGGAAAACTCTGGGATGTTGGTAGTAATCCTATAACCTTGATGATGATTACGGTTTGAATCCAAAATGTTTCCAGTGGAAACACAGCCCTATTAATGACCATCATCTAGAAACTATATTCCCATATGGCATATCTCCAATGTCCTAAGAAGAAGAAAAAAAAGGAATATACTGGGCAAAGTCATCTGTGTTGGGCATTTGAACTATACCCACCACGAGGTACGGGGAATGAAAACAAAATATATCATACATGGGCTGGAGAGATGGCTTAGCGGTTAAGCGCTTGCCTGTGAAGCCTAAGGACCCCGGTTCGAGGCTTGGTTCCCCAGGTCCCACGTTAGCCAGATGCACAAGGGGGTGCACGCGTCTGGAGTTCGTTTGCAGAGGCTGGAAGCCCTGGCGCGCCCATTCTTTCTCTCCCTCTATCTGTCTTTCTCTCTGTGTCTGTCGCTCTCAAATAAATAAATAAATAAATAAAATATATATATCATACAACCAGGGTAAAAATTCCATTTGACCTCATGTCCATCACACATAGCAGCCTCTGTATTCCCAAGGATATGTTCTAAGACTTCCAGATAGTACCAAATTACATACCTGTTTATACTATGTGCCTGCGACATGGCCACAAATTACCATGTTTTATGTCAGGTACCCTTTGCATCAGTCCTTTAATGCCTTGGGGTCCTTATTAAGTAAAACAAGGGTTGCTAGAACAGCCAATCTGATAACTGAGCTAGCCCCCGAGGAACTGAAGAATAGGTAGCATGTGCAAGGTAGGCTTGATTCTCAAAGACATGACTTGTGTCTGGGTGGGACCGAGTGAGTGGTGTGAGATTTTTATTGTGCTGCCCAGGATGGCGCACAACTGAGCACTTACCAGTGCTTTATTTTGGGAATTTAATATATCTGGACCCAGGCTGGCAATAAGTCACTGAAACTCAATTGTGTGTTTTTCTGGGTAAACAGTGGTGATGATCACATGAAATAATTCACAAAAAATGTCTATAGCAATAACTTGGTAGATCACTATTTCATAATTATTACTGTGTTGTTTTAAAATTAGCATCAGTAATTATTTTGACATTTATTGTGTAACAGGCAGGACCTTCTCAGGTCATGCAATAGATGTATAATAAATATGAAATGCATGATCAGGTGAACCTAGGTGTACACTGAGTCAAGCTCTCAGACTCTGTAAGGTATCAATCAAGTTCTTTCCCAAGTTTACCATTCGGATATTGTCACTCTTGGCTTAGACGAGTCAAATTCTTACAGAAAGAACTTAAGGAAACAGACTCTGCCTACTTCACATGTGGGTTTGCTTTGAGCACTGCTGGAGTCCCTGCCCAAGATCTAACTGCCCAAGATCTAACATGCACATGTTTCACACAGATGTAAACACATTATCAGTATGTTACACTTTTTTTGCTCTAGAATGGGAACAAAATTTGATGATATTATTTCAGGCAGAAAACCATGACGACTGTCCCCTGGGACTAATAAAAGTGTAATGATTTGGTAATTGAGCCTGATCGCATCCATTTGCGAAAGGCCATGTCTCCATCACATTATTTTCTAGGGATAATTGTCCTGAGGACATTCTCAGGATCACTTCACACAGGCAAAGCACTACAGGAGGTGGTCAGGAATTCGAGGCATATCTTCTCAGGCATGCTTGCTGCCCAAGGGATGAAGCGTGAAGGTCATCTATCACCCAACAACATGTTCCAGTCTGGATGACCACCGCTTGGACCAGGGACCCCCATCAAAACCCACAAATGACCCCTGGCTGCATGTCTATAGTGGTGTCCAACCTGTGGCCCATAGTGTGCGTGTGTCTGGGGCCCAGGATAGCTAGGAATGCAGCCCAGTACAAATTAGGTTTAAAGTCTCCAACATGTGCAGTAACAAAAATGATTGATTTGCTTTAGATATGAACTGTACTCCACAGGCTCTTGTGTTGTGTTAAGGCATATGTGTCTAGCTGATAGCTCTATTTGGGGAAGTGCTGGACACTTTGAGAGGTTTGGGTATACCTAGCTAGAAGAAGTCACTTTGGGGGAGGGTCCAGGGGAATCTCCCTATTTCTGCCTCCCCGCCTGACTCTCTTTCTCTGGCTCTGCCCCTTCCTCCACTCTCCTTCCTACACAGACATGAAGTGAAAAGGCTCCTTCACCACGTGGCCCACTGCCACAGCGCTCTGCCCAACTACACGGAGTCAAGTGACCGTGGACTAATCCCTCTGTAACTGTAAACCAAAGCAATTCTTTACTGCTAAGGTGATCTTTTAGCTATCTGGGTTACAGCTATAGAGAAGTAATTAATATAAAGCCTGTTTTCTTTGCTGTCAGTTATGGGTGAGTCCAAATCATGGCTCTGCCTCTTTCTTTTAAAAAAAAAATTTATTTATTTATTTGAGAGAAAGAGAGAGAGATTGAGAGAGAGAGAATGGGCATGCCAGGGCCTCCAGCCACTGCAAACTAACTCCAGACACATGTGCCCAGTTGTGTATCTGACTCTTGGGGGTCCTGGAGAGTTGAACTGCGATCCTTTGGCTTCGCAGGAAAACGCCTTAACCGCTAAGCCATCTCTCCAGCCCCTCTCTCTGTCTTTTATGATAGCTATTATATCCCAGACATAATCCAAAGAATTTTCCAAACACCAGGCCATTTAATTTTTCAAACAATCTTAAGAAATAGAAACGGCTCTTAGCCATTTCCTGGATAAGGCATTTGAGTCATAGAGAAACCCGGCTCTCCAGCTAGTAAGTACAGAGCTGGGATTTAAACCAAGCAGGCTGGCTTCCTTCTATGATGATGTTTGTTATACTGGCAATTTTCTCAAGTGAGAAATGTAGTCTTGAAATTAGAGTCATAATGCGATCCAATTTTTATTTTTGAAATACATATAGAATTGCTTTGTGTATATGTACACATGGAAATGAACAAAAAAAACCAGGTCTGGAGATATATGCAGTGTTATTTTCACAGTAGTAATTCTGAGCAGTGGGGTATGTTAGTTTCTACTTCCTCCTTTCTACTTCTTAAAATTGCTGGTTTATTTTTACATAGTGTGTATTATTTTTATAAACAGAAAAGAAGTAAATAAGGTGATTTCCATTTCAGAGAAAGAAAACTAAAGTAGGAGGTAGTCTTGAGGCTTGTCTAAAGGAATCACCTCACACCTGCAGGTGTTGTTTGGGGGTTTTTTGGGTTGCCATCCTCCCGGGTCTTTAGCGATGCTCTGAGTTTCTCTGTGGTCCCAGGTAGGCTCCACAGAGAAATAACTGGACTTATTTCAGGGCTCATTTAAAAAGAGCTTTCATCTGGGCATGTCTGTGACCTTCCTGCCAGGTAATTATTAATTGCTATCTGTCTTGGTATACTCAGGCTGCTACAGCACAGGGCCATAGACTGGGGTAGATTAAGAAGGACCGAGTTTTCCTTTCTTCCCTCACATTATGAGAGGTTCAGAAGCCCAAGATAAATGGCCATCAGAATTTGGTGTCGGGAGGACCTCTGCCTGCCTTGCAGAAGGCTGTGGTGTCCTCGTTTGGCCTTTTCCAGGTGTGAGAAGGCTGGGGAGTGGGGTGGTAAGGAGAACGCTCTCTTGCCTTAAAGATACCAATCCTACCTTGCCAGAGTCTCTCTCTTATGACGTCACTTGGCCTTAATTGCCTCCTAAAGGTGCATCTCCAAATACAGCCTTGCTGGAAGTTTGGGTCTCAACATGGGCTACCTCCTCAAAAAAGTTTTTTTCTTTTTCTTTTTTTAATTTTATTTTTCCCCAAGCTTTCCTACATGTGTATAGTACACATTGAGTGTATCTCCTCATACCCCACCCTCTCTTTCATCACCGCTGCCCCTCCTCGGGGTCCTCTGAAATGGTTTCTCTTCTACTTTTGTGTCATGTATACATGCATGATTTCATGTGCCTGTAAACCTAGGAGCCACAACTGTGAGGAAACATGATATTTGTCTGAGACTGACTTAGTTTTCTTAAGCTGTTTGTCTGTAGTCACATTCATTTTCCTGCAAACAAAGTAATTCGCTCTTCTCTGTAGCTGAGAATATTCCTATGCACCTATGCCTGACCCATTCTTCTGTTGTTGGAAATCGATGCTGGCTTCACTCAGCACTTAGCTCTTATGGGTAGTATTGCAGTAAACATTGATGTGTAAGTGCCTCTGTGGAATGTTGACTGGAGTCCTTTGAGTACATACCCAGGACTGCTATAGCTGGGTCAACGGAAGATCTTGGGGCAGTTTCTGGGGGAGATGCGGCCCATCTCTCCATTGCTTTTGCACATGAGGAGTGGGGCATCCACCCCTTGCCTCTGGTCACTGATGCTACAACCTCATGTCCTGGATGTCTGTAACTAAGGCCCGCAAGCTTCCTGTAAGTCTTGCAAAGAGATATTTTTATTTATTTATTTATTTGAGAGAGAGTCTTTGTGTGTAGGAACAAACCAGGGCTTCTTGTCACTGTAAATGTAAACTCATGTGCCACTTTGCATTTGGGCTTTACATGGGTACTGGGGAATTGCTGGGCCAGCAGGCTTTGCAAACAAACATCTTTAACGGCTGAGCCATCTATCTGCCCTGTCCTCACCTACCTTATAGGTCTTAAAGTGTGTTTAGATAGATATTTTAATAAAGTTGTTTTGGCATTTTCTTCTCTTATAAGGCAAAATACAAATATAATGACGTTTGTTGTCTGATTCAGTTACATTTTCTCAGGAGCTATAGGATGGGGCTCAAATACCTTAAGCTTTGAAGAGAGGCAAGGGTTCTTCTCACTCACTTACTGTGTGTCATGGGTGTTACTTGTCCTCCTGAAGCCTCAATTTTCCTCATCTGTGAAATGGCGAACAAGCTGAGCGCCTCCATGGGGGGAGGCAGAAAGAATGTGAGAGAGGAGGATGGGGAGGAAGGCTACGGAGTGCTGTCTTCTAGAATCCACGTGGCCGCTGCACTCATGAACTCACAGAAGCTGTGGTTTTCAGCACAAGAATGAGCTTATCATTGTCACCACTGATGGAGGCGAGGACACACTAGGCCCAGGCTCCCCAGAGTAGCCGACGGCCGCTAAGGATTCTGGGAGAAGGGAACTCAGATTCATCGCTGGTGTAGCCACTGCTAAGTTGCTCATTTGGCAGCAACTTGCACCCATGATCGCCCAAGCAGCCCTAGTTTAACTCAGTGGTTTTAAAAAAGAGCTAGGCAAGTAAGATAGGGACTGAAGGGGAAGAAGAAGGGTATGAATTGGAAGGGAGGGGGAGAGAAGGTAACGGGGAAATCAAAGTACATTTTATACATTCATGAAAATGTCAAAAATGGTAAAAAAAAAAAATAGTTTTATAAAAAAAAACAAAAGTGATAATGGCAGATATATTGACAGTACATGACACATGATAAGTCCGTAAACACCAGTTCTCTGGGTCCAACTTAGTGGTTAAAGGATCTGAATGATCTCTTATAAGATGATATTTGGCCAAATTCCAAATCTAACTTTGAATGCCAGCTCAAATTTACCAAAACTTAGAGTAGTAACTGACTTGTGGTTTAGTTTCCTTCAGCTCTGCTCGATAGCCTGATTTTACACTATGTGGGGTAGCTTGGGCCTGCTCCTCCATCCCAGTAAATCTCTAGTCCCCTTTGTTCGTGAGAACATTAATCACCTCCTTGAAGGAGAGGTTTAAGGATTAAAGTTAGTCACATGCCTTTTAACAATGGTTTCACATATGTTTATCTTTAGTTACTGTTTTCTTACCTTTTCCTTTCAGAATTAAACCTCATGTTACTGCTCTAAGAGGAAGAGTATAGCCACCTTTTATAGTAGCAGATGTCAATTGCAGGAGATAGGCATTACAAAAGAACAATGAAAATAAAGTGATGCTATTTAAAATCTGGGCAACGAAAGTTACCTGCTGGAGGCTCTAAATTTGAAGTGTGTTTCTTAGTGTTCAAAAAAAAATGACAATTAGTTAAGTGGTAAAATAGAAAACTTCAAGTTTCTCTCTTCCAACTTGGAAGGTACCAGGGAAGAGCCATGAGAGAGACGAGAAATGTAAGGGCCCCTCTGGGCCCTAACCTTGGATCTGTGAGAATGCCATTGATGAGAACCTCGAGGAGAAGGGAGCAGGAAGGACTGATGCAAAATGCTGAATCTGGATATGACATGGCCATTACACTCATGTGTCCACAACACCTCTGGGTTTTAGCATGAGACTGAGCCTGTAAAAACCGCACCATTGATGGGGGAAGGAACTGTGAGACCCCAGATATCCCAGACCCACTAATGGTAGCTCATGGCTTCTGAAAGAGGGGAATCAGGTTCATCAGTGGTATAGCCACTGGTTGCCCATTGCAGTATATAACCCCCCGCCCATGATCATGTAAGCGACACTAATTTAACTCACTGAGTGAAACAAAATACATAAAATATGGAGATTAATGGTAAAGGAGAAGAGTGTTAATTGGAAGGAAGGAGGCTAAGAGAGAGCAGATAAAGGATAGCAGATGGATTAGGGAACAAGATCAAATGACATATACAAAAAATACACCATATCGTGTATGAAATGCCAAAATGCAAAAAAAAAAAAAAAAAAAAAAAGGAAAGTGGTGAAATAGAAGCTACAGGTATCCTCTCCTCTAATGTTAGGGGCTAGCCCAGTCTAGCCATACTGAGAAGGAAAAGCAATCGTTACTCTATAGAAGGAATGGACCAGGGGAGAGATGTGAGAGACTAAAGATTTAAAGGCCCTTCCATGTCTTAAACTCAGATCTGTGGTAGCCCTGTGGGAAGATAAAAATCGGTTCAGTCTCATGTGAGGAAACAGTAGCTTGGAGGAGGAGGGGCCCAGGGTTCATGGGCATAAGTGGGGTGGGTGAAAGGTTCCAGCTGTATTTTTTCTTCTCCCAGCCTCTTCTTTGGTGGTGGTTGCCCACCCTGTTTGCTACTGCAGGGCAGACAGGCAGCAATGCCATGTGGTGGTTCCAGGACTTCCTCAGGATAGAACTGTATTAGGTGGAAGTAGAAACGGGTGAAATAGGAATGGAATGGAGAAATGTTGTGAATTAAAAGATGGAAAATGAAAAATAGATATGTTCATAAAGGTGTATGTTTGCATGTGTGTTTGTAAATGGTTGGATTGATGGATGGATATATGGCATGAATGGATGGATGTGTGGGTGCATGAATGGATGATAGTTTACAGATAGATGATAGCTGTGCAGATGACTCTGTGGATGCATAGGTAGATGGATGGATGGATGGATGGATGGATGATGCATGGATTTGTGGATGCATGATTATATCCATGGATGCATAGATGGGTGGATCCATGGATAAGTGGATGAATGGCTTGATGGTAGAATCTGAATGATTTCTTCAGCCCAAGTCTAGCCTTACTGAGAAAGAAAAGCAATAGTTACTCTACAGAAGGAATGGGCCACTTTCAAGAGAAGAAATTTTGGTTCTCTGCATTCAGTTGAGGAGAAATATTTTAAGGGAAGAGAGCTCTGAAACCATCCCAAGGTATGAATGATGGAGTTCTAAGACATGACAGAGAGGCAACCCTGTGAGACACCTAGGTAACTTAGAGAACAAAGTGAGATAGTTTCCTCCTTATATCCCCCATGATTTATTTTGGGTGTCAAATCTGAAAACAGGTTGGTATCCAAAAGAGCCTTAGCATGTCAATCAATCAGCACAGTCAGTATTTCAAATTGGTGCCCCCCAACCCACAAACCTTTGTTCATTTTCCTGAACAATGCCCCAACTCATGTGAGCCCCAGGAATGGAAGTCTGTATTCTTTCTCGTTTCAATGAACCAACATCTTAAAAAACAGATATAAATTTAGAATTTTCAAAGAGATAATGAGCAATTGGTAATAATTACTCAAAGCTATTAGAGTTGGTCCCAGAACAATTAATGTTACTGTTGAATCTTGATAATACCGGAAAGATAATTTAAGCCCAGTGCAAGGATGGCTGCCAAGATGTTCTCAACAATAGGGCTGGATTTTCAAACATACAGATGTAAATTTTTTTCAAGCAGTCCAAATGTAAGAGAATTGAGCTTCGGTGAAATGATGATCTCTTGTAAATTTCCTAGAACATTCAGAGTTGACAGGAAGATGTTTCCAGGGAGGGAACAAACTGGTAAGTCTGACCTGGTTGCTTGGGAACTGGGTGGGGACCCCATATGGAGTGCCAGCTTGCAGAACAATAGAGGGGTCTTGGAGTGTGACTTTCATGGTAGATTCCCATTAGTAACATGCTGTCACAACATAGTGTCCTAAAACAGCAGGTGTGTGTTTCCTTATAGTTCTGGAAATCAGAAGTCCAAAGTCAAGGTACCCACAGCTGGTTCCCTCTAGAAGCTTCCAGAAAAATCAAACCCACACTCCTCATGGTTACTATCAATACTGGCATTCTTATCTGGCTTATACATCACTCCAAACTGTGACATCTCCACATCACTTTCCCCTCCTCATCTTCACTCTTCTTCTACATCATGTCCTCCCCTCTCCTCTTCTCCCCCTTCTCTCTTGTCTTATCCATCTCCTCCTCTTCCCTCCTCTCTCTTCTTTCCTCTTATCTCCCCTTCCTCTTTCACAATACTTCTCAATTTCATTTCTATTTTACCCCTTTCTGCTTCCACCTAATGCAGTTCTATCCGGAGGAAGTCCTGGAACCACCACATGGCATTGCTGTCTCTCTGCCCTGCAGTAGCAAACAGGATGGATAACCACTTCCAAAGAAGTGGCTGGAAGAAGAAGGAGGATAGCTGGAACCTTCTCCCCATCCCACTTGTGCTCATGAACCCTGGAACCTCCTCCTCCAAGCTACTGTTTCCCCACAGTGAGACTGAGCCGATTTTCATCTTCCCACAGGGCTCCCACAGATTTGAGATCTTTAATTATTTTTTAAAAAAATTATTTATTAAAGATAGAGAGGGGGGAGAGAGAGAAGAAGAGAGAGAGAATGGGCATGCCAGAGCCTCTAACCACTGCAAACAGACTCTAGGTACATACGCCATCATGTGCGTCTGGCTTATATGGGATCTGAAGAATCAAACCTGGGTCCCTAGGCTTTGCAGGCAAGCACCTTAAGTGCTAAGCCATCCCACCAGCTCAGGATCTTTAATTCAATCTGCAAAAGATCCCTTTTCCAAATTGGGTACACTCATAGGCCCAAAGAGTGTATGCGTTTGGAATCTACTTCTTTACATGTCCAATAACAATTGGCTCCTAACTCTGGCTTCATCCCTCCTAGACTGCCTAGTCACTCACTCAGCCCCACAGGCAGGCAGGCTTCCTGCCTGTTCCTGAAGCCCACCAATCGTACCCTTCCCTGAGGCTCCTGCTTCCTCCTTGACAGACTCTCCACTTTGCGAGCAATAGCTCAAGGGAGGATTTCCTTCAGCTCATGGTTTCATGGGCTTCAGTCAGTGGTTGTTTGCTGTACTACTGTGAGCCTGTGGTCGGTATATCAAATCAACATGAGAGAAAGGTCTGGTGGGATGTTTAAGAGAGAGGGAGAGACTTCAGGTCAAGATAGCCTTCAAAGGCATGTTCTCAGTGGCCTGGTACAACAAATAAATGAAGTTAGCACCCTCATGATCCAATTACCCCTCGAGAGTATTCCACATATAAGTCCTCTGGGTGACATTGCACAACACTCCTCCTGTAAAATGCTATGTTGCCATCCGGGCCGTGGTTCCCTCTGTCCTGCCCCAAAGTGGCCACCCTACTCTGCTCTGCCATCCTGGTGCTAGGGAGATGGCTCAGTGGTTCAGGGTGCTTCTTGCACAAGTTTGGGGGTGTTAGGTGACCTGAAACAACCTGAGTTTGATTCATTGGCACCCATATAAACAGCTAGTAGTGTTGCCTGTCAGCCCACGCCATGGGGAGCAGAGACGACAGTATCACATGTGGAAATCAGCAGCTATGGGTTCAGAGACTCTAACTCAGGGACAAACAGGTGGGTGAGTAATTCAGGGGTACACTCAACATTCTCCTCTGGCTTTCACAGGCTTGTGCTTGGGGCACTGCATTAGCACATACACATGCGTACCCCATCTGCAAACACCATGCCACAGATGCTATGCACACATACACAAAGAAACAGAAACTGACATCCCATCTTCAGTCTCTCTCCACGAAACAATCAGGTTTTGTCTTATTCATGACATTACCTGGAATAATTGCAGGTATCTGCCTATTTTTTCTTTCCTTTCACTAAATGACAGAGCACCTCTCTGTCTTATTGACCCAAACAAGGTATTCCATGGGCTTAGCAATTTCTATCTCATTATGGATGTCACCCAAGGACATCAGAGTCAGGCTTGTAATGTAATAAATTGCCTGACTTTTAATTCCTTTAAAAAATTATTTATTTGTTTGAGAGAGAGAGAAAGAAGAAAGAATGGGCATGCCAGGGCCTCTTGCCTGTACAAACCAACTCCAGATGCATGTGCCACTTTATGAATCTAGCTTTATAAGGTTTTGAGAATCAAGCCCATAAGTTATGGGACAAAGAACATTCTCTTGTTCACATAAATACTGTGGCATAAAATTGGTGTAAAGTGCATATTTTTCAAGGCAAACTTGTAACCATTGTTGCTGGGAATATAATTAATTAGTCATTATGGAAAACAATGTAAACCATGAAAATAGGACTATATATCATCTAATATCACTCCTAGATATATATATATGTACATATATATGCTTATATATGTATATCTCTTAAAGCCATATTTATATGTACATATATATGCATATATATATAAACATATATATGCATATGTATGTGTGTGTGTGTAAGTAGGTAGATAGATGATAGATAGACAGGCAGACAGATATATGGGGAAGGGTAGGAGTGAAAGGATAGAGAGATCTTAGATCATGGAAACCAGAAGACAATTACAGGAGAGGAATAATTTCTAGTCTTCTATATCTCAGGAGGGTGAACACAGTTTACAACAATGTCATTTGTGAAAACAACAAGAAGGGAGGATTTTGCTTTTTATTTATTTTAAAAAATATTTTATTTACGTATTTATTTGAGAGAGAAAGAGATGTAGACAGAGAGAATGGGCACACCAGGGCCTCCAGCCATTGCAAATGAACTCCAGAGATATGTGCCACCTTGTGCATCTGGTTTACTTGAGCACTGGGGAATTGAACCTGGGTTCTTAGGTTTGTAGGCAAACACCTTAACAATGAAGCCATCTCTGTGGTCTTA
Source organism: Jaculus jaculus (assembly GCF_020740685.1). Classification (NCBI taxonomy): domain Eukaryota; kingdom Metazoa; phylum Chordata; class Mammalia; order Rodentia; family Dipodidae; genus Jaculus; species Jaculus jaculus. Next base: position 104,084,966 of record NC_059112.1, read on the forward strand.
TTTTTATTTTTTAAGGTTTTGTTGTTGTTGTTGTAGGGTCTCACTCCAGTCCAGGCTGACCTGGAATTCACTATGTAGTCTCAGGGTGTCCTCGAACTCATAGCAATTCTCCTACCTAACCCTCTCAAATACTGGAATCAATGGCATGTACAACCATACTGGGTCTCAAATTTTTCCAGCAGAAGGAAGTGCTATGTTGGAAGTGATACAATACTGCTGACCCTGAACTGATGATTACACATGATATACATGGAAGAAACCATTACACCCTTCTCATAAATACATAATTACTGCCATTAAAATAAGATTGAGTAATAAAAATAAGTATATTCTGCAGAGTCTAACTGTCACAACACAGCATCCATTCCAGCTCCCCAAGAATCAGCATGGGCTTCTTTCAGTCCCTCTGCCTATTTGAGGGCTAATTTCTTGCATCTCGGAAGGGACTCTGGGCAATGCTTCCTTTAAGATGAAGAACATGAGGTATTTATAATCTTTATTGTGAGCCTATCATTGCCTTTGTGTGGTGACTGGAATGGTTTTAGCCAGCTTGAGGCCATGAGGTAAGACTGAACACAGAAAAATTTATTGAAATTCAAATAAATAACTTAAAGAAAGATATCCCAGTGGAGTTATAATCTAATATGGCAGTAATCAATGGGAACAGTAAGTCAATATTGAGATGCATTGTAAAGTAGTGAGTGTGTGATGAATTGTAAAGCAGTGAGTGTGTGATAAATTGTAAAGCAGTGAGTGTGTGATGAATTGTAAAGCAGTGAGGGTGTGATGTGTTGTAAAGCAGTGAGTGTGTGATGAATTGTAAAGCAGTGAGGGTGTGATGTGTTGTAAAGCAGTAAGCAGCGTGTGATGCAGCGTGTGACGTGTTGTAGAGTAGTGAATGGGTGATGCAGCTTGTGATGCGTTGTAAAGCCGTGAGCGTGTGATGCAGTATGTGATGCGTTGTAAAGCAGTGAGTGTGTGATATGTTGTAAAGCAGTGAGCGTGTGATGCGTTGTAAACAGTGAGTGTGTGATGTGTTTAAACAGTGAGCATGTGATGTGTTATAAAGCAGTGAGCGTGTGATCTGTTATAAAGCAGTGAGCGTGTGATGCATTGTAAAGCAATGAGTCTAATTAAGACCCAGTATAGCAGGGCCAGAAAGATCAGGAAGGCTGAGTTGAGTGTGGTAAGGTAACAGCAGGTGGCCTTTTAAAATTGGGTAGCTATAGTGCTTCTTTCTCATGGAGAATATGACAAGAACCAGGTATGAGGAGGCCAAGGAATGCACCATGGAAACATCTGTAGGGAAAAAGCATCTGGATAGAGGGAACAGCCAGTACAAAACCTCAGATGAACTGTCATGCTGGGAAGATTGAAGAACAGAGAAGCACAGTGAATTCTGGTTGGAACAGAGAAGTGGTCAAGTAGAATGCAACGTCAGAGAGGACATTGTTAGGAATCTCTGTCCCTGGAGGACATTATATCATGAGAAAAAGTGTGCTTATATGCCAACTCCTTCTCCTGCTTAGTGGTTAGCCACATGGCCTTTAGTACAACACCTATACCCTCTACCTGCATGGGCTGACAGAGGGCCTGAAATCCTCTGTGGTTTTGTGGTCTAAACATCCATAATGTGTCTAGAGAAGAACTTCAAGTTCATATATATGTGTGCCAAGATAACACACACTTGAATACCAGTTCTTCGGTAAACAACACTCCTACACATAAGGGTACCAAGACCAGCGTCCCAGGTTCAAACCTCAGCCCTGGTAGCTCTCAACTCTGGGTAGCTTCTCCAGCTTCCGTTTCCATGTGTAGCAATCACTTTCTTGTGGTTGCGACAAAACACCCAGCCAGAAGCAGATTATGGGAGGAAAGGGCATTTCGGGCTTACAGTTTTGCAGGGAAGTTTCATGGCATATAGATCCTGGCAGAGCAGGCAGCTGGCACACAGCTCACCCATCAGCCACGGGATGAAGACCCAGCAGGGCGAAACCAACACACCTCACCTCCAGTCCCACACCTCCTCCAGCATGTCTCCAAGTCCCAAAGGCTCCTCCAGCTGGAGATTAGCCATGAGGCTTAATCACTGACACACGAAGCTCTGGGGGGACATTTTATTCCAGCTACCACACTGCAGGTCTTGGATAATCAGCTCTTTTTTTTCTGGCTTAGCAGTTCTATGCCCTCATGGCCTCTCATGTCTGGGACGCCAGGGCCCAGCCAGCTACAATGTTTTTGAGGCACCTTTGAGACTTTTGCCTTGAGGAGCTGCTCTGAGGTGCCAATGGAAACTTGTCATTAGGGAGAATTAGGACCCTGGGCAGCCAATGCACGTGATAATTTACTAGTTAGAGGCTAAAAACAGTTCCAGCCAGATGGAGGTACCCTGCCCATGAGACCAGTCATCAAATCACACACATTTCATTTCTCAGGTGGAGGCTCTGCTGAAGATAGAAGAGGAAGAAAAAATGAGGAATTTTTTCTCCTTTGAGAGACAGAGTCTCACTACATAGCCTAGATTCGCCTTGAAATCGTGATCCTCTTGTGAATGCCTCTTGCATTCTGGAATTACAGATGTGTCCCACCATGTCTATCTTGGGGAAAACTTTTCCATGCTCCTCCAAACCCTGCTCTGTCAAAAAAAAAAAAAAAAAAAAAAAAAAAAAAAAAAACTTCAATATGCCTAGGTACAGAAACAACAAATTAAAACCTACTGGAATATAGACACTGGGGAAGAGCCTACTATTGCTGTATTGCTAAATGGATGAGTTGTCAAACTGCCTTCTAAATATTTATCTTTGATCTGCAGAACAGCTCTGCTCTTGGCCCATCCGAAAAGCCTTTCTTTACTCAGCGATGAGAAGAATGCAGAGAATCATAACTGGTCAAATGCTGGAAACAAGTGGCTGACAAAGATTCAGGCCTGCTTTGGGACACACACATGACCCCGTCAGGGCTCAGAGAAAGTTGTGGAAGACGGGACAGAAATAATGTAAGAACCGTAACAAGGGGCTAGAGAGATGGCTCAGCACTTAAAGGTGTTTGCTTGCAAGGCCTGATGTGGTGGCGCACGCCTTTGATCCCAGCACTCTGGAGGCAGAGGCAGGAGGATTTCTGAGCGTTTGAAGCCACCCTGAGACTACATAGTGAATTCCAGGTCAACCTGGGCTAGAGTGAGACCCTACTTCAAGAAAAATTAAAAAAAGAAAGTGGGGGGGGGGAGTTGCTTGCAAAGACTGATGGCCTGGGTTTGATTCCGCAGTACCCACACAAAGCCAGACGCACGCGAAGTGGCACATGCGCCTGGAGTTTGTTTGCAGTGTTAGTAGCCAAGGCCTAGTGGTTATTCTCATTCTCCCTCTCTCTCTTCTTCTCTCCAAATAAATAAATTAAAATGTTTTTAAGAAGAGATGTCTCGGTGCTAATACTCTACCAAAACAAAACGAAACAAAAAGAATGCAAGACCTGTAGAGGATGAGCTGAGCTGTGGGAGTCTCTGGTTCAGACATGCCATGGATGGTCATCAGTTTACAGGGGCCAGGGGCAGAATGTGGTGGTTCCAGATCTCCGCCATAAACTCATGTGTTTTGAATGGTTGGTTCCCAGCTGATGGCAATTTGGGAACTGGATCCTAACTGAAGGGGGTGTGGTGCTGGGGGTAGGCTTGTGGGCATTATAGCCAGGTTCCCTTTCCAGACTTTGGCTCACTCTCCTGCTTCTCTTGTCTACTCCATGCTGTAGCATGGAGGTAATATCCAGCCTGTGTTCATGCCATCTTTTTCAGTCCATCACGGAGCTTCCCCTCCAGACTGTAAGCCAAAATAATTTTTTTTCCCTCCCACAAGCTGCTTTTGGTTGAGAGTTTCACGCCCAGCAATGAGAAGGTAACTACAACATCCCTCTTGAAGTGGTCCTGTGTGCCCTCATGGCTGAGCCCTGGGATTGTCATATACTGGCTTGGTCCGAAGTGGTCCTCATGGCTCAGATACCATCTTCAAATCGTCCATTCCCACCACTCACGGGTTTCATCCAGTGGCTCCGGTGAAAGTTGATTAACCAAAGATGACTTGAGTATGCATTAACTATACCTAGCTACTATCTAGCTGCTATTATTGGCACCGCATTCCTTATCACAACTGAAACTTACACAACACTACTTCCTCCGCCTTGAAACAAACAAACAAACAAAAAAAACCCTCTTAAGTCTTACTGGAAAATTTTTAGCATACTTTTGGTTACATTAGTCATGCAGGGGCCCTCTGGTGCCATTCAGCCATCTAATTTAGGGGTTTCAAGGCCATTTCTTAGTGTAAACAAAGAATTGGATTCCCCAGACCACACAAAAAGAAGTTTGGAGATTCAGAGAAAACAAAAGTGACTGGTTTATTATGAACAGAAGTTTCCTGTAGGGATGAGAAGTCACAGAACTGGGAATCCCTCTGAGTGGGCTCCAGATCAGGGTTTTATTGGTCACCCACTTCCTTCTTCCCTACCCTTATGCAAACGACGGATCCAGTTCCTCTTCTTCTTATTGTCCCCCCCCCCCCCCCGCCCTCACGGAGCTTCCTCTGTTTATCCTGTGAAGAGTAAGTGTCCATCGGTAGGACTGCCTGATGCCCAGTTGGCTGATGTGGGGGCTGCCTCTTTGATCCCCTCTCAGAGGCTTCCTGGGGGGTAAGGAAGGGGAAGCAGACTCCCTCCTCAGGCCAATCAGCAACAGGAGGCCCCTTTCTCCACTTCCCCAATCCCCAGATGCCCCTCTTCACATCCTTTGAGGCCAATACAGGTGCTACGTGTTGGGTGCTGAGGCCATAGCCACTGCAGTGGCCCAAGCACCTGAGGCCCCCTCTTAGCAGGAGCTCAGGGTGCCGGAGGAGATGGGCACCTCCAGTGGGGGCCCATGTAGTATCACTTCTGCAGGCTGGACTTAATCACTAGGTGTGACTGTCAGCATCCAGCCCTGTCACCAGGAACCAGATTTTCTGGATTCCCGAGTTGACTCACCGCGTATGACAAGTTGGCAGTGGAACCTTGTGGGCCGCAGGCTATTTCCACGTCTTCTCCTCCCTCCCATGCGGCCCGGGCTTAGCCTCGCCTGTGTTCGCCCCTCTGCTCCCATCTCTCCGCTGACAGGAGCTTCTGTTTCCCTCACACACTGGGATGCTTAACAACAGACAGATTCACATGGGAAATGCACCACAGATTACTTACTCAAAGTTTCATGTGATGCGGGAGACTTCATATGGCACACCCTAAAGATGTAGGTCGTGTGTGTGTGTGAACATGTTTGTATGGGTGCGGATGTATATGTGTGCATACCCATGCAGAGGCCAGAGGACATTCTCAGATATCATTTCTCAAAATACACCCACATTTTTGTTTCTGAGATGGGACCTCTCACTAGCCTGGAACTCTCCTAGTCATGTTAGGTTGGCTAGTCAGAAAGCTCCAGGGATGCCCCTGTGGCCACCTCCCCAGTGCTGGGATTATCGGTTTGCATCACCACACTCAGTACCGCCACGTGAGCTTTGGGAATCGAACTCAGGTCTTTATTTATACTTGCGAGGCAAGCACTTTATCCCCTGAGCGATATATCTCTCCAGCCTTGAACCAGCCACTTTTATGCTTGGTTTGATGAAGCATGAAGCCCTGAATAGGAAAAGACGGATCAAAAAAGGAAAGCAGAGGAAGAGGTTAGCCCAGCAAGCCTCTGGCCTCAGCTTCCTCTTAGCTCCTCTACCCAGCATCCCTCCCTGTGGGGAGGACGCAGGATGCTTTCTATATGGACAATCTTATCACCTATAGTCCAACAAGGTAGATAAGAGAGTTTCTTTAGAGTAAACTCCTCCACTGAAAGGTGGGGGGAAGTTAGAGTAATATTGTTAGATTTTTACAGTTAGCTTTAGGAAAAGGGGTTCTGGTTTCTATGACAAGTCTTGGAGCAAAGAAATTCTAGTTTCTTGTCTCATTATTTTCTTTTCCTCCCTCCCTTCTTTCCTTCCTTCCACATTCCTTTTTTTGTGATAGGTATTGGTTTATTACACATTTTTACGTATGCATGTGTAGTTTGTGCGGCGTGGTGTGTGTGGCCCATTCATATGTGCATATGCAGATAGATGTGTGTACCCTGTGTGCATACATGCAGAGACCATAGGAGAACTCTGGTGTATGCCTCTATGACTCATCCCCATGCTTCCTTGAGACAGCATTTCTCACTGAACCCAGAGATTCCATCTCTGTGAGCCCCAGTGATGCTACAGTCTCTGCTCCATACTGGACTGGGGCAACAGATGCACATGGCCAAGCCCAGCTATTCACATTGGTGCTGGGGAATTGAACTCAAGGTGAATCTAGTCCTCTCAGCTTCTCATGCTTGTGTGGCAAGAGGTCTTACCCAGTGAACCATCATGCCAGCCCTTCATTTTATTTTTGATTGAATAAAGAAAAATCCATTTCATCATTATATTTTCATACATGTATGTCAATTCGATTTACCCCCATGCCATTTTTCCTCCCACTGGCACCTCCCCTCCCAATTAGTCCCCATTATATGTCTGTCTCTCTATCTCCACGTATCATCTATCAAATCTATCATCTATCTCTCTATCATCTATCTATCTATCTATCTATCTATCTATCTATCTATCTATCATCTAAAAGGAGTTATAGTTTCTATGGCTTACCTTGAGAGAGAATAATGGTTGAGAGACAGGAGAAGATGAGAAGGGCAGAGAGAAAGTGTGTTTCCGATGCAAACTCTTTGGGAAATCATTTTCAGAACCCAAACAATGTCTGCCTCCTGTCTGATTTCCACATGGCTCCTAGCATCCTTCAGGTACAGCGCTGCCATGGCCTCTGTGTGGTCTCTTTTCTTGGTTCTAGGTATTCTTGGACCAACAAGGGAAACCCCAAAGCATGATCTAACAGCCCCCCAGAGCACTCGCAACCCTATGCAGTGAGGTCCCAAGGGTTTGGCTGGAAGAATCCACGGGACAGACAAGACTCTCAGCTCCAGGCACATCTCTACTTTCCAGCTATGTGTTTTCGGTTGAACTTTTATGGTGACCTCCACCTGGACATGGTGAGAACAGTAAGTCATGTCAACACCTCCTCTTCTCCCTTGCAGTCCTGATTGTGACGTGGAGTTCTTAGCCAATACAGCCTGAAGTCTGGGAGACAACCTCAATATGTCCCTTGCCTATGCCCTCTCCATTAAGTCCTAAAACATAAGAGCTCCAAAACCCATCACCCCAGTATAAGTCTCCCTGCTTCATCTGGATTCCTGAGACAGGCACCTGGTGCCAGCCTCCTTCCCACTGCCCACCTCAGCCGTTATTGGCCAGGGCTGCCGTAACAAACCAGTGTGGAAGAACGGTCATCTCTATTCTCACCATCCAGGATGCTCGAAGGCCAAGATCAAGGTATTAGTGTTTTGTTTTGTGTTTTTGATTTCAAGTTTCTCTCCTGGTTTGGAGTGGCTTTCTTCCTCCCACGACCTCACAAGGCCTTTCCCTCTGTTCTTTCTGTCCTGGGCTCCATTTCTCACAAGGACACCCCCGAGAGTGGAGTGGGGCCACTCATATGTCCTCATTTTACTATAATTGCCTCTCTCTAAGTCCTGTCTCCAAATAAAGTCACATTCTGGGGTGGGTTGAGAAGAAGGACTTTGATGTATGAACTTGGCACTGGGAGGCATGGTTCAGCTCAAGATAATGACAATTTGGAAAACCCCCCTCTCTTCAAAGCTTTGGGATAAGATTAAAATGCCCCCAGGGATGAGCAGACGGGGCCCCATGTGATTTGGTGCTGTGCCTATCTCAGTGAAGGCACTTCCTTGAGCCTAACGACTCTGAAGTCAATGCCTGCCATTTCTCCATGGCTTACAGAATCGTTCGGGGATTACTTTTAATTTAATTAATTTATGTCTTTATTTGAGAGTGTGTGAGAGAGAAAGAGGCAAACACAGGGAGAAAGAGAGAGAGAATGGGTACACCAGGGCCTCTAGCCACTGCAAACGAACTCCAGAGGCACGCACCACCTTGTGCATCTGGCTTACATGGGTCTTGGGGAATCAAACAGAGGTCCTTTGGCTTTGCAGGCAAATGCCTTAACTGCTAAGCCATCTCTCCAACCCCCTTCCTGGAGTTCTTTGTTAGTTTTGATCTTTGATGTGTGTAAGGGTGGGAGCATGCTTGCCACAGTGCATGTGAGGAGGTCCGAGGGCAACTTTGGGGTGCCTGTTCCTCTCCCTCCACCTTCTTTGAAAGAGCATCTTGTTCACCACTTCATTCGCCAGTCTAGCTGGCCGGTGAGCTTCTGATGGTTTCTTCAGTCTCTATCTCCCATCTTGTCCTAAGTGTGCTGGGATTGCAGATCCCCACTACAGCTTTATGTGGGTGCTGGGAATCTGAACTCCGGTACACCCATTTGGGTGATGAGCACTTTAACCACTGAGCAATCTCACCGACTCTGGACCCCTTGTATTTTACAAGCGGAGTACTCTAGCAGAAGGTCCACTTGTTCGTTCTTTCTTTAACAGGTCAGCAGTGTATAGCAGGTACGCCATGAGCTAAAGGCACCGTCTGCAAAGCTGGGTCACCCATCTTCATCACCAGTCTAAGTAATGGCACAGGTTTCACTCCCCAAAGCTTCCTCTTGCCCTTCTGTGACGCTTCCTACCTACCTCCTCCACCCCATCTCCTGGGAGAAACTGGCTGGTTTCCTAAGATTATAGAATGGCCGGAGATTTCTAGTCTTTTGTATCAAGTCATACAGCATATGTTCCCCTTTGGATATTTGAGATTCACTCGTGTTGTTGCAGATGTCAAGAATCCATTGCTTTCTAATGCAGCACAGAATCCATTGTAAAGATAATTGGCACATCATGTGTTTTCCCGGTCGTCTGTTAGAATTTGGGTTGTTTTCAATGGAGGGTTTTTCAGATACAGCCAATATGGACACTGGTGTATAATTTTTTTTTTTAACAAATATGGCCCTTTTTTCTCATGTCTAGCAGTGGAATGGCTGGGACATAAGGTTCAGTGTCACCCTTGGGTAGATTCTGCACAATTTCATGCTGAGCGGTAGGTTGGCACAGAGAAACCCTTGCCTATGGGTGTTTACCATGGAACCAAGGCCACATAGACTTTCTTCTTTCTTCATCCTTCTGTCAACTGTCCTCTGGTCCAGAGTCTGCCCTGCTCAATGGCTGCTTTCAGAAATGTTGGTGGAGGAAGAAAACAACTTTTCTTCATGACTTGGGTTGTTGCATGCCTGTCGTCCCAGTGATAGCAGCCCCTTCTGCATCCCAAAGCAACTCTATGAGAAATCGCATTGCCCTCCAAAAGTTGGGAACTGGAAAGTAGTCATTCACACTGTACGTCAGTTACTGTCATTGTTGCTGTGACCAAATATCTGACGCAAGCAGCTGAGGAGGGGGGGCAGGCGTGTCAGGTAGGGGTTCCGTGGTGCTGGGTCCTTCCTGTAGCTGAGAGGAAGCAGAGAGCCAGGGTGGGAAGCAGGCTGAACTATAACCCTCAAAGGTCCTCTTCCAGTTGATCTACCTTTGTCACCAAGGTTCCACAACCTCCAGAAATAGCACCAGTAGCTGAGGACCAAGAGCTCGCACCCCTGAGCCCATGGGGGACATTTCACACTCAAACCACCACGCAGGGCAAACACTTCCACAGCCCACTCCTCTCCAGGCAGCTGACATTCATGGGCGAGACTGCCTGGATTTGAATCTTGACTTTCTCTAGTTTCTACATTCAGACTTAGCACAAGTCGTTCCTTTCCCATGCCTCAGTTTCCTTCTTGATTAAAAAGTACACCAGGGGGCTGGAGAGATGGCTTAGCAGTTAGGATGTTTGCTTGCAAAGCCTAAGGACCCATGTTCTGCTCTCCAGGTCCCACAAAAGCCAGACGCACACAGTGATGCAAGCATGTGAGGTTGCACATGTGTGCACAAGATGCCATATGCATCTGGAGTTTGATTGATTGCACTGGGTGGAGGCCCTGGTGTGAAAATTCTCTCTTTTTTGCTCTCTTTCATTAAAAAGAAAAGAAAAGGTACACCTTGAAGTCTCTCTGATGATTAAGGTGAACAGTGTCTACCAGGTAACCTCTCCTGAAATGACATCATTGTTACTACCCAATCTCCTTGGAGTCCAAGCCCTCTCATCACCATGGCAACCCGTCTAACAAAGAGGATGAGAGATGAGCTCCGGCTTTAAATGTTCTCAAAGTTTAAAACACCACTGTTATTTTCAGCATCACTTTGAAGATGACTTGTTAACCTGTATTGTTTCATAGCCATAGGCCTAATCACCTACTTGAAGAATGCATTAAAGACAGTGTAGCTCTCTGTAAACCACTACTGGGGCGGGGATAATATGAATGCCCAAGATAATGAAGATAATTTCAATTATGCTAGCGAATGGCTATTCACTGCCACTCTCCTTGAGGTAATGTCAAATATCTAATCGGATGTTGGTTTAGCATGAGTGGGTGGACATTGCAGGAAGAAAAAAAAATAAGATTTCCCCTCCCATCCCATTCCTGTTTAGCTAATATTGAACGTTGCTATGATTAATCTTATGGCCAAATAACCCTGACTTATTAATATTCTCCAGCACTTGGCATCTCTGGGAACTCCATCAAGTTCAATGGTACTATAAGGCTTTGACATATCCAGAGCTGAGTGGGCTGTCTTTCAGGAATAATGGGCTTTCTGAGCTTGGTCTGCTTGTCTGTTTTCTATATCCTCCACAATGTACCTGGCAGCTGCCCCTCCCGTCTGTCCTCCATACAGCTCCTGGCCTTCTTCCTTTGGCTGTGCACAGAATAGGAACTCCACGCAAACTTCAGAGACTGGGGCTTGCTTTGAGAGATGCTGGCAATGTTGCTTAGGACCCTCCATTACATATATATATATATTATATATATATATATATATATATATATATAATTTGTTTATATATAAATATATATTTATTTATTTATATATAAACAAACATATATATATCTATATATATATATTTTTTTTGAGGTAGGGTCTCAGTGTGGCCCAGGCTGATCTGGAATTTTAACTATGTAGTCTCAGGGTGGCTCAAACTCACAGCAATCCTCCTATCTCTGCCTCCCGAGTGCTGGGATTAAAGGTGTGCACCACCACGCTCAGCCTCCATTATATTTTGACATCAACATTGCTGGCACAATCTCTGTTCCTCACTGGGGATTTGAACAGGCAAGGTTGCTGTAAAGCTAACCATTTGTATCCAAGCAATGCATCCCGTGTGTACAACAAAAGAAAAGGTGATTTGTTTCACCTGAGACGTGTCCAAGAGAGCAAAATGGTGTTAAGTGGCTCAAGAGAAAAAGAAACCTTTTGATGCATGTGCTGGATTTGTGACTAGGGACTGTTGGTTGTCTAGTCAAGAAGCAATGAGACATTATGAAATGAACAACGCATAATGAAAAATGTTCATGGCCAATGCAATTAGACTACAGTTCCAGCCCTAGTTATCCGCCCGCCCAGTCAAGTGGATCCTGCTCTATGAATGTGAAGTGCCTAATACTTAAGGAGCCTTGACATTTTATTCTCCATCCTCTGGACCAGAGGTCTCGCCACCCGCTAATTCTCTCTTACTACCATGGAAGAGCGGAGCCCACACACCCAAGAACTTACTTTGCACCCTCATGTTGCTCACACAGTTGGCATTTCGTAAGCGCATGATTAACAAATGCCAGGGTCTGGGTCAACCCAAGACTGATATGTACATTTCTGTACTGGAAAAGTGCATGGAGATAAGCTGGGCATGGGAGGGGAGGCAGAGGCAGGAGAATCACTGTGGGTTCAAGGCCAGCCTGGGACTAAAGGGAGAATTCCAGAGCAGTCTATGCTAGAGTGTGACCCTACCTTGAAAAAAAAAAAATGAAATAGTGTTGGAAAAGTGCTTCATTGTAAAGCCTGATGATCCAGGTTCGATTCCCCAGTGTCCACATAATGCCAGATAGACAAAGTGGCGCATACATCTGAAGTTCATGTGCCATGGAAGGAGGCCTGGCATGCTCATATCCACTCTTTCTCTCTCTTTCTTTCTGTCTCTCAAATAAATAAAAATTAAAAAATGATAACCAAAAGGTGAAATACATGAAGATTTTATTCTGTGAGTTTTGTTTGTTGGCTATTGTAGTTCTGATGAAGGTCGTATTTGGCTGAAATTCACAGCCTCCCAAACACATGCCCCTACCTCCCTTTTGTCCTGCCCATCGCCCTTGCTTTTGTTCTCAACAGCTCTGTGTCTGACTGGCTTGGGCGCCACTCAGCCTCTCTCTGCCTCTAACCTAGATAATCGCCGCAGCCCAAGCTGCAGCTCGTTACCTCCCCACGGGCGTCACCCAGAGCCGAGCTGACCATGTAGGGCTTCATTAGTCTTGTGCCAGAGGTAGAATTGGATTCTGATTGTTTGTGCCTCGGTAATAGCTGTGTGGACTAGAATCTTCTGTGTATTAATAGTTTTACATCAGCATGTTTCAATGTACACAATGATAATGATGCATTATGTCTTGGCTACCGCCCTGCCCCCCCATGTCATGCCTTCTTATCAAATTTTATCTTGGCATGGGGCCACCCATTTGCATTTAGGGGCGACTTGAGAAGTAATCCTTAAGCTTGTTTTGGGGTTGTTTTAAGGGTTCTGGCAGCTGCAGTCCTTACCTGATGTCGGTTCTCCCTCTGAGATGCTCTTGCAGAAAGTCCTCTTGGTTTCCTGTGAGGAAAAGCAATACATCCCTGCTGGAGAGATGGCTTAGCAGTTAAGGTGTTTGCCTGTGAAGCCAAAGGACCTCGGTTCTATTCCCCAGGACTCACGTAAGCCAAATACGCAAGGTGGTGCATGCATCTGGAGCTTGTTTGCAGTGGCTGCAGACCCTGGTGCGCTCATTCTCTCTCTCTCAAATACACAAATAAAAATAAAATTTTTAAAAAGCAATACATGCACAGAGTAGCTGCTGGTAGAGACAGGGTGCCTCAGGATCCGATGGGGAAGCAGACAGGTCTTGGCAGTCTGCCACCTGGACAGGAATTTCATTCCGACTGCTTTGCAACTCTGAACGTTCAGGGCTTTCTTTCCTCCACAAAACTCACAGGGAACTAGCTCACTTGCAAGGTTGCTGTGGAGATCTGATGGTGGAATATCTAAGCAGGGCTGGGAGACAGCTTATACTCAATGAATGCTAATTACCACTGTAGATAGGTACGTCACCCATATCTGGTGTGGGGGGAGAGGGATATACCACCTCAAAATAGGAAGGGCTGTTGAACTGAAGGCAATTAAGAAGCAGATGCAAAATAATAATAATAATAAAAGCCTCCATGTTCTATGTGCCCAAAGAAGTGTCATGCACGGGGAGATACATCTCCTCCCACGTTCCCAACCACAGTGGCGGCCTTAGTTCTTGGGTCCCTGATAAAGAACTCACACTGCACATGGGTGGAGGATGTATTTTAGCAAGTAAAAAGCGAAGGTGGAAAGGATGCACGGGACAGAGGCCAGGGACACCAGCACAGGGTCACCTCTGATAGCTGGACTTACCATCTTGGTTTAGAATTTCTCTTCTCCTTGGAAATCCCCGGGGGGGGGTGGATCTGAGGTGGTCCCTGTCCTGGAGGAGGTGGAGACTTTCTTACCCACAATTCGGTTGTTATGATCACACTCACCAGAGGCAGGAATGAAAGGTGGAACGGTGAGGCCTGCTCAAGGAAACGGCAATGGCTCCATGCCCTTGCTCCTCCAGGAGGAACTCCATGGCAGCCAGCTAGAGCTTGCCAAGACAGGCTTTCATTTTTCTTTCCCTCCACCAGATTTTTGTATGATTGTATCTAAAATATCACAGGAGGGGCTTGGGGAGGCGGCTCAATGGGTAAGAGTGCTTGCGGCACAATTATGAGGGCCTGAGAGGACCTGGGTTCATTCCCCAGCACCCAAGTAAAAAGCTGGATGTGGCCATGCACACCTGTGACCCTGTGGGGGTGACAGAGACAGGAGAATCCCTAGGTTGTGCTTCTCCTCTTACCTCGTCAGCTTGTCTATCTCAAACCCAGCCTCAAGCCCTCTTGTTTATTGTCCCCAGGGTTCCTGACACTGCAGTTCCAACCCTGATGTCCTTTACAAATTGTTAACAACAGAGGCTTGCAGATGGAAAAAGCATTCTCTCTCCTCTCCTCCAAGGGCGGCAGAGCGTACGAGTGAAGGCCTATCAGCGCAGAGATGCTTCCCCAAACACCTATGCCAAGGATCCTTGCTAGCTGAGGACTTTGTCTGCCTGCCTTTCAGGTTGTCACCCAGAGACTCGAAGCTCTTGCCCTTTATCCTGTCGTGAACTGGGCTTAGAGGTTGTAAACGCTGGAATTCAAAGCCACATTTCTAGAACTTCCCATTTCCTGGGTGTCGCCCATCTCTACATACATATTAATAAACCTCTGTTTCTTTTTCTCTTCTATTATTGTGTCTTTTATTACAGGGATCCATTCCAACTAAGAACTTAGGATGGCTAAAAAAAAAAAAAGAAAAAGAAAGAAAGAAAAATGACTTTCTTTTCTTGCGTGGGATAATCAGTGCTTCTTCCATTCAAACATGGGGGTGCCCAGAGGCAAATTTGTGGTTAATGTAAAGCAAATGTCTACGGGTATTTGGCTTGGATTTTTCTGTTACAAATCTTGCTTCTTTTCTCTCCCCTTGTATTTCTTTTGGTTTTAAAAATGTCCATTTTTAGTTATAAATCATTGTATCTAAAATATCACAGTAGGGGTTAGGGAAATGACTCAGTTGGTAAGAGTGTTGGTTGCTCAAACAGGAGAGACTAAGAAGACCCCTGTGGCCTCCAGCACACATGGGAAAGTTGGGCATGGCCATGCCTCTCTGTTACTCCACCCCAGGGGGCGGAGACAGGAGAATCACTGGGGCTTCCTGCTCAGCTTTTCTGACCCCAAATGGCAGCTGCAGGTTTCATGAGAGATTCTCAATGGAGCAATGCAGCTGAATGACAGAGGAAGACACCGGATTTCAGAGGGCCTCCACACACGTGTACGCAGGGCATGTATGTACCTGCACACATGCATGCATACACTAAGTACATACATGCCACATCACACATGTCACGACGCACACCAAAATAAAAGAAAATAAAATGTCATAGCAATCTTTTCATACTGCCTCATGTTCACTTTGAGACAAGCTAACATAACAAAAATATTCTAATATAAGATTTAAAGAAAGGAAGAGACTGGCTTGCTCTAGACTGTCGATTTTCAGTGATCAATTAAAAACCAGGAGGAAAAAATATCAATGCGAAAGATGTCAAGAAAACAATTTAATGCTCACTTTTTAAATATGAAGTTTCTGCTTCCATGAGAGGTGTGTATATGCCCCCCTCCCAGGGATGCATATACCCCCAGGTATTTCTAAGGTTTATTTTCATGGTACCCTATTACTAACCCAAGATGTGCCAATTGCCAACATCCTCAAATCAAGGCTGTTTAGCAACTAGTTCTGAGCTGTTTTCCTTGACACAAATATTTCACACCCGTTATGATAGGCTCCAAGGACTCTCCTAGTTCTCCAAATCATTGAGCGATATGGTTAGACCTCAGTGAGCCTGGACATGCTGCCTAACTTCTTTGAGCTCACATTCTCTAACGTTACTTGAATTCCATCTGTAAACTAAAGAAGGCCATCTATTCCTTGCAGAAGATTTGTATTATAAGAAATGGCACACTGGGTACTACCAGGCAGGTGACTGATAACCCTATTTTTCTTCTCTAAAGCCTGGATGAACCAAATTTTAGATTTCTTTTTTCAAACAGGAGTTGTTTGAAACACCTCTTTTGGCCTGTGCAATCTCATTTCATGAGTGGCCAGTCCCAGAGCCTTTCCACCCCTGGTAGCAGTGATCTTCTCATTGCTGGGACAAAACACCCAAACAGAAGCCGCTGGGGAGAGGAAAGTGGTGTTTTTTTGGGGGGGGGGGTTATACTTTTGAGAGGACGTTTCATCATGGCAGGGAAGCATGGTAGAACAGGTAGTCAGGGCATCACAGCTTGTCACATCAGATAGGAGGAGGAGGAAGCAAAAGTGAGCTACCTCGGGGACTTGAAAGATGGCTCACGGGGTGATACATTTCCTGTGCAGGCATGGGGGCCCGAGGGAACCTGAGACGGCCAGGGTTCAGATCTCCAGATTCCACATAGATAAGATGGATGTGCCTTCATGTGCCTGTAGCCCCCTTCCCACAGGGGAGAAGAACCCCAAGAATCTTCAGAGCCCTGCAAGCTCTGGAATTAATGAAAAGGAGACTCCAGCTCAAAAACAAAAGCAGGATGAAGAGTTATGAAGTGGAGCACCTGTGTGGCACCCTGATACCACACATGAACATATTGGGGGACACAAGGGGCACTTATGCATGAATGTACCACACACACACGCACACACACACACACACACACACACACACACAGAAAAAAAGAGTGAGCTAGCTTTGAACACCTACTGGAGATGGACAAACAAACCTCAAGGTCCTCCCCCAATGACACACTTCCTTCAGTAAGACTCTGCCTCTCAAAGGCTCCACCGGCTGGGGATTTAGTGTGAGGCTTAATCACAAGCACATGAAGCTACGTGGGGGTTCAAAACACCATGACCGCCAGAACTCTGGATTCCTTCTTATTACACTGAACTAGCTCCTCCTCGAATTGGATGACGGTTAACTGTGTCTCAAAGGAATGGCCACTTGGTCACCCAGCTGAGTAGATGCCTGTAAAGATGGCATCCATTTTGTGGACACAGAGCACCAGATTGGGGTCCATTCAGCGCAAAGACTGTCTCTGAAACAGTGAGATTAATAGCTGCTGGCTGCCTTGAGCCCACATCACCAGTCTTTCATTATAATATGAAAAGAAGGGCTGGAGGGATGGCTTAGCGGTTAAGGTGTTTACCTGCAAAGCCAAAGGACCCAGGTTTGATTTCCCAGGACCCACTTTAGCCAGATGCACAAGGGTGCCCACACGTCTGGAGTTAATTTTCAGTGTCTGAAGGCCTTGGTGTGCCCATTCTCACTCTCTATCTCTCTCTCTCCCTTCCTCCCTCCCTCCCTCTTTCTCTGTCAAATAAATAAATAAAATATTTGAAAAAAGTATGAAGAGTAGCCAGCACTGGCGTCTGAGCCCTAGCATGACATTGATAATGAGCGTCGCGGGCTCCAAGACAGTCTTTGGCTCCAGTTGGCTGAGCTAGACTATAACCCCACCCTTTCTGTCCTGTTACAATGGCCGGAAGTAAGTGACAGGTCCATTATTGTTCAACGGATGGGGATGACACTCAGGCCTGGGTGCTTGTGGCTGGCAATGAGGGGCTCTGAAGATTCCGCCTGCCTCATTCACTGCTTCTACCCTCAAAGGTGAGCATTTTTAGGATTCCACTAGACATGTCAAGCATCAGGACTTAATCTCTTGCCAAGGTTTCCCAGTAGTTAGCACCAGGGTCTATAACTTTCAAACCATGACTTCTGTGTGGAAGCTCCTTCTTGTATTTACCTTAAAACTCCATGGAGGAACTTCTGTTTATGATTTGAGATTGCAGAACCACCTGTGTGCATATGAGCCGAAATCATGGGGTACTTAGAACTGGGCAGGATTGTGAGCACACTGCCCATGGCATTCATTTCTGCACACGAAGGGGCAGAAAGTTGGGGAAAACATCACAAAACTACTAAGAAGCGGAGTACGAACTAGACAGTGGGTTGTCACACATTGTCTTTCTTCTTCCTTCTTTTCTCTTTCTTTCTTTCTTTCTTTCTTTCTTTCTTTCTTTCTTTCTTTCTGCCTCTTGTCTTTCATTCTTCCTTTTCTCTTTCTCCATGTCTTGCATGTACAACGTGTTGTGCATGTAACGTGTTGTGTGTGTAACGTGTTGTGTGTATATATGTGATGCAGGTGTAGTGTATGTAGCACATGCCCATGCACGTGACTGCAGAGACCAGAGTAAAACACAGGGAGCTGTCTTCTATCACTCTTCCGTGTTGCTTCCTTAAGATAGTCTCTCCCTGAGCCTGGAGTTCTCATCATGGGGTCAGGCTGTCGGGCCAGAGAGCCCTAGTGAGTCTCCTGGTTCCACTGCCCACAGGACGGGGTCTGCAGGCATGCATGGCCATGCCCAGATTTTGATGTCAGTTCTGAGGATCAAACTCAGGTCTTTCAGGTCCTCATCCTTCCATGGAAAGTGCTCTTACCTGCTGAGCCATTTCCTCAACTCCATTTTCTTCCTTCTTTTTCTATCCTTTATTCCTTCCTTCTTTCCATTTTAATTTCTTCTCATACTGAAAATCTATTCCCTCTCCATTTATTTGAGCACAAAACCTCAGTTTCCCTTTGGATGATGGATGCTCTTCTCTCTCAGTCTAGATTTAGGTTCAGCTAATCTTTCCTGAGAAGCGACAGAGATGGTCCAGGCTTTACCAAGCAGAGCAATTCATCTTTATGAGTGTCTGAAAATTACTATGAACTCAGGCTGGGCCTATAAAATGATGGGAGGAAATAGAAGACAGGCAAAATAAAAGGATACGAGAAGCTACTATTGGACTAGTATCTTTCATGGTTGCAGTTATAATTTCTGGCTCTTCTCTGGACCTTACTTGCTAGCTCCATGGGCTTCCTTTTCCCAAGTTCAAGTGTACACTATTTTCATCAAGTACACTAAAGCCTTTAACACAAGTATCCTCAGGTTTATTTCCTTAATGGTGGTCAGCAAATTTGGAGTGAAGACTCAGGTTTCTAAGGCACTATGACTTCAAAGGACACGGCTGCAAGCTAGAAAAGTCACCATGATGGGACAAAAGTTTAGGGAGCAATGAATTGTCTCTGGCAGTTACTGTTCTATTGAACAAAGCTCTACCTGGACTTGATGATCCAATCTCAGCTTTTAAGTGTGGCCATCAATCATCATTATGTAAGAAAGGAATGCATAAGTTTTATGTTTGCAGGTAATAAAATGACTATGTGGAGTCAGTACGGTCCTGGAGGAAGAATGGATCCTGGGAGCTGGCACGGGCTGGGCTCAAATCCTAGTTATGCTGATGTCTAGTTGTATGAGCTTGGGAATTCAATGTATGGAAGCCCCCATAAAAGAGACTAACTCACAGGTCACCTGTCAACCAATCTCAAATGGAAAATACCTGGGGAAAAGTCATGCATAATTTGTATTTCTCCTTGTGGTTATTCCCTAAAATGCAGAAACTATTTCCGTAGAATTTGCTTTATGTCAGGTATTAGATGTTAACTAGAGATGATTAAAGTATACAGGAGTATGTGTGTAGATTATATGGAAATATTATGCCATTTTATTTGAGCATCCACATACCATGGCATCTGAAGAGGTTCTAGAACTCTCCCACATGTAGAATGAGGGGCAATCATTTCAGAGGCTGGTGCAGAGGGTGCCGATCCATAAGATAAGAAAGAGCCAGTTTTCAAACTTGAATGGCTTTAGCTTTAATGAAAAGTCTTTGGTTATTCCTTGCCTGAGGGGATAATGATACGCATCCCTTCCAATTTTTAGCAAGATGGGGAGCTATAAAATAAGACATGAGTGTCACGTCTGTATTGGCTACTGGAGGATTACAGAAGGTAAAAGTAGCAGGGAGATGTGTGGTGGGCAAGTTCACAAGGTCGTATTGCAGCATGAGAAGGATAAATCCAGCTCACTGGCTTGAGTTTCAAACCGAAGAACCCGAAAGTATAATGGAGCATCTTCAGGATCCAGGAATTCAAGAAAATGTCTTCAAGATGTCATGTCTGCTATGGGACTCTGTCCTACCTGCAGAGGTATGGGTGTGGTCCCTTGTAGTACACTAAAGAACTGAACTGAAATTGCCATGTGGTTGGTCCCAGGCTGACTATGTGTGGCTCCAAAAGGAGATGACCAGAATAGCCCTGCAAAGCCCTTGAGAGTGGAGATAAGATTCTAGTGTATATAAGGGTGGTATGAACTTGTGGTCTAAACCCAGGGGTCAATTTCACTCAAACAAACAAACAAAAAGAATCAATGTTTTCAATAGGATTTAAACAACACCCAGAATTTTTTCATATATGGGGATATAACTCAAAATCATTCCACATAGAAAACGAGGGGGAATCAACTTGCTTGGTGTGGCAGTTAAATCTCTATTGTCAACTTGATCTGATGTTGGGCAGGTCTGTCAGGGTGATTGCAGGAAAGAGTAACTGAGGGAAGAAGACCTGCTCCCAAAGTGGACGGCCCTTCCAGTGGCAGACTGCATATAAAGAAACTCCAGGAAAAAGCAATGCCTTTCACGTGGTGGCCTGGGCCACTTGCTGGTGAGTAAGTACATCTACACCATTGCTGCCATCCATTGTGGACACTGTTCTCCAGCTTCTTCAGCATTCCAATGTGAACTGGAGACCAGCGGACTTCCAGGGATCCCCCCGGCTTTGGCACCAGATGGGGACTGTGGAGGTATCCAGCCTGGTGGGGTAAGAAGCTACCAGGTTCCTCTACTCTTGGCCCTGTAGACAGCCACTGTGGCACTGCCCATCCTGGAGCATGTAGGCCAATCCAATAAACCCCCTTGATAGCATGTGTTCGTGCAACTGGTTCTGTTCCTCTGAAGAACTCTGACTAACGCATTTGGGACAAGGAGAGCCAATCAGTGATAATATCAAGAAGGCACAGCGGTTGGAGTTATCTAATACAGACTAATGGACTAATTATTTTGGCTCATGGTCTTAGAGGTTTGGGTCTATAATGGCAAGGAGGCTTAGAAACATAGCTCACATCATAGCCACCAGAAAGCAGAGAGAAAGAGACCATGGCTACACTGAGAGGTATCCTCCTTCTCCTTTTATTAAGGATCCTAGCCTTTAGGATGGTGTCACTCATATTCAGGGAAGGTCTTTCCCACACCTTCCTTAGTTAATTCTTTCCAGAAACACCTTCACAGACCCAAGAGACTGAGGAACCCAAAATATGGATGCTCCAGTGGACAGACATTCTTGAAGTGTCCAAAATATTAAAACTGCTGGAAATGAAATAGATATAAAGAAGAACCAAATGGACATTTAGAACTGAAAAACACTGGAACAATGAGACTTTCTGAAAGAACACAGTAGCAAAATGAAATCAGAAGAGAATCACTGACCTTTATATGGAAAGAAATTGTCCAAGCTGAACAGAGAGACAAAAGACTTTTTTTTCCCCTTAAAACAACAGTCTCAGAGACAATCCCAAAAGATCTAATTTTCATGTGACCAGACACAGAAAATTTTCTGGTAACAATGACTCAAATCTCCCCAAGTATATCAACAAATTAACAAACAACAATAACAAAAGCTCAGTTTTAATCTACAGGATAAACTTCACAATGTTAGGTCTAGTGTGATGGTTCATCTTGAACTTGATTGGGTGGTGATTAACAAAGCACACCTCTGGGGGACTAGGTCTATGAGGGTGTTTCTAGAAAGAATTAACTAAGGGAGGGGTGAGAAAGACTGTCCCTGAATATGAGTGACACTATCCTAAGGGCTGGGGTCCCTAATAAAAGGAGGTAGGGCTGGAGAGATTGCTTAGTGGTTAAGGCACTTGCCTGCAAAGCCTAAGGACCCATGATCAACTCTCCAGATGCCATGTAAGCCAGACTCACAAGGTTATGCAAGCATGCAAGGTCCCACATGCACACAAGGTGGCACACATGTCTGTAGTTCTGTTGTGGTGGCTAAGGCCCTGGCATGTCAATATTCTCTCTCTCTTACAACTAAAAGGATAAGGGGAGTACTGTAAATGCAGCCATGTTCTCTCTCTCTCTCTCTCTGCTTCCCAGTGGCTATGATGTGAGCTGCTTTTCAGGTCCTCCTTGCCATTATGGACCAAAAACCATGGGCCAAAATAAATCCTTCTTCCCTTGAGTTGATCTTGTCCCACTGCCTCAAACATAACTATTGCATAAGAGAGATAATAATCAGACTTCAGGAGATTAGTGACAAAGAAAAATCCTGAGGGTAGTCAAAGTATAGGAGAGGACATTATTTATAAGAGAGCCACAATTTAGGTTACTATGAATTTCTCATCAGAAATTACTGAATCCAAAATGAAGTAGAAAATATTTTAAGGTGGAAGAAAAAAATACTGTCAATCCAGAATCTTACGACCAGGGAAAATGTTCTTTGGGAATGGAGGCAAAATGCAGACAGACTCAAGAAACAGAAAGGTAAGATAATTTGTTGTCAGACCATCTTCTGTCGAATTAGTAAAAAGAAATGTTTTAGCTAAATGTGAGATAATTCCAGAAAGAAATTTGGAACACTGGCAATGAAGGAAGAGCAAAAGAAATGGTTAACTAGTTGAACAAACACAATACACTGCTCTCCTCTTAAGTTTTTTAAAAATAGATTCAATAGTTGAATGCAGATATATTAACATTGTCTAGTGGGACTTTTAATAGAGGCAGATGTAGTGTATAAGATAGCACTAAAAAAAAAAGAACAATCAAGACACATTTATAGCATAATAAGTAAAATAACATATTTTTAGATTATAAAATATTGACTTCAAACAGATTATGAAGCGTTAGGTCATGTGAATAAAAGTCTGTTGTGTAAATACACCACATCATCATAATCCATTTATCAGTTGTCAAGACAGGGTGGATGAAAGAAGGTAATAGGGCAGGAATATGATGAAATTACAGCATGTTCATTGATTAAAATTCTTATTTTTAATTATTTTGTTTATTTATTTATTTGAGAGTGACAGACAGAGAGAGAAAGTCAGATAGAGAGAGAATGGGCGTGCCAGGGCCTCCAGCCACTGCGAACAAACTCCAGACGTGTGCGCCCCCTTGTGCATCTGGCTAAACGTGAGTCCTGGCGAGTCGAGCTTCGAACCGGGGTCCTTAGGCTTCACAGGCAAGCGCTTAACCGCTAAGCCATCTCTCCAGCCCGTTGATTAAAATTCTTAATAAAATATAGTAAAAATCGCAACATGGAAACTACAGTGAGATATAAAAATGCCCTGACACAGCAATTCTTTCTCTCTCACTCTCTCTCATAAAAAATTATTAAAAAATCATGTAACATAAAACAAGGCAGACAAGAAAAAAATTATCATGGGTATACAAAGACAGTCCATAGATATCTATAGACAGTCAGCTAAAGAGGAGAGAATATTTGAGAATATTTGCTAGCTGTCTATCGTCATAGCTGCTTAATATCTATAACATGTAAATAACTCAGATTGCTCAGTGGCTAAAGGCACTTGCATGAGAAACCTCACGCCCTGGGTTTGAGTCCCCAGTGTCCACATAAAGCCAGATGTACAAAATGGTGCATGCATCCGGAATTCTGTTTGCAGAGACAGAGGCCCTGGGATGTCCATTCTCTCAATCTCTCTCTCTCTCCCTCTCTCTCTCTCTCTCTCTCTCTCTCTCTCTCTCTCTCTCTGTCTCTCTGCTTGCAAAGTAATAATAATTTTTAAAACATGATGAAATAATCCAATCAATTAATGGGAAAATGAACTAAAAAGGCACTTTCAAATAAATAAGTACAAATGGCCAATAAAAATGTGGAAAAAGTGTTCAATGTTTTCAGCTATCAGGGAAATGAAAATCAAAACTACATTGAGATTCCATGTTATCCTGGTCAGAATGACTCTTATAAAGTAACTGCTAAACACTGGGGCCACAGCGGCACACGGCAGAGCAGGTAACCAGCTGTTCTCACTTGAGCCCCACTCGGTGGAAGAGCACTAATGCCTGGTACTGAGGAAGAAGTCTGAAGCCCATGGATAGGAAACTCATGGACTCCAGAGATGACCTCCACTGCTCTTTGGCTAAGAAGAGTGGGTGTGGGTGTACACATCAAAACTGCAAGGTCACTGAGAAATCATGCTGGAGCTGAGCTAAAAACCTCCTCCATGTAGACCACCTGACAGAAGGCTGGAAAAAGCCATGCTGCATGCAGTTCAATGGGAGAGAAAGAAATCACCAGTGAAGATACTCAACAGTGGACACTGCAAGCCTTATACTTGGCCAGCCAGGCCAAATGAGCCACAGGTGCAATAATGGCATGTTTGTTATGGGGGAACCAACCACTCTCTAATTGGACTAGAGGACTGCTCCATAGGAGAGAATTCATTCCTGATACTGAAAACCTACAACAGGGGTAGTCAGGAGCCCTAGGGGTGTGATGTCTGCTGGGGTCTGGCTAAATGTATATACTGTGTTCACCAAACTGCCCAGTCAGCACTTCTCTTAATGTTCATACTCATATATTAAGGCTACTCTCACTTTTTGTTAGAAAAGCTTCTCTTTTCAGATGGCAGTGACCTTGGGATGATTTAGAAGGCACTCTGGTGCTGAGAAGAAGTGACAGGAGTGCTCAGTACTACAATATCTCTATCACACCTTCCAAGGCTCAGGGTCCATTGCAGAAGAGATGGCAGAAAGAATGTAAGAGCCAAAGGAAGGGTAGGAGTCCTTACAATGTGCTCCTCCTGACACAAAGTGGCCTGGATATCCATCAATTCACAGCACCTGACACTACCTACACAAGACCATCATAATAGGAGGAAAAGATGACATTAAAATAAAACAGAGACTGATTGAGAGGGGGAGGGAGTTTCTAAGGGGAAAGTGTGGGAGGGGAATGAAGGGAATTACCCTGGGATATTGTTTACAACTATGGAAGTTGTCAATAAAAAAATTAAAAATAAAGTCCTGTACATAAAGAAGCTCTTGGAGAAGCTGCAGCCTTTCTGCCTGACTGCCTGTGCTGCTTGCTGGTGCATGCGTCTACCCTGTTTTGGTTATCCTTCATGGGCATTGGAACCCCATTTCATCAGACTCCCAAGGTGAACTGAAGGCCTGCACTTCTCCAGGAAGCCTCCAGATCACTGGTGCCAGACTGGGATTGCTGAGGCATTTAACCCCGTGGACTGGCAGCTGCTAGGTTCTCTGCCTCTCTACCCTGGAGACATATATTACTGGATTGTCAACCATATCCTGTTAATTAATCAAATAAATCCTTTTCATAACACACACACACACACACAAAAAAAAAAAAAACAAATGGTGATGAAAATGTGGGATTAATAGGGAAACACGGTCTCCTGCTGGTGGGAATGTGTGCAACTGCTATGGAAATCATTATAAAAATTCCCCAAAGTGTAGAAAAGGGAACTTGTATATAACCCAGCTATATCAATTTTGACTGTATATCCCAAAGAAAATTGACTTACTATAAAGATGTTGATATTCCCATGGGTATGGTGTCACTATTCATTGTAGTCCAATTATGGAATCAGCCTAGATGCTATCAACAGGGGAGAGGATAAAAGAATGTAGCGCATATACAATGGAATTTTAATCATCCCTAAAGAAGAAGGAAATTGAGTCATTTTCCAGAAAGTAGGTGGAACTAGAGACCATCATGTTAAGTGAAATAAAGCCAAACTCAAAAAGATAACTATGGTATGTCTTCTTTCAAATGTGGAATCTAGAAGGAGAAAGGGGTACATGAAAGTAAATGGGGAGCTAGCAGGGATATAAAAGGGGAAAAAGGAAATAGAAAGTGGGGATAAGAAAGGGTAACAAAATGGGGGAATACAGTCAAAATACATTATATGATTATATATATGCATGGAAATGTTATTATAAAACTTTTGGCTTTGTACAATTAACATACACTAATAAAACAGAGCAATACTGCTATTTATGAATATGCTGAATGGTCTCATGTAACAACTGAAAGTAGTTATTGTGAGGGTGAGTAGACTACCATAATCAGTGATACATTGTGAGAAACTGACTTTAAATATACACATTCAAGTAGGTTAAAAGTAAATAAGGAACATGGGCTGGAGAGATGGCTTGGTGGTTAAGGGTAGTTGCTTGCAAAGTTTGATGGCCTGGGTTCAAATCCCCAGTACCCACGTAAAGCCAGATGCACAAAGTGATGCATGCATCTGGAGTTCATTTGCAGTGGCTAGAGGCCCTGGCACACTCATTCTCTCTCTCTCTTTCTCTCTCCCTCTTTCTCTCTCCCTCTTTTTCTCTCTCAAATAAATAAATATATATATTTTTAAAAAAGAAAGATGCTACAGAATGATAAATGGCTAGTTCACCATTACAACACAAGACTAATCATGTAAAAATGCATTTATTTTAGTATGTACATTAGTGATCTTAGATGAAATGAACCAATTCCTTAAAAAGTACAAACTAGCAAACTGACCAAGACATATAGGTTCTGGATAGACCCAGATCTATAAAAGAACTGGAATCTATGCCTTAAAAAATATGTGTGTGAGGCTGGAGAGATGGCATAGTGGTTAAGGCAATTGCCTGCAAAGCCAAAGGACCCAGGTTCCATTCCCCAGGACCCATGTAAGCCAGATGCACAAGGTGGCACATGCATCTGGAGTTCATTTGCAGTGGCTGGATGCCCTGGCACACCCATTCTCTCTCTCTCTCTCTCTCTCTCTCTCTCTCTCTCTCTCTCTCTCTTCTCTCTTCTCTCTCTTTCTCTCTCTCAATGTCTGTCTCAAATAAATAAAATAAATCTACTTGGAAATCTTCAGGCCAGTGAGAGACACTGTTTCTCAAAAGGATGGAGCTGGGGAGATGGCTCACTGGGTCAGTCAACTGCCATGCAAACATGGTTTTGGGCAAGCATGGCAGCTGCCTGTAATTCCAGGGCACAGGAGGTGGAGACAGGATTCTGAGGGTAAGCTGGCTAGTCCCATCAGTGAACTTTGGGTTGAAGTGGGAGACACTGCCTCAACAGATAAAGTATATACAGTTATCAAGAAAGAGACACATCATCAACCTGTGACCTCCACCAACATGAGAACATGCTTATGCACATGCGCACTACACGCACACATACTTGCATAAAGAAAGGTGAATGGCATTCCTGAGGATGGAGCCTGAGGTCATCCTCTGGCATCTGCTCAAATATACACACGTACATGAATGTGCATTCAATTTACATGCATACACACATGATTGTTTTAAAAAACTCTGAAACCAGGAGTCAAAATAAATCCTTCCTCTTATATAGCTTTCTCAGGCATTTGCCATAACCATGGAAAGTTATTTCACACACATACAATACAGTTTTGCCCATCATAATTGCTCTTCTGTTAGAAAACCAAAGCTCACTCCTTGCCTCTGGCTAGTAAACTTGCGTTATCTGTTCATCCGTAATGGATACTTGTTGATTCTCTAGTTTGGGATATGAAGAGTGCTTCAATAAACCTGAAAGGGTTTAAATTCCCTTGACATTCTGGTTTGATTTCCACTAGGCATACACACAGCAGTAGGATTTCTATATCATATGATAGTTCTAACTTAAATTTTGTGCATGATGTACATGCATATTCGTGTGTGAGCATATGCATGTGTGTGTCACAGTTCACTTGTATCTGTACAGTAGAAGGACAACTTTGAGGTGTCTGTTCTTGCCTTCCACCTCATTTTTGAAGCAGAAAAGGGTCTCCCTCTCTCCCTCTCTCTGATGTTGTTCACGACTATATTCACCAGACTAGCTGGACCAAATTCTGTCTCCTATCTTGCCATTAGTACACTGAGATTACAGAAGCCTGCTACGGCTCCTGGTTTCTATGTGGACTCTAGGAATCTAAACTTGTATATTCAGATGTGAGCTGGAAGTGCTTTATCCACTGAGCCATATCTCCAGCCCCTGGCATTGATTTTCTTTGAAGAAACTTTATACTATTTTCCGAGTGGACATAGTAATTTGCATTCTAGCCAAGAATACAGCAAAGTTCCTCTTCCTCTACATATTCACCAGCATTTGTCATTTTTGTCTCTTTTATTATAGCCATTCTAATTGGGGAGAGATGATATCTTGAATTCATCGTTTCAAAGCCTCAAAGCCTCCTCAAAGATAATCTCTTAACCCGAATCCAAAACGTGTGTGGAAAATCAAGTGACTTAGAAGAATCAAGAATAATTTGAACTCAAAGAAGAAAATTAAAGTTTTTGTCTTGCTATAAAAATACAACAGTCAAAAGAGCATAAGAGGGGATAGAGGAAAAGAGGCTGTGGGAGGAGGGTTAATAAAAATTTAAGATGTTATGAATAAGCCATATGGAAACTTACTTCTTTACAAGCTAATAATATATATGTTATTTAAAAAGAGAGTTTTGGCTGAAGTGTCCTGTAGAAGTAGATAATGTTGTGCCCAGAGGCCACAGATTGTTACTATAAAAATGTCAGGGCCAGGGGTAGGATACCTTCTAGGGAGTTGTTGGCCGGGGAGGCCCCTGATTCTCTCAAGACATTATAGGCTATTGCGACTGTTTTTGGTTGCCCATTATAACTAGATGGTAAGACCCTATTGCTGAAGATGCCACATTGCTTGGGCTGCAGGTCTCTGAGAAATCGAGCTGCAGCTGAACTGGAAGCCTCCTCCCTATTGACTTGCTGTCAGGATTCTAGAAAGTGCTATACAGCCTGTTTGGGGAGAAAAGTCACCAAAAAAGTCTGAACTAGCAGTGGACTCTTCCAGCTTCATGGCCAGCTAGCCAGGCCAAATATACTAACTGGTACAATGGTGGCATGTCTGTCATGTGGGAAACCAACTGCACTTTGATTGGGCTTGAGGCCTGCTTCATGGGAGGGAACACACGTCTGATACTGAAAACCTAATCAAAAGCCTGTGGTTCGGGAGGTCATAAGCCCTGGGACAGGGTGTGGGGAACTATATTGTTGTCTGGCAAAATATACATATGATTCCTACCAAGCTGACCTTTAAACACTTATGTTTATGCCCATATATTAATGTTATTCTCACTTTTTGTTAGAGAATCTTCTGTTTTCAGATGGCAGTGACCACAGGGTCCACTGGGAAGATTCAAAACTCACCTAAGTGCTGAGAAGAAATGACAGAAGAGTGTTCAGCACTAAGTGAGACATCTCTATCACATCCTTCAAGGTTCGGGGAACATTGTGGAAGAGGTAGCAGAAAGAATGCAAGGGCAGCCTGCAGGGATGGCTTAGTGGTTCAGGCGTTTACCGGCAAAGCCAAAGGACCCAGGTTTGATTCCCCAGGACCCACGTTAGCCAGGTGCACAAAGGAGCGCATGCGTCTGGAGTTTCTTTGCAGTGGCTGGAGGCCTTGGCATGCTAATTCTCTCTCTCTTTCCCCCCTCTTTCTCTGTCAAATAAATAAATAAAATAATATATATAATATAATATATACATACATATATACATATATATGTACATATATTTGTGTGTATATATATGTGTGTGTATATATATATATATATATATATATATGTATATGTATATAAATGCAAGAGCCAAAGGAAGTTGAGGACTTCTTACATTGCTGTCTTTCAGCATTCATGACGTCACAGTGCCTGACACTACTTATACGAGTCCTTCAAAGTAGGAGGAAAAGAAATAATGACCATCAACATATAAAAGAGACTGGTTGGGAAGAAGGGGTTCTATGGAGGGGGGATTTGGGAGGCTGGAAAGAGGGTGTTAGGAGGGGATTATTATGATGGTATATTGTCTATATGCATGGAAGTTGTCAATAAAATGTTAAAGATTTTTAAACAGAGTATGAGATGGACAAAGGGCCCAACACCTGTAGATCAATGGAAAAGAGATCCTGAAAATAGGCTCAAATACATGTGCCTGGCAGACTTTTGGGAAGTTGCAAAGGTCATTTGTGGAGGAAGGGTATTCTTTTCAACAAAGGATGCTGAAAAAAATGGGGCATCTATATACAAAAATTAGTGCTTGATCCATACCCCACACTGTATATAAAAAATTAGTCATAGGTCCATATGTAAAAACAAGAAAAAAGTGTGATAGAGGACGGTGTGGAAGGAGACAGCGATGCCCTGGGGTTATCCAAAACACTATCATTACAGCCTACACTAAAAGCAGACTCCATAAAGGATAAGCTGACAATGTGGACTTTAACAAAATTTAAAACTTTTTTTTTTTCTGTGAAAGATGCTGTTAAGAAATGAAAAGACAAATTACACCATGGGTATACCTGTCTGAAAATCGTGAATTCAATAGAAGATCATGCCAGAATGCATACACGGAACATTTCAAATTCAACCGACAGAAGTCCCAGTTATAAGATAAGAAAAAAAAAAAAAAGCAAAAACATTTTAAGCCACACTGAAAATGAGTGGAAGAAAAATAGAACAAAGATCTTCAACACATTTAATCACTAGAAAAATGCAACTGAAACACTCAATGAGGGTCTACTACATGCCCGTCCAGGTACTCTGAGAATGGTGACTTTGAACTTGAAGTCCCTCATCACCCACAGGCTCCTGTTCGGCTCCCAGTGAGCAGCACCATGTGGAGAAGCTATGGGTCTGGAAGAGGCGAAGCCTGGCTGGAGGAACTGGCTCGCTAGAGTCACGCTGGTTCTGGTGCTCTCTCTGCTTCCTGGTGAACATGTGAACAGCCTTCACCCCATGATCCTGCCACCACAATTGACTCACCGCTGTATGCCTTCCCTCCTGTGATGGGAGCATCCCTTCGGATGTTCTCTGAAACCATGAGTCAAACTAAGCCAGGGATGTCCAACCTTTTGGCTTCTCTGGGTGGTATGGAATGAAACTTACACTTAGCCTAAGATCCAGAGTTTCTACTCTTTTCCCTCACCCTAGCAAAATAAAAACTCATGTTTTCCTGAGAGAGAACCCACCCACTAGTGCTTATAGAAGCCCCTGGGAGCCTCTTAATCAAAGGAAACATGGCATTGTTGAGAGCACGCACTCTTGGAGCACGGCAGCATTGTCTCAGTTGGCCTCGGTCTTCTCAATGCCCTTTACATGCATATCCTATTCTTGTCTGCAAGATGAGAGAAGCCCACGTTCAGGTTGAAAGAGCATCACCTGGAATTCAAATTCAAGCCCCACCTGCTCCAGGGTTGT
Organism: Jaculus jaculus; assembly: GCF_020740685.1. NCBI lineage: Eukaryota > Metazoa > Chordata > Mammalia > Rodentia > Dipodidae > Jaculus > Jaculus jaculus. Next base: position 104,115,970 of record NC_059112.1, read on the forward strand.
AATATAGTTTTTAAAATATTTATTTTCTGCATGTGTGTGTGTTGTACGCATAGTGTATGCACACGTGTGTGCAGGTACGCACACTTCATGCACAATGGTGAGAGGGACAGAATAGATTGCCATGGGTTCTCCATTGCTCTTCTGTGCTGTCCCCTTGAGAAGGGGTCTCTCACTGAGCCTGGAGCTGCGATTTTTCAGCTAACCTGGCTGAGCAGGGCGCCCTAGTGTGTCTTCTGCCCCCACCCCACTTAGGCCTGGGATTACAGGTTGAGCAGCCAGACCAGGCTCTTTACGTTGGTTCTGGGAATCTCATGCTTGGGTGGTGAGTGTTTTTACCGTTGAGTCATCTCCCCAACCCTAATTTTGTTGTTTTTCAGAGTCAGCGTCTCATGTATCCCAGGCTGGCCTCAAACTCACTATAAGCAGTTGAGGATGATGTTAAACTCCTGAAACTCTTGTCCACCTCCTGAGGGTCAGGATCACACATATACAGCACTGCTCCTGGCTGCAGAGTCTGAGTTTTGTGCCTGTCACTTCCTGTTGCTTCAGGGTTCCAGCACTCTGCCTTCCTGACTTTGAATCGATCACATAAACCCACTGAGGGTAGCCTGGGCAGCCCAAGTATCATCTCTACCCTCACATTAAGAGTGCCTCTCATTACTGACCTTGGGCCCCTGAGAAATTCTGACTCCTTGGAGAGGAAAATTCTTCCCTATGACTTCCTTTGTTTTCTTTCTCTAATGCAGCTTTTAGGTTCTTTGAAATGATGTAATTCATCACGAGAGGGTCAGACCTCGGTTTTATTGATGCAACAATTAATTAGCTGGCTTCCGAGTGCTGCAAAGTCTCTGTTCTGGATGAATGGCTGGCCAAGCTCGGGAGCCAGGACGCAAATCTATTGCTTCTTTAATCACACGTGCCACGTGGCGGGAGGCAGGTCCCCCATGGCTGCCGAGCCGGCTGTCTCTGGAGTCGCTCTGGAAGCATCTGCTGCAAAGCTAGCTCTGTCAGTATCCCAGCTGGGGCTGGCCATTCCTGGTTTCTCCCAAGGAAGTTCCCTGAGCCCTGTGAGGAGAAGGGAACCCAGTGAGTTTAGGATTTATTCTCAGGCTGAGGTGAGGCTATGATGTGGGTGGGTGAGAGTAAGGAGTCAGAGATCAGACTCGCTGGTGTGAAGTGTTTGTCCCACACTAGCAGGGTTAATAAACCAGTCATCATTTAGCAGTTTCATTAAGCTTTGATTCATATACCATACAATTCATGACTAGCAAATGTACCATTCAAGGATAATCATATATTCATGGAGCTGTGAAACCATCACTACAACCCTTTACTGTCATGGTTAATACTTACTGACAACTTGAGAGGATCTAGGATCACGGAAGAGATAAACCTATAGGCGTGTGTGAGGGAGTTTCTAGGTTGGGTAAACTAATGTGGGGAGAATCACCCTCCCTATGGACAGCACCATCCCATGGCCTTGGGGCCTGGACTGACTAAGGGGGAGAAAGTGCGCTGATCATCGGTATTGATTGTCCTCTGCGTTCTCTCCGTGTGCCACGCCCCTCCCGCCTCACCCCCTGACACCATGCCTCCCCGATGATAATGGAGTGTCCTCTCAAACTGTAAGCCAAAATGAACTCTTCCTTCCTTAAATTGCTTTTGTCAGGTGTTTTGTCACAGCAAGAAGAAAGTAAGGACCCCGGTTCGAGGCTTGATTCCCCAGGCTCCACATTAGCCAGATGTCCAAGGGGGTGCACGCAACTGGAGTTCACTTGCAGTGGCTGGAAGCCCTGACACACCCATTCTCTCTCTCTCTCTCTCTCTCTGTGTCACTCTCAAATAAATAAAAATTAAAAAAAAAAACACTTTAAAACCATGCCTTCAACTCAGAGATTACTTAAAGATGCTTTCTGACTCAGCTCCCTGGGCTCAGCTTCCCTTCTGCCTCCAAAGACCCTGCAAATAGAGCTCTTGCCTGTTCTCCAAACAGAAGCAGCGTCAATGCCTCATCCAGGAAACCTTCACTCCCCGTCCCCACAAAGGTGGGATGATCTGTCTCTGTGCCCACAGAACAGCTGTCCTTTGCTCATTCATCCAAAACCTATGAGGCTGGGCAAACAGGAGGCCCTCCAAGAAGCAGGTATGAGCACAGAGTCAACATTGCTCCCATCTCCTTCCCACGACTGCTGTCCTCAAAGGCTGGCTTTGCTGGGCACATTGTAAAGAGTCCCCGAATGATTTTTTACTGTTAAAATTAAAAAAAAAAAAAAAAAAACACTTCTGAAAACTTACATAATCCCTTCTCACCACTCTCCTTTGTCCCCTTATTCTTTCCTACTCTTCCATCTTCTAACTTAATGATTTCTTTTTGCCCTCTTCCACATCAATAACCTATTGGTGAGCTCAATGTAGTGCAGGCCTTGCACACGTAATGACGGCAGCTGTAAGACTATGGATACAACAAGCACTGCGTCTGGAAGGTAGCGTTCCGAAGCACTCCTCTCTCCTTCCTTTGGCTCTTTCCTCCACCTCTTCCACAATGGTCGCTGAGCCTTGGAATGTGTGACAGAGATGTCTCACTTAGTGCTGAACACACCACTGTCGCTTCTTCTTGGCTCTTTGGGGAGTTTTGAGTCTCCCCAGTGGTCACGGGCACCTGAAAAGAGGAACTTCTGTAACCACCAGTGAGAGAAGCGCTAATACGTGGGCTTAAATGTAAATATTTAGAGGTCAACTTAGTGGGCATAATATCTCCATTTAGTCAAGCAAGAGCAGTAGCTTCCCTCCTAGGACCTCCCGAGCCATAGGGGAGCTAATGCCGGAATCTATCCCAGCAGGAGGAGAGACCAGAACCCAGGCACCAAGCCTTCCGTCTCTCCTGCACACAAGCCCAACGAACAGCGGGAATTGTGTCAGCCTCACTAAACAAAACCCATTCTTAAAAAACATCATTAGACCCTCATTTACTGCCAGCCACCAAAACCACATGAGGCAGAAAAAAAAAACAAAAATCAGCCCATCCTCAACCGTCTCTCTCTTGTTCCCTTTGCTCTCTTCTTTTTATCTATTTTTTCCTCATGCTGTGCTGGTTTTCTTCATTTCCAAGGAATTATTTTCACCGCTCCTCACCGCCAAGTCCCCAAATAATTGCACACATGGAACTGTGTACTGCTCAAGGCAGATAGAAGGATCCTGCCAAGCGCCGGCTTTCTGCAGTTTGCAGTTCTGTATTCAGACACCCAAGTGACTGGTGCCCAGCCTTGATGGCACACTAACAGCCAATGCTGGACTTGCCTTCCTGGCAAGCGAAGTGCACACAGGCATTTGTTTTTACCAGAGTTAAGTAGCTTGTGTTGTACAGAACTTCCTATCTTCCAGTCCCAACCCTGGGTGGTACCATGAGTTGGTTTTAAAAATAACTTTTTATGTTTTTCTTTTTAAAGACAACCTATTTGAACATTGGCTTGAGAATGAATGTAAAAAAAAAAATCATTTTCCATTCATTTGAGATTATCTTAATTTTTTTAGCAGGGCGTCTGCTCCATCTCTGGGTTCTGTTGTTGCTCATTCTACTTTTAAAAAGGGGAGGAAAAGAAGGGAGAGAACCACAGAGCACCCAGCATGAGACTCACTCCTTCGGAGAAGAGCTGACACATGCGCACGTTCAGGAAAGACTGGGGCGCAGGGAGGGTTAGCAAGCTCTTGTCAGTCACGCCACTAGTAAATTCCAGGGCCAGCCAAACCAACTTTTGGGAAAGTTTTGAACAGTCATTTCCTCTTATTCCACATTGTTTGAGCCCTGGTGATATGTTAGGGCCTCCCGCAAGGGCCGTCTGGTGCAGGAGCCACAGAAATCCTTTCCAATCCTCTAATTGTAAGAGATAATTCTTCTCGCCGTCTTCCTGGGGCTACTGTGAGAATTATCTCTTACCAACTTATGTTTGCTTGGCCTGCTACCCAGAAAGCATGTCTGTTAGCCCACTTGTTATTGCCATAATGAAATGCTTGAGGTTGGGTAGCTTTATTGACAAAAAAAGGTTTATTCAGTTCACAGTCCTGGTGCTGTGAGCTCTGCTGTACTTCTTGCTGGTGGCATCCCAGGGTGGTGCAGGGCATCAAATGAGAGCATGCATGTTTCATCTCTCTTCTTATAAAGCCATCAGGACTCAGCCATGGGGGATACACGCTGGTGACTTTATTTGATCCTCATAACCTCCTCCCCCTTCAGCTGAACATCACTGTACTGAGGACCAAGCTTCGGATAAGTGGCATGGCGCGCCCAAAGCACAGCAGGCTTTCATCATCACCGGGCATTATTCCTCCCTTCATCACGGATCACTCTTCTGTCTGCATGGAAGATTGCCACGTGAATTCTTTTTAAAAAAATATTTTATTTATTTTTACTTTTTTGTTTGTTTGCAGAGAGAGCATGAGTGTGCCAGGGCTTCTTGCTGCTGAAGATGAGCTTCAGTTGTATACTACCTGTCTGTGCATCTGCCTTTATGTGGGCACCGGGGAATAAAGCCCAGGCAGGAAGGCTTTGCAAGCAGACACCTTTAACCACTGAGTCATTGCCCCAGCCCTCCAAGTGACTGCTCTACAGTTTGGATCCGCATTAGTTTCTGCCCAGCTTCAAGTGTGGGGTCCAGCCCTGGGCTCAGCCAAGGCCATCTCAGTAGGACAGCAGCAACAGTTGCAGGCTCAGTGGGTAAGAGGTGCATTTGAGATATCTTATTCTGCCAGTGTCTTGAGTTGAGGGATTATGCTGACGGCAAAAAGTATGAGCTATGGTAACAAACTAAGAGGGAAAATGTTTAAAATCAGTCTTTTCCAGTTTCATTTATGCTCACTGAAATTGTTCTATTTTTACCTTTCTTACATGTCTTTTTTTTTTTTTTTTTTTTTGGTTTTTCTAGGTAGGGTCTCACTCTAGCCCAGGCTAACCTGGAATTCACTATAGAGTCTCAGGGTGGCCTCGAACTCATGGCAATCCTCCTACCTCTGCCTCCCGAGTGCTGGGATTAAAGGCGTGCGCCACCACGCCCGGCTCTTACATGTCTTTATGTATGTAGTTTGAGTGCATGTAGGCGTACAGTGTGTGAGCAGTTGTGCATTCACACGTGTGTGTACAGGAAGGTCAAAGGTCACCATCGGGTGCCTTAATCAATCATTCTCTACCTATATTTTTGATCGTGTGTGTGAGTGAGAGACAGAGTGTGTGTGTTCACTTACCGCAGCACACACGTGGGGTCTGAGGACAAGCTCGGGCTGTTTGTCCTTCCCTTCATGAGACAGTCTTGCTTATTTTCTTTTTGCAGCTTGGTGTGTGCCAATTTAGCTGGGCTTCGCAACTCTCCCAGCTCTGCTTCTCATTGCCATAGGCGTGTTGGGATCACAGGTAGGTGTGCCGCTTTCTGTCCATCTTTACGTGGACCCTGAGGAATCAAACTTAGCCTGGCTGGAAGGCTTGAGAAAAAGCACCTTTAACTGCTGAGCCACCTCTTCAGTCTCTACATTATTTTTTAACAAACTCTCTCACTGAACCTAGAGTTCACAGATTAGGCTAGACCAGCTACCCTGCCCACCCCAGGGATCTTCCTGATTCTACCTCCACAGCACAGGAATTTCTGGTTCACTTCACCATGCCTGGCTTTTACATGGGTTCTCAGTATCTTAACTTATCATGATGTTCTAGATACGAGGACACCTAAGACAGAATCTCTCTTAAGGTTAAGTCGAGCCTTGCTCAAGAGAAATGGCATTCTGAACACTGCGTGGTCTCATCTCAAGCACGCAGATGCTTTTACCTCCTGACTCTCCTAGGGATCATGAGACTCATGCTGACCAATCAGTGGCAAGTACAAGTGTCCTGTTTCCCATCTGAGCTGGCAAGATGTCCAGGAATATCTTTCTTCTCCAGCCCCACTGTCTGCATATTCAACATGGTGTTTGCTTTGCATTCTCAGGGAGGCCAGGTGATCTGAATCTGCTAACATGCAGCGCACACAGGCATGCACTAGGTGGGAACAGAATCATTTGTTTCCAGACAGTGAGGTCTTTGGGGTTGGGGGCTATTTGTTACCACACTAAAATGATGTAGCCTGCCTGACTTTTTACAAAATAACTATAAATTCCACCTTTACTGTGAACTAGACAATGTTACTGTATTACACGTACTCTTACAAGTACCATCACAAAGAACTTCTTTTGAATATTTCTAATTGATCCTTGAAATGTTATGTAAGCCAGGATCACACAGTTAGTTAGCAGGGTCACAGAGCTAGCAGGCCACCAGGAACTTCAAAGAATGATCCATCTGGGTGGGACCAGTGGTGGCTTCATGAGGTGTTAATTTGGGGAAACTTTGAGGTGTACGCCAGCACCCACAGCAGTCAGACTCCAAGGTCGGTGCAAGACTCCAGCCCTGCGGGTTCCTATCCCTGGCAATCCCTGCTGACAGTATTATTGTCAGATGTCTAGTCATAGTAATAATGAAGGATTTTATTGTTATGTAATTAAAGTCTCAAATATTTTTTAATTTGAATTAATTAAATAAAGGATATTGTCCTGGTGGGCCTGAATTTACCAGATGAGAGCCCAAACACTGGGGATAGGAATGGGAAGAGAAGGACAAGAAAGGGTGAAGGACGTAAAAGCACGAGATACAAATGTATGAAAATTTCATAATGAAACTCGCTGTTTTCTACTCTAAGTATATCTCTATATATGGAGACCAGGTCCATCCTAAGATGAGTGTTCCATGCTCTCTCAATGAATCAAGAGCTGTGTGCAGGAAGCCTATGTGCCAGGACACTATAGAAGCTTCTAGAAGCCTCAGGCAGCTTCCAGAGAAAAGCCAGCAACAAGCCATGACCTTCAGTTCCACAGTTATATGGAAATACATTTTGCCAACCACTGAGGGATCTCAGATGTGGATTCCTCCAGTCTGCCTTCCATCTACAAAGCAGCAGGACCTGAGCAGAAGACCCTATGCGCTGTCCCTGGACTTCTCCCTCCAGAAGCCATGACATAACAAGTTGGTGCTGGTGTAGCCACAAATGTCTTGGTCATTTGCTCTGCAGAGACAGACAACGAAGATAAGCATCCAGGATAGAGATCAGAAGGAAGGACCATCCGGGAGGAAGGACAAGGCATGGACAGGAGAGATAGGAGCTTGAAACAAGCTGTTGGGAGGAATCTGGGCATGTTCAGGGAAGGCCTCAGATTGATGTGGTTGGATGTCTTCCAGGTTGAAACCTAGAAGCCTTTGAGAACTTTCTAGCATAGGAGTGATTTGAAGCTAGGTGTGTACAAGAATGACCTTGAATGGAGCTGTGTAGTGTGGGATATATCGTGGATTAAAAAAAATAACATTTCTAAAAGTATGCTAAACCAAGGAGGCTGAGACTGTGACCTTTGGTTGGAGAAAGGGTCTTTGCCAATATAATAAACATAGGTTGTTGAGATGAGAGCATTTTAAACCCAAATTAAATGACAAGTGTCTTCATAAGAGTGAAGCTTAGATAGACAAACAGAAAAGGAAGACATGGGCATGGTGGTGGTGGTTGGGGGGGGGGGAGGAATAGGATCCTAAGGAGAAAGGAGCCATGACTGGAATAATGATTTAATCACACCAGTGAGCAGCAAGGACCACAGGTGACCACCAGAAGTTAAGAGAGGATTGAGATGGATGACTTTCCTGTGCGTCCATAACTAAACACAATAAATTCTCTTGAGACATGAAAAACCAATGGGCACCAGAGGAAAAACAAAATGCAGAAAGATTTATTACTCCCAGCAGGTAAGGAAATATCTTCATTTGTGGTTCTGCTCTCCATATATAGCTATAATTATGTGCACAGCAATGCTATCCCTAAAGAAAGGAAGTGTGGGGATTTTATTCTAGGAGCCTGTGTGGCAGGAGAATGGGGTTGGAGAGAGAGAGAAACACAGAGAAAGAAATCAAGATTAACATGAAAGAAGCCAGCAGGCAGAGAGCATAGAAACCCTTCTTGACATGGGCTTCACGCATGGTGAGAAAAGCTGGCGATATACAAACAGGGGAGAAGGAGTGTGGTGTAAACAACCTATAAAGGGTCCCTAGGCTCCTAGCTTTGTGCTTTTAGGGTGTGTGGCTTTTCTCAGCTTGCTAGCCTACTCTCGTTCTTGTGAATGCTTTTCTCTTTCTTAACAAACTCGTTCTATTTCTACTACTACCCACGTGTCCCTGGTGCAATCCCTTGCTCTGGGACACAGAAACCTGGATATTGCAGTGGGTGCTGCCCCAAACCCCACACCTGTGCCTGTAAGGCCTACATGCAGGAAAACACGCTCAACTACAGGTCACAGAGCACCTTCCAGAAAGAGAGCAGTGGACACATTTCTGGGCATGCTCAGTTCAACCTCACAGGGCACAGTCTCAGGAAGGCAAGGTGCTTCCAGGCATGCTCGGTGTAGAATTATAAGAGCCAAGTTTACTCACGAAAGGGAATGAGTCAGAGTAACTTGATGACCTTGGCTTGTTCTTCTAAGTTTCTCCAGGCAATTGTGACTGAAACAAAAAGAAATAACCACTTAGAAGGAATATTGGTGGATTAGTCTGGGTTCTCTGGAGGAACGGAAGCAGTGAAATAAGTGTATATCACCAAGGGGACTTAATTCGTTTACAGGATATGGGCTGGCCAGTCCAACAATAGCTGCAGGCTGGGGAGTCAGAGAAAGCAGCTCGTCCACGAGGCTGGATGCCTCTGCAGTCCCGGTCTGGCACGGAAGGTTTGGCGATTCCTGGACAGTGGCCGGTCTTCAGTTTGCGTTGAGAGGCTGATGAATCTGGACTCCAGTGTCCACAGAGGATGGCGGCAACAGTGCCAATGAACATGCCAGCAAGTAGCCCAGGCAGCCAGCCAGGCAAGAGGCCCTGGGTCCTCTCCAGTGTTCTTTATATATAAGCATCCCCCAAAATGCCACCCACCCTGGAGGAGGGTCTTCCTCCTTCATCTAATTTTTCCTGGAACTGCCCTCAGAGACCTACCCCAAAGCCAGGAATCTTACTTGATTGCTAAACTGGTCAAACAGAATTTAACTCTCACAGTTAGTGTCTGAAACACCATGTAAATGTGAGAGTTTGCCTGGTGTTTGCCTGTGAAGCCTAATGACCCAGGTTCGATTCTCCACGTCCCACATAAGCCAGATGCACATGGTGGCACATGCATCTGGAGTTCATTTGGTTTGCAGTGGCTAGAGGCCCTGGTGCTCCCATTCTCACTATTTCTCTCTCTCTCTCTCTCTCTCTCTCTCCCTCATTCACTCCCTCACTCTAATAAATAATAAAATAAAAATAATAATAAATAAATAAATAAAAATAAAAGTCTTAAAAAAAAAAAAAAAAAGCTCTTGCCTCTCTAGCAACTAACACTTCCAGAAGGAATTAATGTTGCCAACACCTGTGGACCAGAGCTAGAAGATCATAATCGTCCAATTGCTTCAAGCCACCCAGTTGGTGGTAATTTGCTTCAGCGTCCTCATGTAACTAACACAAAATAGGGGAGGAAACATAATAAAAGGGGCTAAGACCAGATAAGATGACTTTTCAGTGGAGTTACTATGAGGTGTGAATGGTCCAAGCCCAACAGGGTTGGATAGAGCAGAAAGGAATCTATAGCCTAGTTAGTGTGATGCACAGTCACAAAATTTCAAGTATCTGTAGCTGAGTTCATTCCCTAATTCACACAACCAAAGCATGGTAAATACAGGTGATTATCATTCCTATTTCACAAATGAGAAAAATGAAGCTTCCAGACATCAAATTAAGGAACCTGCCCATGAATGTCACACTCGTAAGTGGCAGAGTTATGACAGAGGTTCAACCAGAAATGTAAAAGTGCCTTTTGCCAAATTCCATGTTATCCCTGTGTCCCCTTTTTCTCTGTTTTTTTTTTTTTTTTTTCATAAATTTTCTTAGAGGTGAGAATTCAGGAAACTTTGGAAACACAAACTGCGGGCTTCAGCCTGTGTCTGCAGGATCCTCTGGGTATGGAACGTGCTAATCCTCGTTCGTTTATGACCTCCAATCACTGTCTCTGACAGTTTGAGTCCAAACATGCTCCTGTAATGACAACGTCGTCGTGAGAACTTAGAAGCAGAGACCTCAGGCTTCAGGAAACAAACTTCATTTTCGCTGACCGGGAGCTTTTGGTGGGGCAAAGGGACAAGGGCACTGGATTGAAAAAAGAGATTGAAATAGAGAAGGCCACTTGCTATGTTACCCCCTCTCCCCAGAGCTCATTCTCACCTTGCTGGAATTGTTCTCTAAACAACCCAGTGTGTGGACTAAGGTGTGTTGAAAGATTGATGAAATTTTGACATTTGTGTTGGAAAAGGTTATTGTTATTTGCTGCCTGGCTGGTAACTACCTTTTCCTCTGAAATAGGGCATTAGTTTTGGGCCCGGACAGCTACTCACCCACACCCAAAGTCCATGCAGGTATGATGTTGTTGCCCCCTCCCTCCCCACCAAGCTAGGGCGAAGACCATGTCCTTCAGACTTAACCATCACCATAACCAATCCTCAAGACCTCTGTGACGGACTTAGGAATGAACCAATGAACCAAAGTATCCAATATCCATGTTTTCCTTTTGAAAAGTTCAAGTCCTGGCCTGGGGAGACGGCACAGCGGTTAAAGGAACTTGCTGGCAAAGGTTCGCAGTCCGGGTTGGATTGCCGCACAAAGCAGTGCATGCTCCTGGAGTTGGTTTGCAGTGCCAAAGACCCTGGCATGCCCGTGCTTGCTCACTCTCTCTCTTTCTCTCCCTCCCTTTTTTCTCCCTGATCACAAATAAATAAGAATATTTTTAAATGCTGGAAAAGTTAGAATCTCATCTGCACACAGGTCTGACTGACTTCACACTCAGCTTAATCCACAGGAGCAAAAACCTATCTACTCAACTTTTTTCATCTTTTTAAACATATTTTTATTTATTTATTTATTTATTTATTTATTTATTTATTTATTTAAGAGAGGGAAAGAGGCAGAGAGGGTGGGGGATGGGTGTGCCAGGGCTTCCAGCCACTGCAAACAAACTCCAGATGCATGTGCCCCCTTGTGCATCTGGCTTACGTGGGTCCTGGTGAATCCAACTGAGGTCCTTTAGCTTTGTAGGCAAGCACCTTAACCTCTAAGCCATCTCTCCAGCCCTGAATTTTTATTACTTTAGTCCTACTTCATTTTAGGTTAATTTCTGTATATATCATGTATGCTGGCTACATACATGGCTTTTCTACATGCATGGCCTTTCTCTGTCCCAGCATCTATATGACAGGTTTCACAGAAGAATTCTTAATTGGTCCTAGTTACCTATATAGTCTACCCTTTGGCCAATCACAGTTGGGAAAGTGAGGTTCCATGACTGCAAGATCCAGGTCCCCCTCACAGCTGTGTGGAGGTGAGGGAGGCAGGTGCTGACAAGCTCTCTGTCTAGGGAGCATGAATGGTCTCTCCAAGACAGGCCAAGTTCAAGTGCCCTGCATAGCTCCTATCAACCCCTAGTGGTGCCCTGGCCTTTGCATGTGTCTAGAAAATGGACTTTATTGTTAGACAATTCCGACTTGGAAGGGCACGCAGACTTCTGTCATTGGCGGTGCTACTGGCCAAATCTCATTTCTCCAAAGCCTTACGGTCCAATTTACAAGCAGCTGCTGGGTACAGACCAGCGTGCTACTGCCAAGATGCTGGAAAGAAAAGCCGGATGGACTCACGCTAGGGGGCTGCTGGAGGCTCACCTTCCTCCCAAAGCAGGAGGCAGAATGATATGGCCATTCTTTCCTCCTTCCCTGTCCACCACCTAGCATGGCCCCCTTCAACTTCTCCTTTTTGCCAGCCTCTCTTAGCTCCATTCCCCTTTCTGCCTGAGGGGTTATTCCAACTTAAGTTTAGTCCTAGCAGCCTGAGGATCCCCAAGATCCTTCTTTAGCATTTGTATCTGGCTCTTCCCAATCAGACAGGTCTTTCAATCAAATCTTTTTCTCACTTCTCGACCTTCCCAGGTCCCCCCATGTTTTGTCCTGTGTTTTCCCTCTGGGTGTAACTTGAACCCACCTTATGGAGAAGAATGCTCTGGCCAGGTAGTTATGCCATCTCTGCAGCGGAACAGTACAGTGGCATAAGGTCTACCAATACACTACTGACAGCTCCCTGGTGGATGGAGGAAGTGATGGTCGCAAGACCCTCACTAGAAGTCACAGCAGTTGTTCCTGTCTGTCCTGCCCTCCCCACAGCCGCAAGTGACCTTGGAGAAAAGCTAGTTTATACAGGAGGCAGAAGGTCACCAGAAGCGGCACTCCATGATGCAGCTTCCGTGTGGTCGCCATCCAGGACAGGGCGGGATTTTGTGGTGATGCAGTTACCCTTGAGTCAGCCACTCTCCTGTGAGTAACCCCAATAAACCCACCGACTCACCAAAACTGGTCTTGGTGTAGATGTCCTCTGGTCTGTTGTCTATACCCTACCTGGGGGAGTAGGCATGGGTCCACATCTCCCCGGGAGGAAAGTTTTCCAGAGACGCCATGTCCCTGCCCTGCTCTAAATGGGAGCGACTGGTTTGATCCCTTGGTGCAAGTTCTTCATTGCCTCTGGGCCTTTGCACATGGGATTGCCTTACCTGAAGCTGTTTTGTTCTTGGACCATGTTTAACACCTGCCTCTATCATGTCAACACTATATTTTTAGTCACACGGGCGAGTTAATTGTGGAGGGTTGAGTGGATCAAAGCTGGAAGTCAAATATCTTGGTTCTTCCACCTCTCTGCGTGACCTCGGACAAGTCCACCTCATCTGTAACATGGGCTGACCAGAACCGCTTCTCAGGGTTGTTGTGAGAATTGACTGTGGAAGTGACCTAACACAGTTAGAAGCAGTTGCCTGACACACAAACACCCCGTGCTCGCTGTGCCTCATACTCATCAGTCTCGGAAGGCAGCGACTACCTCCCTGTGCCCTCGGTGTTTTCGAGTCACTTCCTTTCCTTCTCTCTGCTGCAACCAGACTGGGTTCCAGAGCCCCGTAAACATGAACAAACTCTGATCTCATTGTGGATGACACCCAGAAGGAAATCTCAGCCCACAGGGAAGCTGAGCCAAGATGGGGAGCTGGCCCCGGGGCAAAAATCATCACTGTTCGGGGTGACTCGGGATCCCAGACCTACTGCTAACCTAGAGGCTGTGATGATCGGTTTCTATAGGTGGCAATACAATAGTTGAAGTGTCTGTTCTTGGGGAAGCAAGTCCCTGTCCAAGGAAAGGCAGGGCCTTTGTGAAATTAGGGATTCTGTATGAACAGAACAGAGCTCCCACGAGGAAAGTCTGGCATGCAGCATGCAAGGTGCTAACACAGGGCCGGGTACAGAAGGTGTGTAAGTGCTCTGCACTCACACCAGACAGTGGGGCTGAAACCACGCATACCTCAGCTGAAACACAAGCATCTGATCTGGAACTGTATTTTAGCAGAAGCACAAAATAGTCTGGGTTGGGAGAGAGAGAGAGAAGAGGAGAGGAGAGGAGAGGAGAGGGGAGGGGAGGGGAAGGGAGGGGAAGGGAAGGGAGGGGAGGGGAGGGGAGGGGAGGGGAGGGGAGGGGAGGGGGGGAGGGGAGGGGAGGGGAGGGGAGGGGAGGGGAGGGGAGGGGAGGGGAGGGGAGGGGAGGGGAGGGGAGGGGAGGGGAGAGGAGAGGAGAGGAGAGGAGAGAAGAGAAGAGAAGAGAAGAGAAGAGAAGAGAAGAGAAGAGAAGAGAAGAGAAGAGAAGAGAAGAGAAGAGAAGAGAAGAGAAGAGAAGAGAAGGGGAATTGTCTTCCTCTGATTCTTTATCTACTGCTCTTATATGATTATTTTTGGAAAAAATTGTGTTGTCTCTCCAGTTGTGATAAGTCTTTCAGGAATCATACGAGCTGTCATCTGTCTTAAACAGAGCAAAATAATTCATGCCTTCTGCACTACCTGCTTGTGGACATTGAGTTCAGTAATAACCAGCATTTATATACTACCGTAGTCCCTCAGGGCAGCTGCTGGAAGCCTGCGCAGTAATCCTCGCGGTTACTGGTGAGGAAATGAAGGATCAGAGAGGTTAAATATCTTGCTCGAGGCCGCATTGCCAGGGTAGAAGGCACGATGGTATAAAAGAGATGCACTTTGAGGTTATGTAGATCTAAGTTCTAATCTCTGCTGCTTAGCAGTGGGATGACCTTGATCAAGGGATTTCTTCTCTCTGCGTCTGCATTTTCTAGTTGTTAAAATGACATAGTGAGACTCACGGCGCAGATTTATTATCTACCGCAAAGAACTGTTGCATGAAAGGTCTGCACGTCAAGCATGCTGCTTCATACTTCCTATTTACTCCACTTCCAAGTGCTGTGTAGAGTTGGACACTCTGCTCACACCGGCTGATCCCCAGCCCGCATTCTTTTCACACTCCACGCTACCTGACACACAGTGCCTCTGCCTTGTGAGGGCATAATGGAAGGGGAAGATAATGCCTTCTTATCTGTCACCTGGGACACAGTGAGGTGATCCCTGGCAGCTGGAGCAGTCTGCACGTATCGACGCATTCATGCAATGAGGATTTAGCAAAATGGCAGGCCCAGCTTCAAGAGCGCAGGTTCAGTTGTCTGTGGGAAGCCAAGTGGCCCCGTCCAACACTGAGACGGATGCGCTGAGCTTAAGCTCAGGAAACCAATCTGAGCTTCGGCTCTGAATTTATGGCTCACTGTGGTACAGAGGTCAGAATAGGATGCCTGCTCTTGAGACGTTCAAAAGACGTGAAGACACAGGGTGGCAGGGACAGAAGCGAATATAATACCACACAAAACGTGATGATTTCTGAATTGCAGCTGATCAAAGCCAGCAAGGGTTCCATCCTCACGGAGCTTACGTTGCAGTCACGTTGAACAGAAATGAATCAAAGTTATCATTAAAATACATGAAATGTCAAATTCTCCAGGGCAGCTATATCCAAACTCATTCATGGACTTCCTCATTCTTTGAAAGGATATCTATTTTGCTTCTACTATGAGCCAAACAGTGTCCAGAGTTGTGGAGATAATATCAACAAAAGAAGATGCAGCTGGGCGTGGTGGCGCACGTCTTTAATCCCAGCACTCGGGAGGAAGAGGTAGGAGGATCGTTGTGAGTTCAAGGCAAGCCTGAGACTACATAGTGAATCCCAGGTCAGCCTGGGCTAAATAAAGCAAGACTCTACTTTGAAAAACAAAACAAAACAAAAAAGTCAGCAAGAAAGAAAGATGATAAAGTTGCTTCTTTACATGGAGAATAGAGTCTGTTGGAAGAAACAGACAAAATTGCACTTATGACAAAGGTTATTTATAGTGGATGGGAAAAAAAAGTTTTGAACTAGACAGTAAAATCAGGGATGGGAAAAGTGTTTTGAACTAGACAGTAAAGTCAGGGAGGACTTGTATGGGGTAACTGCATTAAGCTGGAAATTAATGAGGAATTAGCTAAGTGCAAAGGGGGGGTATAGACTCAGAAGAGCAGCATGCATGAGGGATAGTAAGAAGGGCAGGGGAAGGACTAATGAAGGCCAGTGAGCTTCATTCAGTAGGCACCTGGCTTCAGAATGTAGCATTGTATCCCCATCTACAGCAAAAGCATATCCAGTGACATAGAGTCCAAAATACCAGTGACATTGGCTTTTAAAGATGGAATAAATTTAAAAACTCATGAGTTTAATAACCATTCAATTAATGTACTTATTTTCAAATAATAATTTGGAGGGAAATTTTAAATTTACAAAAGATTATGCAGGCTTTTTTGCTCACGTGTGTGTGTGTGTGTGTGTGTGTGTGTGTGTGTGTGTGGTGTGGTATGTGCACATGTATGTGTTCATGCAGTGTCCCGTGCACTCATCTGGGGTGGGGCATGTTCACCTGCTGTGGCCAGAGCAGAGTGTCTGTGTCCCACTGCGTATTGATTTTTCACCTGCTCTTTCTTACTTCCAGAACTTGCCATCTGTTCACCAGGGGTGATTCTTGGGCTTCTGCTCCTATACTGGCTGGGGTGATAGACAGGCATGACCACACCTAAATGTGGATTCTGTAAATCAAACTCAAGGGTCTCTCGGGCCTCACCAGGAAGTGCTCTTCAGCATGGAGGCATCTCTCCTGCCCTGTGCACTTTTTTTTTTTTTAACATGCACTCTGAACTCGTGATTCCTGTGACTGTGACAATCACAGCTGGTGTGTACTGCACTGAGTTCTGACTTTGACAAACAACTCTGTGCTTTAGTCCAGCTTCTCAAGAAGCAGTGTGGGCAGAAAGAATATATCTCACAAAGGGGTTTATTAGTTTGGCTCGCAGGATGTGGGCTGGGCAGTCCAGCGGTGACTGTCGGCAGACCCGTGAGTCTGAGAAGGTGGGAGCTGCTCCGTGCCTCAGCAGTCCCAAGCTGGTGCTGCAGTCTTAGAAGATTCGTGGAGAACTGCTGGTGCCCAGTCTGTGTGGGACGGCTGGAGAAGCTGAATCCTGATGCCAGCTGTTGCAGTCAGTTTCTCGTTGCCGGGACAAACACCCAACTAGAATCAGCTGATGGGAAGGAAGGAGTTTATTTGGGGCTTGCAAATCCCAGGGAAACACTATCAATGGTGGAAGATGCTGGCTCACACTCATAGATCGAAGCAGAGAGACACCATTAAACAGCCAGCAAACACCAAAAAGCATGGCCGGCTAGAGCTCCGAACTGCTCTCTACACACCTGAGGCTTAGGTTCAAGATCTACCCCTGAACACTCCTTAGGGCTGGACTCTATGATCTTCCCCCAGTGACACAACCCCTCTCCCTGTAGCAGGAATCTGCCTGATAGGGGCTCAGTTTTAATGAAACCCCTGAGTTTATGGGGTCATGTACTCAAAACATCATGTTCAAAATACCATATCTGTGGAGGATATCAGCAACAGGGTAGATGTACTCACCAGCCAGGAGTGAAGGCAAGGAAGCCAAAATAGAGCTGCATTTCCCTCAGGCCTCCTTATATCTGTGCCCACACCAGAAGGGCTACTGGCCACTCTGGGATAGGGTCTCCCTCTTCAAGTAATCCCCACAAGAAATGCTTTAACTGATTCCAGATACACTCAAGTTGGCAGCAAAGATTAAGCACTCTACTAAGAACTCTTGTTTTTAAACTCAGGCAAAGCAGTTAGAAAAGAGAGGGGCACTGTGGTCACCACACCTTTCCAGAGTCACCCTGACATGATAACCAGGCTTGAGAGCAGTGACCATGTGTGGGCTGCCAATTTAGAGCTCGGTAACCCTCACCTCTCTCTGGGCTTGTCTGTCAATCCCAGGATGGATTTGCTTCTGACACTTGCTCCCTAGCATAGTTTATGGTTCCTGTACCAAAGAATGAAGCTAGAGAGAATAGACCCTTTGTGCATGTCTCTATCCCCTTTGAGCTCTCTACTCCTATGCCAGACTATGTACCCCATGGAAATGTCACAAGTTCCTAGCTTCAAGAAAGAAAAAGTAAGAGAGAGAAAGAGAATGTAAACCTCTGGGGTCAGGACAACATAGGATGTCTGGATATGCCCTGGCTGTGCCAAGAGCTAATAGGGAACCCAGAGACTATTGAGGGGATGGGATTATTCACATTCCCCTCTAGACAACAAAACTCCTCCTTCCAGCTCATTTGTCTTGCTCACCTTTGGGAAACACAAGGGGAAGATGAACCCATTACTCATCACCCAACTGACATTTCCATAATGCCTTGATTGGTTTTGTGACAGATTAGACATCAGATACTAAAGTGGATAAGAGAAGATTAGTGTGCTAGTCACCTTCTCATTGTGGAAACAAAATACCCGAGAAAAACCATTTAAAGGAGAAAAAAAGTTGGGCTGGAGAGATGGCTTAGTGGTTAAGGAGCTTGCCTGCAAAGCCAAAGGACCCAGGTTTGATTCCCCAGGACACACATAAAGTCAGACTCACAAGGCACATGCATCTGGAGTTCGTTTGCAGTGGCTAGGGGCCCTGGAGTGCCCACTTTCCCCCCTCCCGTGTGTGTGTGTGTGTGTGTGTGTGTGTGTGTGTGTCTGTCTTCCTCTCTCTCTCAAATAAATAAATAAATCATTAAAAAGTATTGTGCTACATAATGAAAATGACTCATTGCTGCTTATTAAAAATAGAGAAAAATTTATTTTGCTCATGACTTCCAGTGGTTTCATTCTATCAGCATAGGAGGGTAGAGTAGAGTGTGTCACGTAATGGCCAGGAAGCAAAAGAGAGAGAAGGAGGGCTGGAGAGATGGCATAGCGGTTAAGCGCTTGCCTGTGAAGCCTAAGGACCCCGGTTCGAGGCTCGGTTCCCCAGGTCCCACGTTAGCCAGATGCACAAGGGGGCGCACACGTCTGGAGTTCGTTTGCAGAGGCTGGAGGCCCTGGCGTGCCCATTCTCTCTCTCTCCCTCTATCTGTCTTTCTCTTTGTGTCTGTCGCTCTCAAATAAATAAATAAATAATTTAAAAAAAAAAAAGAGAGAGAGAGGGAGAATACAGTAACCCATCTGGGTCCCTAGCTTGGGAAAATGTTGCCCACATTCAGGGTGGATCTCCACCCTCCCCACCCCCCTGACACACACACTTAGCTAATCCTTTCTGGAAATCTTCTTACAAACGCACTCAGAGGGTATTTTTTTCTAATCTCCTAGGTGTCTGTCAATCCAATCAAGTTGACAATCTAGATTCACCATCACAGAAAAAAAAAAAAAAAAAAAAAAACAGCTCCCGCACATCCTCAGCTATATGAAGTACTCACACGAGTATAGGTTTGCTTCAGTTGCAAAATGTGAGGGCCGCTGTTTATGACTTACTTGATATACTGAAGGAATTTCCTCTTCTTTACTTTTTCTTTTTATTGTGGTTTGAATATGGAATGTTCCCCCATAGACTATTGTGTTTAAACATTCGGTCCCCACTGGTGGTACTGTTTTGAAAATTATTGTGGTAATTTGAATGCAAAATGTCCCCCCATAGTCTCAAGTATTTGTGATAAGCCTCCTCCTGTGTCCCTGGATGGCAGAACCTTGCTGGAGGAAGCAAGTTGCTAGGGGTGGGCCTTCAGGTGTTATAGCCCAGCTCCATTTGCCACACTCAGCTCACCCTCTCTCCCTTCGCCCTGTTGATGAGAAGATGTGACATTAGGATGTCTAACCACGCTATACTTTCCCCACCATGATGCAACGTACCCTTGAGACTATAAACTGGAAATAAAACCTTTCCTCCCATAAGCTGTTTCCGCTTGGGCATTTTGACCCAACGAGAGAATAACTGCTGTAGTTATGGAACCTTCAGGGGACAGGGCCTAGCTGGGGTGAGCCTTGAGGTATTATTATTATTATTATTATTATTTTGTAATTCCAGCCACACTTCCTATATCCTATCTGCCACCTCACTGCAGATACAATGTGACCAGCCACCTCACTGGCCTGCGGCCAAGCATTCCCTGCCATAATGTTCCCTTGCAGTGTGAGTCCCTTAAGTTGCTGCTGGTCAGGTATTTGGTGACAGCAATGTGAAAAGTAAGTCATATGCTTTCAGATTAGAACAAATACATATTTTATATTTATATGCCTCTGCTCCTACAAAGGCATGTAGCAGGGTATCCTCACTTAAAGTCATGGTTCTATACTGAGACTACCTGAGATTAACCTCCAGGTCTATTGCTTCCTTTGTGAATGTGCACTAGCTGTTTAAATTGTTCGTATCTAAGTTTCCTTATCCACAAAATGAGGTTAATAATAGTAGATAGGTACCTCATCCAAAGTTGTTGGGGGATGAAACGTGTTCCCAGCCCATAATACTTCTTCAATAAAATCACTTTCCTTCTCCTCCTACCTATTGTTGATTTTTATTATAAACAATAGGCTTTATTTTGTTAGATCTTTCCAATCTGCAAGAAACACAATAGTATTGTTTTCAAAGGAGTGTTGCCCAGTCAGAAACAGAACAGTCTTACAGATACATAGCTTTTTTAGCAGAGGATTCCCACCTGTTCTATGACCATCATATTATATATTGTATCTTATTTGACTTTATTGAACTACAAGGAACATAAAATGCATGCAATACTTATCACTCATTGACTTTTGTCAGATTTATAAACCTGTGGAACAAATACCTCAGTCAAGATACTTAACACTTTTGTCATTATCCCCCCCCCCATACACACACACACACACACACACACACACACTCACACACACGTTTCCTTTGTAGCTGTTTCCTCTCGATTTCCTCCTCCCCTCAATCTTCATATAAATGGAATCATGCAAGACATACTCTTGTGTTTGGTTTCTCTCATCTGGAAGAGTTTGGGTTTTGGTTTTTCTTTTTTTGTAATTTTCTTATGAGAGAAAGAGAATTGGTGCTCCAGGGCTTCCACCCACTGAAATTGAACTCCATATGTGTGCACCACCTCGTGCACATGTGTGACCTTGCACACTTGCATCACTGTGTGCATCTGGCCAACGTGGAGTCTGGAGAGTTAAACATGGGTCGTTAGGCTTCACAGGCAAGTGCCTTAACCACTAGGCCATCTATCTAACCCTTGCGTTTCTTCTCTGTGCTATTTTGAAGTGTTTTATGGCCTATCAGTTTCATAGAGGCAGTCATCATTCCCTTATGAGAGAGAGAGAGAAGTACAGAGCCCAGAACTAAAAGAACTTTAATAATTTTCATTATAGCTGTGTTACGTAATATATCTACAATGTTGCTGTTTATTCATGTGCTGATGGAAATTTGACCTTTTTTTTTTTTTCAGTATTTAGACATTGTAATAAGTTTACACAACCAGGGCAGAAAATTTGAGATCAGAGAATCCTAATGTCTTTGAATTATTATTGAGTACCTACTATGTACCTAGCACTCTGGGGTAATTCACAGAGACATCAGACACATTGTCTTCCTTTTGAAAACCCATGGTATAAATGAGCAAGACCTCATGGGAAAATATTATTTTCTATGGGATGGGCTAGTGTAGATGATCAAATAAGTGGTCAAAAACTTAAAAGAACAGAGGTAGGGGAGAGTTCAGTTCAATATGGGAGAGGTGGTGGGAGACCCCTGTAAGGAAGGAAATTTGACCTGGGCTATTCTGTGATACAGATCTTAGTGCATCTTTCATAGATGCTGGGGGTCCCTCGGTGGGAAAGATGAGGTTCCTGCTGTCATCTTAATTCCATGCAGTTTCCAAGGAAGTTTGAGTCTAGTTTTCCTGAGCTCATCTCTCCAGCTTTACTCCCTTTCCCAGCCTTTATGGTCTCCATTCAGTACTGGGTATAAGACCCATGTTCTCATCTGTATCCACATATCTGTTCATTCTCTCACATTGGCAGGGACATTCAACCAGTATCGGCCAGACCTAATCTCCTCTTCTGCACTTAGACTATGTGCTCTTCCCCACAACTTCGCTGGTGAAGACAGAACCTTGCTGGTGGAGCGGTGGGTTCAATGTGAAACGTCCCCCACACCCTCATGTGCTTGCGATTAAGCCTAAACTCCACCTTTGGGAGGCGGAGCTTTGCTAGAGGAGGCGGGTCACCAGGTATGGGCCTTGAGGTTCATTAGTCCAGGCCACTGGGTTTTCAGGGTCAGTTCACTCTAACTGCTGCCATGTAGCTGCTACAGCAAGATCTGATGCCTTACTGTCTCGCTCACACCATCCTTTTTCCAGGATGAAACTTACCCTCTGGACTATAAGCCAAAATAAAGCCTTTCTTCCCATCAGCTGCTTTAATTGAGTGTTGTGTTCCAGCAGTAAGACGGTTAAGTATGACACCTGGTAAAAGTCTTTTTGTAAGGAATGGACTGCAGGTGGGTTCACTGTATTCACAGACATGGGTCCAATAAGGTTTTGCTGAATGAATACTTGATGGAAAATAGACTGAGTTCCACGTCTGGTTCCAGTCTTGCTTAAACAGTCAAATTATTGTATGACCTCAGGTACATTTACTACCTTCTCTAAGTCTCATTTCTCTTTTGGTATTGCATTGGTTTGTGGGTGAAAAAAAATTTTTTGGTGTTTTTTTTTGGTTTTTTTTTTTTTTTTTTTTTTTGGTTTTTCAAGGTAGGGTCTTACTCTGGCCCAGGCTGACCTGGAATTTACTCTGTAGTCTCAGGGTGGCCTTGAATTCCTGCGATTCTCTTACTTCTGCCTCCCAAGTGCTGGGATTAAAGGCGTGCGCCACCACGCCTGGCTTATGGGTGAAAACTTTTAAAGTTCTCTTAGTTCTGAGCTCTGTACTTCTCTCTCTCTCATAAGGGAACGATGACTGCCTTTGTGAAACTGATAGGCCATAAAAACACTTCAAAATAGCACAGAGAAGAAACGCAAGGGTCAGATAGATGGCCTAGTGGTTAAGGCACTTGCCTGTGAAGCCTAAGGACCCAGGTTTAACTCTCCAGACTCCACGTTGGCCAGATGCACAGGAGATACATGTGCCAGGTCACACATGCACACGAGGGGCGCACATGTCTGAAGTTCGATTGCAGAGGTTGGAGACCCTGGAGTGCCCATTTATCTCTCTCTTTCTCATATAAAAAAGGCCAGTCTGTTGGGTTTGCCTCAAAATAATACAAAAAAAAACCAACATAGAAAAAATACAAAATTTAGCCTGAATCCTAACATCCAGAAATAGTTATAACATTTGATGATGATCATTCCAGACACCTTCTTCTAATCTTATAGCTTAGAATCTTCTCTCCTAATAGGAGAAAGATCCACAGATAAAAATGAAATTATAAAATTTGGATCATGATATCCTGACTTCATTTGGAATACAATATTCAATTACTGTTTTTTTTTTCTTGGCTTCAGAAAAGAAATTGAAATGAAACTCGGGAAATTTCTAAACCTCAGAGTTCTATTATACTGACATTAAACACGAGGCTACAGTCCAACAAACATCAGTAATTCAGAAACAGAGAAGTTTGAAGCTAAAAGATAGGACAAATACCTTTTAATTCTGAGCATGAAACCTCACCCTTAACCAGGAGAGCGGGCTGCAGAGTCCTGATGGTGTGACTTGGCGGGCTTGCACAGGAGTGATGGATCGCCGGCTGCCTGGCTGCATGCTGTGATTGATGACCCTGCAGTATTGACCAAGCTCCTCTTTATGAGACGTCCACTTCCGGACGGTGTCAGCGATTCAGAAGAGGACTTGAGAGGACCCCCATCCTGGGGAGTCAACGTCTCTGATGGCCAAACAAACCCTCTCCAGAAGCCAAAGTGACAGAGAGCAGTCAGGAAAAGTTTTTTGGAAGATGTGGAGCCCACACCCTGACTTGATTCTGGGGCTTCTGGTGAAAAATCACAGGCATGGTTGAGATCAATCAGCTCATCCCACCTCAGGCCCAGTCACCTCTTCACTCCTGCAGACTGATGAACTTGGAGTCTGAGTCTATCTACCCAAAGATGTGCGTGGCTGTGACAAGAAGCAGACAAGTCTTGGCCAATCTATCAAGAGCTTGGGAGTCACAGGGCGGAGCATGAGCCACGGGATTTTAAGTTTGGGCAGGAGTAGATGTGACATCGTTATAGAGTGGTGTAAACCCTAATCCTGTTCAAAACCCTGTGTTTGAATCTGGGGTCTTCCCCTGACTAGTTCTGCAATCTCGGGCAAGTGTATTAAGTTTCCTGTGAGTCCGTTTTCTCACCCAGAGATGAACATGAGGGCAGTGATAACAGCTGAAGTTTACAATGTATGTA
Source organism: Jaculus jaculus (assembly GCF_020740685.1). Lineage (NCBI taxonomy): Eukaryota > Metazoa > Chordata > Mammalia > Rodentia > Dipodidae > Jaculus > Jaculus jaculus. The sequence continues at coordinate 104,139,728 of NC_059112.1, forward strand.
AAACAGCTGTCATGCACAGAGTTCTCGCTAAATGAAAACTATTCATGTGACCTTGAACAAATCCACGTGGCCTCTTCAATTCCCTGTTTTATTGCTGGTTATGATAGCTAGCCAAGACTAACACTCAACAAACTCTTAGTCTGTGACAGTCTGTCCCAAGAGGTCATTGAACAGTTTAATAAGGGGTCTGTTTTCAAAGACGTGGGTGAGAAGAGGGGAAATGAAGCTTCTCTAGGGCTAGCAAATGACAGCGAGCATTAACCACTCGGCCTGAAAGAGGGCAGGGTTTGCACAAGCAGTTGGGGCCTGGGGACTTTCAGAATCATGGCTTCCAGGGGGGAAGTTATGCCCCAGACACTCACTGTGGTGCAAGGAGAGTGCAGAGGAACAATCCTCCTGGCTCAACTCTCGCTGTGCCTTCCGTAGACCAGAGCCCCCTACAACCCAGAACGCAGTGGAGCCCTGGGAGGGTGTGGCTGGAGTTCAGCTGTTGGAGGGCAGAGGGGATTGAGAAGCCGGGAGGAGATGCCTAGGGTGACCATATTTCAACTCCACCGTGACTAGCGGTGAGAGCGGTTATCTCCTCATCACACGGGGGAAGGCCCCAGGTACACTGGACTCAAGCTTCGTCCAAGTTGCCAATGGAGTCAATATCATGGCGATATCCAAACTGGGATGGGCTGGTTCCGGGACCCCCATTCTTCATCACTCCTGCTTCCTCGAATTATCACTGTGGTGTTTGCACAAGCAGGGATGGGGATGAGGACCTCGCTTGTATTAGTTACTCTTGTGATTGCTGTGACAAAGTACTTGGAGACTTAAGAGAGGAAAGGTTAATTTGGTCTCACGGTTTTATGGTACATCCATCATGGAAGGGAAGAAGAAAGGGACAGCGACAGGAGGGTGACGCCACTGGCCACACGGCCCCCACAGTCAGGAAGCAGAGAGAGATGAATGCTGCCGTTCAACTCAACTCACTTTTTGTTTTCTTTTTATTCAGTCTGGGATCCCCAGCTCATAGATTTGTGCCATCCACGTTCGGGGTGGGTCTTCAACCTGGATAGAAACACCCTCTACACAGGTACATCTCCTGGGTGACTTCAAGTCCCATCAGACAGACGAAATGAATGAGCACATCCCTGAAACTTTAGGACGGCATTTAGAAGCACACACGTGAACAGTTACTACTCACTCATTTCTCCTGTGCTTCCTGCTGCTTTGTAAAAGACAGGTCCCTTTCCTCCTCTTTCACAGGCTTCATCTACGCTTCTTCCACTCACCCCTTTCTCTGTTCTCCAGGCACATAGAATCATTTCTTACCCCAGTGGGCATGGCCTCCAAGCCAGTGAGGCTTCTTTAGAGAAATAGAACCAAGAGATAGGTATACACGTAAGTGTGTGTGTGTGTGTGTGTGTGTATGTGTGTGTGTAATTAATTTTATGTCTGAGGTCCATAGGGAAAAGCAAAACTTTAGAAACTAAGGCAGAATTTTATGTTGTTGTCTTGAAGCAGAGTTCCTTAATTGATTAAAAAAAAAAAAAAAGCTCTATTTTTCACTTTAATCTTTCAGTTGATTGAATGGGCCCACCCATCTTGGTGCAGGTATCCCTTTCAGTTAAAATCAAGTGATCCTAGATGTTGATCATATCTGCATATGACCTTCGTGGCAACAACTAGACAAGTATTTGATTCAATAACTAAGTACTTCCGTCAGCCCAGCCAGGCGGACACATAAATGCAACACTGCGGTATTCTCCTATGTCCCCAATCGCCAGGCGGACACATAAATGCAACACTGCGGTATTCTCCTATGTCCCCAATCGCCAGGCGGACACATAAATGCGACACTGCGGTATTCTCCTATGTCCCCAATCGCCAGGCGGACACATAAATGCAACACTGCGGTATTCTCCTATGTCCCCAATCGCCAGGCGGACACATAAATGCGACACTGCGGTATTCTCCTATGTCCCCAATCGCCAGGCGGACACATAAATACAACACTGCGGTATTCTCCTATGTCCCCAATCGCCAGGCGGACACATAAATGCGACACTGCGGTATTCTCCTATGTCCCCAATCGCCAGGCGGACACATAAATACAACACTGCGGTATTCTCCTATGTCCCCAATCGCCAGGCGGACACATAAATGCAACACTGCGGTATTCTCCTATGTCCCCAATCGCCAGGCGGACACATAAATGCAACACTGCGGTATTCTCCTACGCCCCCCAATGCCCGCAAAGCTGCGCCACTCTTCAGGCTTCCCTCCCTGACTTCTCAGTCTTGTGAGTCTTACAGGAACATGGCATCCGCCCCCACCCCCATTACTCATCTTTCCTCCTCGCCTTCATGAAACGTTACCATCGCCCTCCTTCATGCTTTCACAATACCCCAGGCTCAGTTAATCCTAGCATCCACTGTACGGTGTAGCAAATAAATACTTACTCTCTCCCCAAGTAGACTACAAGAAATCCCAGGGAAGTGTCTCAGTATTTGTTCAACCCAGCATCCCATACATCTACCACATGTCCTAGAAAAATAAAAGGGGCTTTTATATCCCACATTTGCAGTCTGAGCAAATAGGAAAATATATGGAATAGCATATAATAGGAGCATGGAAGGGGGAAACACCAGGCTCAGGGAAGGTGTGAGGAGATTTCACTATGCACAAAATCTACCTGCGTGCATTTTATCTCAGTCCTGATTTGAGTGTCTTTCCCTCCGTGTTGCTTATGGCCAAGTCAGGGAAGGACTGCCACAGGGCCATCTGAGCCCCTCATTAAAAGAATATGGGGCTGACGAGAAGGCAGGCACGTCTGCAGAACAGCCACCAATTCCAGCTTTCTGTGAGAGGCTCTGCAACTGGAATTCCATGGTACAGGGATGTGCTCAAGACTCCTGCTGGAAAGTGCCAAGTGCTCATAAATCATCTCCTGCAGCTGTCCGAGCGATAAGCGCCTGGGAGTTGAGAAGGGATGTGGGGATATGCTCCTGTCCTCGGGAGCTATACACGGCTGCTTTCTAGGTTCAGCAATTTATGCTGATGTCCAAGGGCTTGGTCCCAATCATTCAGAAATTTGCTGTCATGGAGGTGTAGGGGACAGATGTCCTGGAAGAGCAGATCCTTTGACACTATAGAAGTGTGGACTCCTGGAGGTGTGGCCACTTCATGAGAAAGCAGGAATTTACTTCTAAACACCCTTACTTTGAGGAAGCTATTGAAATGTGCCCAGTCTCTTCTACTCAGATATAAAATGATAACCAAATACAGCTACTCAGTAGAGTTCTTATGGTAATTCAATCAATATGGCACAATGAACATGTTTCAAGCATTTATAACAGTGCCTAAAAACATAGTGGTCACTTAGTGAATGTTTGCTATAATCGCGAGTATTATCATCATCACTACCACCAGCACTACCAACATCATCATCATCATTATAATCAAGAAAATCATCACCATTACCCCACCACCATCACCACCACCACCACCATCACCTCAGTCATCATCACAATCACCACCATCACCATGGCAACCTCATCATCATCATCACCACCACCATCATCATAATCATTATGACCACCATTGTAATTGCTATCTCTATCATGGTCATCAAATTGTCTTTTCAGTTACAAATCCTGTTTCATACAAGGATCTGTGCTAGGCTCTGGGAATTTCTAAAGATAGAAAAAGATGATCCTCTGGCCATACAGACTTCCCAAAGGTGCTGAAACCAAGGCTGGTTCAAAGCTCACAGAGAAGACGTGGAAAGAGCCTTTCAAGAGGATTGGTGTTCGAAGTGACTCATAAAAAAGGAAGGGTGGGGTGGACTAAAGGAGGGGAAACGTGTAAGGCAGACAAATGGGAATCGTTGTGGGTCCAAGACAGTGTCTAGGCAGAGGGAACGCATGTAGACTCAGACCTGAAGATGCCTCCTGGAAGCTCCATGACTGTGCAAAAGGCTAAGACCTACTCAAGAACATGTGAGTGGAACCAATGGCCGTCAGAAATTTGCTAAGGTATATGTGTGGCCATTGGAGATGGCTGACCTCAACACAAATACATTCTAAGTTACTTAAAAAAAATTCCTGTAAACCTCTCTTCTTAATATCCATCAAGTTGGTCTTGAAAAAGGAAGATTCGCTCTCCAGTTTCTGATCTGCAAAATGAGCTTCAGCTCTTCCCACCTTATTCCATTTGGACATAAAGGACTGAAAGCTCTCACTGAATAAGTTTCCCCTTTATGGGCCTGGCATCATTCTAGACAGTAAACATTCAATATCCCAGTAAATCGTCATGACAGCTGCCGTGAAGAAAAATTCCTCCACCTACTTTATGGATGATAAAACTCAGACAGCTTACCAGCATATCCAGAGCCATGCACGTATGACTGAAAGAAATGGGATTCGAGCTTTATTCTGCTGGATCCTAAGCCTCTTGTAGACTCTAGGGATATGCCGTCCAGCATGGCAGGCACCGGATACATGTGCATTAAATACAAATTTAAATTAATTCGAATTTAATAAAGTAAAAAAATGTTAATTCAAAGTTGTACTAGCCACATTTAAAGTGCCTGATAGCCACATGTGGCTAGTAGCTACTGATCAAATGGTGCAGATACAGACCATTTCTATAAGCCCCAAAAATTCAGTGGTGTGCCTCTGGTTTAGAGACAGGTGACACCCTCCCTGCATGACTTATTCTTTCAGAAGGCCATGTCTCATTTACTTGTACCCTGGCAGCATTAGATATAAGATGCTCCTGAGACCCACAAACCTACCCTCAAAAGGCTACCACCCAGAAATGCCCTGTTTGGAAAGCAGTTAGGCACTGTGAATCAATGAATGGTTGTGATTCATCAAAGAAAAAGTTAGACAAGCTGTGAAATATAGCAGCTGCTCCAAATGTGGGAACTGCACTGGGGAAAAGAGTGAGAGAGCTCAGATGAGCGTCCGCTCACCTCGCCCCATGACCTTCCCTGACCTCAGGGTCACAGAGTCATGTTCTATCAGATGGCCATAGGGCTCTTGCCCACACGTCTGTTAGCCTCAAACACCCCTTTCTAAGTCTCCATCCATTTACTGCTAGATGATAGAGAATCCATTTGGATTTTGACTTCTCTCTGTGGTCATGAGATTTGGGTTCAAGCCTGACTCCATACCTCTGTGACCTCCGACACAAGTCTCTTGGTCTACTCTGGACCTCAGTGTTGGACCATCTGGGAAAAACGAGACCTCAAGGTATGTTTGTGGTGAGACAATGAAATGATACATCTGAAGTCCCCTCCCCCTCCAAGCCAAAGAGAACTTCTATGAAGGCCATAGCTTCAGTGGAAAGTCAGGGTACCTGCTGTGATGTCGCCAAGTGCCAGATGGACCAGTTCCAGAGAAGAGAGGGATTTCGGCCACTTGTCTGAGAGCTCACGTATAGTTGATGGTTGGTGTATGCAGGCTAAATGACCTGTGCGAGCAGGAGGGGCAGTTAGAGGTAGAGAGGGAGTGGCGTCTATTCACTCTGTGTTTCTCCTCTTCCCACGCTGCTCATCTTTCCATCCCTGGCCAACCCCTCTCTTCTGTTACTCCCTGCAGGCAGAGCAGACATTCCCTATCCAAGTTCAACACCAAAGGTTCTGCAGACCACACACTGAGCACGCGCTGTGTGCCAAATGATCGACACCCAAGCTAGTGTTTCATCCCGTAGAATATGAGCCCTTCTTGTAAGGAATGAAAAAGCCAGGGTAAAACTATGTCCACTGCCCAAGAACACCTCACTGATGCAGAGGGGGAGGTAGAACCCATGTTTTTCCAACCCTGAGGTACCTGCACCACTTACCATTTCATGGGCCAGTGGGATACTTTCATTTTTTTTCTTTATTTTGCATAGGTCATTGTTAGGTCCACACAAAATGGAGTCATGGTCACTGAGGACAGAAGGACAATAACAGAGACACAAGGAAGTGGGTCATCCACATTCCTCAGGGAAGCACCCAGTCATCATCCTTTCCTTGCCTAACAATGCCCCAGGTCTAGGTCCCCCCCCCCCCTTATCTCTCAGGACACCAGGTTCCTGTTCTGGTGTCACACCCTGGCTATCTTAGATCTCTCCTAAGGAAACCTTTCCTTTACTCCCCCTTCCTCACCTTCTCCCAACTGAAGAGCTCTACAAAGCCCACCATCCGTAACCCCAAGCTCACTGCTCCCGCTCTTAAGAGTCAGTCCTGGCAGCTCATGTTTTTCCCAAATAAAGCTTCCATCTTTGCCTCAGAGTCGCCTCTGTGGTCTTGGTCACTCCTGAACCGTACAGGCATGTGTGTGATGTGTATGTATGTTCACATGTGTGTAGGCCCAAGTGTGCATGCACATGAACGCCAGTGGTTGACAACGGGTGTCTTTATCATTCCCTGGATTAGTTTTTCTTTTTGAGACAGGTTCTTTCTGAGCCCAGAGCTCACCAGTTCAGCTAGACAAGCTAGCCAGTGAGCCCTGGGGGTTCTTATGTCTCCAACTCCCCAGTGGTGAGGTTATAGGCTCACACCACCACACTCAGCTTTAGTATAACCATCCTGGGGATCTGGACTCAGGTCCTCATGCTTGTGAGGGAAGCCCCTATTCCACTGAGCCATCTCCTCAGCCTTTAATGCTTTTTAATACCTAATGGCTGCAGTGAGGCTGGGGAGAAAGCATTCTTCAGCTGCCTGTGCCAGGCACAGCACTTCTGGGTCCCTTCCAAGGGCTGAACACATGTTCTGTTTTGCTGAAGGTCTTTGGTCCCTCCACCAGGCCAGGAGGAAAGTCATTTCCAGGACAGCATCTCCTGGAGTGAGGATGTAGAGACAGACACTGGAGGTTCTTCTACTAAGGCTGAGTAGACCCTCCCTTCACAAGGAAGCCTTCGGTTTCCTCCTCCCCCCAGATCTGTGTGAAGTTTACCTTTTCAATTATATTTAAATGAATTTTTCAATGGAAGCATTTCTAGAGGCATTTCCTAATTAAATAAAGAAGTATTCTCACATGATTTTGGGCAAACTCTACTTCCATTCTCTGACTGAAAAGAAATTAAAATTCCACACTGACCTTTTGGAAAGATCAAGGCCAATTTTATTACTGTACATCCATCACGGTGGCACCCCCCCCACACACACACACACTTCTTCCCTTCTTGCTATTCTCTTTTCTCTCCCTTCTCTTTCACCTGAAAAACCTTCCCTCTCAGGTTTAGGACAAATCCCACTGGGCCTAAGGGGATAAATTTTAGTAAGAGCTATGGGCCAAGACCTTGTCTATGCTATGTGTTCACTATTGCTGGCCTGTCTACATGTCCACATGAATTTCTGTGCTTCGATCACTTTGATTTTCTAAACAAAGATCTCTCCTTCCTTCTACCCTTCTCTCTCTCTTCCTTTCTTCCCCTCTCCATTCTTCTCTCTTCTGCAACAAGGTCATGAAAGAAACTATTACCAGTTACTTTAACATTGCTGAGAGAAAAAAAGAAAGCCACCTGACCAGAAACAACTTATAGAAGGGCGTACTTCAGCTAATAATTCCAGGGAACAGCCCACCCCAGCAGGGGAGGCATGGCACAGGAACCTGAGACAGCTGGTCACTTACAGCCCACAGGGAGGAAGCAGAGAGATGAATCCTGCCACTCAGATAGCTTTTTCCTTTTTTAATACAGTTCAGGTCCCACCCCATGGAATATTCCCACCTCACTTAACCCTCACAAAATAATCCCTCACAAGCTTGCCCAGAGGCTAACTTGCTTGATGTGCTTTGTCCCTCATAGGTGAGCCAAGGTCCCGTCAAGTTGACAACCGTACAATATCACAACGGCCTGAGTCTAGTACAGGGCCTGAACTGCACCAGGGAGCTGCTAGACTCAGGGTGAAAGCTCTGTACTTGTCACTCAGCAATATTTATGGCATCTCTTCTCTGCTTGGAGCTGACACAGGTGTTGGGGAGGAACAGAGGTCAGAACATACAAGCTCGAGTGACCCGTCACCAGAACTTTTCCAGCACAGGGTCTTTAAATAGACTCTAGCTTGGAACACCACTTGTGTTTCCTTCAGAAAAGTGTCACATCCCTAGCCACTGTAGCCCCAGGTGGCCAGCAGACAGCTAACGATTGGTGGTTAATTTTGCTTTCAAAATATTGAACATTACCCCAACTTATGTATTTGGTGTTTCTGTTTTCTCCATCCGTGGAATGCAAGCCAGTGGAGGAGAGGGCTGCGGTGGCTTGATGGTTCAGGCCCCTCATTGGGTCATGTGTTTGCACACTTAATCCCCAGTAAAGTGGTACTATTTGGGAAGGTTGTGGAACCTTCTGGAGTGGAATTTTGCTGGAGGAAGCCTGTCACTGGGGAGAGGCATCGAGGTGTTAGAGCCTGACTCTACTTGCTGTTCCTCTCTCTCCCTCTCTCTCTCCCTCTCCCTCTCTCCCTCTCCCTCTCTCCCTCCCTCTCTCTCTCTCTCTCTCTCTCTCTGTCTCTCTCTCTCTCTCTCTCTTTCTCTCTCTCTCATCTGTCTGTCTCTCCTTCCTGCTAATGTGATGCCAGCTTCTACTTCTGCCATACTTTCCTTGCAATGATGGACTCCACCATCTGGAACCATAAGTCAGCTCAACCCCGTGTCCTTACCTAAGTGGGTTCTGATGGGTATTTTGTCCCAGCAATGAGAAGGTAATTAATGCAAGGACCATTGCTTCTCAGTGCACTAAAATGCCCCCAGCACCAGGGAAGGACGTTAAACAAATGTTAGTTGGCTGAAAAAAAAAAAAAAAACGCACACACACACAGAAGAGGCATAGCTAGCCCTACAGAAATTGCTGACCATGATAAATTCCAAGTATTAAGTCGAGAAAAGAAAGAAAGGTAACACTTGATTCTGCAGGAGCACAAATGAAAGGCACATGAGTCTGAGTGTTGTTGTAGAAGCTCCTAACACAAGCTCTGTAATTAGAAAATGTTTAATACACAATTTGTGAAAACAATAGCCAACACTGTTTGACAACTACTTGAGATGGATTTTATATGTGTGAAATCGTTTAATTCTTGTTGCTGCATGTGTAGCAACTGTCATTAACCTTTTGTAAAAGTGCATATTGATGAGCTGGGGAGAGGGTTCAGCAATTAAAGTCGCCTACTGGCAAAGCCTGCCAGACCACGCTCAGTTCACTGGCACCCATGTAGAGCCAGGCACAAAATGTGTGGTGCAAGCATCTGGCATCCATTTGCTGCAGCAGAAGACCCTGGCGTGCCCATCCACACACATTTAAATAAACAAAAACATCTGGAAAATTGAATTACAGTGACTAAATAAATATTTCTTAAAATATGTTTAATACATACTGATGGAAAAACAAGGTGAAGGAAATTGTCCAAGGCCATGGCTGGCCGGGTGGCCTTTAATGCCCTCCTTGCACTGCTTGGTATCAAACCAGCCATTAGTAGCTACCCAGTAGACCTGAACAGCCAGAGGCTTCAAATACAAAGGTCACTAAAGTAACCAATGCTAAATAAAAGAAAAAGCACAAATCAGCTCCCTGTCCTGGTCTGCGCGTTCTAACAAGCATCTCTATACTTCTGAAGGACTAATCCTTTTGTTTCCATAATTGATTCTTACCTTTTCTGCTTTCGCAGCTTTAAAATACATCTTGCCACCTGTGGTTTGTTTTTTTCCTTTTGCCATTGTGTTAAATCTCTCTCCATGGGGGTGGGGGGGGTTGTCTAAATCTTCATTCCTTGTTATTTAAAGCCTCCGTGTTATGATGGTTGCTTTTATTTATTTATGTATTTTTGGTGTTAGTGTACCTGAGCTCTGGGAGAGCAGGAGACTTGTATCTTCTGAGCCCTGTTCTTCTCCCAGTACAGGGAAGAGGTGCCCTAGCGTTGTGCAGTGACAAGTGCACTGCTTCAGCTGCGGGGAGAATCTAAGTAACTTACAGGGGGAGTAAGGGAAATCCGGGTGCATGAACACAGAGGACCTCGGAGCCAGCATGTGTGAGCTAAGGGGCTCTGGCTGCCCCCTGGAGTTTCACGAGGGGCAGGACTGGGCGGAAACTGGAGAGAACGTCACAATGTTGTAGGAGTCTGGCTTGCAGCCAAGAACGCCCTGCTCTCAAGAAGCTGAAGAAAAATATATTTGTGGACATGGCTCTTCATATTGTGCCCAGGTGGCCAGTGGCTCCAACATCAATTAGAAATCTCTATTTAGATTTGTTCAGAATCCAATAATTGTTTTATATTTTTCAAATAAATTTTGTTGGCATACGTGAATTGTACAAAGTAATGGGTCTCGTGACATTTCTAGACGTAGGTAGTTCGTAGCTCCCCATTGACACTCTCTTGTCCTCCTCCCTCCTCTACCTCTTCCCAGATCCGCCCCTTTCTCTATAACATCTTTCACTACCTAAATTTCTTAATTTTAAAATTGACCCAATTTTTTTTCTAACTCTTAATACAGCGCTGGACTTACTTAAATTCTCAAAGAGGGCTGAAGAGATGGCTTAGCGGTTAAGCGCTTGCCTGTGAAGCCTAAGGACTCCGGTTCAAGGCTCGGTTCCCCAGGTCCCACGTTAGTCAGATGCACAAGGGGGCGCACGCGTCTGGAGTTCGTTTGCAGAGGCTGGAAGCCCTGGCGCGCCCATTCTATCTCTCTCCCTCTATCTGTCTTTCTCTCTGTGTCTGTCACTCTCAAATAAATAAGTAAAAAATTTAAAAAATATTTTTTAAAAAATTCTCAAAGAAACAGAATATTTGTGACATGCATTTTGAATTTATTGGTTTGATTGTTTTAAACCTTAAATCAGTACAGTTCAGGGCATTTTAGCCTGCTTTACATGGTATCATAACAGCGATCTTTGTAATCCAAACTGTGTTTTGTTGGTATATATGTGTCTGTGTGTGTGTGAGCGTTGTGTGTGTAGACCATGAGTGTATATGCATGTTTGTATGTATGTGCAAGGGTTGGAGCAGGTGCACATGAAGGGATGTACCCATGTGTGTGGAGGCCAGAGGACAAACCCCGGGTATCACCCTCAGAAGTGGAATTCACCTCCTTTGACACAAGCCTGAAGACCAAAACTTAGGCCAAACTAGCTGACCAGCGAGCCCCCAGGCATCTTCCAGCCTCTGCCTTCCCCAGTATTGGATTGCAGGCACGCACCACAACACCCAGCACCTTCATGTGAATGCTGGGAATCAAACTCAGGTCCTCATGCTTACAAGGCAAGCACTTTACCATCTCCCAGCTCCCAATTCTCTTTATAAATGTTATTAGTGCGTATTTATTGTACAAAGTGATTGATTTTAGAACATTTTTATTCACACACCTAGTGTTGCTTTTATGTCCTCTCCTGTCCCCTTCCTCACACCATGCTTGATGCCTTTTCCCAAATAGCCCCCCTTCGACTTTCATGACATATGTATTGCAGTTACCTTAGTGTTTCTGGCACAAAACACCTTACCACAAGCTGCTGATGGAAGCAAAGCACTTATCTTGGCTTACGGTCTCAAGGGGAAGCTTCATGACGGCAGGAGAAAGGTGGCGGAACAGAGCCTTGACATTACCTTCTTGCAAACATCAAGTGGACAACAGCAGCGGCAGAGGGAGCTGAGCTCTAGCAAGTCCCTAACAATCGTAAGCTCTCCCCCACCAAGTTTCCAACTCCCGAATTGCCATCAGCAGAGAACTAAGAATTCAAACTCCATGAGTTTATGGGGGATACCTAACTCAATCTATCACATTCCATCCCGGACCTCCATACACTGATATCTATCTATTATGATGTAAAATGCAATGTATTCAGTCCAACTGAAAAATGCTCCATAGATTTTATCCATCCCAACACTGTTCATATATCCCCATAGTATGAGGTCTCTTAAGTGTTTTCCCATAAAATCAAAATGACATAATGTCACAGAGTAAACATTCGCTCTGCAAAAGATGGCATTGGACATAGCAAATAAAGACTGAACCAACGCAAGGTCTAAAACAAACAGAGAAAACATCAAATCCTACAGGTCTAAGACCCACATCTCTAGCCAGTCTCTGGAGTTCCAATTCTGTCCCTGCAGCTGGGCTGTTGACATCCCAGAGGTTACTCCATCCTGAGCCAATAGCACTCCATGGCAGCTGTCCCACAGTCCTGGTATCTTAAATCCTTGGGTATCCATTGCAACGCATGGTTCATTATTATGGCTCCATTGGACCTGCATGTAAGCATTCCAAAAATCCTACCTCACATTGCCAGTAGTCATTTCAAAAAAAAAAAAAAAATGTGGCAAATCGAATGACCCTCTCTCTTCTGCATTTGTTATACTCCCATAATACTAAGTTGGCTACCAAATTTATTAATCAGAGGAAATAAAGCTGACTTTGAAGAGCAAGATATTCAGATCCTTTATCTTCAGCATTCTATTTTGCTGTCCCAATGCAGATCAGCTGGCCCAATCTCAAGAGTTGTAATCTCTCAATTATGGCTGAATGGAGCTGTCTCCAACCTGAAATTTTTATTTCTTCCTGTGCCATATCCATCTACTCAAACCAGTCCATTTTTATGCAATGTAAGTAACCCTGCACAAGTTCTTAGAACATGGGAAGAGCACAGTTAGCCTCTCTCGCAAACTGCTGCTAGACCAGTCAGGACCAAGCTCTTTCTTCCTTCCTCTCATAATCCAAACATCACAGTCCACAGTTCTTTTTGATATTTAGATCTTTCTACTCTGATCAGAATGGTCCATTGAAGTCTGCCTTAAGCACTGCAAGGCATCTTTTAGAACAACGTTTCCAATCCTGCCACATTCCCCCCCTCAAACCAGTTTCAAAAGATTAAAAGCCACACAGGTTTCTAGCAGCAAGGACTCCACTGGTACCAATTTGCTGTTGTATTTATCTTCTAGATGCTGGAACAAAACACCTGACAAGAAACAGCTCATGGAAGGAAAGTATCTGTTTTGGCTTATAGTCCCAAAGGGAAACTCTATAATGGCATGGGAAATGATGACATGAGCAAGGGCTGGACATCATCTCTGCCACAGCATGTAGACAACTTCAGCAGGAGAGAATGGGCTGAACTCTAACAAGGGAATCTGGTTGTACCATCCATTAGCCTTCCCCCAACGGCACACCTCCTCCAGCAAGGTTCCACCTCCCAAACTACCATCAGCTGGAAAGCAAGCATTCAATACACATGAGTTTATGGAGACACCTAATTCAAACTACTCCATTTTTTTTTCTGGGTTTCAACTGATTTTTAACCAATTCCACCAAACTCAGTTTCTATTTTTGCCTTGAGCAAAATAAAAAGAATGCACCCACTGAAACACTGTCATGATTCTTTGGACTGTGGATGTTGGCTAGTGGGAGCTGGGCTATTTTAAGTTGATCCATTCAGGATGGTAGTTTGTCTGACTAGTTTCCCTCTGAGCCAAGTAAGTGACCCTAAGTGATCTCTCATGCCTACTTGAAAAGGAAAAGGTTGCTTCCAGGAGCTTCAGAAACAAAGGACCACAAACTCAGCAGTTTGTGTCCTGACAGTTCTGAAGGTCAAAAGTCAAAAATCAAGGTATGGCAGAGTTTGATCTCTCTAGGATCTGAGGGCGAATCCTTTCTGTTTTTCTCATCTCTGGTCCAGGATCCCATAACAACTCTTGGTTTGTGGATGCATCACTCAAGTTTTTGCCTCAATTCTCTCTCTCTCTCTCTCTTTCTCTCTGTCACTCGTTCACTCTCTGTACCCCTGACTGTCTCTGCCTCCCACTGTTGGGGTTATAGGAGTCCATGCCACCTCTCCTTTATAAAGACAAGAGTTGCTGGGCTGGGAGCCCTTGTGTCCAGTCTGACCTCGTCTTCGTTACTGGGATGGTTTGCATCAGGTATCACTCATAAACTCATGTGTTCTGCTGCTTTAATCCCCAGCTAGTGAAAATTTGGGAGATGGATCCTGGCTGCCTGCCACCCGCTGTGAGCAGAGATGAGGGCCAGCCTCTGCTCACGTCACACCGTCCCTGCCATCTTGGAGCTTCTTGAGACTGTGAGCCAAAATAGACAACTTTCTTCCCATCAGCTGCTTTTGGTCACATGCTTTGTAGCCGCAACGAGAGGGTAACTGCAACAATTACCTAACCCAAAGATTCTAGTTCCACGACCTTTCCTACTCACGTAGCATGGGTTCAAACTTGGATATATCTCTGGGGAAGAAACAAATGAGCCTACAACAGCCAACCAGGTACACCAGGCTTCTTTGTTCTTTTTTTTTTGGTAATGCACTTCTTTTATTTATTTTTAGAGACAGACAGAAAGAAAGAGGGAGAGGGAGAGAGAGATACAGAGTAAGTGAGAATGGGTATGCCAGGGACTCTAGCCACTGCAAATGAATTCCAGATGCATGCACCACCATGTGCATCTGGCTTACCTGGAGAATTGAACCTGGGTCCTTAAATATGCAGGCATGTGCCTTAACCACTAAGCCATCTCTCCAGCCCCTTTGTTCTTTTTTGTTTGTTTGCTTGTTTTTGAGGTAGGTTTTCATTCTATCCCAGACTAACCTGGAATTCACTATATAGTCTCAGCATAGCCTTGAACTCACAGCAATTCTCCTACCTCTGCCTCCCAAGTGCTGGGATTAAAGGCGTGCGCCACCATGCCTGGAGTGCTTCTTTGTTCTTGATGATGTGGGCTCTGAATTGAGGGCTTGACTTATCAAATCTATTTGACCCAAAAAAAAAAAAAAACAAAAAAAAACCTCCCAGGAGCCATGGATGTAGAAGCAATAGATGACATCTCTGATTGGTAAAGAACTGAGGACTGAGGGCAGGGCAGTCTGTCTCTGCACTTCCGCATCTAATTGAATCTTATAACACCTCATTGAAATGGGTGACAGAAGCTCCTCTTTTCTCCATTGGACAGGTGCTATGAAGTGCACCAGTTAACTACGCACAAAAGAGTAAGGCAAAACGCTGAGAGGTTAATGGACACCAAAGTTCTCTTCAGACCACCAGTGGCTGGTGTCAGGTTGTGCTGCAATGACCTACTTACTTTCTTGCTGTGAAAATCAACTTTTTTTTTTTTTTTTGCCAGCATATGAGTCATGGGAAGTAACTTTGTTTTATATCTAAAATAAGAAAAATAATACAAGGTTCCCTTTTCCCTTATTTTGTATACTGTTTAGGCTGAGAGGTTCTTGTTTCCTCATGAGTCTTTGTACCTAAATGTACTATATAGAAGAGAAATCATCCATAAGGCCATCTTTGCTTCCACAATATGAGGTGTACCCTACAGACACCTAGGCTTCATTGTCAAGGATCAGAATTTAGTTAGCTTGGGGTGTGGCTGGAATTGACATCTTAAAACCATCCCAAGTAATGCTATATGCAGACAGCCAAGAATGAGGGATATTGCCCTGGAAAGTGACATTAAGCTTGGCTAGCAGGGTGGTGGCAAACCCAGCTACTATAGGATGATCCCATAGCATGTGGCTCAGTGCTTGTGCATTGTAATTGCGATGTATTATGCCATTCAGCTGTGCAGCCATCCTTGAAGGCAGCAACTATCGCCAGCCCGATTCTACACATAAGGAAAACAAAGTATATAAAACGAAAATCAAGTGAGCTAATGAAAGTTATCCAGTTTGTCAACAATATTGCCATCTGGACCCTTTCCCCATGGAGATGTGGTACCACCTTCACTATGCTCTCTGCCTCCCTCTGTTGGCTTGTCAGAGACAGTGGAACTGCCAAAAATCTTTCCTAGTTACTCATATAGTTCATGCATGTTCCCTAGGCATCTCCCCAGCTAGCATAAGACATCGCTGCCTCTTTGTCCCAGATTATATCATACCACAGGACCTGTCCTCTACCTTGCCCCAGGATGTTTATGTATTTCTGGAAATGTTTTAAAATCTTTCCTTCATTTTTTTTTTTTTTTTTTGGTGTGTCTGTTTAGTATGTGGTGTGTATGTGTGGAGGGGGAGGGGAGATAATGAGATATGTGTGCATGTGAGTACAGATTACGTGCCTCATATACATGCGTGTGGAAGCCATAGGAAGATGTTGGGTGCCCTCCTCAGCCACTCTTCCAACTGATTTCCCAGAGCCACTCAGGGAACCTGAAGTTCCTCATTTTTCTGGATAACCAGCAAGTCCCAGCAATCCTCCTGTCTCTACTCTCCTGTCATCTCTGAAGTTATAGGCTTACATGTCCATGTCTGTCTTTTTACATAGATGGTGGAGATCAAACCCAGGTATGCTTGTGTGGCAAGTGTTTTTATCCACTGGGCCATCTCCCCAGCCCATATTTCTAGAAATATTACTTCATCCCTATTGCAGTTAAGTTGCCATTGCTGGCAGAAAGTACCCAACCAATGGCAGTTTATGGGAGGAAAGGATTTATTTTGGCTTACAGAGGTGAAGCTCCATGATGGCAGGGGCCAAGATGGCTTGAGCAGAGGGTGGACATCTCCTCCTGGCCAACATCAGGTAGACAAAAGCAGCAGGAGAGTGTGCCAAACACTTGCAAGAGGAGGCTAGGTATAACATAAGTCTTCCCCTAACACACACTACCTCCAGGAGGTTTCAATTCCCAAATTGCCACCAGCTGAGGACCTAGCATTCAGAACACATAAGTTTAGGGAGGACACCGGGCTCAAACCACCACATCCCCTTGCCCCCATGGCGCTCTCCAGTGTTGCTTCCTCCTAGGAAACCATCAGCCTCCTTGCCTGCCTGATAAGAAATGAGGCCCAGTGAGGCTTCAGAGGAAAGAAAAATTTGAACTACTTATGTGATGTCCTCATCAAACCTCAGTGTGCCTGGGTATATATACAGGTTCTGATTCAGTTGACCTGGGATAGCATCTGGGATCCTGCACCCCCCAGAGATGTGGATGCTACTGATCCACAAATGTTGCTTTTAGTAGCAAGGCATTGGAGGAGCCTTAGGCCATTCAGCTCAGCATCTGAAGTTTGAGAATATCAGCTCTTCATACTCAGAAAAATCGACCTGTGACTAAGATATCTGCAGGCCTAGATCCCTCACCCCCACAGGCATGAGGAGACATAGCTAATCCACATTTCAAGTTCATCTGACTCATGGGAGATGACCAGTCAATGTAACGGACTGGATGCATGGGAGATGTTCAGCCAATGTGATGGACTTGATACATGAGAGATGCTCAGCCAATGTGATGGACTTGATGCATGAGAGATGCTCAGCCAATGTGATGGACTTGATGCATGAGAGATGCTCAGCCAATGTGATGAACTTGGTGCATGAGAGATGTTCAGCCAATGTGATGGACTTGATTCAATTTACAGCAAGTGTCTTTCTTGTATCAGACATCAGCTCAATACATGCATTGCCTCACATAGTTCTCCAATACAATATTCTTCCTCAGTTCCTTGAAAGGTGAATGTTAGGGTTGGATCTTAAATGTCCCACAAATCTTACATGTTGAAAGCTTGATTCCCAATGAAGCAACTCAGACACAGAGCCTTTGAGAGAAGATTGGATCAGGAAGTCTCTAACCTCATCAGTGACTTAATCAATTGAAGTGTTTATATCTTGATGAGGTTTGAGGGAGGGATTTTGTTGTAAAAGATCTTTCTCCCTCTCTCCCTTCCCTTCATCTCTTTCTTCTCTTTTCCTTCCTCCTTCTCTTTTTTTCTGCCTTCCCAACAATCTCCCTCTCTTCCTCTCTCTGTCCTCCATTCTCTTCTTCCTGGAACTATGAGGTGAACAATTTTTCTCTTTCACCATAGACCCAATAGTAGTTGTTGTCTGAAACCATAAGCCAAAATAAACTTTTCCTTCCTGAAGTTGATTTCTCTCAGGTACTTTGTCATAGAGATGGAAATGCCATTAACTCAGTGAGCAATTTCTGATATCAAAGTTGTTCATTTTAATGTTATTGAGATACATGGATATTTATTAACAAACAGAAAAATTACTAAGCTGTTGGCATTGTTAGGAATTATACATTCTTCTATACTTATAAATATAAATATGTATGAGTTCTCCAAAAATACAATGGTACAGCTTAGGCTAAATTTTAATAAGATAATGTAAGGAAATTAGACAAATAAGGAGATACTTTAAGACTGCTGTTTTAGTTACTTTTATGTTTTTGTGAACAAATACCTGAAAGAAACAATTCAAGGAAGGAAAGGTTTATTTTGGCTCATGGTTTCTGGAGAATTCCAGTCCATCATGGCAGGGAAGATTTGGCAGAGCACCTGTGTCCACGTCCACAGGAGTGGGAGGCAGTGACTTATCACATGGCAGCTGGCCAGGAAGATAAAACAGTCTGGAAGCAGAGTCCAGGCTAGGAACTTCAAAAGCTCACCCATGGTACCCTACTTCCACCAGCCAGGCCTCATGTTCTAAAGGTTCCACCACCTTCAGGGCAGTGCCACAGCCTGAGGATCAAGCGTTCAAACATAAGCCTGTGGGGTTATTGCAGATACGAGCCATAAACACAGGCAAGGTGTTGTTCCAGTTACCTTATGCTTGCTGTCTCGGACAAACACCTGGCCAGAAGCAGTTTATGGAAGGAAAGAGTTTATTGCTGGCCTAAGGTTTTGAGGGGAACTTTCATCACAGTTTGGAAAAGCATGGCAGGAGTAGACAGCCAAGCATCACATCAGCATGTAGGAAGTAGAGAGAATGAAACGAGCCCAGTGCCACACGTAGGGCCGTTCTAGGCAACCCCAAGGCCCACCGCCGGTGACACACAATCTCCAGAAAGGCTACACAGCCTTCCTGAACAGCACCACCAGCCCGGGATTTAGCATTAATATTCATGAGCCAGTGGAGATATTTTACATCCAAATCACCACAGGTGTGACAATAATAAGCAAGGATACTGAAAAGAAAACTCATTTAAAAGCATGAAAATGGGCACGTCTAACTTGGGGCAATGTTCAGAGAGATAAGGAAACCCAGGTCAGCAGAGGAAGTTGGAGGTGTTTCAGAGACAGCCGGGGAGGATCAGTGTCTCAGAGCCAAAAGACCCTGTGGTACAATGTGACGGAGCCACTTTCCTGCCACCAGCTGCACACATGTTCCATTAGCAATCGTCACCATATTCCTGTCAGTTGCGTTGTATTTTCCCAAATTTACAGCTGAGACATGGGGTTCTGAAAATTGAAGTGACTTGCTCACAATGATAACTGATAATTGGAGGTGATAATTTGAAGGTTGCCTGTTATAGTGGTGGCCTTCTCATTGCCGGGACAAAACACCCAGCCCAGACGGATGATGGGAGGAAAGGGTTTTGTTTCAGCTTACAGCTTTGAGGGGAAGTTTCACCATGGTGGAAGAAGCACAAGAGAGCAGAGGCCTGGGCGCCACATCTTGTATCAACATGCAGACAGCAGCAAGAGTCAGTTAGTTACTGGACACCCAGGATTAATGAACCTTAAACCCCACCCCCCGTGACACACCTCCTCCAGCAAGGCTCTACCTCCCAAAGAGCCCACCAGCTGGTGATTGAGTACGAGGCTTAATCACCGTCGCATAAGGCTATTATAGACATTTCACATTCAAACCACCACACCTACTCTGTCTGACCCAAACCGTGCAAGCACGCACTTCCTCTGAGGACACAGACCCATCCTCCTGGCTCACTATGTGCAAGGACACCCCAGTGTAGCTGTAAAAAGTGTGTGACAGAGAGACAGATAACTGAGTCTAGACCCAAATTTTTCAGAGTAGAAATGACATTAATCAGGTCTAACGTTTATTTTGAGACATAAGGCAATAATCTGTGCCAAAATGCCTGTATGATGCTGGACAATAAATTCTAGTTTCTTTCATTCTTTTCTTTGTTCCTTTATCCTTAAAAGAACTCCAAAAGGTACTACAAATAGGAACTGTCCTTTATTTTCTTGTGAAGTTGTGGAAGCATTTTCTGAAGTAGAATTTTGTCAAACACTGTGTGCTGAACAAGTACACAGAGCCTCCTGCCGTGTCCTCACTAGGGGTAAGGTTGGCATTTTAATTCCAAGTCTCTGAACTCTACCTCAACATTGATTCACTGTGTGATCTTAGGGAAATCCCTCCAGCTTCCAAGATATTACCACATTGCAATGGAAAGAAAAGTTGGATATTTAGGCTATCGAAAGCTGTGGGCGTCTGTCTTCAGGAGGCTTGCAATTAATAGTCATGGAAAGCCACTTGATAAGACTGGTATTTGCCAATGTAACTGAAAGAACAGTGAGAGTCTCAGGTATGGCTGAATCCAGGTGCTGAAATGGGATCAGTGGGAACATTTCATGGTCCATCAGTAGACCCTGTCTTCACTACTAGCTTTCCGTGTGGCAAGGAGGTGTTTCTTCTAGATTAGCAGCTACAGGGCAGCTCCAGGTTTCAATATAGTCAGGCTGACTTGTGGTATGTTTGCTTAAGCCAGAGCAATTGCAGTAAAGCAGACCATTGGTTTAGATCCTCTGCACCTGTTGCTCAGCCCTGTCCACCTACCAATGGTCACTCCTCTTTCCTTCCCTCTACCCACAGGAACTGCGTGACCACTACTTCTGTTTCTGCATCTACCTCTGTCCTTTCCTCTAAATCTCCATGCTTTATTTTTACAGTGGAGGGAAGAAAAGAATGATGCCAATAACAAGATCAATCCCATAAGGATGGTTGTAAAGATCCAGCAGAATGAGTATGCAAGTGACTAACAGATCATAAACATTCTGGTAGTATTGCACCTTTCCCCTTTGTGTAGTCTATGAGCTCCCACTACCTACAATAGCTATATAGACTCCTGATGGAGGGCTCCGATTTCCAAAGCAGAAATGTCGGTCCACCTCCTCCTTTTCTATCCCAGCAGGTCTGAGGACTTTGCGATGATCGCCAAGATGAGAGTAATAACAGCACCACCACTTAAGTTTGTGTAACAGACAAAAGAGTCAACACTTAGCACTTGGTCAAGTTTAAGGTGTGCTATACACACTTTATAGACCAATAAACTTTGGATCTTAATCCCTCTGGAAGGGATAGAAGGTTTTCTAATTATGATATATGAAAGATGTTTCTAAAAGCTGAATAAATGGTGCTCGCCTAGAAAGTGTTTTCATTCTTATTATGCTAGCTGTGAATTGCTGCTGATGTTCACTGCCCATTTGCAATGGGATGACGAAGCTGGATAGGGCCTCCTAAGTGCATATGTAAAACAGCTGCTCTCGGGCCATCAACTACATCAACATTGCTCACACACTACCCGGGCATGTGTACTGACTTCTCTGTGAGATATTGCGTAAGACTCACACAAAGAGCTAGTACGCAGCACAGACATGACTGATGTCAGGATTCTTATGAGGAAGATGTCTGGGTGTTGTGACCATCAATATTTCATATTTTGAAAGATGAAGAAAATGTAAATCTGAAAATTCCATAAAAGGGTCATCAAATATTAACCATTTCTGGACCGGTGTGGAGAAGCTCCATGGCATATGCTCAAACACCTACTTTGCTATTGTGCAAAACCCTTCATATAAAAGCCTACTTACACTCTAGTTTTCTGTTTTTTTACTTCGTCTTTGCTTCCATCCTATTTTCTCTCATTCTTTACTTATTCCTTTCCTTCCTTTTTTTTGTCATTCATTTTTTTTCTCTCTTTCCTTCCCATTCTTCTTTCTTCCTTCTCTTCTTCCTTCCATCCTCTCTTCCTTTCTGTCATTGTTTTTATCTGAGGCAGGGTCTCCGTCGGTAGCCCAGTGTAGCTTAGAGCCCAGCATGTAACCTAGGCTTGCCTCTCTAACTCTAGGCAGGCCTCCTGTCTCAGCCTCCCACATGCTGGGTCACTGGCAGGAGCCGCAGTGCCTGACTACACACCCGTTTTAAAGGGGTCTTTATGTTCTTGATCCTCTTCTTAATGCCTGTAACATGTTCTTTTATATGGTTGTCACAAGTGACCAAATTCATCTGGGGCTGAATAATAACCATATATAGATCTAAGATGATATAGATTGTAAAATACAGTATCTTTGTATTATTAAGAAAAAAAAGGCAACCAACTGCGATTTCAAAAAGTGCCACCAAAGACACAGCTCAGTTTGAGATTTTTTTTTTAATAGACAATGTAACCCTCTCTGCAGAAGATTTGATTATCATTGTAGAAAATGCCAAGTATTTACCAAGGAAAAGAACAAAATAAAGAAAAAGTGCAAAAAGAAAATCAGGAATTCTGTTGTAACTAATAAGTGAGTTTTATAGGGCTACAGGGACCAAGTATATTCCAAAATTATACAGAAAAACGAAAGAACTTGAATAGCCAAACTGATGTTGGAACGGAAAAGTAGGAGGGGAGTGAGTCCATTTAAACTTGAGATTTATTATGCAGCTGCTGCCAAGGGGAGGGACACAAACGTAGCCAGAACACAGCAAACAAGATGGAAATAGAGGCACACCCAGCTGACTTTTAAGCAAAGGCGGTTCATGTTTCTTTGCGTATGTATGTGTGTACTCGGTGTGTGTATGTGCTCATGTGCTTGTGGTCACACATGTGTACAAGTGTGTATGCATGTGAAGGTCAGAGGTTGATGTTGGGTGTCTTCCTCTATCTCTCTCTGGACCCGGAGCTAGTCTATTTGGCTAATCTAGCAAGCCAGCATACCCCAAGGGCTCTTCTGCCTCCACTTGCTGAGCGATGGTACTTGAGAGGGGCCACCACACCCGGACAGCATTAACATGGGTGCTGGGCATCCGAACTCCTCTCATGGTGCTGACATGACAAGCACTTTATCCACTGAGCCATCATCCCAGCCCACAGAGGAATTCTTGAGAGAAAAAAATAAGAACGTATCTTCTCTAATTTAGACTGGGAATATCTTCTAAATGAAGGCCCACATGTTGATAGTTTGGTCCCCAGGGTGGTGCTATTGGGACATAGTAGAACCTTTCTTTTTCTCAATTTTTATTAAGATTTTCCATGATTATAAAAAGTATCCCATGGTAATACCTTCCCTCTCCCCCCACCCCCCGAGATAGTAGAAGTTTTAAGAGGCAGGGCCTAGGGGAAGAGTTTGGGTCACCAGGAGGCCTGACCTCAAAGGAGACAGTGGTAACCAGTCCTTCCTTTTGGGACCTGGCCATGGATGGCTCATTTTTTCACTTTCTTATGATATGTCATCAGAGGTCCAAAGTAGCAGGGCGCAAAACCTCCAAAGCTATGAACCAAAACAAGCCTTCCCTCTCTTTTTAATGTTTCAGTGAGTTAATTTGATATATCATCACAAAAATAAAAGTCTGTGTCATTTGTCAGTCTTGATTTAAAATAGTAGGTTGTTAAAATCACATAGGTTTCCTTTAAATGGGCAAGAAGAGTAAAAGCCTTCAGAAAAGTATATTTAGGCACCTCTGCAAAATGTATAGTTTAAAAAATGACATTAAGGCATTTGCTCTATTGCATTTTATGCTGGAAAAAAATGTTAAATTCTCATTTTCCAGGAAGCTTCACCACTTAAAACAGTGCATATGCATTCATAGTCATTTCCAGGATGAACAATCTCTCACAGATAAGTGCTACCATGGCCTCTTTCCTGTCCTCACCCACTTTGGGTAGAATAACCTTAGCATTTTCTGTGCTGGTTATCGTTCCATCTCAGGTATTTCATGAATGCACCAGAAAGCTGACTTGCACACTATCTCTGATGAGGCAACGAATTCCTAGCTTGACACCAAAAACCTAATCCACTAAAGGAAAATGGATAAACTGGATGTGTTTAAGTCAAGAAGATTAACCAAGACAATGAGAAGGACAAATAATCTGAAACTCACATATCTGTCATAATAGAATACCTAAAGACTTTTAAAGACTCCATGGTAAAAATAAATAAATAAAAAGCAATCCATTAGAACACAAAAGATATGAATAGACACTTCTTTGAAAATACACAGGCACAAGTGAGCACATGAAAAGATGTTTCATTTCATGTGCCATCACAGAAATGCAAATTCCAGTGAATGAGCCACCTGTGAAAATGATTAAAATAGGGCTAGAGAGATGGCTTAGTGGTTAAGGTGCTTGCTTACAAAGCCAAAGGACCCAGGTTCGATTCCCCAGGACCCACGTAAGCCAGATGCACAAGATGGTACATGTGTCTGGAGTTCATTCACGGTGACTAGAGGCCCTGGCATGCCCATTCTCTCTCTCTCTCTCTCTCATAAATAATAAATAAATAAAATATTTTAAAATTAAAATTGGAAAAATAAAATAGGAAATAATGGCAAGTCAATATCTGTGCTGACCTGGAGCAGTAGACACATACCCCTCAGTACTGGTAAGGCCATGACGCAGTAGGCACGTATTGCTTGTGGGAATTCAGAATGGTGCCGTCGCTGTGAAAAGCACTCTAGCAGTTTCTTAAATACACAAAACATGAACCTGAAATACATTTATGTTCCTGGGCATGCATTCCAGGGAAATGAAGTCCTGTCTGGCATTTCCACAGGACATTATGCAATATTTACAGCTATTTTTTTTGGTAATAGCCAATAACCAATTAAAATGTCTTCTAGAGGAAGAATGCTCAAACCAACTGTGGCATATCTATGCCATGTAAAACCTCTATACAACTAAAACAGAATAAATAGCAGCTACAACCCCTAAAAGTGCCCAAGGAGAAGTAGTCTAAGAGAAAAGGGCTAAATCTCAAAAGGTTCCACACAGTATGCCTCCATTTACATAGCTTTCTTTATGTGCACATACACATGTGTGCATGATCATATATGTGCAGTTATGAGTATACATATATATGTGTACCTTGAGGCTAGAGTACAATTTCCCTTTTCATTCTTTGGGCACCATCTACATAGGCTATCACATAGCCTGGAGATTGCCCACTAGGCTAGACCATCCAGCCAGGGAACCCCAAGGATCCGCCCGGCTCTGACTCCCCAGAACTGAGAGTATGAGCATGCACCACCATGACCTGCTTTCTTCTTTTCTTCCTTCCTTCCTTTCTTTCCTTTTTCCTACAGGGGCGCTGGGTATTGAACTCAGGTCCTCATGCTTGCACATAAACTCTTTACCAACTGAATTCCCAACATTCTTGAAATTACAAAATTGTAGAAATGGTGGTTGTAGCAACTTAGCATTGAGGAGGAAAAGGGAGATTGGCAAGGCCATGGTAGGGTGGTATAAAGCTGGCCCTGGGGTGATAGAGATCACTCTGTGACTTGGTTACATCAGTATCCATGTCCTGGTTGTGATATTGCAGACAGTTTTATGAGATGTTCCTACTGGGGGCACTCAGTAAAGGGTACATGATATTTTTTCTGTATTAATTTTTACTACTGTATATGAATTTTTAATCATCTTGAAATAAAAATTCTAATCTAAAAATATGAAATGGAAGTAAAATGGGTTAACTCAACAAGCATCATGCCAGGAGAGCTGGCATCAGAGAGTCACCATTGTCATTTCTACATGGTCCACTAACTAAGCTTCAACATATTTCAGAGGGGCTGAGGAGTCTAATCTAAACCTTTCACCTTTTAAAAATGCATTAGAACTTGATTTAGCTAGCTTGGATCATCACACACCTGTGCCAGCAATACAGAGGAGCCACATATCCACCCCTGAGCTGCCCTCCCTTAGTCGGGGGTTATTATATTTTGCCTAAAGAGGTGCACGAAATGTGACACTGAGCAGTGGATATCAGGCAGAAACCCAGGCAGCATTTTCTGATGGCTATTTCACAGTCACTGTGTTATACATTGCCAGAAATGAGGTTTGTACATTGCAAAGGACTTGGGGGCGGGACTCCCAGGTGTCTGAGCAATAGACCGGGCAGCCTAGAAAACTGTTCAGCCGTTTATCCAGACTCATAAGAATCCCATGAACAGGAACACGAAATTTTCCCCCCTTCGGTTTTGTTTTGCCTTTACTGTCTTCCAAACTGCTCCATCTGTGGCTGCTGTCACCAAGGTTAGGTCAGGATCGCAGACAGCAGTCTGGGAACCAGGAGGGAGCAGACTGAGATGCTAATGGGCTTTGCAGAATTAGCTATGCTAGAGCCCAGCAGCCCTGGTGGACAGTGGGATGCGAATCATGCTGCAATTGGACGCAAACACCTTTTTTTTTTTTTAAACCAGAACCAAAAGCGCTCCTTAATCCAAGTGCATGCCACAGCCAAAAGCAATGGGCCCAGAGTGGGATACACTTGGTTTGTTCGGAGCTGGTGTCCTCAGATTCTCAGGGCCAAACCTAAAGCTATTATCATGGGGTGAGTTCTAAGAACCGGTAGTGTGGGCTGCTCTGACTTGTGGAACTTTTCAGGCAGGGGACTGTTGAAGGATAGATCTAATGGACCATTTTCTCCAGAGCCATTTGACATTCCAGACTATGATCACCTATCCATGCTGTCTGCTTGATGCCTGTGACTAACACACCCTGATGGTTCCGCATGAACTTAGAACTGGACCCAGTGACCTTCTGAAGAGCAGACAGGGAGTGCTAAGCCCATGGGGATAAGGTAACTGTCCTTCACCCCTCTCATGACTGACAGGTTACAAACCACAGAGGCTAAACGTCAAGACCGAATCTTGTCTCTCAGAAAATGCTCCCCCCTCTTGTCTGCTGGTGAACATGGCACTGAGAAGCTGCAGAAAGTGTTGAGAAGCTTGGGAAAGGAGCTTAGTCCCAGTGACGCTGCCTGGACTGAAGGGGCAGACAACAGAAGGGGACAATAAAGTTCCCTTGTATGTAGTCTACATTAGCACTTCTCAATTTCCATGTACAGGTACAATCAGCTAACAGCCTCAGCTCCTGACTCACAGTCCAAAGATGGCACTGGACCAAACATTCTGCATCTCCAACAAGCTCCAGGTGATGCAGATGGACCAGGGACCACACCCGCAAGAGCAAACTTGCAAACTCTTCCCCACCCCTTCTCCAGCCCTCTGGAACAGAAGCTAGATCCACGGTAGGACTTGGAGATGGTGCTGGACTAGAAAGGACATTTTTAGCCATCAAACCCCCATTCTGTGCTGAGGGTTTTCCCTGAACTGAAGTGGACATCATATTCCTTACTTTAAGAAATTATAAAATTGTATATCAGAGAGAACAGGGATGCTCACTGCTGTGAGTTGAATTGTGTACCCAACCCAAATTCAAATGCTAAAATCTTACCCCTGGGATGTCAGATGGGACTGTATTTGGAAAGGTCTATAGCAAAGTGTTTATGGTAAAATGAGACCATATGGGTATGGTCTTATCCAGCATGACTGTTGTGCCTATGAGAAGAAGAGATTAGAACACAGATATACATGGAGGTGGGGAGAGGGAAGTCCATGTGGAGGGCACAGTGAGAAGATATCACCTATGAACCACAGACAGAAAAAGAGAGCGAGAGACCTCCAAAGAAACAAACCCTGATGACTTCTTGATCTCAGACTCCCAAGAACTGTACGAGAACAAGTATCAGTTGTTCAAGGGGCCCAGTCTCTGGTTTTTTTCTATGGAATCCCTAGCTAACCATAGCACTCACCTACTATGTTCTAGACGTAAATGAGGAACGACAACCTCTGTGTTACATCTCAGCCCTAGGTGTGATGGCATGAATGCAGAGGACCACAGATGCATGGCATTAATCCAAGGACTGTAAGTAGGTAGCTGGACAGGCTAACTCAACTCTTTCCAAACTGAAGCAAACCTTTCCAGGCTTGCACCTACTTTTTTTTCCTCTTAGATACTGGCCTCACATAGTAGGAATTCAGAATAACTCAGCCACTGAGTAACTTCTACTACAGGAAGTAAGATTTGAGTTCTCTGGGCCAAACAAACTTCTCTGGGTCTTTTGATCACTTGTAAGAATGATGAAGACCTTGAACTTTTTAGGGGCAAGTATGTTTGTGCAATGTACAACCCCAGACTCCAACAACCCACAGAGGCCCTGTGACATAGGATGATGAAAACTTCAAATCCATACATGTCCAGTCAGGAATATTTGTAAAGAGCTTGGCCCTCACTGAGAAAACTGAAGACAAATTATTGCTCACTCATTCACCTTGACCTTCTCTGGGCACTTGTCTTGGGAACTCATATTGTTTGGGTGTTTTTCTTAGAAAAAGAAATGGCAAAACAATTAAAGAACATCTTTGAAAAGTGGTGGGTGGGAGCTGGAACAAGGGCTCAGCACTTAAAGGTACTTGCTTGTAAAGGCTGCTGGCCCAGGGTTCAATTCCCCAGCCACCTGTGTAAAGCTATACGGGGATTCATTTGCATCTGGAAGGGACCCTGGCTTGTTCATTCACACACACGTGTAAACAAATAAATATTTTTTCAGAAGAAAAGCAGTAGATGGATATGAGAATTTGCAATTATGGGTTCACACAATGGGAAGAACTCCCTTTTCTGGGAGTTCTGTTTAAAATTTTTATGTTGAACTTCATGAAGAAGTCTAATCTAGCAAAAGGGGGAAAGAATCTGTGCTGAAAATTTATTGGTAGGCTCAAGGTCAGAAAAAAATAAATGTGGGGATTCAATATATTTTCCTTTTTGATGACACTAAGTCTTGGGTCTCAAACCATGGACAGGTGATACTAGTGGCTGCTAGCCCAATATGTGCACAGCATCTCTTATTCTTGTTAAGAGTGAATGTTGGACCCAACAAGACAGCCATGTACCTGCCCTGTGTGATCCTGTACCTGACAGTGCTACTCACAGGTGGAGAGGTCTATGTATAATCAAGATAGTCCATGGTGACATAGGACCACAGTCGCCTGATTTCTCAAGGTTGAGTGGGGATTTCCTAGTGTGATTGCATAGGCTGTATCCCACATTCAATTTTATGAGTTAAAGTTAAACTCTTAGTTTGGTAGGTGCCTCTTTCCCATGGTTTTACTTCCAGTGCTTTGAGTTACCCATGGTCAACCGTGGCTTGAATATATTAAATAGAAAATTACACAAATAACCAATGCACACAATTTGCACAGTGACACATTCTGAGAAGTGCTTTGAAATCTGGGGTCACCCCACAGCATCCTGTCTGAGACATGAATAATCCCTCTATCCAGTATGTCCATTCCATTTATGTTATGCACTTAGCTTCCTTCATGGCCAGATCAACTGTTGCCCATCCTGCACTGGGGCTGTGTGGCCCTTTGTGGATGTACAACCAAGGATCTTGAACAGCATTTCTGAGCCCTTCCACTGCAGGCCAGTAGCATTACCCAGCCTACTTGTGATGACTAAAAATATCTCTAGACGTTGCCAAGGTCCTCTGGAATATGCAAAATTTGCTGCTCTTGGTTGAGAACCACTGAGACAAGGTAGTAATATGTGAAGTCTGTGTTTCCCAAAGAGTTGTCACCCAGCCAGCAACATCAGCACCACCTAAGAAGAGATGCAAACTATGAGGACTTACCACAACTCACCGGCATGAGAAACTATGGTACCCAAATGGGGCCCATCACTCCATCTGACTCTGATGAAGGCCAAATGGAAATATCTTACACTGAGTCACAAGGAGCCAGGCAAGCATGGAGGGACGGTCTTGGTGCTGGAGAGAAAGAGTAGGCATTTTATTCTGGGGAGCAACAACTTCAACATGTGAACTTGGTAGGGTACACAATACAACTCACAGCAACAACCACACCAACTCTCTTTGAACTACAATATTAACATGTATTAAAATAGGGAAGATGATTGTTGGCAGTCAGATTTGCATTGCTGGTAGAAATCACCCAACCAAGAGCAGCCTGTAGGAAAAAAGAGGTTTATTTTGGCTTACAGACTCAAGGGGGAAGCTCTATGATGGCAGGGAAAACTATGGCATGAGCAGAGGGTGGACATCACCCCCTGGCCAACATAAGGTGGACAACAGCAAGAGGAGAGTGTGCCAAACACTGGCAAGGGGCAACTAGCTATAATACCCATAACCCTGCTGCCAACAATGCACTGCCTCCAGGAGGCATTAATTCCCAAATCTCCATCAGCTGAGAACCTAGCATTAAGAACACCTAAGTTTATGGGGGACACCTGAATTAAACCACCACATTTCATCCCTGGCCCCCATAAACTGATAACCATTCATGATGTAATATGCAATGTATTCCATCCAACTTTTAAATTTTCATACTTTTTATCAATCCTAATGATGCTCAAACATCCCCATAATCCAAGGTCTTTTACTGAGCCATAATACTAACAAATCCCCCAGCCAAAAAAACCATAATGGCACAGAATACACATTCACACAACAAAATATGGCACTGGGCATTGCAAAGGAATATTCAACCAATACAAGATTTAAAACCAGGGCAAACAACAAACTCTGTAACTCCAAGTCCAACAACTCTAGTCAGTGACAAATCTCCAAGTCCGATAAGTCTAACAAGCAACAAACCTCTGGAGTTCCAGTTCCGCCCCTCCAGCTAGGCTACACACAGTCCTGGAAAACTTCATACAAGGATTTCCTTAGCAGACATATCATGGTCCTGGCATCTCCACTGCAAACCACGGTTCATCCTCATGGCTCCATTGGGTCTCCATGCAGGCATCCAGCAAACCTGCTTCACATTGTCCATGGCGGTTCCCAAAACACAAGACCATGTTCCAAATTCAATGACCCTATCTTTCCTGCATTTCTTATACTCCATAATACCAGGTGGGGTACCAATTTGTTAATCCAGGGGGGAATAAAACAGACTATGAAGAACAGGACACTCCTTCAGCACTCAGGTCTCTTTCAAAAGACTGCATTTTTTCTGTTGTCCCAATGCATGTCAGCTGGCCCAGTCTCAAAGATTGTAATCTCAGATGAACAGGCAGAAGTTTTGGCCCAAAGATTTCATTTTTTTTCTGTGCCATACCCCTCTGCACACACCTGTCCATGTCTATAAAATGCAACCCTGCACAAGCTCTCAGGACATGGACATAACAGCAAGCCTCTCACACAAACTTCTTCTAGTCCAGTCCAGAAAAAGATCCTTTTCACCCTCATAAGCCAAACCTCACAGTCCATAGTTATTACTGCATTTAGGCCTTTCAACTCTGACCAGAATAGCCCATCAAGCTGTACTTACAGCACTGCAAGGTGTCTCTTAGGCCAAGGTTTCAAACTCATCTACATTTCCTCTTGAAAGTCAGCTCCAAAGGCCAAAGCCACACAGTCAGGTGTCTAGCAGCAAATGGCCCCACTCTCAGTACCAATGTTACTGCTGCAGTCAGATTCACATTGCTGGTATAAATCACCCAACCAAGAGCAGCTTGTGGTGGCGGGGGGAAAGAGGTTTATTTTGGCTTACAGGCTTGAGGGGGAAGCTCAATGATGGCAGAGGAAAACAATGGCATGAACAGAGGGTGGACATGACCCCCTGGCCAACATAAGGTGGACAATAGCAACAGGAGAGTGTGCCAAACACTGGCAAGGGGACACTGGATATAACACCCATAAGCCCGCCCCCAACAATACACTGCCTCCAGGATGTTTTAATTCTCAAATCTCCATCAGCTGGGAACCTTGCAGTCAGAACGCCTAAATGTATGGGGGACACCTGAATCACACCAACACAGTGATACCCACTGCAGTGCAGGGAAAGCCTTTGGCATGGCACAGGGGAGTTGAAAGCTCATGAAGTCATTATCTTTCCATCATCCGCTAGGCACTGTGACATTCCTGCAGGTTCAGACACACACCTTACCTAGGTTCTCAAGCCCTGTGGCATCTGTTAGCAAGCATTTAAATGTATTTTGAATGGTGACTATCTGCCATAAATGATGGTATTTGCTTTCAGGATCTGTTCAATAGGTACCACCATCAAGTACCGATAACCTCACTTTATAGATGAGGACCCTTAGCTCAAGGGAAGAGCAAAGAA
Source organism: Jaculus jaculus (assembly GCF_020740685.1). Lineage (NCBI taxonomy): Eukaryota > Metazoa > Chordata > Mammalia > Rodentia > Dipodidae > Jaculus > Jaculus jaculus. Next base: position 104,171,556 of record NC_059112.1, read on the forward strand.
AAGCCACATATCTAACATGGGAGGTGTGCCCCAAACACATCCATCTGAGCCCAGACAGTTCAGTCTTTTCCTTATTATCTTAGCTTATTCAGAATACTATAACCAAATATAGACGGTGTGGTTTATAAACAACAGAAGTTTGTTTTTCACAGTTCTCAAGGCTGGCAAGTCCAAGATCAAGTTTTAATGGACTTAGTATCTGTCAGAGGCCCATGTCTGCTTGCAGACAACAGTTCCCTGTGTCCTCACATTTACAGTTACAAATTCTGACCTCTTCATCCCCTTCTAAGAACACTAACCCTATACATGTGGGCTTCACCCTTGAGGCTTAATCACTTTCCCAAAACCCTACTTTCGGTCAGACCATGTTGGAGATTAGGGTCAACATGTGAATCCTGAGCTTGAGGAAGATGCTCAGTCCATAATACTTCTGCTCTGGGTCAATAATCCTAACCCCAATGTACAGCATCATAAAATCAAGAAGTTTTGCAAGTCCTCAAATTTACCTAAGGGTAGATGGGGAATGCAGAAGGAAAGAAAGAGATTAAGGGATCTAATGGTTACATAAAGTGGAGCAAAGCCAACTGATATTCCTCATGAAAGATAGATGTGCAGATTCTTCTAATAGCCCCAGGGAAAATCTTAAAGTAGAAAGGACCAGTGTCTTGAAACAAGGGTCTTGAGGAAGTCGCTTCCCTGCAGCGGTAACATGCAGTCTATCAGGGAGGATGAGAACAGATAAATAGAACCAAGAAGGAAGCACCAGGAGTCACACAGGACTGTTTGACATGGTTGTTTCATCCAGAACTCTGGATGCAGAAGACATTGCAGATGCTGCCCCCAGCCAGTCACTAAGGGCGTATATAACAAGACATGACACAAGAAAATGTGGCTCAGCAGCTGAACACAAATCGGGCCTAACAGGACTGGCATCAGCCTACCACTGTGTCACGAGGCACAGTGGCGCCCTGAGGTTGAAGGTGCACAACCCTACATGGTCCAGGAAAGGGCGTGTGTATTCACATGAGCTGTGTTAATTTGTGCGGCAGCCATACGAGAGGACATGAGCAAGAAAGAAGCACCAACCAGAGCCTTCAGGAAGCAGGCTGGGGAAAGAGATTATAGACATAGAAAGTGAAGTAGTACAACTCTCTCATGGGTCTGTTTGTAGCCATAAGAGCTTTACTTGTTCCAGCCCACCAACCATTCACAAATGTTTGACAATCAATGTAGAATCTCATTTATGCCCAGGATCACACTGAGGGTTAGGAAGAATCCTCACTTTATTGGTGGTCTTATACTACTGTAAGATGGCAGGGTAGGGGTTTAAGTCAAGTATACCTGATTCTAAAGCCCATGGTTTAACACACTGCCAACCTACCACACAAGGTGTGCCTGCTGGTACTATAGTGGCATGATTATTGTAGGGGTAACCAGTGGGCTCTATGGATTGGATTTGAGGCCCTCACCTCAGGAGGAAATTTATGTCTGGTACTATAAACCTGGTCAGAATCTCATGATTGGGGAGGTCATAGATCCTAGTGGGGAAGCTAATACTATCATGTTATTAAATACGAATGTGATGTGCCCATCAAAGTACCTTCTAAATATTTATATTTTTTCTCATAGATTAGTGTTGCTCTGAGCAACACTAATTGGACAGAGAAGCTTCCTGTTGCCGTAGGCAGCAGTTACTGCAGAGACTGACAGGCTCACCATGCTGAGAAAAGGGAGTGGCAAGTGTTCCGTCCTAAATAGGATGTCTATATCTCCCCCTCAAGGCTCTATTGTCTTCCTGAATCTGAAGCAAAACACTCCTTGGCAGTTATAACTGCATTTGGGTTCTTTTTCTTTCAGGGTAATTAGGTTAAAAATGAAATATGTATTATGTTCATTTTATCAAATACAAGGGAATGAAATACACACAGAGAGGACCATGTGTTTCAAGAAAATTTGGGCCCATTGAATTGGAAAATATCCTGTTAGTGTATACATACATACAGTACACCTGTGTCTTATGACCACCGACCTGCTTCACTGATGTCCTGCATTTCCTTTCTGAGCCCCTATCTAGATAGTAAGGTGAGGGGTTGTTGATATGGGGTTTTGTCCTTTTGTGAACAAGCGTAAAAGTTGACAAGCAACAAGAACCAGTCAATGACCACTGCTATGTATGGATTTAGGGATAATATGCATCTCAGGATATATGTGTTAAAACTGCCATTGTGAAACAATGATAATAAAAAGAGCAAAATCCTCCCTGTGTTAAGCTGGCCACATAAGTCAGAATATTAATTAAGTTAAAAATGTATGCTCAGGCTTGGCAGATGGCTTAGTGGTTAAGGCACTTGCCTGCAAAGACTAAGATCCCATGTTCAACTCCTCAGGTCTCACATAAGCCAGACGCATAAGGTGAGGCAAGCACAAGGTTGTGTATGCTCATAGGTGGTGCACGTGACTCAAGTTCGATTGCAGTGGCTGGAGGCCCTAGAGTGTCAATTCTTTCTCTCTTTCTCTCTGTCTGTCTCATAAAAAAAAAGTAAAAGTAAGAGTAAAAAAAACAAGGAATGTATGCTGTAGAATTTGTTTTAATTAATCACCTTATAATGTGGGTATAATTTAATACCAAAGTGTTCAACAAGGTAGGTGATAATTAATTAAGATCTAAACTCAGGTCAGGCCTAAATACAATTTTCTTTTTGTGTGTTTATGTGTGGCCCATGTGCATGAGTGTGTGTGGGTGTGTGGGTGGGTGGGTGTGCGCGCACATGTGCCATGGAATGTGTGTGGAGGTCTGAGGACAACATTCAGCCCAGTTCTCACCTTTCTGTCTCATTTGATAGAGAGTTTCTATCCACCTGGCTCAACTGTTGCTGTTTTGGCTCTGCTTGTCACCACTGGATTCTGGGAAATTCTTCTGTCTCTGCCTCCCATCTCTGCCAGCTTGCTGGGATTACCAGAAGACTGTCAAGGCTTCAGGCTTTTTATGTGAAGTCTGAATTGGCTCTAACTTGGGTCCTTGTTCACTGAGCCATCTTCCTAGCCTTGGTCCAAGTTCTTTTTGTAGTATACTGTTGTTCTGACTGATTATACGTAGTGAATTCTATTCATCTCTCTGTGAAAATATTTCCCTGGTGTTTATCTCCTCATTATTTTGAAAAAAAATCTCAAAGAAAATATAGCATCTGCCATCCATTTCAGTGATTTATAAGCAACATAACCTGAACTTTGAAGATAATTTTCAGAAAATTTTTATTTTACAATAAATATATCCCATCTGTCCAAATTGGTTTATTGTCCTAAGTGATTCATCTTGTACTTATGTGTATTTATTGTTTATATTTGCTTTGCAGTTCCTCTTAGAGAAGCATGTTAGAACTATGCGCACTAGGGAATCTGCAGACACAGCGAGGGATATGGGATCAACTGGGAGAGAGGATTTTAAGTTAAAATCAGACCACACCATAGTTTCCAGGACCCCAAGGCAAGGAGCATCCCAAGGTTAGCATCTTTTTCTTCCTCCTCCTGGAAGTTGAAGAGGTTTCCTCTCCAGAAACCTCAGTAAATATGACAGAAAATTCAGGGAATATTACCGCATTATACAGGCAGTTACTTTCACATATTTATAGCCAAATCTCATTAAGTTTTATTAAGACTGGAATCTGTGACAATTTTTGGATGGAGGCTGGAGGAAGTTTACCAAATTAATGGCATACACGGATTTTCAGTGTGCATGCTGTTCCCACTTAAACCAAGTTAAAATCACTTGAGAAGCATCTGTCATTAGATAAATCAGTTGGTGCTAAATATATAATAGGTTATTAATCGAATATAAAAGCCTTGAGGTGGCTTATAAACTAGAGCAGTTTACAACACTTCTCTGTGCCTCAGTTTCCTTATTTCTGAAATCAGGACAGGGACACCTTGAGGTCATGAATATCAAAGCCACTTTGTGTCTCTAAGACAGTACTGTAAGCACTCCTCCCCTTCCTTTGGCTCTTACATTCTTTTCACCACCTCTTCTGCAATGGTCCCTGAACCTGGCAGGGTATGATAGAAATGTCTCGCTTAGTGCTGAACACTTCACTGTCACTTCCTTTCAGCACTTTAGTGAATTCTGAATCGACCCAGAGGTCACTGCCTTCTGAAAAGAGAAGCTTCTCTAACCACAAGCAAGAGTAACATCAATATATAGGCATAAACGTAAGTGTTTAGAGGGCAGTTTGGTGGCCATAATAAATCCTCTTAGCTAGACAACCATAGTAGTTTTTCCCTAGGGCTTATGATTTCCCCAGCCATAGGCTTTGGATTAGGTTTTCAGTACTAGGCAGGAAGTCCCTCACACTGAGCAGGCCTCAAGTCCAATGAGAAAGCAGTTGATTTCCCCCCAAACAGATGTGCCACCATTGTACCAGTTGGTACATTTGGCCTTGCTGGCCAGCTGTAGAGCTTGCAGAGTCCGCCACTTGTTAACCCTGTTTTATCCCTCAACAGGCTGCTCCACCATCCTGACAGCTAGACAAAAAGGAGGAGGCTTCCAGTTTAGCACCAAGCTTGATTTCTCAGTGACCTGCAGACCAAACATGTGGAGTCTTCAGCAACAGGATCTTAACATCTAGTTCTGATGGACAATCAAGAGCCTTGACAACAGTCTGTAATGTTTTAGGAGCATCATGGTCCTCCCTGGCCAACAACTCACTGGAAGGTATCCCACCAGTGGCACTGACATTTTTCTAATCACAATCTATGACTTCTGGGCACATTTTTCTGCTCCATAGGATTGTGTTAAGTGTCTAAGGAAGAGGAGAGTCAGAATGGGACGCTGTGGTTGGGCTGTTCACAGCATCTCTTACCCCTTTGTGGATAGACTGGGACCTGCCTTTTCAAGTCATTCATGTTTTAGGAGGTTCCCATAGTCTTTGGTGAAGAAGAACTGGTCTTCTGGGTGAGTGTCTATGTCTACTTGAAAGTCCTAACTGCTGTCATGAAAACTACAATGTTCACATTTTTCATTGGCTTCAAGACCCTTCCTTGATTACACACAGTCCTGCCCTCTTCCTCCCTTAGAATTTCCATCCAGCACTCCCTTTACTGTGTCTCTTTTCCTCTCCTGCTTCCCAACAACCTTCTTTACTAGAAGGGAAGCCAGGTTCAGAAATGGAACTGGAGTAAGGATGGAGATGAAGCACAAAAGCTTGCTTTTAGATCTGCTTCTTCTCACGCCTCTCTTTTTTCTTTCCTTTCTTGTCTTCCTTCCCTCCATTCCTCTTTTTTCTCTCTCCCTCTCTTTCTCTGTCTCTCTTTCTCCTCACTAGTCCCCCTCTCTTCTCCTCTCCTCTCCTCCCCTGTCCTTCTCTCTCTACTCGCCTTTTTCTTTCCTCTCCTTTTCCTTATTCCTCCTCTCTCCCCTCCCCACATTCCTCCTCTGCTCCCCTCCCCACATTCCTCCTCTGCTCCCCTTTCTTCCACCTTGCTCTTCTGGCCCTTACATTGTTCAAGGAGATTGAAATATCCTGAGGATATTCTTAAAGCACACACCGGCCTTGAACAGTGGAGGGAGAAACCCCTCAGTGCAGTCTCTGCCCGCAGCAGCCTGGGGTGACCCTGGGGAAAGGGGAGCTGAGGAAAGTAGGAGCCTGACAGGGAGGACATGCAACGTGTGTGCACATTTGCCACAGTGGATAACACAGGTTCCTGCTCCGGGCATGCTCCATCGCTCCTTAGAAACGGGCCACTGAGGATAAATTTATTTGTGACCTTGGACAGGCTTTGGGAAGGACTACTGGCATCATGCCATTTCTCCCTCTATCTACTTAAAAGGACAAGGAGCCAAAGACTCTCTCACAACCAAGATCTGGGTTGAGTTATGGCTTAGCCAGTGACAAACTGAATACCTGGGCAGTACGTCCCTCCAACTCTTTACCAGGAACCCCATCTCCTGTGAGCATCCAGGTTTCCGTGCAGATCCATCTTATCCATCCCCACTGAAAATACTACTGTTTTTTTCCTCACCTCTTCCCACCCTGAATAAAGTAAAATTCAAACAACACACTTCTCCACAGAAACTGTTTTCAGAAGGGATGTTTTTCTTTATCTTTAAAAATATTATTGGAGGGCTGGAGAGATGGCTTAGCAGTTAAGTGCTTGCCTGTGAAGCCTAAGGACCCCGGTTCGAGGCTCGGTTCCCCAGGTCCCACGTTAGCCAGATGCACAAGGGGGCGCACGCATCTGGAGTTTGTTTGCAGAGGCTGGAAGCCCTGGCACGCCCATTCTCTCTCCCTCCCTCTATCTGTCTTTCTCTCTGTGTCTGTCCCTCTCAAATAAATAAATAAAAAATTAAAAAAAAATATTATTGGAGTATACTCATTGTACAGTGATGGATATCATAAAGACTTTTTTGGTTTGTTTGTTTGTTTTTCAAGGTAGGGTCTTGCTCTAGCCCAGACTGACCTGAAATTCACTATGTAGTCTCAGGGTAGCCTTGAACTCATGGCAATCCTCCTACCTCAGCCTCCCGAGTGCTGGGATTACAGGTATATACCACCATGCCTGGCTAAGTTTTTTTGTTTTTTTTTAAGGTAGGGTCTCATTCTAGCTCAGGCTGACCTGGAATTCACTATGTAGTCTCAGGATGGCCTTGAACCCATAGTGATCCTCCTACCTCTGCCTCCTGAGCATTGGGATTAAAAGTGTGTGCCAGGCCAGGCATAGTGGCACATGCCTTTAATCCTAGCACTTTTGGGCTTGCCTCAAAAATTTTTTTTAAAAAACTTCAGTATCACTGACCCATGGAACACATAATTCTTGAACATGCCACTTTTATAAATTTTATTGTGTACATTTAAAGTAGATATGATATTTTAAGACATATACATGACATATATAATATATATGCATATATAAATAGTTACTGCATTGTATCAGAACAAATTAGCATATCCCTATCTCACATGGTTATTCAGTTTCCCTCCTGTTGCCTTGGTAAGAAGAAACTAACACTGAGGATTAGGATGAAAATTTTTCTATACCACCATAAAAACAGTCCATGTTCCCTTCCAGTCAGTACAGATCACTATTCCGTGTCCTATCACCAGGCAGTTATTTTATCTACCCTCTTACATAAATAGAACTAAACTATATTAAACTTTTGTCTCCCCCTTGGATCAACATGTTCTTTTTAAGCCTTTCTTGGCTTTTATATGCAGTGGCTGCTTATTTTGTGAATGAATATATTAGAGTTTGTTCATCCCTTCTCTTAAGAGACAGTACAACCTAATTGAGGAAATGCACGTATTTGGGGAGTTTTCCATAGAAACAGAAGTCAGTCTCATGAAGGCGAAAGCTGTATCTTGCCATCTTTTCATGACCGGACTGACATCAGTGCCTGAGGAGTTGGCCTCAGTTATGTCCATGAATGAGAAGGTGAAAGGGACATCAGCTCTGAGAGTCGTGCTGGGGACGAACGCTGGCACTGAGTGTCTGAAGCCACACTCTGGATACGGGTTCCAGCCTGGACTCTCTGGGCCCCAGAAACCTTGCCATGGCCACAGAGAGTTGAGCAATGAAATGTATCAACTACCGTTCAGATTAGCAGGACTAGGTGCCTAGAAGTTACTCTTTGTTTTGTATTAGTTATGTACACAGTGTGTATTCAGTCATGTTGGTACCATCGTTAGCCTCCTCCCTGTCCTCCCCCCTCCTCAGGGACCCTCCTTGTTGGGGAATGTGGGTCATGCATTGTGGGGTTAACCATCAGTATGGGTAGGAGGCAATGGCTCTGTGCATAATTACCTAACATGTGGCTCTAACAATCTTTCTGTCCCCTCTCCCGCAAATTTCCCTGAGCCATGTTGGGATCGTTTTAGATCTACTTCAGTGATGAGGTCTTGGGAACCTCTGTGTCTCTGGATATCTGGTTTGTTAGGAGTTGAGTTTTCTCTGTGTCTATCTCCTTCACCTTTGTGCTGGTACCAGGTTCGCCAAGAAAGCAGCACTCTTACTCATTTTCCCAATTACTCTACGGTTTAGGCTGGGGTCCTGGTGAGGTGTGATGGGCTGATTCTCTCCTCAGGATCTGTATCCATCTGAAAAGGAGAAACAGAATCTCCAGTGGAGAGTGAGGTCAGCACCAGATAAATGGGATAACCACAGTTATTTTAGAGAGAATTTAATAGGTGTAGGCCCTCTTGTAGCCCATGATTGGTGGGAGCTTGATAATGTTTTTTGGACATGGTTCTGACTTGTTTCCCAGCTCCAGCTCCAGTTCCACTGAGCAGATCAGTTAGCCAAATCAAGAGCAGTTGGTTACCCACCATGGCTATGCGCCACTACTGCGTTTGTGTGAGCTTACTAACTATAGAGCTCATAGAAAGTCGCACTTGTCATAGCCCTCCAGTTCACAAAGTGGGTTCTGCAATGCATACTTCATAATGATATCATGAGGTTTCTTTCTGGTTTTTTTTTTTAATGCTTATGCTTTATCATTCATTTATTTATTTACTTACAAGGAGAGAGCGAGACAGAAAAATTGCAAGGGAATTAAGCATGCCAGGGCCTCTAGCCACTGCAAACAAACTCCAGATGCGTGTGCCACTGTCTGCATCTGGCTTTACATAAGTACTGGGGAACTGAACTCAGGTCTTTGGGCCTTGGAGGCAAGCACCTTAACCACTGATCAATCTCTCCAGCCCTGTGTTAGGAACTCACTGTGTAGCCAAGGATGACAGTGAATTTCTGACCCTCCTACCTCTATCTCTAAAGTGTTGCTGGGCTTACAGATCAGCATCACCACACCTGGTTTACACAGCTAGTTCCTGAACACTCATGACCAGGCAGCTACAACTTAAGATTTCTTTGTGGGAGGGTTGAGTCAAGGTTCCAGCAGCCATCTGAAGCAATAGGCCAAGATCCCACCTATCATGCGGCTGGCTTTGTGGATGGGGGCAATGAGCTTCCGAGTTACCCTTTCTGCCATTCTTGCCTATGATGTTGGTCAAAACAATTATTTTTGTGTTTTAACTTCTGCCTACCCTCTGCAAAATGCAGCTGTTTGAATCTGCCTGGGAGGGACACTGGGATGATCCAAGTAAGTTTAATATGCCTGGATTATGCACGCACATGTGTGCACAACACACACACACACACACACACACACACACACACACACACACACACACACTGAGAGAGAGGGAGACAGAGAGAGAGAGAGAGAGAGAGAGAGAGATGCCTGCCTCTGTTCCGGGTGTGTTGTCCTTGCCCCCACAAGATCCTTAATAACAAAGTATGTAACTTTGCATTAGTTATGCTTGTAATTATAAAGTAACCCTCAGAATAATATATGCAAAGGAATTAAATTTCCTACAGCTTGACATGCATTTTTTAACTTCCAATTTTATGGTCTAAACCAGCTCTTTGATTTATAGACTTGTAATCATCACCTTTTGCCTGTTGGCGCCTGCCAACCCAGGGACAGCTTCAGCTTGTTTAGCCAAGACCTCATGATGCTGAAGAGCCTGGCCTCGGGGCATCCTCTTCCACAACCATGTCTGCTGACTGGTGCATTCCTGACCCCACCACAAGTACCGAGAATCCCTCTGAGGATGCCCCCCCCCAGTGGAATGGGGGTGGGGTAGAGGTAACCTGATAGAAACCTGCTGCTGCTATGCAATATGTTTGTAAAATAAAGTTCACAATTAATAAAAGTAAAATTTAAAAATTACATGTCCAAGATCTCTGTCCTTCCCTCACTTTTCCCCTCCTCATTAATTTTATGCAATTCCAAGCTTATATAAAATTTATAAGACAAATTTAAGAAAACCTCAACAGCCTTTATCTAATTCTTACACTGTCCCCTCATTTGATTCATAATTATACACGTGTATTTTTAAATTTTTATTTATTAGGTATTATTTCCTTGACACATTTGTAGAGTTGTAGATATCATATAACTTGTTCATCTATTTTGTATATATTTCTTGAAATAAAAATATTCTCTTCCTTAACCACATTATACTTTTCAAATTCAAGAAATTATTTAATTTTTTCTTTATTTGCAGGGAGAAATAGAGAGGGGACAGAAAGAATGAGAGAGAGGAAATGGGCACGCCAGGACCTCTTGTCATTACAGAAGTCCAGATGCATGTGCCACTTTGTGAACCTGGCTTTACATGGGTACTAGGGAATAGAACTTGGGCAGTCAGGCTTTGCTAAGAAGTGCCTTTAGCTGCTAAGCCATATCTCCAACCCAAACTCAAGAAATTTTATCATTAATCCAATGTCATCCTGAGATCCAGCCTATACACAAATGTCACTGATTTTTCCCAGCAATGTCTTTTATAGACCCTCTCCCCATCCAACCTATTTTTCAATTCAGGTCACACATTGCATTTAGCTGTAATGGCTTATAAGTTCCCTTCATCTCTAGAATGTCCCTTTGTATTCCCTCGATTTTCTTGACCTTGGTATTTTGGAAGAGCCTGTTGTTTATAGAATGTCCCTCCAAATCATCTGGCTCAAGCAGCATCTGCCAGGTTTCATACATTGGCTACTTTCCTGTTGTCATAAATAAATAATTCGTACATAGACTTCTATGAAACTGTGACTACCAGTTCCTTCATAAAACTTTGATTGCAAATTCTCGGTGTTCTTTGATGCTTTTCTATCTCCATCAACCCATCCATCTGCTTATCAGTTGACATTCTAAGTTGAGGAAGCAAGTTTCTCTCTTCTCCATTTGCTGACTCATTGATCATTTTCATCAGTGTGGGCTCGTAGCTTCTGATTTTACCAAATGTGTTCTAACCTACCATCATCATTTCCATACTCGATGGAACCAAACATATGGAACCATTGGGAACGCACTCCTTTGTGTAGGTCCGAAGTTCTCACCCATAAAGGTATATTTTCATTGCTAACTTGACTGGATAAGGAACCCAGTAAGAGACACACCTCTTGGGCAGGTCTAGGGGAAATTTCCAAGAAAGATTAACTAACAAGGCTGACCCTTCCCCAGCATGGGCAGCCCCTTGGTAAAGAGGTTCCCGGGGGGGGGGGGGGGAAAGAGGTTCTCTTCCTTGCCTGCCTTCACCTCTCCCTGGTGCATCTACCCTGCTCCTGCTATCCTTTGCTGACACCAGAACTGGGCTTCTTCAGCCTTCCAACATGGACTAAGGAACAGTGGCTCTCCAAGAATCCTCCAGACCTCCAGCAACCAGGTTGGAACTGCCGAGTCATACAGTCTCATGAGCAGCTACTGAGTTCTCAGACTTTTCAATCTATAAACAAACACGTTGATACTGTGCAACATGCATTGTGAAAGCCAGTCCTATAAATTCCCTAAAATGTATTCATTCTCTCATTTCTGTTCCTCTAGAGAACCTGACATGCAGCACCAAAGGAGTCCCGAACTCCATTTATAGACTAGGTCCATATAGATTCATTGCTACTGTATCCATTTATTGTTATAGTATCATTCTTTCTGCACCCTTTCAGCAAATAAGACTAGGATACACACACACTCACACACACACACACACACACACACTCACACACACACATTTGTAAAATATTGTTTTATACTAGTATCTTTAATTCTAATCAAATAGCAAAGCAAACATCCGACTGTCTTCCCTTTTCATATCTACAAGTTGCTTCTCCTACAGTGAAAAGCCTGTATCTCATTATCATCAACATATTTTCTGTTTGACTCAAGGCTACAATACACAAAAGGTAGTTTTGGAATCGCTAACTCATTCTGCTGTGAAAAGCAAACCACTTAACTGGAGTTGAAATTTTTATTTCTAGTTCTATATTCAGATAAAATCTATATGAGATGTATAAATCGTCAATGTGCAATGTTCATGAACTTTGGAAAATGAACACACTGGTGTAACCTATCAATAACCCTATCAATATCTCTATAGCACAGCAGAAATTCTTCTTGTTCCCAGTGTCTCAGTTCCCACCCGTGATGACGTTTTTCTGCTTCACCACAGGTGAGTTTTATCTATTTTAAAGCTAAATTAATAGAATTGTGCAGTTTGTTCTCTTGTGTTTGGCTTCTTTCAGCCAGCGAAATATCTAAGTGATTTATCTTCATTGTTGCATGTATCATTTATTTCTGTTCATTGCTGCTGGTTATTCCATTGTATAAATATGCTGTTTGTACATTTTTTTTTCTAATGACTATCTTGACTGTTTCTCATTTGAAGCAATTATAAGGAAGCTTCTGTCACCACTGCAGTAACAACCTTCTAGATCTGGGGATGAACCACCAGATAGAAGGAGTTGGTGGAACGAAGGGGTTTATTTCAGCTTACTTCTGTCATGGCAGGGAAAACATGGCAGATCAGGCAGCCAGGGTGTCACATCCTGTCACAGCAGCAGAGAGGAAGCATCAATAGAGAGAGCTAGCTCTGAACACAAAGTGAGCTGGATTAATAAACTTCAAGGCCCACCCTCAGTGACTCACCTCCTCCAGCACAGCTACACTTCCCAAAGGCTGCTCTATCTAGGGATTAGGTGGAATTGCAAGACTATTCCATAAAAGCTGCCAGTTACTTTTCAAACATAGTTACACCATTTACCAGCAGTGATTTCTGAGTGCTCTGCTATTCTACCTCCTTGCTGGTACCTGGGGTGGTCAATCTTTGTTATTCTTAGCTATAAGAGCGTAGGGCTATTTTGCATTTTTCTGCTGACTAACTATATAGATCACATTCTATACACTTATTCAAACATATTGTCCTTGTTCTTAGGACATAGTTCGTTTTTTAATTGGAATCATTGTCTTGCCATCTAGTTCTGATGAGCAATCTGGAGCCTTGGCAATGGCCTATAATGTTTTGGGGGCATGAGTAGCCTCCCCAACCCAATAGCTCACTGGAAGGTATCCCATTGCTGACACTGAAATTTTTCTAAGAACAATCTATGGTTTCAGGGCAACACCATTATCTACCTTCACAGAATACTTCTGCCAAAGCTCTCTCTTTTTTAACATACATATTATTAGATAGAGAAGAAGTGGATTTCCATATGACTCATCCATAACATCTTTTTTAAAATTATTTTTATTTTTATTTCTTTATTATGGAGAAGGAGAGGGAGGAAGAGAGAGAGAGAGAGAGAGAGAGAGAGAGGGAGAGAATGGGTGTGCCAGGGCCTCTAGATACTGCAAATGAATTCCAGACACATGAGCCACCTTGTGTATTGGCTTACATGGGACCTGAAGAATAGAACCTTAGTCCTTAGGCTTCACAGGCAAGCACCTTAACTGCTAAGCCATCTGTCTGGCCCTTCATAACATCTTAAATTTTGCTTAACAATTGTTGCAGTCCGGTTCACATTGCTGGTAGAAATCACCCAACCAAGTAGCTTCTGGGAAAAAGAGATTCATTTTGGCTTACAGGCTCGAGGGGAAGCTCTGCGATGACAGGGGAAAACGATGGCATGAGCAGAGGGTGGACATCACCCCCTGGCCAACATAAGATGGACCACAGCAACAGAAGGGTGTGCCCAACACTGGCAAGGGGAAACTGGCTTTAATATCCATAAGCCCGCCCCCAACAATACACTCCCTCCAGGAGGCATTAATTCCCAAATATCCATCAGCTGGGAACCTAGCATTCAGAACACTTAAGTTTATGGGGGACACCTGAATCAAACCACCACAACAATCCTCCCCCTTATTTCCCTCTCTCCCCTCCCCTTAGACCATTTCTCAACCCTTCCCCCAGTATTCTGCCCCTCTACTGACATAGCTACTCTACCCTCCCCTTATGCCTTCTCCTCTTCCTTCCCTCATGGCCTCTTTCTAGCTCCCTGGCCTCAACTACTGACTTTTATTCCAACTCACAAACAATTCTCAACATTTGAACCTAGAATCCACATATGAGAGGCAGCATATGGCATTTGATGTTCTGAGCCTGGATTACCTCACTTAGTATACTTTTTTCCCAAATCCATTATCTTTTTTTTTGAGTCATGGTTCCTCACTGAATGTGAGGCTCACAGATTCAGCTAGACTAGCTATCCAGTAAGCCCTAGAGATTTTCTCATTTCTACCTCTTAGCACTGTGATTGTAGGCTCACACTGCTGAGCCCTGCCTTTTACATGGGTGCATGGGATATGAGCTGAGGCCCTTCATCCTTGCTCAGCAAGCTCTTTACCCACAGATCTATCTCCTTAACCCCATTTGGTGATTTCTTGTTGCTGTCTATAGCTTCTTGGCTCATTTTGATGAAATTAATTTATCTTCTCTCTTTTTCTTTCTTGTGTCTCATCTGGGAAATCTTTACAATCCAGTTGTGTAGAAATTTACCTACATTTTCTCCTAAATCTATATATTTTTGGCTTATATGTTTAGGCCCATAATCCATCTCAAATTCCCCTTTGTGTGTGCTTTAAGGAAGAAATAAAGCTCATCTTTGCCTAAGATAAGCTGTTTTGGTACCTTTGTATATAATCATTGACAATGTAAGTTTGAGTCTCTTGCTGGACTCCATTGATTCTGCTATGTTCCACTATACCATACACCTATGGCACATTCTTTACAAAGAACTGGTCATTTTTCATATTTATTCATGTCATGACAACTTCTTGGATGGCTTTGTGTCTCCATATCAACTTTAAAATCAGATTTTTGCCAGTTTATCCTATTTTTTTGCATGCTTACTTCTATGTGGTATGTGTGTGTGTGTGGACACACAGGTTTGTGTGGATACACATGCAAACGTGTATGCATGTGTGTGGAGGCCATATGTCCATTGCGTTTCTCAATTTTTCTCCACTTCATTCTTTGAGACAGTATTTTATTCTAACACTTTGTTTACTTATTTTTAATGTCTTGCATATTGACCATATTCCCATTGGGTTACACTCACATGATCATTCTCCCCTGTGCCCATTCCACTGAGGGCCCTTCTCAATATGATTGTTTACTGTTGGGTCAAGAAGGCACCAGTCAGTCTCTGTTTGGGGGTAGGGCTAACACCTCAGGATACGCCTTCACACCTTGCAGCTCTTGCAGTCTTTCTACCCTCCATTCCACAATGTTCCCTGAGCCTTGGAGGGTGTGCTCAGTTGTCTTTAGTGTTGAGCTCTCAGCAACCTCTGAGGTCCTGCTTCACCATCCCAGCTAAACCAGCTAGCTAGACAGCTCCAGAGACCCTCTTATCTCCACATCACCAGTTCTGGAATTATAGCTGCATGCCACCATGCCAAGCATTTTACATGTGTGCTGAGATCTGAACTTGGATCCTCATAATTGCATGACAAATACTTTACCCACTGAGCCATTTACTCAGTCCCAATTTCTTTTTATTACAAAAACCACTGGAATTAGGATCAGAAGTGAATTGAATCCATCAATCAAATTACCCATTTCTGACATTTTTCTAATGTAAGGCACCTCAGTCTATGAACATAACATTATTTCTCAACCTACTACTTAGGTGATTCTTCATTGTAGTCAACAACATTTTGTAGTTTTCAGTGGCTGTCTTACATATTTTTTCATTAAATGTAGTCAGAGCTATTTTACATTTTTGGTGCTACAGGAATCTTATTTTAGTTCAGATTCTAATTATTGTTAGTATGTAAAACTATAATTGATGGCCTGAGTTACAGTTAAGTGACAGAACAATTGCCTACTATGTATGTGGCTATGAGTTCAATTTCCAGAGCTTCATGATAAAAATTTTGTGTGTATTTGTGTATTGTGGGGGGGGGTGCACATGTTCCACTGTGCATATGAGTAACCCCTCTGGGAGTTTGGTTTTTTGCTTCTCCACTTTTCTAGACACAGGATCTCTCTTGTTATTATGCCAGTGGGGAGACCAAACTAACTGGCCCTCTAACTTTGGGATTGTCTTGACTCCACCTCCTGTTGCTATCAGTACATTGGAATTTCAGATGTGTGTGCAAATTGGTGTCCAGTTTTTATCTAGATCCTTGGGATCCAAACTCTTCTCAGAAAGTTTTTGTAACAAGCACTTTAGCCATTGAGCTATATCCTTACCCCTAAAATGTTAATTTGCTTGTGTGTGTTGACATTTTATCAATGGTCTCCCTGAATTAGTTTATTAGTTCCACTAGTTGTTTTACAGATGCCTTAGATTTTCTTATAAATAGTCATGCAATCTGAAAATACAATTTACTTCTTTATTTTTCTTGCCATATTGCACTGGTGGGGAACTTCAGCGCAAGGATGAACAAAGTTGAATACAGCACATCATAGTCTCATTGTATGCTGCAGCGTTTTAAAACTCTTCCGCTGTCTTTAGTCCATTTTCATCATCACCAACATCATCCCTTCTTCTAATTCTGCACACCTTCCAGCATTCCCTTCTCACTCCCAACACACAACACTACCACTGGGGGAGAAATTAGAACCAGGTGAGAAAAGATTAAAAAAAAAAAAAACTGACTACTTTGCATGAACATTTTTTTCCCAAGGGAGAGGTAAGCCCCCAGGTAGGGTACAGACAATGGAACAAAACATGATAATACCAAAGATCAACTTGGTGAACAATGAGTAGTTGACTGGGGTCACTCACAGAGCATGGGTGAGGGCTTACTTACATGAGCATGGATGATTCAAAGGCAGCTGCATTACCAGAAAGTCAGTAGATGCATAGGTGATGAATCACGTAAGCTATGTCTCTGAAGCACCCACCGCACAACCTGCAGACAGCCAGCTGGGTGGACCCTCCCCCGCACCCTGTCCATCAGCTGTTTACTGCTTCTGTCATGTGGGTGGGGATGCTCTTATGACCGGTTAGGTTCAGCTCTCCCAGACATGTTTACCTCCTTAGCCTCCCAAGGAGCAGGGAGGAAGGCTCAGAAGACTCAGGCCAAATACTTTCAGGAGACGCTGACTGACCTGACTTGCAGAACTACCGAATGGGGGGTAGTGTGCCGGAGACCCTGTGAGCAGCCGCGCTGCTGGCAGGTTGTGAAGTGTGCACCTGAGATGCTGCTGGGGTGGGCTCTTCAGTGATGCAGCTGCCTTTGAGTCACTCGTGCTCCTGCCAGCACCTCCTCACCCTGGTCTGTAAGTAAACCCCAATAGACTCACTGGTTCATCAAAACCGGTTTGGACGCACTCTTACTTTGGGCCTGTTGTCTGTTTCCTCTCTGTGGTGACTAGAGAATAAGAGCAAATACAACCAGCTATGTTAGTTTAGTACTTTGACTAAGCTAAAGTACATTCACCCCCCGACCAAAACAATAAAACAAAACAAAAATTATCTTCCTTGTCTATTTCCAGCAAGGATGAGCTTCACAAGATATTTGGAAGACAGAGGGGAGCGTCAGAGTTTTGTAGTTCACACCCATCCTTGATAGATCTGCTGACTCACCCCACCCAGCAGGAGGCGACAGCCAGGCTTACAACTGTTCCCTCCCTGAACCCTTCTTTGATTTCTCTGGCTCAGGTCAAGTAGGTATATTTGATTGACGAAGCAGCTCTGGTTTATTCAGGACACTTATCACTAATGTCAAAGACCAAAAAAAAAAAAAAAAATCTATCCTCAGGAGGGTCTTACTCATGCCTTTGGGTTCTAGCATGTTCTTTATCATTTCTATGCTGCATCCAGCTTCCTTTCAAACTCCATGCTCTGACCTCAAGCTCCAACTTTGTATGCATATCTTCTGACTGACTGGACCCTAGAAGGTGAACTCATGCCTGTCTCTGGCTTAGCTGACCTCCATCCTCATCCTCAGAATCTCATTGTCACCTACTTTGTCCACCATTTTTCTCTCTCCCATCATTTTAAAAGTAAATTGGGCTTTTTTTCTGCAACAGGTTTGCCGTCAGAACGCAGGTGTCTTGAAAACCACCACTAAACGGGAGCAAAAATGGGAAAGGAAAAGACTCATATCAACATCGTCATCACTGGACAAATAGATTCAGGCAAGTTCACCACTACTGGCCATCTGATCTACAAATATGGTGGGATCGACAAAAGAACCATTGAGAAATTTGAGAAGGAGGCTGCTGAGATGGGCAAGGGCTCCTTCAAATATGCCAGGGTCTTGAACAAACTGAAAGCCAAGCGTGAGCTTAGCAACCCTGTGAAAATTTGAGACCAGCAAGACTATCATTGATGCTCCAGGACACAGAGAATTTATCAAAAACACGATTACAGGCACTTCTCAGTCTGACTGTGCTGTCCTGGTTGTTGCTGCTGGTGTTGGTGAATTTGAAGCTAGCATTTCCAAGGATGGACAGACCCGAGAGCATGTTCCCATGGCTTACACGCTGGATGTGTTACAGCTAATTGTTGGTGTCAAAAAATATTTTCCACAGAGCCACCCTACAGTCAGAAGAGACACGAAGAAATTGTTAAGGAAGTCAGCACCTACATTAAGTAAATGGGCTACCACCCTGACCCAGTAGCATTTGTGCCGATTTCTGGTTAGAATGGTGACAACGTGCTGGAGCCAAGTGCAAATATGCCATGGTTCAAGGGATGGAAAGTCCCCCGCAAGGATGGCAGTGCCAGTGGAACCACACTGCTGTTAGCTTTAGATTGCATCATAGCACCCACTCGCCCAACTGGCAAGCCTCTGAGTCTGCCCCTTCAGGATGTCTATCAAACTGGAGGTATTGGAACTGTCCCTGTGGGTCGAGCAGAAACAGGTGTTCTCAAACCTAGCATGGTGGTTACCTCTGCTCCCATCACCACAACTGAAGTCAAGTCTGTTGAAATGCACCACAAGGCTCTGAGTGAAGCTCTCCCTGGAGGGCAACGTGGGCTTCAATGTGAAGGATGTGCCTGTCAAAGACGTCCTCCGTGGCAATGTTGCTGGTGCCAGCAGGCTTTACCGCTTAGGTGATTGTCGTGAGGCACCCAGGCCAAATCAGTGCTGGTTGTGCCCCTGGGCTAGATTGTCACACAGCGCGCATAGCTTCCAAGTTTGCTGAGCTGAAAGAAAAGATTGATCGTCCTTCTGGTAAGAAGCTGGAAGAAGTACCCAAGTTCCTGAAACGCTGCCATCGTTGACGTGGTTCCTGGCAAGCCCGTGCACGTGGAGAGCTCCTCTGACTACCCTTCCCTGGGTCATTTTGCTGTTTGTAACATGAGGCAGACAGTTGCTGTGGTGGCATCCATGCTGTGGGCAAGAAGGTTGCTGGAGCTGGCAAGGTCGCCACATCTGCCCAGAAAGCTCAGAAGGCTAAATGAATATGACCCCTGACACCTGCCACCCCAGTCGTAATCCGTGGTGGAAGAACATCTCAGAACTGTCTGTCTCAATTGGCCATTTAAGTTTAATAGTAAAAGACTTCTTAATGATAACAATGCATCACAAAACCTTCAGAAGGAAAGGAAAATGTTTTGTAGACCGTTTTGTGTGCTTGTGTGCTTGTGTGCGTGTGTGCGTGTGTGCGTGTGTGTGTGTGTGTGCAGCAGTTTATGTATGTGTATGTGGCAGTTTTAAGTTATTAGATTTTAAAATCAGTACATTGTAATGGAAACAACTTGACCAAAAACCTGTCACATAATTTTGAGACCCCTTAAAACAAAGTTTAATGAGGAAAAAAAAAAAAGGATCCTTGGGCTAGGGAGATGGCTCAACAGTTAAAAGCACTTGCTTGCAAAGCCTGACATCCCCAGTTCAATTCCCCAGTACCAAAGTAAAGCCAGCCACACAAAGGGATTCATGCATCTGGAGTTTGGCTGCAATGGCAAGAGGTGCTGATGCATCCATGCTCTCTCTCTCTCTCTCTCTCTGTATTTCTCATAAATAAATAAAAATATAGAAAACAAAAAGCATACTTAAGCTGCTCAACTTAAAACAGAAATGAGCAAGAAAGCAAACAAAACAAATAAAACTCCCTAATTGCCACATTTGTCTAATAAGTCAATAGTAGTCTACTGCAGTCTTAGGGTACCTAGTTCCCTGGATTTGTTTACTTACCTCCTTGTACTAATGTAACTGCTGACTTACTACCTCTGTGAAATTATACCACTTCGGTGATTCCAGAATCATTTCCCCAAACAAATGCTTCTGCTATTGCTGCTACCTTGACAAGAGAAAGTCAAATATGATTGTAAATTGCTTGACAATTGATTATACTTTTGAAGTCAAGATATTCTACAGGAGAGAAGTGTGATGTCTTAACTAGCTCAAAGGAGCTATATTGATACAGACATCCATCCATCATGAGCATCCAGGTTATATCCAGAAGGTAGGTTTAGAAGTCTGTATAATATGCAGTCCTGGAATATTTAAGACATCAACACTTTAAACATAAAATATCAGTCCACAGTGAATGAATGTAAAAACTAAAAGCAAATACTGAAAAACTTACAGCAGTTTGCAAGGTAAGTTTTGTCTGTAGATCTAAATAATAACAGGACTTGTTTTGTGTAGATTCATTTTTCTAGTAATTTGTTGAGTGTTTTTAAGCCAACATTGGCTCATGAAGTATTGGATGAAATGCTTCTTATCCAGGGAAAATCTAGGGAATACTGCGTAAGGACATCTTGCTTTTGCACTCAGAATCTTCACAGATTTCACCCTTCTTGTCCAATTCAGTGTCTGCTTCCCAGCCTTGAAGATCTTGGGTTTCTAATGCTTCCACCTCAGCGAAATCTAGACTCTCATAGGAAAATAATACATTAGAGACCAGAAGGTCCCATTAAGAAATATCATCAAGGGGTTGGAGAGATTGCTCAGCAGTTAAGGTGCTTCAATTCCTTAGCGGTACCCATGTAAAGCCAGATGCACAAAGTGACACATGCATCTGGAGTTCGTTGGTCATGGCTAGAAGCCCTGGTAAACCCATTCTCTGTATCTCTTCTTGCAAACAAATAAATAAATGTGTTTTGTAAAAAGAAATATCCTCAAGCAAATTGTTTCACTAATGGGAGAAATGAAATAAAGTCATTTCTAGTTTTCTGACAGTGACCTGAAGGCATTTAGCCTTCAAAGGAAGACAGGGTTTTTAAGAGTATTGCAAAGTTTCTTCCTGCTGTAAACTTAAAACCTGAGATCACCCCAGAGTCCAGACCACAGAATAGAGTAGAGAAGGGTCAAAACACACCTGGAAGGGTATAAGGTACAGTATTTTCATTACATATACCTCAGTCCTCTCATGTATTAAACAGGAACTAGAATGATACTCACCTTAATGGGTCTACAAGTTCTGTAAGAAGTCAAAGAAAGTACCTGACATAAAACCTTAATAAGTAGCATTTATCTTTTTATTTGTCCACCCGATTGAACTAAATAAAAAAATTGCTGAATAAAAACTTCTAGCTCCACAAGAAGGCAGCAGTAAAGCCTGTCTGCTAAGTTCTAGTTGATACCGTCGTACAATCGTGTGGTTTGCTTATTATATCAGTTCTTTCTGGAAAATGACAGGTAATTTTCTCACCAGTTAGTCACTGATTTCTCACACACAACAAATACAAAAAAGCATCCATCACACATTGTGAGACCTGACTTTGAGCTGACCATGAAACTCAATGGCCTGTTCAGATTATTTCTGGAATTCATAAGTAAGTTCAGATGTATGTGCCTTGAATTTTGAGAAGATGATTTTACATTATCTCTTGTGAAGCTGGCTATGTGTTGCCTTAAAGTATTAGAAGATACATAGTTATGTATACCTGGATATGCTTAAAAGACCAGTAGAAAAATATTAAATGTATATGATTATATAAAATCATTAAAATATATAAAATTATCATAATTCCCCTAACAAAAAAAAAAACAAAAACACAACCTACAATTCTCTACTGGTGTCCATAGGGAATGCAACCTTTCCTGAGTAGGGAAGGAGAGACTTATGCTGGGACATAAAAATGCCTCCTGGGTACTCCTTACTACAGCGTGGTCTCTCCCTGTTTATCGCTCAGAGCATGTTCCTTTGAAGACAGAGATTTCCGGGGAAGATCTATCAAAGCATTCCTATCCTACTACCTCTTTGGGACCAGTGGTCATATTTCTTTAATTTCTCACTGTCAACCTGAGGACTTGGAGTCATTAAAATCTCATCTGTGTAATACTTCTCCAGATGAAATGTCTACAGGCATCGCACACATGCAAAGGCATCAGGTCAAAAAACAATCTAGAGAAGACCCTGAATCGTCAGTGTTAAGCATTATAGAGCTCTTTTCTGTCTCTTATCCCTCTGAGGATGATCCGAGCTATAAATTAAATCTACAGATAAAAAATGAAATGAAATATTAAAAGGTACAGGGAAATGGATTTTGTTATCATGGTCCCTGAACCAAACCCTCTATTAAAAAAACACCCAGATAAGAAGGTAGCTTTAAATCAGAATCATGAGTGGACTGCTGGGACATAATTACAGTAAATATGATATTAACAGTGGCCATGGCTTTGAGAGTTTATTACACACTGGGCTCTGTTCCAAATACTTTCTACACATTACCTCTTAAATATTCAAAACAACTCTCTGAAAGAAGTCCTATTGTCTTCCAGATACTTTCAGGTGAGAAAGCTAAAAATTAAAAAAAAAAAAAAAAAGGAATAAGCCGGGCGTGGTGGCGCACACCTTTAATCCAGCACTTGGGAGGCAGAGGTAGGAAGATCGCCATGAGTTCAAAGCCACCCTGAGACTACGTAGTGAATTCCAGGTAAGCCTGGGCCAGAGAGAGACCCTACCTTGAAAAAATAAAACAGAAAAAGGGGGGGTAATTAATTCCCCAAAGCTTATATAGCTAGCCATTGGCAGAGCTGGGAATCAAGCCCAGGCAATGATCTTGAGTCTAGAGACAGGTGGACACTCACTTGTATTTTTTCTCAGATAAATATGTGGTATGGCTGCTGTGAGTTGGGTTAAATAACTGATAGTTGTAAAAATCACACACGCACACATTTATATATTTTAATTACTAATGTAAGTGTTGTGGGAGGTGAAGAGAATTCTGCCAGCACCAAGAACAAAAGAGATGATTATACTCTTTGCTTATTCTGGCTGTGACCTCCTTGGTCATCTATGGTCATCAGTAGCCATATATCTTGTTAGGAGTGGTCAGGGACCTGGCAAACACCTATCTAATACATGTGGTAACAATTCCTCCTTACGCAATTGTGTTGTACTCTCAGAAAGTTGGAGAGGGGCTAGGGAGATGGCTCAGAGGTTAAAGGCACAAGCTTGAAAAGCCTGCTGGCCCTGCTTTAATTCCCCAGTACCAATATAAAGCCAGATGCATAAATGGTGCTTGCATCTGGAGTTTGTTTACAGGGGCAAGAGGCCCTTGGCATGCCCATACTTTATCTCTCTCTCTCTCTCTCTCTCTCTCTCTCTCTCTCTCTTTCTCTCTCTCTCCCTTTCTTTCTTTCAAAGAAACAAAAGTACTTTGGAAAAGTTGGAGGACTAGAGCTAATAATCCCATGTTACACGGACTGGACACATATCAGTGTTAGGTGATTTCATTAGGTGCTTTTGCAGTACAGTGAGGAAATATCTGGCTTTAAAACTTTAAGGAGATTATTTATTTTGGCTCACAGTTTCAGAAATGTCAGTTTATTGTGAGTGTGATGGAGCACGGCGGGGAGGAGGGGTGCAGAGAACGAGAATAAGGAAGAGGTGATGTCGAGAACCAGCACTGAGGGACATGTCTACCCATCAGCTACTTCTTCAAGTTAGGCCCCTCCTCCTGCTTTTACCACTTCCCAATATCATCATATGAGCAGTCTGTCTCGGGATGAATCCGTTGATTCATCAGAGCCCTCAATTTTTAACTGCCCCTGGAAATGCCCTTACAGACGCACTAATGGTGTGTTTCACTACAGTTTTGTCATTTCTTAATCCAATCCAGTTGACAATCAGCATTAATCATCACTTAACCTGAAATGCTGCAAGCAATCCGTCTGTGGGCTTTTGTGTCTTGCTTCTCAAAGTGTGAGTCATGGACCAGAAAGAGCTAGGAGCTGATGAGCAGTGCCATGTCTCGGACGTCACCCCAGCGCTATTGTACTGGGTAAAACCGTGTCTCCCCAAAAGATACATCCACCTCATACCTTAGTGGGTGACCTAATTGGCAATTAAGGAACTTTGCAGATGCTAATAGCTTGATTAACTCAACTAACACTGCTGATGTCTTTATCTTAGAATTCTGGCCCCTAGAAGTAGGTAATGATAAATTTCTGTTGTAAGCCACTATGTCTTGTTGATTTGTTGTGGCAGCCACAGGAAGCCAAAACATTTGCTGAAACAGAATGTGCATTTTAACAAATCCCCAGGTGATTTGTACGCACATTAAAATTTAAGAAGTCCAGCTTGCACCTTTGTGGTTCATGCTGACATCCATCAAGCTTTTCAATCAGCTGCAAGAAGGACAACATGCTTCAAATGAAGTCTTCAGCTAAAACAAGGAAAGTCACTGGGCCCTTCTGAAGTCTGAGGTTGATGGGAGAGGCTCCGAATGACCCACTTTGCTTGCCCACTGAGCTCTCACCCATGAGCACTTGAGTGAGCTGTAGAATCATGAGATTCATGAGCTACTCATACAGGGTAAGCAAAGTCATGGGGCCAAATTCTGTGGAATCCAAACCCAAGCCATCTTCTTAAGACTGAAATTAGTTTTGCTTTTAAAAGTTTTATTTCTCTGGGCTAGGAATATTGCTTAGTATTAAAGCACCTTCCTTAGCATGTCCAGGTACAGGGCTCCATCCATGCACTGCAAAAAATGAGTGAATCAATAAATCAAATAGTTTATTTTTCACTGTAATTCCATCAAATCTTTCTCAAAAGAGCATACAAATTTTAGAAAGGTCTTTTTCTATGTTGTCAATTTCTGGTGGGAATTTAGTGGGGGTGACCAGGAATAAGACCAGTAATGACCTTCTCCTTGATAACTAGACACATGAGCACATGAGGAGCGGTCCCTAGCTTGGGTTTCCTTAGGCTGGTGTTTTATTCTGTCTCCCAATGGCCAGTATGAAACCTAATGTTATCTGGACAATGGCTACTTGAAATGTTAGCCAATCCAGCACGTGAATGTTTCCAAGGCTTGGTTGAGTCCATTTCACTAAGCCACATGACTCAGCTACCATGTGATCTCTCCTAGCTCTTGGAACTCACAGAAACTATCTAAGACTTGTATGCAACACCACCCTTCCGCCCCCACGCCTGCTGACTTAGTTTCTGCTCAAGGACCTAGAGAGATTTCTTGGTGGTTAACGGGGCTTGATTGCAAAACCTGTTGGTCCCAGTTCAATTCCTCAGCCACCTACATAAAGCTTGATGGGCATTTATTTGCCATGGCAACAGACCCTGGCATGCATACACAATAAATAAAGAAGAAATATGAAATGTCCTTCATCCAAAAGACACCATCTGAGAAGCCAGCTGCACATAGTGGGTCATACATGGTAATAAACCACTGCTTACCATAGTGGGATGTACTTATGAGAGCATATGCAAGTGGATACTGAGATGTTGATTGCCCTCTCTCTTATCTGTCAAGAAACGTTTTCCCTTACCAACAAAAATAGGCACCAGGGCCCAAGGGAGGGATGACACAGCCTGTCTTAAATTTTTAAATCTGATTTTGAGGTAGTCCCTGTAAGCCAGGCATACCCTTCTTGCTTCTCTGAGCTGCGAGGATGTCATCTGGGATCCCAGAAAGAGCTTTGTACACTGGTCTTATATGTTTATAAGCAGTGTCTGCTTACCAGTGTCCACCTGTGGACCTATTGTGTGTTCAGCACTGCTGCTAATGGCTTGGCTTAACTTGTCCCAATTGATCTGCCAGCACCCTCACAAGGCAAGGCATTTTAGTCTCTCTATCTAACCAATTAAAATGAGACTTAAAGAGGTGTGGTGACAGTCACATAGCTAAACAATGACAAAGCCAGATTCTGAACCCAGATCTTCCTGAGTCCCAAGCCCCTGCTTTCAATCCCGCTGTACTCTGGCTGCATGTGTGGCCTCGGCTAAGTGACTTCATGTGTCTGGGTCTGTGTGACAGTGGGACAAATTGTTCCTAAACATTTCTGGGGTACTTGGTGATAACCAGAGATTCCAAATATTGCAGTTGTGTGGGCTCATGGCTACTGTGTGGCTGGACTCCTCTTCAGGGCCTGGGAGTGACAGGAAGTAACGGGCTACTGGCAGCATCATGACAACAGAATCAGGGGCATGTCCCCCTCCTCTCCATCCTCATCCTGGCCCACTCAACGCCATTTGAAGGGGACCCATTCTGGATTCAACAAGAACTTTGGGAGGTTTCTTGGCTTGCTGTGTCATGAATGAGATAGTTATTCTGACCAATTATCCATCCTATAGACTTTTTTTTTTTTTTTGGTAAACCAATCATATCTTGGCTCCATTATTTCAAAGATGTCCAGGTTGGGGAATAATTTAGTATGCCTGTCCAAAGACAAATCTAGATCTCCCTTAGTGAGCATATTTTAATTAATAAGTAAATCATTTATGCTATTGTTCCGTGTATCTAGAAGGTGGAGACCAGACTTCAGCCTTAGTATCTTCTCCATTCTTTTTTCTCATCCCCTCCATTCTTCCCTCAACCATTCTCTTCCATCCACGTGAATTCCATACAGTGCCAGAACTCAGCAGGCTTTTCCTGACGGTCAGAGGGTCTCTGACATGCTGTTTTCATCCTGAGGCATACGCCTGCCTCCTCATCCTCAGGGTTCAGCCTGCCTCTCTGCTCAGGCTCCATGCCCTACATTTTCCATTATATACACATTTTATTCCTTGTGTATTCTACAGTTTTTATTAATTTCTATTTGATTAATTATTTGCATAATATCTGCTAGTTCCCTTAAAATCAGAACCTAAGACAAGGGCTTAAATATAGTGTGGGAAGAGGATACAATCCTGGGAATTATGAAAAAGACAGTGGGGAGAATGAGACAAAGGAAAAACTTCTAATACAAAAATATGATGCAAGATGAGCAGGTTTTGCAGATCCACTAAGCATATAGGGCAGAAGGTTACTAATGTCATGTTGTGTACTTAGACACCTGCTAAGCAGGTAGATCGTCAGGGAAGCATTCTTATCACAGAAAGGAGAGAAAAGGGAAAGCAAGAGGAGATGTTAGGAGGTGACTGGTGTGCTTATATCATTGCTTATGTTGATGTACACTTACCTCCAAATACATCAAGTTGTAAATAGTAAGCATCTACAGATGCTTGTATGTCGGCCACAATGCCACAAAGTGAGAAAGAATGTGTCATCCACCATCAAGAGCAAGATGACCTTGGTTTGCACAGGACTGTCTGAAAAGTCCAGCAAGCGGAGAAAATTTGAATTAAATTAAAATTCCAGTTCCTCATTCACAGTTGCCACCTACTTCTTGTCTTTAATGGAAACGCTTCTGGACAATATCAGCAGAGCACAACTTGATCATCACGGAAGGTCCTATTGTACATAATAGGTGCAAGGCAATCTCGGGTACCAGGTTTTCCCGATTGCTAATTATCATCAGCCACCAGAGAGAGAACCTGCTCCATTGATTATCGCCTCAGAATCCCAGAGATGAACACTGCGCCCATTTTACAGCTAATACAGGCTTTGAAAGGTCCAAGGCTTGCCCAGTGTTGTGTTGCTTAGGAGAACTGAGATCCAAGATCAAAGCTATTAGATTCTAAGCTTTTTTGCACAGTCACCTGCCTGTCCCTGAAGCATTTCTCTGTGTGTGTATGGAATTTGCCACAGGCATCTGAAATCTTTGGGATAAAGCACCTTCAAGGTCAGGCATTCGCCCAGTATTTGGGTCCTCTATGCTACATCCCAGACAAGGAGTTGGATACAGGACAATTTTCCCACTTTGTCATTGTGACTCCTGGGTGCACCTGTGTCTACACACCACAGTGGGCCTTCAAATGATGCTTCCCAATGCAAGAGATGATAAAACATCATTTGACTTGTATTTTGAGGCAAGCCCAACAGACTGGCCTTGTGTGTGTGTGTGTGTGTGTGTGTGTGTGTGTGTGTGTGTGAGAGAGAGAGAGAGAGAGAGAGAGAGAGAGCGAGAGAGAGAGAGAGAGAGAGAGAGAGAGAGAGGAGGAGGAGGAAAGAGAATTGGCATGCCAGAGCCTCCAGCCATTGCAATCAAACTCCAGACACGTGCACCCCCTTATGCGCATGTGTGACCTTGTGCATCTGGCTTATGTGGGATCTGGAGAGTCAAACACGAGTCCTCAGGCTTCTCAGGCAAGCGCCTCAAGCACGAACCCATCTCTCCAGCCTGACCATCTTCTGTCCTTCACCTGCTCACCACACGCACCATTCAGAGAAACGTGCTGCATAAGCTGGAGCTATTAGATCCACACACGGTGAAACCTGCCACAGCAGAAAAGCTGCCTATAGAGTCCGTTTGACGATTATCAAAACTGCAAGGGAAAATAAATTGACCTAGGGAAAAATTAGGTTTGGTAGAATAATTAGCAGAAAGCAAAAGTGACAGCAGCTGAAACCATACATGGCCACGTCTTGTAGACTGGAGGCCGCTGATAGAATATAACATTCTGGGGGAAGTTTAGACATACAAAATGTTACTTGGGAAAAACTGATTTGGTTAAAATAAATTAATTATAAGGTCTTTTAAGTGTCTAACTCGAACCAGAGCTTTCTTTCCGCACGTGTGTGTGCATGATGCGCAGTGTACACCCATGTGTGTGCAGATGTGCACACCCTGTAAGCAAGCATGTACTGGACAGAGGAGAATGCTAAGTGTCCTTATCGCTCAGTTTAAAAACATTTAATAAAACTTATTATGAATTTATGATTGTGTAAAACATCTCAGCAAGTAAGGAATGGAAGGAAATGTATTTTACCTGGTAAGAACATCTGCCAAAACAAAAGCTAATACCATGCCTAGTGCCAGGAAGTAAATGTTGTCCCTCTAGAATTATAACAAGGCAAATACGTTCTCTTTAGGTATTACACTTTTCTAGTTAATTCCTACCGACCTACCTCTTTTCTTTCCTTCCTTCCCTCCTTCCTTCCTTCCATTGGCATATAGAGATTTAAGTTTCATTTATTCAGGTATTTTCTGATACAATTTTTTTTAGTTAATTCCCATCCCCCCTCCTCACAACCCCTCTTCCTAGCCCCTCTCCTTCCTCCAATTCCCTTCTTCTCCTCTGATCGCCTCCTCTCTTCTGTTCACAAGGTTTCTTTCTCCCTCCCTCACCCCTCTTTCCTGCTCATCTCTTTCAACTCACACTTGGTTACCATTCGACCTTCAGAGATTTTGCTCACATTTGCCCTACAGAAATACATACTTGCAGATATTACGAGCTAGGATTCTCCTCTTCCTGTTCATGTACTGTGTGTCAGAAAACCCCAGGGATTCTCCAGTCTCCACCCCCACCCCCATCACTGGGATGACAGACTCGGCTTGGGCACGCCTGGCTTTTGACACAAGTTCCTGGGGAGTTGAAGTCTCAGGCTCTCTGTCATGTTTAAGCATCAAGCACTCTACTGATCTAAGCGCTGAGCCATCTCCCCAGACCCGAATCAGAGTTTTCTATGGATCCCTCATCCTGGAACATTCTCTGTGGCTTATTTTATTTAATTCTCAAAGAAGATTGAGAGGTTGACATTAATGAGGTTGCCATTAATGTTAGTTACCCTGAGTGGAAAAAACAAATGCATGGGAAGGTCATGGGACTGGCCCTACAGCCAGTAAAGGGAAATGGCGGAACCAAACCCAGAAAACAGTCACAGTGTTTGTGCTCCTCAAAACTCAGTTTATTTTACAATAACTTGGGGAATGTTTTTAATTTTTTTCTATAAAATTATTCTCTACCCTCCACTAGCTTGTATGAAACTACTATTTGACAAAAATAATTTTTGAACTTATATTTTTGATAAATTTAAAACAATGAAAAATTTCAAGCATAGAAAAATTAAATTTGTGAATGACTTGAAGATGTGATGCCTCATTGTTCCAAAATAGTTCAGTATTTCCCCCCAGAACTATATTCTCCTAGACAGTATCCAGAGTAACCATGAACAGGAGGCAGTTAACACTGGTAGATGTGCAGGGTGGGCCGTGGACTCCATCAGGCATTGTCAGCAGTCCAGTCTCCGGCCATTCCTGCCTCATCCATCTGGGTGCTGACCCCCTGGGAGGCTGCTGCTGCCCTTTACCCCTGGCGTGCCACCTTGTTTAGTCCAGGTTTGTCATTAGGACAGGTGAAAAAGGGGAGAAGAGCAAAGAAAGAGAATGTTGGAAAGGTGTGCAGAGAAGGAAGGCAAGAAAAAAGAAAAGAGGAAGGGTAGAAGGGAGGAAGGAAGGAAGGGAGGGAGAGAGGAAGGAAGGAAAGAAATAAGGAAGGGAGGGGGAGGAAGAGAGGGAAGGAGGAAGGAAGGAAGGAAGGAAGGAAGGAAGGGAGGGAGGGAGGGAGGGAGGGAGGGAGGAAGGAAGGAGGGGAGGGAGGGAGAGAGAGAGGGATGGAGGAAGGAAGGAAAGGAAGAGAAGGTGGAAGGGAGGGAAGGGAGAGTAAAGGAGGGAAGGAGAAATAGGATTAAAAATATACTGAACCCTTGCTACATTTCAGAGGCTGAAAACATGGAGAAGATAGTGGCTGCCTCCTGAGAGCTCATGGTCTCCTTGTAGAGAGGAAGAAGGATTATGAGTAGAGCATGGAAAGTGGAAAGGAGGGCAGGCATGAAAGACAAGAAAGCAAGAGAAAAGGAAGGAAAGAAGAAAAGAGGGAGGGAGGGAGGGAGAGAGGGAGGGATGGAGAGAAGAAGGAAGGAAGCAGGGAAGAAAAGTAGGAAGAAAGGAAGGAAGGAAGGAAGGAAGGAAGGAAGGAAGGAAGGAAGGAAGGAAGGAAGGAAGGCTGGCTGAATTAAAGGCAATGAGGTAGGGTGGCATCAACCCCCAGGGCTGGATGAAATGAATTATAAACCAACTAACGAAGATCATTTTAGCCACTGGAGATTTTGATTGGTTTGTTGCTTAAGGTAAAGTTTTATTTTTCCCCCCAAATAGCCAACAGCCATCCTGCATTGTAGACTGAAGGATGCTTGTTCCTCGCTGCAGGGTGCGCCGCGCTGTTCCACGTCTCTATACCGTGTTGCCGCCCTCGGTGTGCTCATGCGTGCTGTTAGCCTCTTCTCTTCTGGTGCCGCGCTGTTCCACGTCTCCATACCGTGTTGCCGCACTCGGTGTGCTCATGGCGCTGTTAGCCTCTTCTCTTCTGGTGCCGCGCTGTTCCACGTCTCCATAACGTGTTGCCGCACTCGGTGTGCTCATGGCGCTGTTAGCCTCTTCTCTTCTGGTGCCGCGCTGTTCCACGTCTCCATACCGTGTTGCCGCACTCGGTGTGCTCATGGCACTGTTAGCCTCTTCTCTTCTGGTGCCGCGCTGTTCCACGTCTCCATACCGTGTTGCCGCACTCGGTGTGCTCATGGCACTGTTAGCCTCTTCTCTTCTGGTGCCGCGCTGTTCCACGTCTCCATACCATGTTGCCGCACTCGGTGTGCTCATGCGTGCTGTTGGCCTCTTCTCTTCTGGTGCCGCGCTGTTCCACGTCTCCATACCGTGTTGCCGCACTCGGTGTGCTCATGCGCGCTCTTAGCCTCTTCTCTTCTGGTGCCGCGCTGTTCCACGTCTCCATACCGTGTTGCCGCACTCGGTGTGCTCATGCGCGCTCTTAGCCTCTTCTCTTCTGGTGCCGCGCTGTTCCACGTCTCCATACCGTGTTGCCGCACTCGGTGTGCTCATGGCGCTGTTACCTCTTCTCTTCTGGTGCCGCGCTGTTCCACGTCTCCATACCGTGTTGCCGCACTCGGTGTGCTCATGGCGCTGTTACCTCTTCTCTTCTGGTGCCGCGCTGTTCCACGTCTCCATACCGTGTTGCCGCACTCGGTGTGCTCATGCGCGCTGTTGGCCTCTTCTCTTCTGGTGCCGCGCTGTTCCACGTCTCCATACCGTGTTGCCGCACTCGGTGTGCTCATGGCGCTGTTAGCCTCTTCTCTTCTGGTGCCGCGCTGTTCCACGTCTCCATACCGTGTTGCCGCACTCGGTGTGCTCATGGCACTGTTAGCCTCTTCTCTTCTGGTGCCGCGCTGTTCCACGTCTCCATACCATGTTGCCGCACTCGGTGTGCTCATGCGTGCTGTTGGCCTCTTCTCTCCTGGTGCCGCGCTGTTCCACGTCTCCATACCGTGTTGCCGCACTCGGTGTGCTCATGCGCGCTCTTAGCCTCTTCTCTTCTGGTGCCGCGCTGTTCCACGTCTCTATAACGTGTTGCCGCACTCGGTGTGCTCATGCGCGCTCTTAGCCTCTTCTCTTCTGGTGCCGCGCTGTTCCACGTCTCCATACCGTGTTGCCGCACTCGGTGTGCTCATGGCGCTGTTACCTCTTCTCTTCTGGTGCCGCGCTGTTCCACGTCTCCATACCGTGTTGCCGCACTCGGTGTGCTCATGCGCGCTGTTGGCCTCTTCTCTTCTGGTGCCGCGCTGTTCCACGTCTCCATACCGTGTTGCCGCACTCGGTGTGCTCATGGCGCTGTTAGCCTCTTCTCTCCTGGTGCCGCGCTGTTCCACGTCTCTATACCGTGTTGCCGCACTCGGTGTGCTCATGCATGCTGTTGGCCTCTTCTCTCCTGGTGCCGCGCTGTTCCACGTCTCCATACCGTGTTGCCGCACTCGGTGTGCTCATGCGTGCTGTTGGCCTCTTCTCTCCTGGTGCCGCGCTGTTCCACGTCTCTATACCGTGTTGCCGCACTCGGTGTGCTCATGGCGCTGTTAGCCTCTTCTCTCCTGGTGCCGCGCTGTTCCACGTCTCTATACCGTGTTGCCGCACTCGGTGTGCTCATGCATGCTGTTGGCCTCTTCTCTCCTGGTGCCGCGCTGTTCCACGTCTCTATACCGTGTTGCCGCACTCGGTGTGCTCATGGCGCTGTTAGCCTCTTCTCTCCTGGTGCCGCGCTGTTCCACGTCTCTATACCGTGTTGCCGCACTCGGTGTGCTCATGCATGCTGTTGGCCTCTTCTCTCCTGGTGCCGCGCTGTTCCACGTCTCTATACCGTGTTGCCGCACTCGGTGTGCTCATGGCGCTGTTAGCCTCTTCTCTCCTGGTGCCGCGCTGTTCCACGTCTCTATACCGTGTTGCCGCACTCGGTGTGCTCATGCATGCTGTTGGCCTCTTCTC
The DNA here is from genome assembly GCF_020740685.1 of Jaculus jaculus. NCBI lineage: Eukaryota > Metazoa > Chordata > Mammalia > Rodentia > Dipodidae > Jaculus > Jaculus jaculus. Next base: position 104,204,677 of record NC_059112.1, read on the forward strand.
TCCTGGTGCCGCGCTGTTCCACGTCTCCATACCGTGTTGCCGCACTCGGTGTGCTCATGCGTGCTGTTGGCCTCTTCTCTCCTGGTGCCGCGCTGTTCCACGTCTCCATACCGTGTTGCCGCACTCGGTGTGCTCATGCGCGCTGTTGGCCTCTTCTCTTCTGGTGCCGCGCTGTTCCACGTCTCTATACCGTGTTGCCGCACTCGGTGTGCTCATGCGTGCTGTTAGCCTCTTCTCTTTCTCCTCCGCTGTATTAATCTGTTTCTTGTTGAAAACATGCCAAACTTCCAGATTTATTGCACCTCCAGCACTCAGGGATATTAAACATGTCCTAATCTCACTTTGTTAACGTATTTTCTTTTCTCTTGGCTCCTTTTCCTCACTTATTTGTCCAAGTGCATTTTAAAATCACTTTGTCAAATTTCCAAAAGATTGCCCTATTGAGATTTATATTGTAATTGCATTAAACCAGTAAATTAATTAACAGAAAGCCTATTTAAACTATGGCACCTTGCCTTCTTAGAAGGTATGCTTTTGATATGAAACCAAGAGGTTTCTTTATTTCCCTGGTAAAATTTTGTAATTTTCTTCGTTGAGCTCACTTTATTCCTTAAGATTGAATAAAATATATATGTTTGCAGGCCTGAGAGAATAAGATTGTTTCCCATTATATCTTTGGTTTACTTAATGTATAACAAGGTTATTGATTTTTGTGTATTTCCCTGTGTAGCCCTTCTCTTGCCCTTTCTTATTAACTCTGTGACTTTTCCAGGTAGCTATCCTGGTTAGAGAGTTGTGCTTCTTGTAAACAGTGATAGTCTATGTTTTCTCTCCAAATAATTCGACCCACCTAAAACATAAAACTAATGATTTCAACTCCGTATTCCCATTGTTTGCAACCCAAGATCCTTTGCAATCCTGGCTTGTGTGCCTTTCTGTGTACACCAGGCTGCGGCCATCTCTGAGATCCGGCCGCTGTTCAGAGGTCGTGCCCTGTTGCTGTGCCTCATGCGGCCTCTTATTTCTCTGCCCATCTATCCTGGCTTCACCCTCAAGACTCAGATTGGGTATTTGACACGCCCTCCTAGAAGTCCCTAATACTCACCTGTTCTAGAATGCCCAAAGGGAACCATCTGTAGCTGTACCTTGTCTGTAGTACGGGCTGTTGAACAAGTGAAAAACATAAACCTGGGCTAGAGAAGATGGCTTAGTGGTTAAGGCATTTGCCTGCCAAGCCAAAGGACCCTGGTACCATTCTCCAGGACCCACATAAGCCTGATGCACAAGGAGACACATGCATCTGGAGTTTGTCTGCAGTGGCTGGAGGCCCTGGGGCACCCATTCTCTCTCTCTACCTCTCTCCCTCTATCTCTCTAATAAATAACTAAAATATATTTTTAAAAAAAAAAACATAAACTTTGGGGCTGAAAAGATGGCTCAGTGGATAAAGTGCTCACCACTCAAGCTAGAGCATTTCATCTTCAGATCCCATGTCAAAAGCCGGAAGCTGTGGTGGGCTTCTGTGATTCCAGCATGCTGAGATTGACAGCAAGATCGATGTCAGAAACAAGAGAATTTCCTGAAAGCTTGTTGCAAGTAGAGCAGAGAACAGCAGAACAAAAATCCAAAGCAAGAGCCGGGCATGGTGGCGCACGCCTTTAATCCCAGCACTTGGGAGGCAGAGGTAGGAGGGTCGCCGAGAGTTGAGACCACCCTGAAACTCCATAGTGAATTCCAGGTCAGCCTGGGCTAAAATGAGGCCCCACCTTGGGAAAAGAAAAAAAAAACAGAATCCAAAGCAAGAAATCCTGCCCTCTGAGCCCCACTGGCACCTGCATGCACATGCGCACATGATGATGACGACGATGATGATGATGATGATGATGATGGTAATAATGTTACAAACCCATAAACTGTGGCATTAGTAACTTTGAGTTTGTACCTTGGATACAGCACAGATTAATGATGTATTATGAGTAAGTTAAATTTTTCTTTGCTTTTTTTTAAAAAAAAAAATAGAAATAACATTATCCAACTCAGAGAGCAACTGCAAGGACTAACTAGGATAATTAAAGTGTTTCCTATAATCCTGGGTTCCTAGTAAGCCATAAATATCATTATTATTTTATTGATGTTATTATGATAGGGTGCTTTCATATTATACTTTTTCTAATTTAAGAATTATGTGTCTGCCCCTGTAGCCTTTAAAGTTCTACAAGGAAGGTTTGCTTCCCGCCCCCCACCCCACCCCCACAGCTGATTCAAAGTAGGCTCTCAAGGCTGGTTCAAGACCACCTGCATCACTGACCAGGGTCCTTGTCTAAAAAGGTAGCTTTGGGAGAGATCAGGATCTATTGTATTCTTTCGCATGTGGATAACCAACTTCCCCAGCACTCTTTGCTGTAAATGCTGTCTTTTCTCCGATGTGTGTTCCTAGAACCTTTGTTGAAAATCAGTTGACTTTAGATTTGTGGATTCACTTCTGAGCTCTCTATTCTACCGCATTGCTCTAGGTATTTTGTAGGACTTGCTAGTCAGCCAATCTAACTGGAAAAAATAATAGGATGAGGTCCAGGTTCACTGAGAGAACCTGTCTCAAGGAAATAGAGTGAAAGAGCAATAGAGGAAGACACCTAATATCTTCCTCTGACCTCCACATGTGTGCATGTGAGGAGCACACACTGTACACACATGTGCATACAGTATACATACACACCACACGACTGGAGGCTTAGCTCAGCAGCGCAGTACTTGCCTATCATGCATCAAGTCCTTGGTCTGCTGTCCAGCACCATAATAAACAGTAGAATTGGTATTTTTCCAGTTAAGAAAATTTACAGAACTCCCAAATCTATATGACTTTTATTTTCTGTTTTTCAAATTATAAAAACAGTATATGTTTATTGAAGAAAACTTGGAAGATAAGGGCAAATATAATGGAAGAAAATAAAGCATTATCCACAACCTGTCCATGTGTCATTGTCATCATTTGAACACTCTTATTGCAGTCCTATTTTAATAGTGCTCATGTTTTTCCCACAGCTCATGAGTTGCTAAGCTCAGCAAGCATTGCCTACATCATAAAAGGGATCTGAGACATTATTTTCAGTAGCTGCATAATCCTGTCATATGGATAGACTATAATTACCTTTTTATTCTCCTACTGGACATGTAGATTATTACCAAAGTCTCATCCTAATAAACAGTGTTTTCTTGGGCATCCTTATGTTATGTATGCCTAATTCATTTTCATTGTGATTATTTCCTTGTGAAAAATTCTTGAAGTGGAATTATTGCATCAATAGTTAGAATATTTCTACAGTTTGTGATATATACTGCAAACAGATTTCTGGAAAGTGGATAAAAATTTATCATCCTATAAAGGCTCTGATGGTATCTGTAATGACATTTTCTAGTTTTCTTCCCCTTCTTTTAATGGGAATCATTCTTGCTTGAGGAAAACCGAAAGGCTTGTTTAAAAAAATTGAGAAGGAAAAAAGCATTTTTAGTTCTCTGACAACAAAAGCCCGGCTGACATGTTTACATGCCTCTCATCCCTGGACTTTTATCTCCATAAGAGTAATACCGCCTTTCCCAATAAAGTCTTCAGGGGGGTTTCTTTTTCAGTCCTTGCTCAACCCTCTGCTTATAGATGGGAGAAGCTCTGAGGATATACACAGGGATACTTTCAGGTTTGGGAAGGTTCTATCACAATGATGTGTACATATTAAGACATGTTGTGTGATAAGCTACAGATGACCATGGCCTTAACAGTGGGAGGCTTCTCTTCTGGGTGAAGGGTTGGGGAGGGAAATGAAGGAAGCTGGATCTTTCCATTTCTCTAATGGAAGAGAAGGGCTTGGGAGGTGGCTCAGAGGGTAAGAGTGGAGATCATACAATAAGAGGGCCTGAAGGGGTCTGATTCGCCTTGAATTCAATTCCCAATGGCCACATAAAAATCTGGGCATGGTCATGCACATCTATAACCCCAGTCTTGTAGGGGACAGAGACTGAAGAACCATAGGCTCTCACTGGTCAACCAATGAGACTAAAACATCAGCACCTTGGGTTTAATGAGAGACCCCCCCCCATCTCAAAGAAACACACAGATGAGCAAAAAGAATGTTTGGCATTCTCCTCTGGCCTCTGCATGCACATGGGATGTGTACATCTTCACACACACACACACACACACACACACACACACACACACACACAGAAATGGTTGAGTAAAAGCTATTGCTCTTAGTTTCACTAGAAGTTCCACCTCTCTTTCTGTCCACAAACCCAGTTTTTCATTCTGCTTCCACCATCCACAGAGCACACAGGGCTCAAACAAGAGACATGCATGTAAGGGTATGGGTGAGAAGACATGCTATGGTGACTTACTCCCGGAAGAAATGGCCTCAGGTTATAGAGCTAACCTGGGTGTCAAACAATGGAGGAATAGATAAGGAAAATGTGGTACATATTCATAATGAATTTTTTTCAGCCACAAAGAACAAAGTTATGTGATTTTCAGAAAAAATGGATACAACTGGAAATAATCATATTAAGCAAATTAAGCCAGTCTCAGACAAATATACTATGTTTTCTCTTATTTGTGATTTCTGGATCTTATAAAACTCTATGAACTATATGCAAATGTAAAATTAAAATAGAAGTAAAATTGTTTAGGGAAACAATTGGAAATGGGAAAAAATAGGACAGGGAAGGATAAGAAAAGGGAGGATGGGGAACAAGGAGGGGGATTATACTCAGTGTTTAATATACATTTGTACAAAATTTTTTAAATAAAGTAAAAATTTAAAAGAAAAAAACAGTCTCTGAGATAATCTAAACTTACAAGCTACACTTCTGTGACTTCATTTCCTTCCTGAACAAGATGCCATGACTAACCTACATTTCATTCTTGTAGGCCACTTAACTCTTCTGGAGGAATCTCAGTACTGGATGTACCATCAAGCCACCTCCTGCTAGTACAGAAAAAATCACCAGTTATGTGAGGACTGGATCTAAGACAGGTTATGAGTGAGCCAAAGGATGTTTATGTAGCCTGGAATCTGGACCTTCTTCTCCATGTCTCATCCTCCCTTGCAGCCAAAGTACACCACATGACCCCTTGTCAGCCAGTGAGATGTGAGAATGATCATCACTGCTGGAATTCCGACATCAGCTCCGGACTGAAGCAACTGAGAGGGAGGTGGCCCCAGTCCTCTCTTTCTTTGTCACACCGACCAGGGGAGTTGTGTATGCTTATGCATCTTTTCTAGTCAGTCAGAAATCATATTTTATTGTTTCAGGTGACCAAGATTTCAGGCTTTATCTGATACAACAGTTAACTTTATCCTGATCATGACAGAAACACACAGTCAACTTGAGGTACTTGTCCTGAAATATTCCTTAATAACAAGATCTATCCTTTACATTTTTCTTGGGCTCCTATTGACTCTGTCCATGGGCCCACAGCATACAAATGAAGGTTGAGTGGCATATTCTAGTCCATGACTTGATTCAACATTGCAGTCTCAACTTTGGTAACTGGCACTGTTTATATGGATGCTCAATTTGATAGGACCTAGAGTCACCTGCGAGGTGACTCTATGTTATGTTATCAGGTTAGCTTCTGTGCAGTCCATGGGGGATTATCTAGATTTGATTAATTGAGGAGGGAAGACCCATCTTAACTGTGGGCAGCACCATTGTATGAGCTGGGCTCCTGAACGTATAAAAGGACAGAGGTGGAAGCATTCATTGTTCTCTGGTTTCTTAGTGTGAAGAGAATGTGGCCAACCCTGCTTCAAGTTCCTGTCTTCATGCCTTTCTGGCCACGATGGACCGTAACTTGGAACTGTGATCTGGACTAAACTCTTCCTCCCTTAAGCTGAGTTTTGTCAGGAATTTTGTTTGAGCAATGGGAAGGTAACAGGCATTGTACCTGACAGGCATCACCCCACTTGAGCAAAGATGGGTGAAGGTGGGAACAGTTGGGGGTTGAGTTCCGCAGTCCTGAGCTGTGACTTGACGTCTTCGTGCACTAAATGGGACTGATGAAAGTCCTACCTAATCACAGACTTGGTGTGAGGATCAAAGGAGACCCTCCCCAAGGACTTAGCATCACAAGATAGTCTAGATCAGGAAACCAAGTTTTGAGCAATGAAATGGCCATGTCGCCCTGAGTTACAATGCAGAAAACAGATGGAAAAGTAGCACTGAATGACTGTCAAGGTTGGTTGTGTCTCCTCTATGCCTTTTGTCTCACATTCTTTCTCTGAAGGGCTCTGGGCAGCTTGAAGACCTGATGTCTGTGCCCAGGCCACTGGGAGCGATAGTGTGAGAGCTCATCCATCCTCTGCTGGGGCTGGAATTCCTGGGCAGGTCTCTGGACCTCTTCTGGGCCAAAATCCAAGGTGTTTGGAGTTGATAGGGCTTCTCTCTCATTGAGAAGACTGAAAATAGCTACGAGGGAGCTTGTCTTACAGCCTGCTCATGTCATTGAATGGAGAGCTTTTGCGAACCATTTAAGACAACAGAAAGGCCCTGTGCAGACAAAATGCCTTCAACTGCAGCTTTGTGCGCAGAACCCAAACAATGGGCTGTGATAACCCAGGCTGGTGAAAGACGACAATATTTCTCCAGGAAGTATAGGGCAGCATTTCTCTGAGACTGTCTTTGTCGGATGAGTTCTCAATTGAAATATGGATAGGACGGCTGTGATAAGCAAATGGCTTCTGGGGACACAGTGATGAGACATGACGAGGAACTTGAATTGCCTCCTGGCATTCTCCTGTGAGAAGGAGTATTTCTAGTGCTGTGTGAGGAAGACGGAGGTGAGAGGTGAGACTGTGACTTCTACCCAGATCCCGCTCCCTGGGAAACTTTCTGTGTGCCATCAATCATACCTCCAGCCTTGTGGCCACCTTGTCCCTGTCAAGTCATTGTTCTTATGTTCATGAATATATTTTAAGAGAGCATTCATGATATACTGGTATTTCACAATAATTATTAGGACCTGCATCTGTCTTGAACACAAGGATTTTTTTCCTTTTTATTAACCATTTTATACATGTACATAATGTGTTTGGATCATAAAGCACTCCCATTATCTTCCTTCTCTTGTCCTCCTTCTCATTCCCCTTCTACTGAACCCCTTATTCCCAAGTATCCCTATTATAATCTGATGCCTTTGTTTTTTTCTTCTGTGTTTGTATGACCCACTGTGGTGGTTTGATTCAGGCGTCCCCCATAAACTTAGGTGTTCTGAATGCCAGGCTCCCAGCTGATGGAGATTTGGGAATTAACGCCTCCTGGAGGCAGGGTATTGTTGGGGGTGGGCTTATGGGTGTTATAGCCAGTGTCCCCTTGCCCGTGTTTGGCACACTCTCCTGTTGCTATTGTCCACCTGATGTTGGCCATCCTCTGCTCATGCCATCTTTTTCCTCTGCCATCGTGGAGTTTCCCTTCAAGTCTATCAGCCAAAATAAACCTTTTTTCCCCCCACAAGCTGCTTTCGTTCGGGTGATTTCTGCCAGCAATGTGAACGAACCTGAATTCAGCACACACTGAATTTTATTAGCACTGCCTGCATAAGCATGGGTGGGGGTCACTCAACAGGACACTGGCGATACCACTGCAGAAGATGTTTCCCTCTCTCTCAGCAACCATTGACCATTAAGTGCCAACAACTTCTCAGGGACTGTAGCAGATACCTTCCTGTTGCAGTGACGAAATACTTCACCAGAAACATCTCATGGAAGGAAAGGCTTTATTTCAGCATACAGTTTCGAGGAAAAGTTTCACCATGGTGGAGGAAGCCGGACATCACATCTTGTCACATGAGCTGGGAGGAAGCAGCAGGACAGAGCTCTCTGAACAACACATCTCCACAGCATCAGAAAGAAAGTGGTCTGGATACTGGTTTCAGAGCTTGGCTGTCATCCCAAAGCCCACCCCTAGTGACACACCTCCTCCAGCAAAGGCTCCACCTCTCAAAGGCCCCCAATCATCAAAACACATGAGCCTATGGGTCACATTTCATTCAGACCATCACAGACATGCTCTTTTCATATCATTACTCCCCAAACAATATAGTACCTCAACTATATAAACAGCATTGACATTGCATTAGGACTTATAAACCATATAGATTTGGTTTAAAATACCCAGAACAATATGTGACATTCTATGCAAGCATGACAGAATTTTCTATAGGGGACTTAGGCATCTGCAGATTCCCGTGTCCACTGGTTGGGGTCTTACAACCAATCCCATGCAGACACCAAAGATGAGACACTTGGCTGCCCAATTTGGAGTTGTTCATCTTGGGGTCACAGCATCACCCTTATCTGTGCTGACACAGAAGGTGTGTTGGGGGTCAAAGAAACAGGGGGCACCTGCAGGTCTGTCATGCCCCAAAAGCTATCACAGGGGGCTGGGGAGATGGCTTACTGGGTAAGAGCACTTGCAGCTTAAGCCTGAGGGCTTGTGAGGGTCTGATTCACTATGTGTTTGATTCCCCAGTACCTATAAAAAAATGTTGGCCATGGACACACACGTGCACGCACACATAGACAAACACACACACACACACACACACACACACACACATCTATAACCCCAGCCCTGTATGGAGTGGAGACTGGAGACTCGCTGGGGCTTGCCGGTCAGCTAGTGTGAGTGAATAAACAGCAGCACTGTATTCAGTGAGAGACTCCACTGTAAGGAAACATGCAGATGAGCAATAGAGGAAGACGCGTCACGCTCTCCTCTGACCTCTGTTCGTGTAGACACAAATCTGCTGACACACGTGCATACATCTCTCTCTCTTACACACACACATATGCTCCACACCACAATACTACACATGCTCATGTACATACACACACCCTTTTTTTTTTATTTTATGCAAAAAAAAAAAAACTTCAAGGAAGGACCTTTAAACATGTCATGTTCTCAGATTGAACTGCTATCCAACTCTTAGCCATCCTTAATATCATAATTATTCTCTAAAACCCAGCGCAATTTTCCTTTCATGTATTCTATAACGTAAGGTTATTTCTGTCGGTGGGACTTACCTCCATTGTCAATTTCTCTTGCTCCTTCATCCTCTTCTAACGCCAGAGTCACAAGCAAAGTTTATCAAGCAAGGCTATGGTTGTGCTTAGTTGCCACTGAAGCTCTGCCTAGCAGAACACCCAGAACCTGATGGGCCTCAGTAAACCTATACAGAGGCAGACAATGTTCCTTTGTCTCACAGAGCAGGCTCCAAGAACCCAAGGGGCTTCCCCAAGGTCGCACAGCCAGCATGCAGCCAAGCTGAGGTCGAAGCCTTCCTGACTCTGCCGCCTTCCCCTGGCCCCTCCTCACATCCTATGGCAAAGCACAAGAGGACCTGAGCAGCCTCCCGTAGGCCTGGATCAGGGGCTGTGGGCATCAGACTCACACTGAGGAGAAGGCAGTGTAGAAAGGGATAAAAGGGATTTATTGTCCACTGGCTTTGAGGAGGCAACTCGCTTTATGAGGCCATTTCCCAGGGTCTGAGGACTTTGACCTCAGCAGAGGCAGAAGTGTCACATGGGCCAAGGCTGCCTTGTGAACTACTCCCCTGGCCTTCAAGATAATGGTGGGTCTAGGAGGGAGACCTTAAGTGGGGTCATAAGGTGCATTAACAATGCCATTCCACTGCAAGCTGGGTTCTGACTGCCATACCTCTATTTCAAAGAGGAAGAAGGGTTACTATTCAGCTCAGCAAAATTCATTTCACTTTTTGATGGATGGAGGGTGCTGTGAAAAATAACAGCTTTAAGGGCAAAAGACACAGCTTTGGTTTCAGGTGCGCTGCTTAGGAGCTGAGTGATCTTTGGAAAGCTCTGTGTCACGGTCACCTCTCTGTGTCCACATCCCTTTGATGGCTGTGATGGTTGGATTCAGGTGTCCCCCATAAACTTAGGTGTTCTGACTGCTAGGTTCCCAGCTGATGGAGATTTGGGAATTAACATCTCCTGGAGGCAGTGTGTTGTTGGGGGCGGGCTTAGGGGTGTTATAGCCAGTGTCCCCATGCCAGTGTCTGGCCCACTCTCCTGTTGCTGTTGTTCGCCTGATGTTGGCCAGGGGGTGATGTCCACCCTCTGCTTCTGCCATCGTTTGCCTCTGCCATCACGGAGCTTCCTCTCAAGTCTGTAAGCCAAAATAAACCTCTTTTTTCCACACAAGCTGCTTTTGGTTGGGTGATTTCTGCCAGCCATGTGAACCTGACTGCAACAGCGGCAATGCAGGACAGCAATCCTTCCTCTTCATGCCACTATAGGGATCATACAGTGAGACCAAAAAAAAAAATTCTATCTCCTCTTCTTGTTTGTGGTACTGGAGAGTAAACCTAGGTCCTTGCCCATGCTAGACACGTATTCCACCACTGAGGTACAGCCCCAGCCCAAGACAAAGCATTTCAATATATCCATTAAGATCCCTGTCACCCAGCAGACACTCTGGCCTGGGTCCTCGTCCAGTGAAGCATGGTCACCTCTATGAATGCTCCGTCACTACGCTGGGTCTGGTGACAGTATACGTAGAGAAGGGGGAAGAAAGCAGGAGCAAGTGACCACCAGGGACTCCAAAGGTGGACTCCACAGGTGGACTCCAGCATTCTTTCCCATGTTGTCTGAGATCCAAGTATAAACACCCTGGATTTTTCTATGGTAAAGGTAAGTAGCTCCAGGTCCCTGGCTGGGGTTACAGATAACCAACGTGCCTAACTAGTTTGTGGGACTGGCTCACCTTGTCAATTTGATTTCATTGAAAAGCACCTGGGATCCCAGTAGAGGCCACCTGTTGGGTGGGCCTGTCCAGATGTTTCCAGAGATGATTAGATCTTGAGTATTCTTACTTGATCAGCGGTCTACTTCATTGATGGATTCGAAATCTGAATCGACTGGGGCTGGTGTGATGGCCCGGGGTGGGGGGGGGATGTTTGCTACACAAGCATAAGGACCTGAGTTCAGATCTCCAGCACTCACATAAAAAATATGCGGCTGTTTGTGGTGTGTGCCTGCAGTCCCGGTGCTAGGGTGGTCGAGAAAGAGAATCCCTGGGGCTCGCTGATGAGCTAGTCTAGCAGAATAGGTGAGCTCCAGCTCCAGTGAGAGCCTTTGGCTCAAGCAGTAAGGTAGACAGGGACTGAGAACACTCAACACCAACCTCTAGACTCCACACGCAGACACATACACACATGTGCACACACACACACCATGCAAAAAAAAGAGAATCTAGGGGTGGGGAGATGGCTCAGTAGTTAAAGGTACTTGCTTGCAAAGCTTGTTGGCCTAGGTTCATTTCTCTAATACCCACATAAAGCCAGATGCACAGAGTGGCACATGTATCATAAATTCATAGGCAAGAGGCCCTGGTGTTCCCATTTTTCTCTCTCTCCTGTCCTGTGTCCCCTCTCTCTGTGTCTCTGTCTGTCTCTCTCTCTCTCTCTTTACTCCTTCCCTCCCTTCTCACAAATAAATTATTTTATTTTCAAAAAAGAAAACTGAGTAGACTCTTAGGATGTGGCGGAACTCTGGAAGGTGCCATTTACTGGAGGAAGTAGATCACTGGGACTGCGTGGCTGTATTTTGCTCCAGCCGCTCCTCTCTGTATTCCTGTCTGCTAGGAGTTGAGCACGCCTCTGTCATGCCCTCCCTGACACGGAATAAAGCTTCTGAAACCATAAGTAAAATAAACCCTTTTTTCTGAAGCTGTTTATGTCAGGAATTTTGTCACAGTGCTGTAAAATTACTGTTATTCACACAGAGGATAGGAATCACAGCCAACGTTTGAGGGTTGACTATGTACCATGAGCCAAACACTGACAAGTGACAAATAAAGCATCTAGACCTTGGTGCTAGAGACATGGATCCGTGGTTGAAGGCACTTCTGTGTAAAGCCTGGTGGCCAGAGTTCGGTTTCCGAGTTCCCACATAAACCCAGACACACTAAGTGGCACGTGTGTCTGGAGTGCGTTTGCAGTGGCAAGAGGCCCTGGTGCACCCATATTCTCCCTCTCTCTCTCCCTCTCTCTCTCCTTCTCTCTCTCCCTCTCTCTCTCTCTCTCTCTTTCTGTCTCTCATAAGTAAATATTTAAAAATAAAAATGATCCAGACAAAACAGGAAAATACTTAACAGGCATGAGAAATGAGTCTCAGAGAGGTTAGGTAGCATGCCCAGGATCACATAGACAACATGTGATGGAACTGGAATTCGAGTGAGGCCATCTAATTCTGTAGACTCCGCTTGTAGGTGTGGCTTTCACCACTCTCGGGCTTCCCATGGAGAGCCCAGAGATGGTGGCAAGAAGCTCAGCCATCCTGGGAGGCTCTTGAGAGCAGCTAAGAGAAATGATTCTCAATAAAGCGTGTAGTAGTTCAGCACCTGCCCGGCAGCTCGCAGACAGTGTGGAATACCTCTGAGTCGCCAAACACTTCAACGTTCCTGAAAGTCCTGCTGAGGTGTGTTTGGTAAGTCACAGGGATGTACCTGGACTCGACGCTGGGGCCCTTGCTTCTGGATGCGGCAGTAACCAAAACAGGACCATGGTTTCACCGGGGCAGCATCCAAAAACACAAGGACTATTTGTCAGGTTTCTGAGACCCTATCGAAGCAGGGGTGCTCAGATGTCCATGTCCTAAAGAGACAGAAAAAGCTAAATAAGCATCAAAGTCAGGCTAGCTTGTATTTTGTTTATGCATTTATTTATTTATTTGCATGGGCAGGGCGAGTGGGTGCTCCAGGGTCTCTGGCCACTGCAAACAAATGCCACATGCATGTGCAACTTCATGTCTGGCTTCAGGAGGATGGCTGGGGAATTGGACCGAGGCTAGCAGGCTGGGCAAGCATGTGCGTTTCACCACGGAGCCATCTTCCCAACCCCATCGTAGCTTCTAAATTACACCCCTCCTACCACCACAGGGCAAAGGAAGGGACTGGGCAGATTTCTGTGACATAATCTCTAGTGAATTTGTCTCATCCTGTGGCTTGTCTTTTTTATGATTAGAGTGGCCTTTGAAGATGTTTGTTATCTAAAATTTACAAATCAGCGGATTGGTCCTTTAGGGAGGACACTTGTCATAGCAGGGGGTTCCAAAACAATTACTTTGGACAGTAGAAAAAGCAGATGAAATCTATCGCACAGACACACAAACACTTAGCCTGTCAGCATGGGCAGACAGCAGGGCCTCCAGCGGATTTAAGTTTTGCAGTTTGGGCTCGTTGCTAATCCTATATTTTCTCTACATTGCATTTATGATTGACACATAACTCTGTCCACCTAACACCATCATCTGGGTTTATATTATCTTTTGTGAGGCGTGGGGTTGGAGTGACCTGGGAAGGTGCATTACAGTGGCCAACTCCTTGAGACTGGGCAAAGAGCAGATCTGGAGACAAGTGAAGAGGCGGGGGAGGCGGGGCCAAGAGCAGGGTGTGTGCTGTCCATCATTCTGCAAAACGGAGCCTCAATGCCGGAGAAGGGCTTGTTCTTAGATGTTAAGCCCTCCTCAGCAGGTCCAGAGGCGGCCCTGTTATACGAGTGCTTTTGTGACGCCCAGGCAGCAGGAACTAAAAAAGAAAAACAAGCCATAAAATGCATGGATGCACAACTTCCCAGAAAGCTACTCTTCAGGAAAACGTAGACTGTAAATGCAGGAAGAGTGACAATACTTTCTCATGACAGCCCATTGCCAACAGCCGGGTGTTTAGACACATACAAGAAATATGGAAGATGAAGACCTAGAACACAAAGGAGCATATTTCCAGTTTCACCAACCCCTGAAAATCTGCTGGTGTTACTGCTACATATAAACAGCCTGCATTGATCGTTCATTAGCTGCCAAACCCTGGACTGAACCCTCAGTGTAACCCTAAAAGGCAGGCACTGCAATGAAGGTGACTATCTTCTCAAAGCAACAGTTGGCATGTTAATCTATGGGTCTGTGCTGATAATCACTCTGTTAATTCAGAGCTAGGATGTGGGGGCTGGAGAGATGGCTTAGCCATTAAGGCACCTGCTGGCAAAGCTAAAGGACCCAGGTTCAGTTCCCCAGGACCCACATAAGCCAGATGCAAAAGGTAGCACATGTGTCTGGAGTTCATTTGCAGTGGATGGAGGCCCTGGCATCATGCCCATTCACTCCCTCTCTGCTCTCTCTCTCTCTCTCTCTCTCTCTCTCTCAATCAATTAAATAAATACATATGAGAAGCTTTTACAAAAGAGCTAGTATGTGGGACAGGGAAATGGTTGAGGGGTCAGAGTGATGACTGTGCAAGCATGTGGACCTGTTTGATCCCCAGCACTCATTTTTTTAAAGTTGGGGGGCTGGAGGGATGGCTTAGCGGTTAAGGCATTTGCCTGAAAAGCCAAAAGACCCAGGTTCGATTCCTCAGGACCCACGTTAGCCAGATGCACAAGGGGCCACATGCATCTAGAGTTCATTTGCAGTGGCTAGAAGCCCTGGCGCAACCATTCTGTCTCTCTCCCCTCCCTCTTTCTCTGTCAAATAAATAAAAATAAAATATATTTTTTTAAAAAAAACACCCTTGGACTAGAGAGATGGCTTACAAGTTATGGCACTTGCCTATGAAACATAAGGACCCAAGTTCAATTCCTCAGTACCCATGTAAGCCAGATGCACAAGGTGGCCCATGCATCTGGAGTTTGTTTGTAGTGACAGCCCTGCATGCCCATTCTTAGGGTGTAATTGCTGTCAGCAAGGTAACACTCTGTGTCTAGCCTCCAAAAGTGTCCTTGTGTCCCTTTTAAGAACTCAACCTGAGTCTTTTCCTTCACAATGCAGCACTATCTCCTGTGGGTGCAATGTGTACAGAAGATTTAGAGCCTTCATTCATCTTACACAACTGAAGCTTTCCATCTATTGACTACAAGCAGCCACTTCCCCGTCCTCCAGCCCCTGGCAACCCAGTTTCTGTGCTCTGCTCCCATGAGTTTGATGGGGTTATATACTTCCCGTAAGTGTAATTATGTAGTGTTGAGGTGGCAGCTTCATGTCTGTTATGAAGGTTATTATCAAAAGAAAGCCAAATGATGGCTTATCACCAGGGCTGATGAGGATGCGGAGAAGTCAGAGCAAGAACACTGCTTGCTTAGAACGCTGATAGCGCAGCTGCTGTGGAGCATGACATGAAGTGTTCTCGAAACGCTTGAAATAAAACCACCATATGATTCAGCAATTCTCCTTCTAGGTATATGCCCAGAAAGCTCGACATTAGGATCTCAGAGAGAGAGATGCATGACTATGTTCATTTCAACATCATTCTGAATAACTAGCATATGGCAATAGCACAAATGCCCACTAATAGGTGACATAAAGAAAATGCAATGAAAGATAGAGAGAGAGAGAGAGAGAGAGAGAGAGAGATTTAAAAAAAAATAAAGGCATCACACCATTTGCAGAAGATGGGTGAATGTGGATGAAACTGCGCTAAATGAAATGAGCCAGTCTCAGAAGGACAAACATTTCTTAAAGAGATTTCTCTGGTTGGTAGTTAAGCACTTGGATTCTGACTGGGTTCAAACCTGACCAAAGACTCGTTAGCCTTGTGGCTTTGGGAAAAGTTTCTTAACTCCCTATGCCTCTGTTTGCTAACCATTGAAGAAACGAGATCAACCACCACCTCAAAAGGAGTGCGGGAAGTGAATGGGATACAAAATGTGCAGCAGATAGTGTGATCCCTGACTGCGCACACTAAACGCATGCATTATGGCTCATACTCATGAATGCTTCTCAGAGGAGGAGGGTGACCAGTGCAAAGAATGACGCCAGGGGACACGCATGCATACAACCTGTTCTTGTTTGTTCCTTAAGTCTACATGGAGCCTCCCTCCATGTTTTGCTTAGAAAAGTCCTTAAGCAGAGCTGGGAAGCTGGATTGTTAGACTTGCTGAGCCAGTGAGGCTCAGCAAGAGAGTGCTAGAGAGTGACTGATGAAGAGACTCAGTGTCAGCCCCTGGCCTCCACAAAGCACATGTACACACACACACACACACACACACACACACACACACACATACACACACACAAGCATGCACACACATACATGAACACATACATATCCCTGAGGATCTTGGTGAATCTAATTTCTAATATGCAAAATCTCAAGGGTTGGGCTTGACAGATGGCTTACAAGTTAAGGTGCTTGCCTTCAAAGCCTAAAGACCCAGGTTGGATTCCCCAGTACCTCCAATGAGCCAAACACAGATAGTAATGCATGCATCTGGAGTTCATTTGCAGTGGCTAGGCTAGAGGCCCTCTCTCTCTCTCTCAAATAAACAAATATACTTTTAATTGCAAGGGGCTTTGAGTCTTAGCTTTCCACAAAGATAGATAAATCTCAAACTAGACAACCTGGTAGAATAAGAGAACAGTTCTGAGCACTTGACACTGAATGGAAAGAGATCAATTAATTAGCCTAAAGCAAAAAGAAAGAGAGCAGGTATTTAAAAAAATAATAATAAACCCGGGTGTGGTTGCACACGTCTGAAATATCAGCACTTGGGAGATGGAGGCAGAAATATCAGGAGTCAAGGTCATCCAGCTACATAGTGAGTTGGAGGCCAGCCTGGGCTACATGAGACTCTGACACAAAACACAGACAAAATTGGAAAGAAGGCTCAACAGAGAAGGGGGTCTCCAGAGGAAGCCCTGTCACCATGCAGCACACATAGGGTCCCTAACGTGGACACACCTGCACCTGGCTGGATGAGAGAGACTGAAAATCAAAGAAGTCATGATTGCAACCTCCAATGTTCAGAGGAAGAAAGGACTGCAAGAAGAGACTGCAAGAAGGCCTTCCTGTGGCCATGCACCCCAAATCACTGGGCCCCAGAAGCATGCAGGAGGCAATCACAGACTCAGAGCCCAGGGGAGGATAACAAGAGCTACCATCTCTCAGCGTTCCCTTCCGGACCATGCTGAGTCCTTTGCAAATTCACTGTCTCATTAAACCCTCCACCTGCACATTGAGCAGATACTGTTAAAATCCACACTGGAAAGAGGAGAAAACCAAAGTTTAGAGAGGCCAAGAAACTTGCTGGAGGGACAGAATGGGGAAAAGAATCCACAGGATCTAACTTTCATGCCACACAGAGGCAATTTTCAGGACCCTATGCATTGAGAGAGAGGTTGATTACATGAATAGGTCACTGAAGACAGGAGCTGATGAGAAAAATGAAGTGGAGAAGGAGAAAATGAAAGCCATGGGGTAAACTCAGTTCATCAGGGACCACTGCCACTGACCACAGGACATAACGATTGAAGAAATGTCAGGGATTCAGTGGAGCTTCTCAAAGGGCAGAGCAGACCAAACAAAACAACTCAAACCCAGTGCCATAAAATAAAGCCCAACTAGGTGCCAACAAGTCCTGGGACCCCTCTGCATTGCAGTTTTCTGTAGAGACCCAAAAGAAAGTTTCAGGATCTTTTTTTTTTTTAAGTCTTTTTTTTTTAATTTTTTTTATTTGAGAGCGACAGACACAGAGAGAAAGACAGATAGAGGGAGAGAGAGAGAATGGGCGCGCCAGGGCCTCCAGCCTCTGCAAACGAACTCCAGACGCGTGCGCCCCCTTGTGCATCTGGCTAACGTGGGACCTGGGGAACCGAGCCTTGAACCAGGGTCCTTAGGCTTCACAGGCAAGCGCTTAACCGCTAAGCCATCTCTCCAGCCCTCAGGATCTTTTTGAGATGAGGAATTAGTCTTTTGCAGTCCTATAGTTGAGAAGAACTTTCACCTGCTATGATTCCAGTGAGCTGTATTTCAGACATGGTTATATTAACACGTGGATGAAAGAATTGTAGGTAATTTTGTATTCTTTTTCTCTTTTGCCTTTTCTGCCCCTACAAAGTACAATATCTTACGATAATAGTAAAAATAAATCGCATTACCTTATAATTGAATGGCTTTTAAAACCTTTACAATCAATTCTGACATTCACTCTCAATAATAGTAACTTATTTAGCAGTTAATAGATGCTGAACCCAAGTGCATTCATAACACTACTTAAATGTGATTTTACCAACAGCGCTGATGTGGTATTATAGCTTGCATTTTCCTGGAGTAGGAACGGGGTTTGAAGAATTGACAACTAAAAGGTGGGAATAGACACACAAGCCAGAGTGCTGCCACGCATCTTGTGTGTGTGTGTGCACTCACACGTGCGTGCCTGCACACCTTGGTGCACATGTGGGTGTCAGAGGACGCCCTCCAGCATTGCTCATCACTTTCCTTCTTGTCTGAGGCAGGGTCTTTTTGTTGTTCGCCTGTGTGGATGTCAGACCAACCTGCCCACGGGCTTCCAGGGCTTCTCCTATCTCTGCCTCCCATCTTGCCACAGGAGGGCTGGAATTTCGGATGCTCATTGCTATATCCGACTTTTTATGTGGGTTCAGAGCATGTGAGCTCAGGTTCTTATGCCTGCACTGCAAGCGTTTTGCCTACTGAGCCATCTCTCCAGCTCACCATGCATTCTTTTTCATAAATTTTTATTTATTTGAGATAGTGAGAAAGAGGCAGACAGAGAAACTAGGCGCACCAGGGCCTCCAGCCACTGCAAATGAACTCCAGACACATGCACCACCTTGTGCATCTGGCTCACATGGGTCCTGAGGAATCGAACTGAGTTCCTTTGGCTTTTCAAGCAAATTCCTTAACCACTAAGCCATCTCTCCAGCCCCTCGCCATGCATTCTTTGAAACTTGTGGCTCTCATCTTTGGCAGTTAACACATAGTCGGCCTGAGGAACTATTGAAAATATGCCATGTCTGGATGGCGTTTCAGGTCAAGTGAGTCAGAATCAACAGGAGATGGAGTGGCTAGTGGCTAACTATTTCTGGGGGTTAAAAAAAGCTATTGCTTGAATTCTCCTTTTAACTGAGATGAAATTGATTTAACATAAAAGCAAACACTTTTCAATGCAGTGACATTTAGTGTGTGTGCAATGCTGTGTAACTGCCACATCCATGGCCTCTATCTAGTTCTGACACATTTCCATCACCCCTATGGGAAACTCTGCATCCATTAAATGCGGCTGTCCATTCCTTCTCTCTCGGAGCTCCTGGCAGCCACCAATCTACTCGCCGTCTCTATGGACTTACCTACTTTGTACATTTCACATAAATGGAATGCTGTAGCATTGGCAGCCTTTTGTGCCTGGTTTCTTTCAATTAAAAGAACCTGGTGTTTTCAAGGTCCATCCACACTGAACAACAGTACTTCATCTCTTCTTTAGAGCTGAACAGTAAACATTGAAAAATCACAGCTAAATGCTAGCCCTCACAATGCACATGTGAAAATTTGGGGAGCACAGGTTCGGCCCTTCATTTTCATTTGATCCAAGGACCCACTGTGTAGCTGAGGCTAGTCTGAAACTCAAGGCAATCCTCCTGCCTCATCGTCTCAAGTGGTGAGATAGTAAGCATGAGCCACCATAGCTGGCTCAACAGGAGAGAAACTCAAACACATGATATATCCCAAATCTCACAAAATCTGAACTTCTCTTTTTCCCAAGCCTGTAGTATTATCACTATATGTCTCTCCTTGGGCAAAAATCAACAAGTTAGTCTTTTCTATAATTTTGGACAGTGAAATTCTCTCCCAGCCTTCATATTTGTTTCAGTAACACGATGAATAGCTCAGACGGACCCTCGAGACTGCAAGGATCTCAGTTATGTTTATGTTGAGGCCACAGAGAGAACAAACGCATTCAGGTTTCTATTCTTTTAGCACAGCAACTGTTTTGTAGCCCACTTGGCCAGATGGCAAAGCATCTTTGAGCAGGCGCACCTCCGTTACTGTGGGAACACTCAGCCTTCCTCCCAGATGCGTCCATCCCACAGTACGTGTAGCAGTTACATTCGTGTTGCTGGTATGACCATCTGACCAGGGGCTGCAGAGTTGGATTAGCGGTTCAGGCACTTGCCTGTGAGGCCTAAGGACTCATGTTTGACTCTCCAGGTCCCACGTAAGCCAGATGCACAGTGAAGCAAGCATGCAAGGTCGCACATGCACACAAGGGGGTGCACGCATCTGGAGTTTGATTGCAGTGGCTAAAGGCCCTGGCACACCAATTCCCTCTCTCCTTCTCTCCCTTTCTCTCTCTCTCTCTCGCTTTCTCGCGCTCTCTCTCTCTCTCGCTCTCTCTCTCTCTCTCTCTCATACACACACACACACACACACACACACAGACACACAGACACACAGACACACACACACAAAGGCCAGTCTGTTGGGCTTGACTCACAAAAAAAAAAAAAAAAAGCTGACCAGAAGCAGCTTACAGGAGAAATGGATCTATTTCAGGCTTACAGTTTCAAGGAGAGATTCATCCTGGCAGAGAAAAACACAAAGGCTAGCTCACCACACCACATATCTGCCACTGAGAAATAGCAGTGAGAGCAAGCTGGCCTTGACAAGTGGGTTGGACTATGCCAGCCCAAGACCAGCCCCCAGCAGAACACCTCCTCCAGGAAGGCTCCGCCTCTCAAAGGCTCTGCCAGCTAGGGACTAAGAAGGCAGCTTAATCACAAATAACTTGAAGCTGAGAGACATTTTACATTGAAACCACCTCACTACTAATTGAGCGACTCCTATCTTGTTCTAGGAACTGTTCTGCAGCCTGAGGTTTCTGAATGGATCAAGACAAACATGGGCCTTGCTTCTTGGGAGCCATAGTCTAGTGAGGAAAGATGGAAGCAGAGAAAAGGTGTAATAGTTAATTATTTGCAGGAGAATTGAGTGCCACAAGCAGGTGGGCGGGTTTGCTGCCAGGGAAGCTTCACTGTGCCTGGAGCTCAGGGCTCCACCTCAACCAATTTCAAAGGTACCTGCATCACCTTGCCAATACGCAGGTTCTGACTCTGTGTTGGGGGGTGGGGATGAGATGCCACACTTGTACCCAGCGTGGTGCTGGTCCCCAGCTCCATAATGTATTTTGATCATGATCCCCTCCCATTACTTTCTTTTGTCCCTTCACCCCAAACCTGATCCACACAACCCCTTCTTTTTCAACTAGTTTTTCTAGTTTCATGCCTGGTTCTTTGTTTGTTTTTGGTTTTTTGCCTTCCTCTGCCACCCGTGATGATGTTAAGACATGCAATATTGCGAAGGGAACAACATCCACTATGAGGTTATGAATGCAAATGGCTACTTGGTGTCCAGAAGACAGAGTTTTAAAGCATTCCTTCCCATCCTCTGACTTTTACATTCTCCACCCCTCCTGCCCCCGCTGCCTTCCACAGTGTTCCTTGAGCCGTGGTGGGCATGACACATGCCATCATACTTCTACTGTCTGACCCTGAGGGATGGGTGAGAGCCAGCCAAGAATGCTCTCCCCTCCCGAAAGGGTCAGCTCAGGGCTGCATTGGTAAAAGAACCATTTGCTGACCTTCGGGTCCTGTGCCCCGGCCCGGAAGATTAATATCTTTCAGAGAAATGTTTAGAGTCTTATGTTGAGATGGGGAAGCAGGAAATACAGACTTTCTACCTTTTGATCAATATTTAATGACATCTCTGAGCTAAGAGACCCTGGAGTTATGAGATTTGTGAAGCCTGGATCAGCTAGTGTTTGAGAACTTCTGGTCCTATGCCTTCCGTTTAAACAAGAACCCTGACATTTCTTGATATTTATTAGACACTTGCCATGCCACACATGCTGGTCATGCTAACTTGTGCCACTCTTAAAGCAACCCAGAAGAACTGGTGGCAATATCCGTGGTGAGAAATATTATTCACAAAGGAGAAAATATAAATGCAACTAAGCTCTTGCCCAATGCCACATAGGTAGTAAATGATAGAGCTGGAATTTGACTTCCTAACCCCAGACCGGCTGAGCCCAAAGCTCTACTCTGTGTGGTCTACTGACCAAAGTCCTTATTCATGCATCTTTTTAATGCTGAACCTCTGATTTGGTTAAAACACCAAGTGGTGGGGTAAATGCAGGAAAATGAAGGGCTGCTCTGGTGTGTGTGTGTGTGTGTGTTATATGTTTGTGGTGTGCTGTGTGATATATGTATGTATGTAGTACATGCACATGACCTGTGCACACATGTGTGGAAGCCAGAGTAAAAGGTCAGGCATATTTAAGACAGGGTCTCACTGAACTTTGAGCTGCTGCTGTTTTTGTTTGTTTGTTTGTTGTTTGTCTTTCTTTCTTTCTTTTTTGTCAGTCTGGCTGACTTGTGAGCCCCCTGTGCCTCTCCTGTATCTTCCCCTTCAGGACTGGAGTTACAGGCATGCATAGCCATGCCCAGCTATTTTACATGGGTTCTGGGGATCAAACTTGAGACAAGCATTCTTATTCACTGAACCATCTCCCTAGTCTATGGCCTTATCTTAATAATAACAAAACACTTCTTTCGCCAAGAACTCTTTCCCATACCAGTTACCTTATAGGTAAATTCACCTGGGATTTTCCAATAGCAAATCTGTGAGAAAAAAAAAAAAGTGATAAGCAATGTCACACTATCTCCTCTTATTGTCCCTTCCTCATCACTGTTTGCTTGTGCTTGGCTATATCTCTTGCTTTTTTTTCCTCTCTCTCTATCTTCATGAAAGACATACTAGGAAGTGCCCCTCTGACTTTACATGGGAGTGGGATCCATTTCATAGTTTCTTTTTCACCCGGATGCTGGCAAGTTTATGGGAAATTGAGTAAAATAGCTCATTTATTAGGTGGCTCATGACAGCCCATCAGACTACTGGAACTGATTCAAGAGAACATATTCCAAGCCAACATTGACCCTCCAACAGAAAGTGCCCCTTTCCAAGCCAGCATCCTGGGCCAGCCTTGGGCACAGTGAGGTGATAATATAATAAGGAGCTGTTTGGGCTGTGAACAGGGATCATTTTTCACCAGGCCTTCAAGGACACCACTGTCAAGGCAGCTCTTCAGCCAGCTTCACCAGCGGTCAAGAACCACCAGGAGCACCTTGCGTGGTGCCCTGGGGACAGGGAGCGCGCAGTCACACAGAACTCTGTCCTCTGCATCTCAGCCATGCCAAGCAATCACCCTAAATTTCACCTTTCCAGTCTGGGAAGTAGAGTGAATCCTATGTCCCGACTCACTGCTGTGGGAGTTCCAAGTACTGTACACGTGAGAGGGTGTCTGATGATGTTCCTGACCCACAGACAATGTTCATCAGAGAGTGACAGTCACAAAGGCAGGGTCCACATCCACTGGAGGACTCAGGTTCCTTTCTGATAGCATCCCTCTGGCACTCCTCACATGCCGGGCACCGTTTCACACTTCTAATACACAAACTGATTTGCAAACTCACAGTATCCCTTCAGGATGGACATATCACCCCAATGTTGCATGGGGGGAAAATGTTGATGCTTACAGATGTCAACCAAAGTCACAGAGTCAGTCGTTGTAGACTGACCTTGGACAAAATGATCCCAGGATCTGTGTTCTGAAGCTTGAATCATGTTCGGAATATTCACCTCACATTTTAGATCAGCCAGTGTAAATACTTATTAGTGTCTGTTATAACTTAGTAAGCTATGCACTACCATCACCATAGTTCCACAGATGAGAAAACTGAGAGCCAGAAGGGGATATAGCCTGATGCTGGTTTCACAGCTAGTGAAGGCATTTAGATCCATGTCTGTCTGAATTACCACCCATGTACTCAACTCTGTTATTGTGAAGGCTAGAAAGATCATCCCCTTTAGCGCCCCTTTGGGCATAGAGGACTTACTGCAGAGAAAGACCAGCTGGGGTCAGTGGGTGCATGAAGTCACACTGTGCTCAAATGACGGTGCAGAGTAATATCCAGAGTCCACTGCATCCAGAACTCACCCACAGCCAAGAAAACTATGTATGAAGGTAAGTGAGGGTGGAGGGGATTGCTGATCGATAAACCCAGTGATGAGCCCCTGCTTCAGCTTACCCTTTTGAAAAAAAAACCCAGTGTTGTCTAAGTTTTTTACCCCCAGAAAAAAAGTCTAAGATAGGAAAACAGCTTTAAGTCAAAATAACTATAGCATTGTTATGGTGGTAAGAAAAAGTATATGTGAATACCTTCAGTGTCCAGCTATAAGGATTATTTTTTAATAAATTATGCACATTCTGCACAATATAACACTAGGCAGCCACTGTCAATAAAGCTTATGAAAACTTAATCGCAGCATGAGAAATGTGCTTGTCATAATGCTGAACACAAAAAGAAGGAAAACTAGTAAGAGGTAACAGGAATTGCTTTGATGGTGGAATTTGGGGCAAATGAATGGGATATTCTGCTTCCTTATCAACTCCATTGCCTGCCCACTCAATACAGTTACCATTGCCCCTCACAAACTGACAAGTGTATCTTGAGCCTGGCAACTTGTCTCCATCTCCACCGCCCATCTCTAGTCCCAAGTTACCCTCCTCACCTTTCACCTGAGTCATAGCAACTGCCCACCAACAGGGCCCCCAGACTTGAGATCATGTAACGGTCTCCATAATGAATGTCCATGAGGCTGAGCACCTGCTTGAGCTCTTCCAGAGCTCCCTGTTGCCCTGAAGATAGCCCCTGAGCTCCACAGCGTGGCACCAGCTACCTTCGCTAGCCAAGTCTACCTACTTTTGGCATTTCCCACTTCTCATACTGCATTGAAGCTATTCAGAAAGTTCTGGATTTCTTCAATCCCAGTAAACACTCCATGCTCTCTGACCTCTGCCCTCACAGCTCGGCTATCACCTCCTTTTCCTTCCTGAATGACCAAGACCAAGTTATTCCCACTGCTTGGGATCCCAAACTCCTCCATTCCTACTCACCACAGCATTTACTTTCTCTTATAATCGGTTATGCTTATGTCTTATCTACAACTAGAAATGAGCCTCTACAGAGATAGTGACATCTCCTTTTACTCCAACCCCCATGCCCATGTGCACAGTAGGCACCCAGTGAGACTTGCTAAGCTAATGCATCAGATAATCATTTAACAGGCTGGTTTGGCAGGGAGGAGATTTAAATTATCCATTATCTGTGTAGGAAATGAACCACTGAAAGAAGCTTAAGTGATATAAGTGATTTGTGTTTACTATAAGAAATAAATAACAAACCTACTTTATGTATTTTGTTAATGATTGTATTCACCTGTACAATGTATTTTGATCATCATCACACACATTACCTTCTGGTGCCCCTCTCTCTTACCCCCTTTCACTGAACCCTTTCTTCTTCCCAACTAGTTTCTCTTCTACTTTGATGTTTTTTTCTTTCTTTCTTTCTTTCTTTTTTTTTTTTTTTTTTTTTTGCTTGTGTACGGGTATGACCCATGGAGTTTAGTTAGAGTTGTCTGATCTGAACAGCTATCAAAATTTACCACTACTGTTGCAGAGTTTAGAGCTGTGTAAGTGTGCCCTTCTGTGCGTGCCTCAGAAAATATGAACAGGAAGACACTAAATGACTTATAAGTCCCTGGAGTGAGGATTATGTTGTTTTCACGTTCTCCATAATGATCATTATGACAAGAAAAAAATTAATTTCCATAAAGAGTGTTTGTGCCCTTTGAAAAAAAAGAACACTTCCTCAGAAAAATAATTTATTTTCCCCCATCTCTATCTTAAAATACATGAAAATGTAGTTAAAAAAAAAATAAGTGAACTGAAAAGAGAGATGCTAAAGTGCCATGCATTGGGTTTCAACTCAGCAAGGTAAGTGAGGTTCAGGAAGCCATATTTGGAAAATGTCCTGGGTGGGGGGGACTTGGATGTATACATCTAGACAGCAATACACACACAGACACACACATATGATGTGGAGTATTATTAAATATATAGAGACTGCCTAGATCTGGCTTGGCACAAAGCAGAGATTCTAATAAAATATTAGTTCCACACTTCTCAGACTGGTAGTTTCTAATTCTTTTCTTCTTGGGGTCCCATGATTCCTCCCTCCTGAATGATGCATAGCAAGTAGATCCCAAAGTCTGCTTGGGAGCATAAATGCACATTCTCCCAACAGAATGCAGGACCTTCCTGCTTATTAGGGATATTACAGAGGCAGCTGGCCGACCACCTTAGGATGACAGGTCTATTTTCATATGGAAGAGAAAATTATAGACCAGCATAAACATGTGCTAATGAGAGAGATGTTATTATAGCCTGCAAATTGCATTCAGATGTTCAGTAACACTGGAGTTAATGGTTTCTGAGAGCTCCTCAGCAAGTGAGCCTATTTCAAAAAGACCCTACTTTCCTTGGTTTTTAGGAAAATGGGGTTACCCAGCCTCCCTACTCCTGCAGAAGGGTCACTAGCTATGGTGGGGAATCCTGAGCCTCAGGGGTTTGGGCCGTAAGAAAGTGATGCTTCCTCTGCTTCAAGGCCAGGTAAGAAAGCTATTGTTCATACACACTGAATCTTTATGGGGAAAACAAAAGGAAAACAATGGTAGCCACTGTGTACTGGGCACTTGGGCTAGGTCAGGTATTGTACCAAGCACTAACTGCCCATTCTATCCCCTCGGTATCTCATGAACGTTAATCATCTCCTTTTCATAGGTAAGGAAGTGGAGGCCCATGTAGAAAGATTGAGAAAACAAAAGTTCAGAGGCCACAAGCAAAAAGAAGTGATGGGAGAGAGAAATGCTAATTGTTTTGATTGAATCAATGCATGCTGTCTGTATGTACTGACGTATCATAGCAAACTCTGTCAATAATGTATCACTAATACACTTTAAACAAAAGTCAAAAATTCTGAGTTCATGCTTAAAATCAAATAGCTACTAAGTATAAGAGGTTGGACTTGAACTCACAGCACTTGTGGTAGTTCATCTTGATCTTCAACGTGATTGAATTGACAGACACCTAGGAGATTTGTAAGGCACACCTCCAGATGTGTCTATGAGGGTGTTTCCAGACATGATCCACATGAGAGCTCTGACCCAATGAACGTGTTAGTGACCCATCAATGGATTCAAAATATGAATATGCTATTTGGATGTTGTGGACTGTGGAAAATGGAGCCTCATTAGAGGCAGTGGGCTAATTGGAATATACCTCTGAAAATATATCTGGTCCCTGGACCCTTCCTGTTAGTCCTCTCTGATTTCCAGTCACCTGGAGGTAAGCAACATTGCTTCTTCATGACCTTTTCCCATGCTGTCCTGCCTCAACACAGACGCACAGCAGTGGAGCCAGCCAGCCTGTGGAGGTTTGACTGAAATGCCCTCTATAGACTTGTTGGTTTTGAATACCTGGTTCCCATCTTGTGGCACTTTTGGAAAGCTTGGGGCTTTGGGGAGGTGAGGTCTTGCTAGAGGAGATGTGTCACTGGGGGTGGGCTTTGGGGTAATATAGCCCAGCTCCTAACCCAGTAATTAAACTACTCCCTTTCTGCTGATGTGCAGATGTGACCCAGGCTTCCTGCTCATGCTTTCCCTGCCTTAATAAAGACCTCCCATCAAAACTATAAGTTGAAACAAGTCCTTTCTTCCCATAAGATGTTTCTGATTGGGTGTATTTTTTGCCCCAAGAAGAAGGAAGGAAGTGTCATACCACTATAGACCAAAACCTCTGAAACCATGAGCCAAAGGAAATCTTTCCTCCTTTATACTGTAACTCTCAAGTAACTGTCACATAAATGGACAAATCTAACAAAACGTCCAACCTCAAGATCCAAACTTCCCACCATGAAACACCATCTGTGAGGTTCACAGAGCCCATCAAGGAAGCCATCATGGCCCCTCTACAGATGTGTCACGAGCATCACAAAGTCCCTCACCCAAGAAGCACTGTCACACCTTGACCCAGACTGGCGTGCACTTGCACAGCCACTCAGCCCTCACGTCTGCTCCCTCCCAGGCCCTGGGCTTGGTGACAATGAATGCAGACACTTTCGGTTCTCATGAACAATATGCCTTTTTTTTTTTTTTTTGCCTCTCTAGGACTTCATGGCCTTAGAGAAAATGTCAAAGTCATGGCTATTTTTGACCCTGTCTCATTCTATGTATATTGACCTTTCTCCCTGGCCCATCCAGGACCTTACCCTGGTTCAAATCCAAAATGTGACCCAAAATAGCCCTGCCAGATTAGCTTCTTCTTAGATACCACTGCTAAAGGAGGGGTCCGTCAGCTCAGGCAGCAGTCGGTGTATGAGTCAGTTCTGGCTGTGATGGGAAAATACCATACTGTAAAGCTTAAACAACAGAAATTTATTCTGTCATAGTTCCAGACATCTGTGGCCCTTGAAACCCCCTGCAACTGTAAGAGTCTTCTTATAGGCTCTGTGTCCAACTACAATCACATGAAAGGTGAATTCTGGAGGGTTACAACAGTGACCTACACTTTTCCCTTAGCAGGAGCACTTGGGTTCTAGAAGGTTCTCATGATATCTACCATTTCTCATGTGAAGACAGGGAAACTGCAGTCCATACTGGAGGCAGACTTTATCCAGAACTAAAACTCTAGGAAGAATCAGAGATAACCATTAGTTCCATGCCTCAAAAACCACACAAGTTCATTAACATGGCTTATTCCCTCCAAGCTACAGATTCTACACCTTTAAGGGATAGGGTTAGGGTTAGCAATCATAGAAGGACCTTCCAAAAATGATGGGGAGAGTTAAATGAGATCAGTATGTGGGACATCCTGGGATAACAGAGACCACACAGCTACTCTTCCTTGTAGAATGTGAACACCTGCCACTTCCATCTTTGACTAGACCCATGCAGCTGAAGCAGAAACTGACACCCTTGTTTCTAAGTTGCATTTTTTTCCGAGTAGTCACGGAGCCCACAGGGCAGGGGATGTGGCCCCCTTCATTTTGCGGACTGCTTGAAGCCCTGGGTTCCATCCCCAGCACCATAAAACTGGGTGTGGTGGTGAACACCTGTGATCCTAGCACTGAAGGGTTACAGAATCAGAAGTTCAAGGTCATCCTTGGCTACACAGCAAGTCTGAGATGAGCATGTTTTAAATGCAACTCTGTCTTTAAAGATAAAATGAAAAAGGAAGGGCTGGAGAGATGGCTTAACAGTGAAGGTGCATGCCTGCAAAGCCTAAGGACCCAGGTTTGATTCTCCAGGTTCTATGTAAGCCAGATGCATGTGGTGGCACATGTATCTGGAATAATTCATTTGCCAGGACTAGAAGTCCTGGAGTGCTCACTTGTTTGTTGTGTGTTTGTGTGTGTGTGTGTCTCTAATAAATGAAGAAATAAAAATAAAATCTTTAAAAATAAATAAATAAATAAAAGAGGAAGAAGAAAGTGAAAGGAATGAAGGGAAGGAAGGAAGAAGCAAAGTAGGAAGTCACACAGGTAATTCCTGAGACCTGAAAGGGTGGAAGGATTCCTTAGAGGATTGGTAGGGTTAACTGTGTTTCCTAAAATAGTGCCCATGTTTGACTCTCCAGATCCCACCTACGCTGAACTCACCAAGGTGGGGCAAACACAAGGTCGCACATGCCCACTAGGGGGCGCAAGTATCTAGAGTTCAATTACAGTGGCTAATGCCCTCGCATGCCAATTCTCTATCTATCTATCTATCTATCTATCTATCTATCTATCTATCTATCTATCTATCTACCTATCTACCTATCTATCTATCTATCTATCTATCTATCTATCTATCTCTATCTATCTCTTTCTCACTCTCACGCACTCTCTAAAATTCAAAAAAAGTGCGAAGTACAGATATATTGGAAGAATGAGACTTTCAGGCTGGAGATATGGCTTAGCGAAGCCAAAGGACCCAGGCTCAATTCTCCAGGCCCCACATAAGCCAGGTGCACATGGTGTCGCATGCATATGGAGTTCATTAGCAGTGGCTGGAGGCCCTGTCATGCCCATTCTCTATCTCTCTCTCCCTCTCTCTGTCTCTAATCAATAAATAAAAATTTTTTGAAAGAAAAGATATATATATATATACATATACGTATATATGTATATACACATACACACACATTGTGAGAGAGAGAGAGAGAAAGACTTTCTTTTAGGTAGGCAACTGCCTCAGAGAGTAGGCAAGTCCCTCAGGATTCAAAGAATATAACAGAAGTAGAAAGAAATGGACTAGTGTCTCCTGGAGTTATACTTTTAAAAATATATATACAATTTTTATATTAAGCAAGCCTCCTGGGGACTCACTGTCTGCAACTACCAGGTTCATACCCCGGGCATGAATCCTGGACGTTCATCACTCACACACACCCTCGAGCCGGCAGCAGCCAAAAACACCAGTTTTCTCAGTCCTGCAGCCGAAAGTCTCCAGCTCAGCTCAGAGCAGGTCCCTCCCTCTGATGATGGACTACAAGTGCTCTTTCAACACAGGCCAGCGCCCTTTGATTGTTCCTTTACTTATGCATTCATTCAGTCCTGCCCTTGGCTCTCATCTCAGCTCTGGAGGTTGAGTGGCAAGAACAGATCGGGCAGAGAGGGACACAGAGGACCCAGCACAATGGCTGGGAGGCAGCAGCAGCTCACAAAATGTCACCCTCTCTCTTCTTCCTGAACAAATCTGGGGAGATAGCGGGCCTGCCGCGGGGTTGCGGCTGAGGGACACTGTGAACGGGAGCATTGGCCCTGCCCATTGCTCGCAGGATAACCTCAAGCGTAGAGCTGGCATTGGTCCCTGAGGACTTTAGAGAATAAACGCACAAATGAGCCTAAGAAGTGGGCATTTACTTATAAATGAGTTTCTTATGTTTTTGCAAAGCGTAGTTCTAAATTATTTAAAAATTAATATAGGTGTGTGATAGAAATTCAAACAGTAATGTATACATAATGAAAGCAAATATGAAACACAGCTCCCAATTCCCTCTGGAAGTAACTGTTGTAAGGGCATACTTCAGTGTGTGCATGTGTTTAGACCTCTGCTGATATCCCAAATATCTACATATACTTGTATTTCCTAAATGTTTCAATTTATTTATTTATTTATTTACTTACTATTACTTGAGAGAGAAAAACACTAGCCACCATAAACAAACTCCAAGTTTATGTGCCACCTTGTGCATCAGGTTACGTGGATACTAGGGAATTGAACCTGGGTCCTTAGGCCCTTACGAGGCTTTGCAGGCAAGTGTCTTATCTCCTAAGCCATCTCTCCAGCCCCCATATACCTGTTTTTTCAATTGTCAAAAGTATACTCTGAGCACTGTTTAATCCCTTGTTTACATTGGGAAAAAAATGCACCATGGAACTGAGTCCTTATCAAAGCATGTTGAACTATTTTCTTGTTCCCAAAGGCTGCAATGTGGACCATCAGGTAAGTGGATTCATTATCAAGCCAGTCCCCTATCACTGGGCACACAGGTTGTTTCCAAAGTGTTCTTCAATGAACAGTGGACACTTTCCCCATGAACAGCCATCACTGGAAGTGTCGCCATAAACCAGGGCTAGCCGATGGATGCTGTTTTTACTTCCACGGACATTCCTAAATAGTTCTTCCAAGTGCCATCATAGCTGACATTCCTTCCAATATCACATAAAAATGCCGATTCCCCACGCCCCAGGGAAGCCACCCAGTGAAGGGCATTTTCCATCTGTGCCATCTTGCCCTTGTAGGAATCCCATGAACAGGAGACGCTCTTGGAGCTGTGCTAATGAAATTAAACACCTTTTATTAAGTGCCAGATTTGGAATAAATTGAGTTCTAATTCATTTCCACCTCAGCTATTAACGCTTTTCACCAGTGGGGGCTGCCCCCTCTGGACTGGGTTTTCATGCTTGGAATAGACCCGGTGTCATGTGCTTAGCATATGGCATCAGAGGGAACAAGGCCGAAGGCATGGCATGGCCGTTAATTGCACGGTTCCGCCGCGGTACCCCACGTGCCTCTCACCCAGGCGGGAGCCATATTCTGCACAGTCCTGCTGTCCCCATGAGACGTTCAGGAAGGAAAGCTACACATGCCCAGATGAGGGCTGAAGATGGAAAGTGTCTAGAACGATTTATCTGGTTAGCAGTGTAGATTTCTGGGGGGCGGGTACATGGTGAATGGTATAGGATCCTCCAATATGTGAGATTCTGAGAGAGATAGCTGGTGGGTGGCCCTGTATCTCAAACTAGAGCGTTTTCGTTCAACCCAATTCAACAGACATCCAACTCGATCTAACAAAACTTCAACTCAATTCACGAGAAAGGTGCAGAGCCCTAACATGGCATTTATTTATTTATTTATTTATTTATTTATTTGCTCTATGATACATCCTGAGATCACAGTGGTACGGCGTACTGACTTATGCAAATCCCAAGGGTTCTGAACCTGCATCCTTTACTTGGACATATGGGTTTCTATTAACTGTCTAAAATTCCACGTGCAATTGCACATGTCTCTGTGTGAAAATCTGTCTTTACTTGTCACCATGATGAAATGCCTGGCCAAAGCAACCTGAGGGAGGCTTAAATTGTGGCTCACAGCTTAAGGGAACACAGCCCATCACAGGAGGCAAGGCAAGATAGCAGAGGTGGTTCGTGGCTGTGCGGAAGGGAGTTTGCTTGCTCATCGCTGGGAGGATCCGGAGGCAGAGAAGGGGCAGAGAGCAGGGCCTGAGTACAAACCCCAAGGCCCACCTCTCAGCAAGCCAATGCCTCCAGATAAGCCTCACTTCCTAAAGGTTCCACAGCCTCCCCCAAACAGTGCCAATGACTGTTAACACATAAGCCAGTGGGGGGGGGGGAGGGGCGGACATTTTACATCCAAACAGTAACAGCATGTTTGTGTTGTTTATCCTGATGTCAAAGACTCCACACACCACCGCCAGAAGGAACAGGTCATGAGTTCCAGGGTGTAGCCACAGCCAAGGACTCCAGGAACCATTTTCAGGTCCTTCAGCATCTCAGCCCGAGTAAGGTTCTTGTCCATCTGCAAGCATACTGGAGGCAAGCTGTTTCCGTCCTTGGAGGAAAAGACTGGTTTTTGTTTTGTTTGTTTGCTTGTTTTGCCTTCATTACATTAAACCACACACCATACAGTGGCAGTGGTGGCAGGCATGTGGCAGACTGGAGCCTGTGACAGGAGAATAGATCCATCCAGAGCTCAGGAGAGACGGTGTGCTGAGCTCATACACACTGGCCTCACTCGCTCAGCAAGTAACACCGCTCACTCATTCAGCATCATTCATCCCTTCAGAAACTAGCACTGCTCTCATTCACACGCACACACACACACACACGCATGCACTGAGTGCTGCACAATGGTGTGGCAGAGGCGTGGGGCCCGGCTGCTCCATGAAAGGAGCTCATGGACCAGAGAAGAATGGGACATGATGCTGCAGCATACTGTATCCAACTCCACAGGGAAGCGGGGCAGAGAAAGGGTCCGCACAAGGCTCAGACACAGCTCTGAGGACAGGCACTGCCTCCTTCTTAGGAGAAGCAAGGGAGTGCTTCACAAGGATGTGACATCCAAGCTACCTCTTAAGCAGCGACCAGGAATTTGTCAGGCATGAGAAAAGGAAATACATTGAAGAGATGCAATAGCATGTGTGGAAGTCCAGAAACCATCCCTGGGGAGATGGCTCAGAGGGTTAGGAAACTTGCTGTGCATGTGTGAGAACCACAGTTTGGATCCGCAGCGCCCACATCAAAGGTAGGCAGCTGTGATGACTTGCCTTTCTGGAACCCCAGCTCTCTTGGGTCAGAGACAGGGGATCCCAAGGGCAAGCAGGCCTATTAAGACTAGCTGAAACAGTGAGCTCTGGGTTCAGTTAGAGACTCTGCCTCAGTGAAAAATAAAGAGTGGCCAAAGAAGACACCTGACTTCAACCTCAGCCTCTACATGCACACTGCCGACATGTGCAAATATGTGTTCCCACACACATATGAACACGCATACACACAAACACACATGCAGCTAGTAATTAAAAGTAAGAGTTACGGGCTGGAGAGATGGCTTAGTGGATAAGCACTTGCCTGTGAAGCCTAACAACCCCAGTTCGAGGCTCGATTCCCCAGGACCCACATTAGCCAGATGCACAAGGGGGCGCATGCATCTGGAGTTCCTTTGCAGTGGCTATAGGCCCTGGAGTGTCCATTCTCTCCCTCCTTCTCTCTCTCTCTCCCTCTTTCTCTGTCACTTTCAAATAAATAAATAAACATAAAACAAAAAATTTTTTTAAAAAGTAAGAGATATGAAGTACTGAAAAGCTATAACCTGATGCATATGGAAGATGTCAGCTTTCTTTTTCCCCCACTAGTTGTAACTTGGCACAAGCCAGCGTTGTGTAACTACCTCCTGCAAAAAGGAGTCCTAAGACTCAGGAAGGTAACAAAAACCACAAGGCTCAGAAAACTCAGAAAGTGACAAGACTCACAAATCCCCTCCTCAGGGTTATAGGAAAAGCATCCAATTGTCGAGGAGAGGAGACTCTTCAGTGGAGCTGCCTGCAAGTTGGGCAGGGAGCTCCAGAGACCCAGACTTTGTGAATCTTCGCCCACCCTCGGGTGGGCTGCTCAGCAACGCAGCCGTCATGGTCACCCTTGCTCATGCAACTCATTCCTTCCCCCAAGTTAGACCTGGGGGAATCATTTCTTTGGTCTGTTGTCGGTGCCCAAATTCTAGGTAAATAGACAAGTGGGTTTCCATGGGAGAAGTCACACAATGGCCTCTACATGAGGGAGAAGAAGTGCTCTGCCAAAGAGCTTGCGGGCAGTTCTGTAGCTTCACATTTGCTGCCAATGCTGGGCACCAAGAGCCAGGCTATATGCTTTCCCCGCAACATTATGTTGATTGCTCTCTGGGTACCACTTGTATGTGATAAATTCACTCCCAAAACACATTTGGCCTTTGGTGGTGACGGCTTTGCTGACAGTGACTGATTGACATTCCTTTCTACCTGGAGGCTGAGTCAGTGGCGTGGTTGCTATGATTGAGTGCCCAGCCTCCTAACCCTTTCCCCTCCTTACTGTGGCTCCTGCTGCACGGGGTCAGGGAGAGGAAGGTCCCTGGAGGAACTGCAGGTAGAAGAAGTGGAATGAGCATTGCTGTGCGCACATATGGACTTGACACACCTGACATGTTCAATCTCCAACTTTCAGTTATCTTCTTTTTAAAATTTTTTATTTATTTATTTGAGAGCGACAGACACAGAGAGAAAGACAGATAGAGGGAGAGGGAGAGAATGGGCATGCCAGGGCTTCCAGCCTCTGCAAACGAACTCCAGACGTGTGCACCCCCTTGTGCATCTGGCTAACTTGGGACCTGGGGAACCGAGCCTCGAACCGGGGTCCTTAGGCTTCACAGGCAAGCACTTAACCACTAAGCCATCTCTCCAGCCCTTCAGTTATCATAAGAACTTGCCTAGGGACACATCAAACAATCCAGATGCAATGTCATTTAGCTGGAGATACCATAGGTGATATCGATTAGGTTGTGAACTCTTGCACTGCAGAGAGATTATCATGACTCAGTTACCAGGAACCGATATGTTATTGTTTGAATGTGAAATATCCCCCACAGACAGGAGTGTTTGAACACTTGGTCCCCCATCCTGGTGGTGTTGTCTGGGAAAGTTGTGGGATCCTTATGAGGTGGAGCCTTGCTGGAGGAAATGGCTCGGTGGGGGCGGGGCTTGCAGCTTGACAGCTGGCCTCACACCTGTCTGCTGTCTGCTTCCTGACAGTGAGGACACTGTGACCAGCAGCCTTCTGCTGCCATGCCTTCCCTGCCTGCTGCTTCCTGTCAGGTATTTGGACACAGTAAGGAGTAAAATAACTAATAAATTATATGTACCAAGTAAGGTTTGTTGAGTACAAGGGTTGAAAAGTCAACTGACAGGGCAGGGAGGAGAAAGGGTCACCTCTCCGTTCTAAAAACGGCATGTTCTTTGTCCTCTCGGGGTTTACAAGGAATGTCTCCTCTCCCCTGTATGACTCCCATTCTCCTAACCCTCCCCTGGGACCATCTGACTCCTTCTGCTATGTCATAGCTCAAACATCACCTTCTCGTGTGGCTACAGCTCCTGGAGGAGGGCAATGGAGTCCCGCCCAGATTCAGCTCCAACCATGGGAAGTTCAGGGCTTCACAGAATCTTCCAGTGGAGTTTCTACAAAATGCCTCTAGCAGAAGTTGCCTGCCCTGCCCAAAGCCATGCTGCATACGTAGGCTCAACCCCCATTCTCTGGCTATCTCTTGTGGGTGCCCTGACTCCAGAACTAGCTATGGGATGAGTTGAGGTTTTTCCTGTAACTGCATCGTGGTTTTCGCATCTTGCCTCTTCTAACTCCATCAGACCCCAACAGATATTGTTCTCTAAGGAGCCTCCCCGAAAAGCATCCTATGCGGAAATCTCCATCTCAGGCTGACTTCCCAGGAAACTCAGTCTAAGGAAGAAGCTATCCTTGACATCTTATATGAATGACTAAGACAGATGTCACATTCAGGATGATTTCAAATGAAAACTCTAACTTCAGATTGCTTAGAAATAGATGGGGCTGGGGATGTATCTCAGTGGTGGAGTGCTTTTCTTGCATGCTTGAGGTCTCGGGTTTGATTCCCAACACTGCATAAGTGAGCCACAATGGTGCATACATATAATTCCTATGCTTGGACAAGAAGTTCAAGATCATCCTGGGCTACATAGGGAGTTCAAGACCAGCCTGGGCTACATAAGGCACCTTGTTAAAATCAAGCAAGAAAAATGAGAGGAGGAAAGGGAGAAAGAGGAGGAGGGGTGCAAAGAGAAGCAGGAAGAGAGGGACAAGATGAAGGAAGAGGAGGAAGAGGAGGAAAGAGATGGAGGATTGAGTGAGTTCTTTTCTCACACTATCTATTGATATTCCAAATCCATTCAGTGCGCTTCATACCCCCAGCATGGCTGTCTTCCAACCAGCTATACTTTAAGCACTCTAGAACCACATGTTGACAGCATGGGCGGAGAGATCAGAGTGAACCTTTCTGCCCAGTTATTTTTCTTTGGTCTTTATTCTTAATAAAATAGGAAGCCACTGACAAGTGTAACTGGGAGTGTGGCTTTGCCCACTGGCTTTTAAACAGATGACTTTTAGGGGGGTTTTCTACTGCAGGCACCCAAGGAGGAGGCAGAGAGATCAGTCTGAGAAGCTACACGTGAATGACACAAGAAGGATGGAACAGAACCGGGCGTGGTGGCGCACGCCTTTAATCCCAGCACTAGGGAGGCAGAGGTAGGAGGATCGTCGAGAGTTCGAGGCCACCCTGAGACTACATAGTAAATTCCAGGTCAGCCTGAGCCAGAGAGAGAGACCCACCTCGAAAAACCAAAAAAAAAAAAAAAGAAAGAAAGAAAGAAAGAAAGAAAGAAAGAAAGAAGGAACAACCCCAGCCCTGAAGGGACATGGAGGTAGCCACAGTGGCTGTTGGAATGAAGGCTCTACAGCCATCCCCATGCCATCTCTCCACCTGCCCTGAAGGGGCTGGCCTCACGCAGATGGGATTTCCATGAGGGTGGCTGTGGTGCCCCATCACTTGCCCAGATGTCTTCATCTCAGAATCTTCAATTACATCCCCATCAAGGAAATCACAAGTGGTAATTATTTCAATTTGTGCAAGTTTAGAAAGCCAAAGGAAACTCGGTGATGGGGTTGTCCACCCTCGGCACCATCAATCGTGCATTTTTAGCTCTGGAATCTCCTCCTCCAAAGCAAGTGTCTCCTGAACACTGGGCAGGCACTTCTCAGTCTACACAGAGTTGTATAGTCCTGTTTGCGGGAAGGTTCCAAGATTGGACAAGAGACCAATGCATGCCCATCCAATATACCCAACGACTGCATGCTGGCCCGTGTTTTCTCTGCTGTGTCCTCAGAGGTGACATGTGGACTGTGGTGGTTTGAATGTGAAGTGTCCCCATAAACCTCATGTGTTTGTGACTAAACCTCATTCCCAGTCCCCAGAGTGTGATAATTTGGGAGGTAGACCCTTGCTGGAGGAGGTGTGTTGCCTGAGGTAGTCTTTGCGGGGTGAGATAGCCCATGTTCCCCTGGCCAGAGTTAGCTTATTGCAAGTACTTCTTGCCATGCTGTGGTGATGCCGTGATGAAACCTCTTCTGGGAACTATTAGCCTGAAATAAACCTTTCCTCCCATACACTGCTTCCGGTGGGGGTTTGGCCCCAGCAGCAGGAAAGTAACTGCATTACTGACCTTTTTATCATAAGTAAGGCATGAGTCATCTTCATAAATAAACATGACACCTAGTCTTTAAATGGTCCCCACCTGCTGTTCCTGTCATCAGCTGGTTCAGAGTGGACCTACCTTTTCTCTAGGGCATTTTTTATTTCTAGAAGCATCCAGGCTTCTAATATGAGCTGTTTATAAAACAAACTGAAACACGTAGCAATTGCGTTGCAACAGAACGGGCTGTCCATCCCCCGACTCTCCTTCTATGTAGCCTCTGGGCAGCTTCAGCATTCGCAGTTTGAACGCTATCTTACTGCCACGGTCACTCAAGGAAGGAAGGGTATATTTCAGCTCGAGGTTTAAGGGTTTAAGAAGAAATGCAGTCCATTGTGTGGAAAGCATGGTGGCAAACACAGGAAGCCGGCTGGCCACATTGTTGTTCAGTAAGGAAGCAGAGTACGCACAGGAAGTGGGACTAGGCTATAAAATCTCCAGGCAGGTCCCCAAGCGACTAGCTCCCCCCAGTAAAGATCCACCTCCTGAAGGTTCCACGACCTTCCAAAACAGGGCCACCAGCTGGAGACCAAGTATTCAAATATATGAGCTTGGCAGGGTGGAAGGGAGGCAGACATTTCACATCAAACCCACAATATTGTCCAATATTTCCAAAACTTTGGCCATTTACATGGCATAATCACATCTTTTGGTGGGGGGGGCAGGGGGCGGTGTGTGTGTGTGTGTGTGTGTGTGTGTGTGTGTGTGCACATCTCTCTGCTTTCAAATAAATAAATAATTTTTTAAAAAAATAGACATTAGGGGATTGTGGGACCACTCAGTCAGTAAAATGCTTACCTTGCAATCATGAGGCCCTGAGTTCAAATCCCTCCCCCCGCCCCTGCCCCTGACATCGATGCACAAATGCCAGGCATGGTAACATTTACCCGCAATCCCAGCACTAGAAAGGCAGATCCCTGGAGTTCCCTGGCCATCTGGTCTAGCCTAATTGGTTAGTTCCAGGCCAATGAGAGATCCAAAGAGGTGGATGACACACCTGAGGACCAATGCTTGATCCTGTCCTTTGCTCTATTTTCCAGAGAGCCCTACAAAGAAAAGAAAAAAAAATAGACACTAGTACTACCCAGGGAATAATCCGCACTGCTTCTAGCAATAGAAGATAACTGCAGAGCATTGACATAAAGTCTGCTACTGTGATTTATATATCCATACAAATATAAATAAATTCATAGCTGTGATTTACTTCTAGTGGGTTCCAGAGTCTGGGAGATTCTGATCCTGAAGCTGGCTGGCTGGCTGGCTGGCTGGCTATGGATGTGTTAAAAACAAAAGAATAATGGTAAAGAGGTGTTAAGGATCCATTAGCATCACACTGAGAGGTTCTCATTGAAGTGTGGAAATTGATTGAAAGACAGCTGGAAAGGGGAGGACTTTCTCATGCAAGGGCTCTGCTGTTTTATGCTCCCATGCCTGTGTGCTGCTTAAAATAAGTCATCATTTAGGTGTCATCACAGGGGATGCTTTGCTCCAGGTGAGTGGGGACACCTTTTGTCTCTCCCAAATGCATAAGTGAGTAATCCTCCAGTCAGAGCTGCACGCCCTGAAAACATTTTAAGTTCTCAATTCTTAAATTTAAGGGACGGTTGTTTCACAATTATACACAAGACGCTGACTTGGTACACAGGCAACTTGTAGAAACCTCCTCCACTCCTTCCACACTTGCCTCTAGACCCCCAGACTTTGGAAAGAGGTGTCACGGGAAGGGTGGATTAGCTAGCAAAGCATTTGTGGAGGGACAGCTTGGAAAACTAGTGGTTTCTTTCTCAAAAAGGGTGGGCTTTACATGTGTCCACCCCTGTTGTTTGCATTGTCCCGTCTTCCACAAGGACGGACCTGGTCATCACCCACAGATATGACCAATGGCCCCGCTGAGGGGGGTCTTCAGTGGAATGGGTGCAGGGCAGAGGGTACCTAAGAATATGAATGGATAGGAATATGGCTGATTTTCAATATGTTCCTATATTAGATTTCTCAATAAAGAAAATTTAAAAGCTCCTTCAACAGTGAGCAAGCATTCACTCTACCACTTGGCTATATCCCCAGCCTAAAAGATGGGGAGTCAAGAGAGGACAACCAGGAGAAAGATAGAAGGCACAATATCAATTTTCTTTCATATGCAGAATATGGATTTAACAATATACATTACATGGATGCAGAAGGGGGATTATTTAAGGAGGGAGTAAGCAGAAAGGAGAGGGACGGTGAAAAGCAAGAGAGGTGAATATAAGCAAAGTACATTTGTGCGTGCGTGTGTGTGTGTGTTTGTGTGTGTGTGTGTGTAATGTCAGAATGAACAAAATAAATTAACAAAAAGCTTTCAAATCTTTTATTGTCACAATATTTTTATTTATTTATTTATTTGCAAGAAAAGAAAGAGAAGGACAGAGAGAGAGAAAGCATGGGCACACAAGGGCCTCTTGCCACTTGCAAATGAACTCCAGGTACATACTTCACTTTGCACATCTGGCTTTACCTGGGTACCGGGGAGTCAAGCCCAGGCTGGCAGGCTTTGCAAGCAAGCTCCTTTAGCTGGAGCCTTCTCTCCAGCTCCAGTTTTAAATCTTTTAAGGAATCCTCTCAACCCCAGCAGTCAGGGATAAAGTCCCAATTCCAACCAACTTGGTGTTTAGTGTCTCTTGACACATACCATTGTTTCACGGGCTCTGTCTCCTGCGTCAGAAGCGCATTCCCCCGCATAGAGCCTGCTCCTCCTTAAAGCCATTCCCAAGGCTTGCTTCATTCAACCTGGGCTGCCCCACCCTGCCCTCTGCATGCCCGCCTCCTGTGTGAGTCACTCTCCAAGCATGCCGAAGCACCTTGGATTCATGGGGACCACTCTGCGCCCCTCCTCCTCCTTCTATCACCACGACATTTGTTGCTTCAATGCTCTTAAAAGAAACAAACACCACATCCTTAGAGTCAGCTTCTTACATTACTTCCACACTTGGACTTTCGTGGTCTCTGCTCATGTTGACTTAACTTCCTTTTTAAAAAATAGTCTCCCAACCTTGAAAACGCCCCAGCAAGGTGATATCACAAGCATGCTCCCCACTCACACACCAACACTCGGCGGCTCAGAGGAAGTCCTGTCGCCTCCTATTTCTCTCTTCTCTCTAATTCATGGTTGCCGTAGCAAAAATAGCAGGCATCGCATCCTAGGCTTTGTTCTTCCAAGCAGCAGTGTTCTCCGGGAAGCTGGAAGTGACTCTGAGGGAGGAAGTCAAGAGACATCATGTTGGGGAGATGCTACCTGGCAGAGTGCAGGCCACACCGACTGGAGGCCTGGCTGTGCTGTGACTTCCACACCCTTCGATTAACACATGGACCCACTCTTGCAGTTCCCCTCACTTCTTCCCGTGGCATGAAAGTCCCCACTGTGGGCTGTTAGCATTCCTCTCAGAACACAGGCATGCTGGGCTGTTTATCACCTTCAGAGAAAAAGCATTCTTGCTCTACCCAGATACACTCTTTGTTCTCCTTTCCTATAAACAAGCAAAACAATCACCTTGGAACTGGGAAGATTTCTCAGTGGTTAGAGGGTCTTGCTTGCAAAGCCTGCTTGCTTAGTTTCAATTCCTTAAATACCCACATAATCCACATGCAAAAAGTGGCACAAGCATCTGGCTGGCATTTGCAGAGTTCGGCCCTGGCATGCACTCATATGCCCACACACAGATAAATGATACAGATAGATGATAGATAGATTACAGATAGATAGATAGATAGATAGATAGATAGAGAGAGAGAGAGAGAGAGAGATAGAGATAGATAGATAGATAGATAGATAGATAGATAGATAGATAGATAGATAGATAGAGATAGATAGATAGATAGATAGATAGATAGATAGATAGATATAGATAGATAGATAGTAGATAGGTAGATAGATAGATCATAGATAAATAGATAGAGAGAGACAGAGAAAGAGGGAGAGAGAGAGAGAGAGAGAGACATAGATAGATAGATGACCTCCA
The DNA here is from genome assembly GCF_020740685.1 of Jaculus jaculus. Taxonomy (NCBI): domain Eukaryota; kingdom Metazoa; phylum Chordata; class Mammalia; order Rodentia; family Dipodidae; genus Jaculus; species Jaculus jaculus. The sequence goes on from NC_059112.1 coordinate 104,246,797, forward strand.
CTTCTATCCTCCCCACTCTCTTTAGCTTTCCTCCTCCCCAGGGAAGGAGAGCACCTCCTTCAGAGTCTGCCATGGTGTCAGAGGTGCTGAAACAGTTGGTGAAGCTCTAACCTGACCCGGTGCGGTAGCAAATAGGCTGCGAGGCACTGCCCTTTGCGGGCTAATATTTAGTTGTCATCCTACCCACTGGTTCTGCCCCCTCGGCCCTCTCAGCTGGTCCTTATCTTTCAGTCCTCTGTGCTCTGGGACTGCCCGAACTCCTTCTCTTCTCTACCCATACTCCCCGGTGGCTTCAACCACCCTGTGCTACTGGTAAGGACTCTGACATTTTCATCTCCAGTGCCCTCTTCTCAGTCCAACTAGCCCCTTAGTGCCTCCCCTTTCCTTCCCAGGTACAAAGCTGAACCTTGGACTCCACTGGGGTCAAGACCTGTTTTGGACAAAAGTCTTGCCATATTCTTCAGTGGCGTCTTCAAATAAAAATCTCTAGAGCCATTCTCGCTCACAACACAAATCTGGGCCATCAGCGAATCCTGTACCATTCCCTTCAGAATCCATTTGAAATGAACTCATGCTTATATTCCAGCCCAAGGCTCCACCTTACTTAACATAGACCAGTGGAGTGCCTTCGTAACTGGGACCCTGGGCCCTACCTTGGCCCCTCCACAGACAACCCACACCATCAAAGACATGCGTCAGATAAGACGTAGCTTTCACCAGTACACATCAGCAACTCTCCATCTCCTTCCACATTTGTACCCCAAAGTCTTCACAATAGCTATACAGTGCTATTGCCATGAATCCCTGCGCACCCCTGATGACCTCCCCTTCTTAACAAAGACATCTCATCTCCGCGCCTTTGCAGTAGGTTAATCCCTCTGTTTGGAACATTGTTCCTCCAGATAAATGCATGACCCACCTCTCCCTTTTTCAGATCTCTGCTCAAGTTTAACCTTCTATGAGAAGTCTTCTCTAACCATCATAAATCAAATAGTCCATAATCTCCCAGCCACTTAATTTTTGAAGTACCTACCACCCCTGACATGCAATTATTTATATATTGTAGTTCACAATATACAATTATAATATAAACTTTGGGAAACCAGGAATTCATACCTGTTCCCCTCGACTCAAAACAACGGATGCATACAGTAGGCACTCAATATGGATTATGAAAAAATAAGTGAAAGCCAGATGAAATTGAAATTTAAACTCTGGTTGTGTTACTTTAGGCAAACTCATTTTCTTTTCCAAGCCTCAGTCTAACTATGAAATCATCATAATTGTTATGTATCTTGAATGAATGTTGTAAAGTTTATCAATAATATAGGTGTCAACAGTATGAGAAGAACTCAAAAATATATGGACTGTAGGGCCTAGGGAGATGGCTCAGTGGGTCAAGTGCTCATCTTGCAAGCATGAAGACCCGAGTTCAGTCCCCAGGACCATGCATTTTGTGAAAAAGGCCAGAAATGGTGGTGTTGTGCCTGTGATCCCAGCACTGGGGAGGCTGCGGATCCCTGTGGATCCCTGTGGATCACTACTCAAGCTGTCCAGCTTACATAGCAAGTTGCAGCTCACTGAGAGATCCTCTCCAAGAGAAGGTAAATAGAACCTGGAGAATGACACCCAAGGGTGTCCTCTGGCCACTACGTGCACCTGCATGAATGCACCCATATGCACAAATGCACACACACACACACACACACATGAAAATACATGGAGTTGGTATGCAATGGCTAGATGCTTTGGTGCACCTATTCTATTTCTCTCTTTCTCTCTCTGTCTCTCTCAAATAAATAAATAAAATATTTAATAACGAGGGAGAAAAAGATCCACCTTTGATGCGGGTGTTCAAATTCAACCATTTATTCATCTTTATTATGAGGGCCTTGAAGTCCTTTCATCTGACCAGATTTGTTGTTTGAATTTTTTAAATAAGTTCAAGAAATGGTTGTTGGGCATCTTTTATGTCAGCACTGTGGTACTCTGAGCCTGGCATTTTTTAACAGTTGGGACCACAAGACAGTCCCTTTGTTTGTGGGGAAGGCTGGGCCTCATTGGCAGAACAGCATGCTCATCACAGGAACAAAATAGGCCATCTCTCAGCTGCCACCCACTCCCAGCCAGGCTCTGGAGGAGCCCGATGAATGCCACTGCCCCAAGTACCACCCGGAATCTGGAACGGGGTTAGTGATGAGTGATGGAGGACAAAAATACTTTCTGGAAAAGCAGATTGGCACTTCTGGGGCAAGATATCATGGCTCTAGTGAGAAGAGCAATATAAATATCTTATTCTTCCCTCTAAGCCTAGGTCACTAAATAGCTACCTGTCTGGTTGCAAAAGTCCCTACCTAATGACCAATCAGAGTGCCCCTCCAGCAAGGGGTGTGGCCTTGGGGCAGAGAAAATCACCCAGTTGGATGAGAGTGAGTATTAGGCTTAGAGCCATGAGTTTTGAGTGAGTCCAGACCCAGCTTAGTGGGCACCAGCTGACTTGGGCTCCAAGTTCCTCTATTTGGTGACTAGTAGATCAATTTCTTCACCCCAGGAATATGTTTTCCATTTATTAAACAAAATGGAACTTCACAGAGCTGTGGCTTAAAATTAATAAAACTGGGCTGGAGAGATGGCTTAGCGGTTAAGCACTTGCCTGTAAAGCCTAAGGACCCCGGTTCAAGGCTCAACTCCCCAGGACCCACGTTAGCCAGATGCACAAGAGGGCGCACGCGTCTGGAATTCGTTTGCATTGGCTGGAGGCCCTGGCGCGCCCATTCTCTCTCCCTCTCTCTATCTGCCTCTTTCTCTGTCTGTCGCTCTCAAATAAATAAATAAAAATATAAAAATATTTTTAAAAAGATTAATAAAACTGATTTATCTCTATGGGGTGGTATGCATGTACTGCCCCTTTAAAATCTCCACTGTCTGTCCTATAAAATAAGATCCCATTGCATCTCATCTGTGAAGTCACTGCGAAGGTGTAGAAAGGGTCTGTAAGGTGTTACTGTTATCACATTCCTGTTGTCTTGACTGTTCAAGGTTGAGAACATCCGTCTAGAGTAAATGTGCACCACTCTCCTTCATGGCCATTTGTCTGCCTTTCACCCTAGCCCAGTGGTCTGCAAGGATGGCTTCTTCATTTGCTCACAGTATCATCCCAGCATTCAGCATTCAACACACCCTTGGGAAATAAAGAAATACCTAGTGTCTTGAAGATTTGCCTTGCCTATCCCTTTAAAGGATTTTTTTTTACTTTATTTTAATTTTATTTTATTTGGTTTGGGGCAAGCCCAACCAACTGGCCTTTTTCTAACATGAGAGAGTGAGAGTAAAAGAGAGAGAATTGGTACACCAGGGCATCCAGCCACTGCATTCAAGCTCCAGATGTGTGCGCCCCTTTGTGCACCTGTAACATCTCTCGTGCTTGCGTCACTTTGTGCATCTGGCTTACGTGGGATCTGGAGAGTCAAACATGAGTCCTTATAGTTCACAGGCAAACACCTTAACTGATTAGCCATCTCTCCAGCCCTAACGGATTTTTTAAATATATATATTTTTTAAATTATTTGCAAGCAAAGAGAGATAGAGAAAAGAGAGACAGACAGAGAATGAGTGCGCCAGGGCCTCCAGCCACTACAAATGAATTCGAGACACATGTGTTATTTTGTGCACCTGTCTTTACACAGGTACCAGTGACTCAAACTTGGGTTTCGCAGGCAAGCTACCTTAGCAGCTAACCCATCTCTCCAGCTACTTCCTATCCCTTTAAATACTCAGATTCATGAGAAATCACTCAGCTTCTTGTCCTCAGGAAGCCCTCAGTCTAGGAAGACAGGTAGACTAATTATAATATAGGACTGTCTGGTGCAGGGTGGCATCCTTTGCTTTACCCTTCCTTGAGAGATGTCTCCCTGGGAACACCTTGTCCTTACCTCTAGGACTACATCATTTGGGTAGAGATCACCCAAGCACCAGCTAATCAGTATGTGCTTAGCCCACCCACACTGACTGGTGTAGGGTTGGTATGCTATTCAGTGAGACATCACAAGACTTGGACCTCATCTATTTGGCCAGTGGGGTTCAATCAGTGATATCATAAATAGAGTAGGGGAAGGGAGAAAGCGAACAAGCGACCAACTGTTTGTAACGTTTCTAGAACCAGCCGTAACTGAAGTCCCCAGATGGTCCAAGTATGCACGCCAATAAATTTGAGTTTCCTTTCTTGGTTTATGCTGCCTCAGGTGGGGTCTATATCACTCACTATTGAATGATTGCTGGCTGATTTCTAGTCAGGAGACACAGTGAGTGGCTGAGGACACTGCAGGTGACATGAGCAAAGTCATGTCAAAGTAATTGCATCTGAGAACACAACACAGGAACAGCTACCCTTGAAAGAGCCAACAAATTTCAACTAGGCAGGAGATGGGGAGATGGCTTAGTCAGGAAAGTGTTGACTCACAAGCAGGAGGAACTGATTCTGAGCCCCAGTGCCATGCAAAATGCTGGGCATGGTGATGCCTGTTTGTAATCCCGGCTCTGAGGAGGCAGAGAAAAGGCGATTTCCTAGAACTCACTAGTCAGCCAGCCTAATTTGTGAGTTCCATCCAGACCAATGAGAAACCATGACTCAAAAAAAAAAAAAAGTGGGGGGTGAATAGTTTATCTCCAAATAATACCCCATGTGGTTCTCAGGATTCCATATGCATGCACACACACAGTCATAAATACACAAGTATGCAAATTATACTCACACTGTATACATATTTAAATTGCAACACTGTATACATATTTAAATTGCAAAGCCCTTGTAACCCTCCTACACCGTTTTGTCACATACCTGGAATGAGACTCTGAGGGGAAGATGCCTGTGGGAGCTTTCAACCAGCAAATAATTATTTAATAAGCTCTGACTGCCTTTCGGCAAGGTGTTCAGCCTCCACAACTTGGTCTCTGAGCCTCCAGGAGCTAGAGAAGGGAGGAGTCATGGAGACAGTAAGGGCAGGATAGGAGACAAGATATAATTAACTGCTAAATTCTGGGCTTGGGACTGGAAGCAACCGGGTGAAGTTTCAGAGGCCAATTCCAGCTCCATAGAAGGCAGAAATTTCTAGTGCATGGAGCCATGTCTTCAAGATGGGCAGAAAGCCAGTTCTCATCTCATCATAGCTTATTACAGATTTCAAATAATCCAGCTAATTAAAGCCATCCTCCTGGGTTTGGATGCTGACCCTGTCCAACATCTATGTGACTCTGAGCCAATGCCTTTGTTTCTTCATCTATAAAATAAGCTTAAGTAGCATCCATCATGCAGCATCACGAGTATTAGATATTCTGCAAATAAAACAAGTGAAAGGTACCAACATATCACAGAAGTAACTAAATGGCCTCAAGGAAGAGTGAGTAGAATTTGTTTTCATAGTAAACCTCTACTACCATTTACAAGCTATGTGACCTTGGGTGAGTCTTGTGGCTTCTCTGAATATTGATAATTGTAATAACTATTAATATTGTTATTGTGATTTCTGATATACCTCCATCAATCAAATTAAGATGCTTGCAAAGATTTAAGAAAATTCTCAGCAAGGCATTTGGTACAGTTAAATGAGAAGTAACTAGGTTTATCTATACTCCCAAATGTTTTCATATATGCACATTTGCCTGAATCCCAAACAATCAGACCAAACTTTTTTTCTGTCTTCTTCTAGACTTCCCCAACAATACATGAATGATCCCAAGGTGCTTAAATGAGTGAGCCCTTTGCATAGGTTTCAATCAAAACTCACACCACTGGATGACCCCAGAGTCATCTCTCCAGAGCTCATACAATGAAAGCCTAAGTAGACATGCTGTCTGATGTTTTAAAATAAGGTTAATTTATTTTTTAAGAAGTAGTCCCCACATTGAAAGTATTTAAGAAATTTCATTTGCATATTGTGGTGGTTTGATTCAGGTGTCCCCCATAAACCTAGGTGTTCTGAATGCTAGGTTCCCAGCTGATGGATATTTGGGAATTAATGCCTCCTGCAGGGAGTGTATTGTTGGGGGCGGGCTTATGGGTTTTATAGCCAGTTTCCCCATGCCAGTGTTTGGCACACCCTCCTGTTGCTGTGTTCCATCTTATGTTGGCCAGGGGGTGATGTCCACCCTCTGCTCATGCCATCGTTTCCCCCTGCCATCGTGAAGCTTCCCCTCAAGCCTGTAAGCCAAAATAAACCTCTTTTTCCCAGAAGCTACTCTTGGTTGGGTGATTTCTGCCAGCAATGCGAACCGGACTACATTTAGAGATAGCTAAAATGGCACCATAAATAATTACAACAAACCATTAAGTATATACAAGTAATGGAGTTTACCAGAATAAAATTTTTCCAGGGGGGGAAAAAGCTGTGTACATCAGGTGTGCCTCTGACAGCATGTTTTGCCTCTGTATATTAACAATAAAATAAGATTATGTCTAGAAGGTACAGCTGTGAAACATACATTACCTTTGTCTTTTTCCTATCTTTTCCTCAAGGCTCATTCTCAGTGTGATGCTCTGACTTTGAACCCAAGACAGGAAGGTTGAACCTATTCCTTCTAGATTATCCTCTTACAAGGATACTTTTGGAATACATATGTGTGTATGTGTGTATATATGTGTGTGTGTGTGTGTGTGTGTGTGTGTGTGTGTGTGTGTGTAAATATATATATATATATATAGTAGGCAGTCATCTTCCCTGATGATGTGGGTGAAGGTTATGGAGGTTACCTCATATGAATGAGTGAATCACTGAACTCAAGGAGAATTTGAAGATTCAGTGGAAAGACCTCTCTCTGTTCCCAATGAGCATCCCTTACCCCCCCCCCCAACTCATTTTTGGTTGACTGGCTGGAACTGTTTATTAGAAGGGATAATTAATGTGGCAGGTGCCTTTGTTACTTGCAAATAATACCAGCAGTGAAAGCAGGCTTATAATTAGTTGGGCTTTTTTTGAGCACCCGTGCTGCTGCTGCTGCTGCTGCTGCTGTTAAGTACAGAACATGACACGTGTTCCTACACTGAGTGTGGGGGTGACTCACATTCAGCTGGTGGGATGCAGGCTTGGGGGCATGTGGAAAGTGGACTTGAATTTTAAATACACACACACACACACACACACACACACACACACACACGCACATCCATGAGTGAATACTAGGATCTGTTTCTCTTGGCATCTTCCCTTGCACAGGTCATCTAAAGACTTCTCCTCTCTGAGTCCCATGCTCACTTGGATCAAGTCACGCTTTGCCTTGTTTTCTGCAAATGCTCATTGTTACAACCTATTTCTGCTAATCGAATAAAGCTGAGAAGTGATACCGTGGCCTAGCTCTCTTACCCATTCCTTAAGCAAAAAGGAGGAGGAGGCAGAGAAGTCCTCCTCAGCCTAACAATGAATTTCAGCCCAGTTACACACCTCCATTCGGTGCAGTCTCCAAGGGATAGGTGGGCAATACTACTTACTACCTGTATTAACCAGATTTTTATTACTATAAAAAGTACAGGTTTCTAAACTTACAACGAGAAAAAGATTTATGTTGACTCACATTTTTGAGGTTTCTGTTGATAATCTACTGACCATATAACTCCTGGGTCTATGGTAAGGAAATACATCATGGGGGAAGAGCAAAACCAATTATCTCAGCCTAAAGACATGGTTTAGAGGTTAAAGCACTTGCCTGTGAAGCCAAAGGACCCAACTTCGATTCCCCAGGACCCACATAAGCCAGATGCACAAGGTTGTACATGCGTCTGGAGTTCACAGTTACACAGTTTTCCCATTTGCTCAGATGATGGTAAAGTTAATGGATAAGTAACACGGAATCCCAATAAGAGAAATATGTCCTGTGTTAACATGATGGGAGTAATCTCAGGGCCCTGGCCTTATATGTAGGAGCAGAGCCAGAGGTCTGTGGGAGAAGCAAGTGAGTCTTTGCTAATTCTCAAGACTTTGCTCATGGAACCATTGGGCCAGAATTCTTTCAACTGACTGTCAGTGGCTCTGATAAAGGCACTCCCAGCTGCTCTCTCCCGTGGCCCATCAAGCCCAAAGAATATTAATGCACAGTGCAAGCATGGATCATTTTTTCTTATCAGGTAAAACAGCTTCCAGAATTGATCTGGACTATCAATACCTGGCATCTGAGACAGAGCCCAGTCTTGTGTTATGGAATTCCTCCCTGCATGTTCATTCATTCTTCTTCGTGCACTCATACACACGGGGGGGGGGGGGGGGGCGGGGGGATTTCTGAACCTTGTTTGTGCAGCGAGGAATTCTGGCCCAATGGTTCCATGAGCAAAGTCTTGAGAATTAGCAAAGACTCACTTGCTTCTCCCACAGACCTCTGGCTCTGCTCCTACATATAAGGCCAGGGCCCTGAGATTACTCCCATCATGTTAACACAGGACATATTTCTCTTATTGGGATTCCGTGTTACTTATCCATTAACTTTACCATCATCTGAGCAAATGGGAAAACTGTGTAACATTTTATATCGTTTCACCCCATGTATAAGAATTACACAGGTGTGTGTGGCTTTTGTAAGTGCTAGGAAGATATTGGAAAGATGCTCTTTAAAACCCCAAAAGTGATCATCTAGTTACTTAGAGCTGATGGGGCTTTGAGCTGAGGGGAATTTTCTTATCTCCTTGTTCTATAGTATTCAAAGCTTCTAAAAGTCTTGCAAATTGCTTATGGGACAGAAAAGATGCAATAAAACTTTGCTCACTTCTAGAGAGGAAGGCCATCATCATCTTCATCATCACTCCCACCACAGTCAGGTGGTGGCCAAGCTGTCACTTGTGCCTACCTACTTTTGAGGCAGAGCCAGTGTCTGACACCTGACATCTTCCCACTACCACGAGGACAGCTGATAATTTCTGGAGCTGCTCACTTGATTTTTCACTCCGTGGACGCTGAAGTTACTCAAGCATCTGTCATGGCATCCGCGAGTTCTAACTTGATCGAGAGATGGTGCAGGTATCCGTCCTTATCTCCCCTCTGCTATGCTGAAGGGAGGTAGAAGCTTAATGTAGATCCAAAGGCTGGGGGTCTGTTCATCAGTTTTAACTCCCATAGTGGAGAGGGCCAACAGCACAAGAGAGGTATAGAGGTCATCTTTCTTTATTTCTGTCTGTCAATCCAGCATCTATTAATCAATTTTCTACCCATCTATCAATCATCTATCAGCTTTTCGATCTAACATATTTCTATGCTGTATCTCCAGAGAGAGTACATAGATGGACAAAAGATAGATAGATAGATAGATAGATAGATAGATAGATAGATAGATAGATAGGCAGACAGACAGACAGACAGACTGATGTGGCAGTTACCATTTTTTTGCTAGAGCACAGCACCTATCCAAAAGCAGCGTATGGAAGTAAGGCATTTATTTTGGCTCACAAATCTTAAAGGAAAGTGTCATAATGGTAGGGAAAGCATGGCCCAAGCAGAAAGTTGACTCATACCTTGTAGCCATGGTATTGGGCTTGCAGCTGAGCTACTAAACTTCAAGGTCCTTCCCCAGTGGCTCACCTCCTTTAGCAAGGCTCTGCCGCCCAGAAACTCCACCAGCTGGTGATTGACTATGAGGCTTAATTACAAATGCATGAAGCTATGGGGACCTTTTACATTCAAACCACCACACAATGTATCCTTAGAAAACTGAGGTAATAATCAAGTTTGAAAACCACTCAAAAATACATCTAGAGCACTCTGAAAATTTGTTCAACTAATGTCAGCTGCTTTGTGGTTTAACCAAATAGCCTCAGAGCACAATAAGTCTCTGGACAGAAGGTACCCCTTAACCAGTCTTGAACTGTTAACTGTTTGATGAGCTTGGAAAATTTTCTTTATCTCTCTGAACCTCAGTTGTACTACTGTTAACATACAGGTAATAATACCATCAACCTCATAGAGTTGTTTATAGCTCAGGTAAATTTACATGTGTGAAATGCATAGAACACAGACATTGGTGCCTAAAATAAAGCACTGTGTTTTCTTTAATAGTTTTCTCCATGAAATGTGTCAGGAGCCGACAGAATTAGACTCAAGATTTAGGAAATCACGATGGTGTAAGATTGCCTTTTCGATGGCCCATAATTTGAGGAACTACACACAACCTCCGAGAATCTGTGAGAAGTCAAGGAAATATAATTTTTGTTTTCATTTCCCCAGAGCAAGTCACACAGAAAGCCCTGTAGACTCTTCAGAAGATTACACAAGCTTTTAAGATCTGGAAGCTAGATTAAGAAAACATCACAGGAAATGCTGAATGCAACAAGGTTGGGACAGAAATATGGGTTTGTTTTTCATTACAGCAGCAATTGGAATTAATCACCTTGCCACCCAACCACACTGTTGCTCTTACCTCATCCCAGTGGTTTATCACAGCCAGAAAAATGAGCTGATAAGACCAACTACTTGTTTACTGTCTCTCTCCTCTTCTCTCTCTCTCTCTCCCTACCATTCCTCCCTTCAGCTTAGTCTACTGAATCAACCTAAACAGAAAAAACACTTGGTCTCTGAGTGGGCATGAATCCACATAAAGAAATACTAGAACACATTAGCATTAGAACCAGGCTCAAAGCAACAAGCAGACCCACAAGGCGTAACATATGGGCAACTAAGAAAGTGAACCTCTAGCCCAGCACACCTGGATTGATCCCTTTCCCTTGGTCTTCAGGCAACATCAAGGGCAATGATTGAAACCATAAAGACATGGGTGCCAGTCCCTATACTGCCTTCCAGCTCTGGAGCCATGGACCCGAGACCTGGAATTTATACCACAAGCTTACCTTAGAGCCCCAAAAGAAGATCTGGACTCTTCAAACACTTGCATTTTCTAGATCTGACTTCCCTATCATGATTTGCCCTTGTGAATCCTTTCATCCTTAGTATGGGTCCTGCTGGATTCTGTAAGCACCTTGGCTTCTTCTTGGGGTGCTTTGACCCTTCATCAGCTCAGATGACTGTGTGTCCTACCCAAGAACCCTCATTTGGGCTCCAGCTCCCTCCAGGTAATGTAAGTCCTGCTTCACACCAGCCACATGGCCATAACCTGACATCCCTATGAAGTCAGGAAGGTTCAATTAGAAAGTCTTCCTTCTACAAGGTAGACCTCACCCTCCCTTCCCAGGCACACTCTCCTGGGAAGAAAGGCACTCTCATTTTTGTTTCAGATGTCTTGGCAGACATGCAGCCAAGGTAAAGAGGACTATAGGCTGGAGATATTAGTTTTCTACAATTGGTATGATAAATTGCTACAACAAAAATAGTTAAAAACAATAGAAATATGCCTTTCAGGACTGGAGAAATGGCTTAGCAATTAAGGTGCTCACCAGAGAAGCCTAAGGATTCATGTTCAATCTCTCTCCAGATCCCATGTAAGGCAGACTCACAAAGGTAAGGCAAATGCAAGGCCACACATGCCCACTAGGTGGCGCAAGCATCTAGCATTCCATTGGCTGAGACCCTGGCAAGCCAATTTTCTGTCTCTCTAATAAAGAAAGACAGAAATATGCCTCTCACAGTTTAGGGCATCAGAATCTCTAAACCATCTCTTGGGAATGAGCAGGCCCATGCTCCCAATAGGAGTTCTGGAGGGGTTCTTCCCTGACTCTTCCCATGTTGAGGGCTACTAGGGATCCTTGGTTTGTGGCTGCCGCACCCTAATGTTCAATGTCAATGTCCTGACATCCCTCCACATGTGTGGTCCCACAGTCTCCTCCTCTACCCATGAACTCATTGCCTCCCTTGCCTCTCTCTGGTAAGATCATTGGCAACTGCATTCAAGGTCCACTTGAATATTCAGAAACCCCCTCTCAAAAAATCTAAATCCAATGATCTCTGTGGAGACACTTTCTCTAAACAAGGTCACATTTTCCGTTTCCTTACCTCAGGACCTGGAGTTCTTGGAGGGTTCATCACTCAGTCGACTATAACAGGTGACAATGGGCAAGAGAAGAGAAAGGTATCCATAGCTGTACCTACAGCCATCTTTCAGAATGTGGCATGTGGGCCTGAGAGGTGGCTCAGTGGTTAAGCATGTTTCCTACACAAACAGGACAGCCTTAGGGAGTCAGAGAGTACTGAGTTCGATTCCCCAGAACACATGCATGATACATGTGATAGTTAATCTCTGTCAACCTGACAGGATTGGTGATCACCATGGCAACAAATCTCTGGTCATGTCTGTGAGGGATTTTCTAAATTAAGAAGACCCCAAAAGTTGGCACTGTGATGGTAATGGCACTGGCTGGGAATGCAATGGGAATCTGGCAAAGGCCATCATCAGCAGGAGCCTACACAGTCTAGATGTGTCTCCAGGAAAGTCAACGTGGTCTTGGAGTGGGGCTCCCAGGACTTAGAGAGGCCACTAAGCAAGGTCAATAATAGAGAATGAATGAGATTTTGTAGGTGACCAGTGGCTGAATTCTGAAGATCAAGAAGCCAAGTGTAGGAAGGAAGTGAAGCTGACAGAGGGTTTGCTAGCTCAGGGGACTGCTGATCTGGGACAGGGCCTACAGACCTCCCCGAGCCTCTCTTCGTACAGCACCCAGTGGTTTACAGAACTTCTCATGCATCTTTTAAACTGGTCTTCATTGTAGATCTTAGAGGTAGGCAGGGATCCCATTTTGCAAATAAGCAAGAGCTGGTCCCAGTTGCCAACTGGCGGGCTTTGGGTACACAATGGAAGACAGCATTTCCCTTCATATCTTATCAAACTACAGAGAAACTCTCTCTGCTTGTTCTCTGTGTTCCAGTGAGATGGAATGGGGAAGGTGTCTCTGGTGACTGTTGAGGAAACTGAGTCACAGATGGGAATAGTGACTTGCTTCAAATCACACAAGTGGCAAAGCTGAGATCATAGCACCATTACTAACGATGTAATTAGCAGCTGCTTCGTGATGCCAACAGTATTATAAGCCAGCCACTTTGCCAGTGGCCTTTCACACAAGTCCTTCATCCACTAAGAGATTATCATTGTGTGACAATGGTATAAATAAGCTGAAGGAGTCTTGGGGGAATTTATGGAGTTACAGAAGATCACACTCGGAACATAGGTGCCAAATCCTCATCCTTGCTTTTCCAGGCATGCCTGCCTGTCCTAGACGTGACCACACCCATACCTCTCTCCCTTATACCTCATCAGTTTTCATTTCTCCACCCCCTTTGACAAGTGCACTTGCTTCATTTCTCCCTCGTAACCAGAAAGAACAGTGTGTGGCTTGACACTCTGAGCTCCACCTCCTCTCGGGGCTGGTGGTAGCAATTCCAGGAGAACCTGACCTCAGAAGAGACCACAAGAAAGCAACGTGCTTGGATGACGGGTGACATGGCCCTGGCAGCCAGCTCAGTCCATCACTCTGCAAACGGAAACCTGTCTTTCATTACATCTTTTAACTCAGCACAGGATAAGGGCCAGGTGACAGATGACCCAGGTCTCTAAGAAAGAGAGCCTTTCAAGCTGTGCTTCAATAGACAGGTACCCTTAATTTCACTGGTCACCTGCTAGGCAGCTGCCAACTCCCTGATTGAGCTACAGTAACTGACATCATGCATTTATGCAAAGCCATCAGGTTTCCATGTTTTGATTCTTTAAACTTGCCAGTGTCATATATATATATATATATATATATATATATATATGCAAGGAAGTATTCTTTCTTGAGTTCTAGGTTTGAATCTGTTGGGCTGAGGAGAGAGAATCCACTTCTCTCTATATAGACATAGATAGATAAAGACACATAGTTTTTAATTTGTTTCTTTTTACAACTTCATATTGATGTGTTACAGTTTGGTGTCACGGCCAGATGTCCAGCCCAGGTGGACACTGAAGCTCATGTCCTGCTGTCTGTCCGCACTGAGCTTCCAAAAGGAAGCAGTCCTAAGTAAACCGCTTGGTTGCAGAAGTTCCAAGACCTCTCTGGAGCACCAGCAGTCCATTCCCAGCCAGGCCTGCTGGTGTGTACCCGCAATCCACTTGGGAGGCTGAGCAAGAAAAATCACAAGTTCAAAGACCGCCTAGGCTGTAGAATGAGTTCAAAGCAAGTCTGGACTACTTAATAAGAACATGCCTCAAAATTAAAGCTAGGAAGGGGTGGGGTGGGGCTGGGAAGATGGCCCAGTGAATAAAACACCCGCTGCTTGTGCTTTGAATGTAAAACACTCACCCTTCCATAAGCTTGTATATTTGACTACTTAGCCCTCAGTTGGTGACACTGTGTGAGAAGGTTGGGAAATATTTAGGAAGTGGAGTCTTACTGGAGGAAGTGTGTCACTGGGGGTGGGCCTTGAGGAGTTCCAGCCTGGCTCCCTTCCAGTTATTGCTCTCTCTATTTCCTCCCTGCATGGTTTCCTCACCATGATGCACCAACCCTGGAAACCATCAACTTACATAAGGTGCTTCTGGTCAGGTATTTGTCTGCAGCAAGAAAGTGACTAATACTCTACTCAAGACTGAGTATCTGAGTTCAGATCTCCAGACCCTACATACAAGGTGGGAACCATGGAGGGTTTCTATAATCTTGGCACACTTATAGTGAGAGAGATGGGGAGGCAGAAAGAGGAGAATTTCCCAGAAGGTCACTGAGCAGTGAGCAACACATTCAACAATATTGGGAAAGAGAGGGAGAAACCTGGCTTCAAACAAAGTAGAAATCAAGGATCAAGATCCAAAAGTGGTCCTCTGACCCCCACATGCACACCGTGGCATTGCACACCTATACTCATGTGTGGACACATCCAAAACAAGAACAAGGTTGAGGAACATAGCACAATGGTATGCCATTTGCCTAGCAAGTCTGAGGGCCTAGGTTCTATACCTAGGACTTCCAAAGAAGCAATAAAATAAAATGGTCCTGTCCCTTGTCCACACAGTGGTGTGGTCAATGGACACATGTGGGTCCCACGTGCAAGCCTCGATGTGGGTGCTCTGTACAGAAGCCAGCCCAGCCACCTGGATTTCATAGTTCTGGTTAAAAAGAGAAATCCATTTGTCCAGCATTAATCAAAAGAAGTTCTTGAACTCAAGCAGAATGGGCTCAATTTTTAATTGGGTTCAAGTCAGATAATTACTCAGCTGCCCATAAAATTCATTTTAACTTATTAAATAGAGCTTCTAAAATAGCACTGCTATGGAGTGTGGCCAGTTACATGGGTAATTTATCTGAAGGAAAAATGTGTTGGTGTGAAACCTGGGTCCTTTCTGGCCCAGAAGCTGAAGAACTCGGACAAATGACTCAACCTTTCTGAACTGCAAGTTCCTTGTCTTTGAGTGGGGTTGGTATTTATATGTGCTTCGTGGCAGTATCAAGAGTAAACATGAGACATCTGTGTAAGCTATCACACAATCTGGAACACAGAAGGTTCTAGGTAACAGATCCAAAATGGATCCCATAGGATAGATCAGGAATTATATCACTGAGTATAATTGCATGGAACGATCTTCAGCATTCTTGATTTATATTCCATTTTTTTTTCCATAAAGGACAGCACTAATTTTCCCAGCAATTAACAGGTTATAAACCCACCTATGTTACAAAGGTTTTTAGTCAGATCTTTTTCTATTTTTGTACGTGTACATGTGTGTGCATGTTCATGTGTGTGTGTGAGCATATGTGTCTGCATGTGTATATGCATGCATATGGAGGCCAGAGATCAACACTGGATGGCTTCCTCAATCACTTTCCACCTTATTTTGGGGGGTCTCTCACCGAACCCACAACTCCCCAGTTCACCATGACAAGTTACCCAGCCACACATTCCTAATAAGGTCCATCCTCTATCTTGATTCCATCTCCCACAGTTCCACCTCCTCTTAACAATTGTAGCCAAGATTTATGTTTTTTCATATGTAGATATGTGGTGCATGCGTGTTTGCCTGTGCATGTGGAGGCTACAGGTTGATGTTAGGATCACAAACATGGGCTCAAATGGCCTTTGGACTAAGAGGTTCACACATCAGACACTTAGGACCAAGGGCAGAGCGAATGTCAGAAGCTTTTCTCCAGATGGACAAGGGTCACGTGGTCTCACTCACATTTAGGAGAGAAAAGAATGGATGTTACCAGTAGACTGGAGGATATCTGAGGCTAGGAAGAGTGGCGGGGAGGAGGAATAAGTGGAGGTCGCATAACCAGGTACCAAAATGCCGGGAAATGAGAGGAGTAAGTCCCAGTGTTCCACCTCATGGTAGAGTAACTACTTATAGCTTATGACAATTCTTTATATATTTGTAAATACTAGAAGAGATGAGTTCAAAGGTTCTCAACACAAACAATAAACCTTTAAGGAGACAAAAATTGCTAATGACCCTGATTTGATGGTTACACATTTTATGTATGTATTATATTAGCTCACTGTACCTCATGAATAAGTTTGATTATGACTTGTAAGTTAGATACATTTAAAGACCCTTCCTTTACTGGTGTATAAAGAGGGTGTCAGTGACTCCATGGGTAACCCTCAAAACTGAACAAGATCTGTCAGGCTGATCTAACATGCCTGTGGTTCAGAAGTACTAAAGCCGAGGAGGTCTAGGCATAAGGGAGGTGGGAAGCCAGGTGTTTTCAAACAAAGTGTCCATGGGGAGCAAACATGGCAGGCAGCAGAGTTGCCTTTGTTTGAATTCCCAGATCAAAATGCTTTAGACAAGCAGGAAAGATAGAAACAGAGGAACATGACATAAATTCCACAGTCACGGCTGTATCCATCTAGCGTGGTGAAGATGACCACCCACCCGAATGGTGCCAAACCAATTTGTGGATTCTGGAAACTCATTTTATGACCTGCGTTCTTTAGGAGCTGCACAGATCAGCGTTCAAATCCTCCCTCCATCACTAATGGTAGTGTCCCTGCTTCTCTGCCTTCACCGTGTTTTCTTTTTCTCCAGTTTCCCATGGGCTCACTCACTCACAACGGGTGACAACGCACATTTGAGCGAGCAACACTTCAATGGTCCGAGAATCAGCCACCGTACGCGTTCTTCCAAGTGCACGAACTGGGGAAGACAAAATGAGGTGGAGCACCCGGTTACGGGGCCGGTCCACACAAGCAAGAACAGGACCCGAGTGCCCCTGCTCTCGGGGGGCTGACAGCTGTACTGTCAAGTGACCAAGCAAAGGTCCTTACCAACCACTGATCTGAAGATAAGAGTGGCACACACCTGCTTGCATGTGACCCACGTGAATCAAGAAGTCAGGCCACCTGTTAATGCCATCAACAGCAAGGGCATCTTCCCAATGCAATTTTTTTGGCAGCCTGGCAGCAGAGGATGCCAAGACTCCCTGAACAGTAAGCGTCTTAATGTGCCCCCCCTGGAGGAACTGCTTGCTTTTAACCAATATTCAATTCTTGGGCAACAAGCTCTGGCCAGGAAATCTGTCCCCATAGTGCAGGGGGAAAGGATCCAAGTGTACATGCGAGCAGCATCTCATGAATAATTTTAATTTTGTGTACAAAGGAGGAACAAAAGAATTTGGTCAGTGTCGTTGCTCGGTGACTGCATCCCAGGACTCTTCAAACCAATTGTTCTGACCTGGCCGAGGAAGACATCCATCCGGTCCGGGGAGGATGCTGTTGAATGATTTATGTCGGTGGACCAGAGACCCCGGTGATGAGGACAGAAGATCAGGAAAGAAATCCAATTGCAAACTTCTAATTAATGTATGTTTTATTTATGGATATGAAGCCTGAAATATTAATAGAGGCAAGCGAATGCATAATTGATGTGCCCCATAGAAAGTGTGTATTACAGTGCACATACAGGGAGCAGCAAATGTCCCCTGTCAAGGATGTAAGAAGGATCCTGCAGCTTCTGGAAGCTTTGAAGTGCTCAGTGTTACTAGAAACCTTGACATCTCTGTACAGTCTGGCAGCCTGCATCACAAAAATGTCCCACGTACTACCGTGTCTCTTGAATGAACTGCCTCAGTTTGCCTATAGCAGGGGGAAGAGACAAGAGAAATCTCAAATCCATGCTATGGGCCTAACGCGTGGCAGGCTTTTCCTAATGCTGCTTCGCTGAACAGTTGTGACAACATCTATCCTGTTTTGTGGGATGCAGCAAGGTAATGTGACGTACCCCAGGCCATGTCATGAGAGAGTGGGGAAGCTAGAATTGAAACCACCTATTCTTTAACCAGCAGTAATTGCCATTTAATCACTCTGTGACATGGTTTCCTTATCTGTTCCTTTCCCATGGGGCTTTTAGGGAATTGAGAGAACAGTAGAGACAAAACCTTATCACTTTCATACACTAAGCACATGATAAGAAAAATCTGTTTGTAGATGTTTCAAAGCACTCACTGATATCTTGTCCAGTAGGTCTTTCCCCAAACCCCAACCCCACATGCACACACGGTCATGCTCACGCAACTGAATTCAGTGGGTTTCAAAAGAAAACAAAACATGAACGGAGGGGGTCCAAGTGGGGAAAAAAGGGATTCAGTAGGAGGAAGAGAGAGTAATGGGGGTGAATGTGATCAAAACATTGTATTATGCATGTGCATGAAATTGTCCAAAATGAATTTTGAAAGGTAGCAGGTTTGGCCCAAGCCGTGAAATTCCAGCAACTGGCCCAGTACTTGACGCACAGTAAGTAATCACAGAATCGTACTGAAAGAATGAACGGTGTATTATTCCATGCTCCCAAGTCCTGTATTCAATGAGGTCTTTTCATGTTGGTCCTCATCTTCCACAACTTTGACACAGGTTCTCAATTTCGTCACTGCATGGCCCTCTGGGAAGTTTTCCTGTGCCCGCCACCCATCTCTCTGTAAGCACAGTAGGAAAATAGAAGCCCACCACAGGCTCATGGTCTTACACGAGGTCTAGGGATCTGAACTCAGGTATTCAGAGTTACGCAGCGAGCGCTTGATTCACTGAGCCAACCCCCACCCCAACCTGGAGACATCCTTGTTCATTCAAATGGCAAAGTGACTCTTCATCGTTGAGGAAAAAGCAAGTCTCCGGGAAGGGGTATGAATTGACAGCCACGTACATGTATTGTCTGTTTCTCCAAACGTAGGTGATTGCTGATCAAGGAATGAACTTGACCAGAAATCCCAGATGTTTCATTAGAGTTGAGTGCCTTAGAGGCAGCAGGGTGCCCAAGGTGCTCCCCGAGGCCCCCAAATATTCTGGAGCCCTTTGCAGCAAGAGCAGAGAGAAAAAACAGGCAGGCCTCCATGGTGCCGGCTGCACAGCTCAGCCACAGCCTTGTCATGATGCGCGCTGTCTTCATTAACCATCACAGACTCTGTGAGTAGAGATCAACTCCTTGCTAGAGAAGGAAGCAAATCCTTGAAGGTCTGCCTGACTCCCCAAGATCATGTCCCCTAAGTTGGGGAGACTGGACAGTAACCCAGTCTCATTCCCTGACTTCAACTTCAGGCTGCATAGAAAAAGTCTGTGGAGTCCTAGAGATCTGCCCTGTTATGTGTCAGGAGAGAGTGGACTATCCCTGGGGTTTAGCTGGGAGCCTTGGATGAACCCCGGGAAGGCTACTCATGGATTCAGAGCAAGATGTCCTTATTGGTCCCACCTTATCCAGCATTTGCATAAGGTCTCAGCTTATCAGCTCTATCATGAGGTGCCTAAGACAATGAACTTGATTTTTTTTTAATTTTTTATTTATTTATTTGAGAGCGACAGACACAGAGAGAAAGACAGATAGAGGGAGAGAGAGAATGGGCACGCCAGGGCTTCCAGCCTCTGCAAACGAACTCCAGACGCGTGCGCCCCCTTGTGCATCTGGCTAACGTGGGACCTGGGGAACCGAGCCTCGAACCGGGGTCCTTAGGCTTCACAGGCAAGTGCTTAACCGCTAAGCCATCTCTCCAGCCCGAACTTAATTTTTTTTAATTCTTATTTTATTATTTATTTATTTATGTATGTGTATATTGGGGGGGCATGCCAAGGCCTCTTGCCACAGCCAGTGAACTTCAGATGCATGTGCCACTTTGTGCGTGTGGATTTACATGGGCACTGGGGAACGAATGTATCCTTTATACATCATACCAGGCATATGAGATAGGGCAGCTCTGTGCGTCGATGAAGCAAGACCCAGAATCACCCACGACTTTATTACCCTCGTTATAGTTGTAAAACCACAAAGACTTCATTTTTAGTATGAGATCCATGTATCCATGTTTATTAGGCACCTGCTATGTACAGGGCACTAGGCTAGATAATACAGACTCATTAATTAGCACAAATTTGCCTTCTGCCGTCACGAAGCTCGTGTTCCAAAGCATCGAGATCAAACCACTGACTGTGCTACTAATTACTTAATGACGATGCCAGGTGGGGGGGGGGGGTGCTGGAGGGCAGCAAGCAGCACGCCAGGAGAACCTGCCGCAGAGCAAGGTGTCGTGGTGCTGAGAGAGGAGGGAGGCTTCTGTGGGAGATGAAGAGCCAAAGATTTTCTTTTAATTAAAAAAAAAAAAAAAGCAAACTCGCCTACCCACTTTGATGCTCCGGCTGCTGCACTTATAGAGGAAAGTAAAGGGTGTGAGAGTTTAAAAAAAAAAAAAAAAAAAGTCCATATCTGCAATGGGCACACCCAACCAATGAGGGGCCTTCTCTCCCCTCACCTATGATCAGCAAACTCCCAGGGCAGGGGTGTGGGCTATCTCCATTACAGAATTCAAGAGCCACCTCCAGATCCTCCCCTCCTTCAGAACAGCCCCTGCTTCAGAGAGGAGATGAGTGGTGTTTTCCTCACGGCCAAGGGATTATCATCAATGTCTTCACAGCGACAAGGCTATTGGACCGAGGCAGCCCTGTGCCACCATGCACCTCCACAGAGCAGACAGCAGAGTGTCACATCCGCTGGGAGGAAGGAGCAAGAGCTAGCTGGCTGGACATCCCATCCCACAGCAGCACGAAGGAGGCAGTCTAAGTCCTTGGCTTGGAGCCAGGTTTTATTACTCCAAAGCTCACGCCCCACAGCAGCACACCTCCTCCAACAAGGCTCCACCTCCCAAAGGCCCTAACACTTTGCCAACTTGCCACCAGCTGGTTACCGAACTTATTCAAGACGCATGAGACTATGGGGGACATTTCAATCAAACACCACATCTCTCCATGTTCATACATAAACACAGTATCAGAGAGCTCTTAGGTCCAGCAAGCTCCCTGATCTTGGGGCTGGGTGATGAATTACTATGGAGATGCTGACAGCATGCCCTTCATCCGGGAACAGCCATCTGGTTTCAACATTGCGGGTCAGATACGCAGCCCCAGGCTCAGTTCTCATAGCTTGATGTGCTTCTTCAAACAGTTTATTGTGGTTTTTTTCCTCTACTTCTGGCAAGATGTAGAGTTTTCATTTCTTTTCCTTGAGAAAATCCCATCTGTTTTCTGTCAATATTCTCTCCCCCAGAGTAATGTCTCCATATCTAGGAAGAACTTCAGAGTCTGTCTGGTCCATTGCATTCTAACCTCCAGAGGGGGGGGAAAAAAACATGTGGGAAGCATATTAAAAATGCAGGGCTAGGCTGGAGAGATAGCTTAATTGTTAAGGTGCTTGCCTGCAAAGTCTAAGGACCCAAGTTCAATTCCCAGGACACATATAAACCAGATGCACAAGGTGGAACATGCATCTAGAATTTATTTGCAATGACTGGAGGCCCTAGCATACCCATTCATATTCATTCTCTCTCTCTCTCTCTCTCTCTCTCTCTCTCTCTCTCTCTCTCTCTCTCTCTCTCTCTCTCTCTCTTTCCTAGCCACAATAGCCTGAGCAGCTTCCTCTGCCTGTCATGATGTTCTGCCTCACATGGAGCCAGCTGACTATGGACCAAAATAAATCTTCCTCCCTTAAGACATCTGCCAGGTATTTTGTCACAGCTACAGAAAGAATGATTAATATACCCCTAATCACCTAAGGGGTCTTAGTTAAATGTCCTTGAATGACCAGAGATGCTTTAAAATCCATTCCTCACTCTCAACTTACAATAAAACTTATAGCTTAGCTTAAACTTTTCCCTGCCACTATTCCCAACCCCGAGTTATATCCCACAAAAGGATGCATAGCTTACCAAGAATAAGTAACCACAATGTGCTCAGCTTCAAACAGGACATATAATCCAACCCTTCAAGGTGCAGGGAACCTTATGTCATGTGGGGGGGATGTATGAGCAGGAAGATGGGAAGGAGGACTAGGAAATAGTATCTTCAGATACAACGTGGCTGTTACATTCATGAGCTCATAGAAGCTATGGTTTCCTGCACAAGACTGAGACTGCCAATATTTCACATTCAATGGGGAAAGCATACACGAGACCCAGGCCTCCCAGAATAGCTAATGGTTGCTGGGAGAGGGAAACCTGCTTCATCAGTGAGTGTGACTACTGTACACTGGTTGCTCACTCCACAGTAAATAACTTCCCACCCATTATCATGCAAGCAACATTAATTTACTCAATGGGTTAAAAATGATATGAAAGTAAGATAAGGATTAATGGGGGATATGGATGGGATGGGAAGGGGGCTGGAGAGAAGGCTGATCAGTTAAGGCGCTTGCCTGCAAAGCCAAAGGACCTCAGTTGGATTGCCCAAGACCCTAGTAAGTCAGATGCACAGGCAGCACATGCATTTAGAGTTTGTCTGCAGTGATTGGAAGCCCCCTCTCTCTCCCTCTTGCCCTCTCTCAAATAGATAACTTTAAAAAAAATAAAATATAATGGGACAGGAAGGTATTTGGGGAAATAAGATCAAAATATATACATACATGAAAATGTCAAACATGGAAAAATAATAAATGATTTTTGTACAAAGTTTATAACCCAGTGCTGATTCCTCAAAAGACCCATCTTCTCTGGATTCAATAAAAGGGTGTTTATGAACCAATTCCTACCTGGGGATCAGCAGCAAGACCACCAAAGGGAAGATGCTTGAGCCTTTCTAGCAGACGGTGGGGCCGTGAGGAGGATCAACCACCTTTCAGAGACACTGGGAAGAGACAGAGGCCCTGAGAGGTGGGACAAAAGAAGCTCTCTGGAAGCTTTATCTGACTAATTTGCCCCTCTTGTGTCTTCCTGCAATATTCTATGCATAATATACTCTGAAGAGGAAGTACATACTGACTTTGGCGATGGCAAAACATGGAGTGGACAGAGTCAAGGCTACAAAACCTTCCACACAGAGGACATGTTCATCCGAAGAAACTCACATGTGTGCACGCACACGCACACTCGCTTGAGCAGGCAAAAGCAAACGCAATATGGATCTGCACACTAAGTGTGCACACACTCATCCATAGTAGCCAGGCACGTGTGTACCTGCATTATCAATAGTTATATGTGAGCGTGCACACACACCACGACTTAATGTCCAATGTGCTGCATGCCAACTGCATATCCACGGATGGGTTAAGCTGTGCTGAATTACCATCCTCCCCGAGCAAGGAGCTCCTCAGATTGGGAAATGTGTCGTGTTCACCTCAGTTGCCCCAGGCAGGGCTCAGAACCGGGACCGGAATAGAAAAGACATTCAGCAGGCCCACACACTTGAACATAAGCTAACCATCCTCCCACGGCTACAGATGTGAGCTCTTTCGGGGATGGATCCTTGCATCAGCAGAAATCAAGCCTGCCTGTGCATGTAAATACCGAGGCGACACTGGACTGTCTGGTTTGTGTTCCTATTTGAGAGAGCCGCAAGGATGCGTCCAGAGTCCCCAAAGCACCAACTGCAGCCGGGGAAACACCAGGACACCAAGAGGGTCTGCACGCTCCACAGGGGCCCTGGCTGGGTCCCTCCATCAAGGGACCAGCTGTCCCCAAGACTAGAGTTCATCCAGCAGATGGGTCAGCCTGCTTAAGCTTTCCCAAGGAGCCTTTGCTCGCCCAGAGTTAGCCTTGTCTGCTCTGAACATTTGTTTCCTGTGATGGTTTCTCTACAGCTTCTTGGATAAATCACCTCTGTGTGAATGGCTGGAGCCAACAGGAAGTTATTTCCTTCGTTCACTGCTTGGAAAGCCAGAAGCCCCGAATTAAGGCACTGGCAAGACAATGCCTCCTCCAGGGGCAACCTTCAGGTGTGTTCAGTGTTCCTGGGTTTATAGCTACAGCCGACCTCCACAACATGGCCTCCGCGTCTGCCTGTTAAATCCCCTTCTGCCTCGCTCCGTGTGTGTGTGTGTGTGTGTGTGTGTGTGTGCGCGTGTGTTGCACATGCATATATATACATGCACACATGTGTGATGTACATGTTTATATATCATGCCTGTATGGCTAGGAGCACATACATGTGTGCTACACATGTGCCCACATGCATATATACATGCATATATATGTGATGTACATGTGTGCGTATACCTGTTTGTATACATGTGTGTGCATATGCATGCTTGTATGTCTATGAACACATATGTGTGCTACACATGTGTATGCACGCATATATACATGCACACATGTGTGATGTACATGTGTGTGTACATGTTTGTATGACTATGGGTGCACATGTGTGTGCTATTCTGCATGCATGTGTGTGTGTGTGTGTGTGTGTGTGTGTGTGTGTGTGTGTGTGCCAGAGGTTAATGTTGAGTGCCTGCCCCACCTTAATTTTTGAGACAGGACTTCTCTCTGAATCTGGAGCTTACCTACTAGGCTAGATTAGCAGCCTGCAAGCCCTTAGGGATTCTGTCTTCCAGCTCCCCAGTGCTGGGATTTCAGCTGTGCACCACCACACCCTGTGTTTCATGGGCACTGGCAATCGTCATGCCTGCATGGCAAACCCTTTGCCCACTGCACCATCCCCCCAGCTCCACCTCACTTTTACAAGGACACTGAACATGGAATTTGAGGGCCACTCAGACAATTCAGAATGTGGCCCCCTTCATGATCTTTAGTTACCTCTGCAAACACTCTTTTTCCAAATAAGATCCTGCTCATTCCAGGTTCCAGGTATTAGAACCCGGAACATATTGGTGGGTGGAAGGCAGTAGGAGCACCGTGCACCCATCTAAAGCTCCTAGAGTCACTAAACTGGGAACATAGTAGGAGAAGTTGTTCAATTCCAATTTTTGGACCAGGATTTTCTGAACACCAGGAGAGCTAAGGCTGCGCTTTAGGAAATGCAAAGTCAGTATTTTAATGTGCCAACTCATGTCATTTAGAGCCGTCTTAGATAATGCTGCTCCGTCTCAGAGCTGCTCATCCCAGAAATATTTTAGCATTAAAATAGAATATGTTCTCACATCCACTAGAGTCCTGAACAGAAAGCATGAACAATGTTTTTCTTATCTTTCTAGAATGGTCAACCAGAATGGCAAAATGAGTGCCTCTTGCCTCCCTCCCTAGAGCGCTGGTTCTCTGGCCAGTGAGCTTCGGCATGCTTCAGTTCAAGCATGGTCACTCTGTTGTCCACTTCACTACAATTGCAGGCTCCTCCACCACTCTGCCTCTAGTGAGCACTTTTCACCCGGAATGGCTGGAGGAGCTGCGGATGAGCCAGGAGGACTGGACATCAGGCTGCGTGTTACATGGCAAGTCTGACAGTGGCTTGAGGCAAACACATGTCTTCAAAGAACTGGTCTGGGAGCAAAGAAAAGAGATTGGCAGTTCTTAGAATTCAGTGGAGCTAAAATTAGCTTCTAGGTCTGGCTCACCCCAAAACAGGTGGTCAACTGACCATGCATGACAAGTGTTGTATCCTAAAGAGGCTGGTGACAGTGTCACCTTCAGTGGGACTGCAGAGTCACCTGGGAAGTATGAAGAAAGGAAAACTAAGGGAGGAGAGAGGAAGGGAGGGAGGGAGGAACGGAGAAAAAGAGAGAGGGAAAGAAGGATAGAGGGAAGAAAGGCAGGAGATAAACTGAGAGGAAGGAAGAGAGGGAGAAAAGAATTGAGTGAGAGAGAAAAAGGAAGGGAGGGAAGGAGGAAGGGAGGGAGGGATAGAGGGAGACAGGAAAGGATTGAGAGGGAACAGGAGGAAGAGAAGTCAGTTTCCAAGACTCACACTCAGGAAACCCTGTTCCAATGGACCAGAAGCCTTATTTATTTTGGAAGCCAGTGTGCTTCGGGAGCCGCTGCCTTCAGGAACCTACCTTAATGAACAGATTCCTTAAGAACCACTGGTGCTAAGCACTGTTTCTCTGTCAATCAAATTCCCTAAGGGCAAGAACCAAGTCCTGTTCACATGTATCCATTCCCTGATGTGCTCCATGACCCTTGGAAATGCTGAGACTTCAGACGTGAGGGGGACGTGCTCCAATGTGTTTGCTGGTCATTTCCAGGGTGGCTCTGCCCCCTGCCCCGCCTGATATATTCAGGAACAGCAACAGTTAAGGAGGAGAATTCAGACTTGAGTGGCTCTAGTGAACAACTATAGCAGCTTTCTTCTTACTGGCACAAAACACCCAACCAGAGCAGCTTATGGGGGGAAATAGTTTATTTTGGCTCATGGTTTAGAAGGGAAGTTTCATCGCGGTGTAGAAAGCATGTCAAAGCAGCCATCTGGGGCAGCAGGGAGGAAGTTGCCTGTCTGAGCAAACTCTGAATACCCAATAGGGCTGGACTAATGACCTCAAGGCCCGCGGCAGAGACCCTGCCCCTCCAGCAAAAGTCCACCTCCCAAAGTAAGTAAGAGGCTTAATTGCAACCACTTGAGTCTATGAAAGACATTTCACATTCAAACCACCAAAACAATTCTCTCTAGCCATTGCGCCAAGTCTGGACAAACAACTTTACCGCTCTGAGCTTCCTTTTCCTAATCTGTTATACGGGAATAATTGTAATGTCTACCATTGAGGGTTGGAGGTAGAGATTCATGGACACAATGTAATACCTGGTACCTAGTAAGTGCCTGGGAACCAGTAACCATTATAACTAAAATCTCTTCCCATTGCCAATGAATTAATGCATGTCAGCACTTTTTGTCTCCTCTGACTGTCCTTATGATTAAGTAAAAGGAAAGTCCCCTGGCTTTGCATAGCAGACTCTCTCCAGGAACTCAGATACTCTGACCTTCTAGAAACATGAATTTTCTGGTCCCCACACTCAGAGTTTCCTTTTTCCTCTAAGCTATACATAAATGGCAATCCCTCTCTTAGAATGCCATCCTCTCCACCATCTCCCCTGTTCTGCCATGAATGTCTCCCTTTTATCTCCCCCATGCCTCACACTCTCTGGTAACTTGAAGATGCCAATTCAGATGTTCCACTCCTCCAGAAAGCCTTCCATCCCTTCTTCCTCTCCTCCATATAGTTAATAATCCTCTCTCCTTTGCTCCCACTTGCATTTTTAAATGTACCACTTGGCTCTGAATTTTATCATTTCCCATTTAGCTTGTATCATTGGAATTTAGCAGTTGATCTAACAATGTGACCAGCCAAAAAAGTAACCAACCCATGTCAACAACAGTCCTTATTTGTGGAGTTTGGATTCTTATACTTGCACAGGATACATGTGTATCAGTTGGCTATGGCTGCATAACAACCAGCCCTGAAATTCAGTCATAATAATTCAGTAATAATCATTTGTTCTAACTCAGGAGTAACTACAGTCAGGATGGAATGTCTCTGCCTCAAGCCTGGGATCAGCAGGGCCTGGGTATGCAAGTAGGTTTGGCTCAGATCTGCTCCAACATCCCAGATAGAAAGAAGGCAATACCTACCAAGGGGAAGCTCCTCTCCCACACACACCGAGGCCTCTCTGCTTGGACCAGGACTGCCACTTTGGCCAAGTTACATGTCTGAGCCCAAAGCCATGAGACAGAAAAGTGTATATTGGCAAACATGATGTCAACAAGTCACATGGTCAAGTTCAATATGAGAATCCAGCAAGCATGCACTGTCTAAGGAGAGAGAATATTTAAATCAGTAATCAATGTACTGTAGTGATATTCAAATCTTACTATAGTTTATTTTCCTCATCAAATGCTTCAGGCTTTATTCAGAGACCTGCATTTCCTTGTTCAAATAGCCTTGATAATATATCCAATAACATGGTATTCTGAACTCAGCTCCCATTACATTGTGTGTGTGTGTGTATGTGTGTGTGTTCCTCTGATAGTCTCTGCTCTAATTCTATATGTCCCTTAGTGGTAGTGTTGACTGACCTAACACTCATGCTCAATCCCATTCCCACTGCCCATCTCTACTATACATGGTATAGTACTTGACAAAGCTTTACCTCCTCAGCCTCCATTGCATGAAGGAATGGTCATGTGACACAGTCTGTCCAATAAATCATAAACAGGAAAGTGCAAGAAGTTCTTGAGAAAGCTGCCACTCACATGATACAACAGAAATTCTACATGGACCAGGCCCTTTCCTTCCTGCCTGTCTTTACTGTGGACAAGATGGAATTCACACACTAGAAAGAAATATACAGGAAAGACACTGTAAAAACACTGGCTCACTGAACTCCTGGACCACTGAACCACCATCTCCACGAGACTCCATGCTGTATAACTTTCCATCAAGTATAGCCAAAGACACACCTAAGGTCTCTGTGACACGCGGTGACAGATGCAACTCACAGGACCCAAACAGTGGTTTATAAAGCCTAAGGTCAGACCCAAATGTTGATCATGCACTCCTATTTTCCTCCTGCAATGGGGCAGAGTTGAGTAATTGCAGTGGAGACCGTGGGGACCACAAAGCTTGAAATTATTACTGCCTGGACCTATGCAGAAAAAGCCTGCCAACTTCCTTTCCTAGGACAGAAAAAAAAAAGTGTTTTCTCTTTTTTTTTTCTGTCCCTCAGTATAGACACAGCATAGGCACGTACACAAGGGGTATGCAGTAACTGGTCTGTACAGTAACAGTGGCATTGGGTGTCATTAACTAAGCACCATCTCTTTGCCAGGGATTATGAAAAACACTCTTTACTTAGTACCTTGCTGGAGCTTCGCAATGCAAAAATTTTAAATTGCGTGGGTTCCACTGAGAGATGTGCACATGGATTTCTGCTGGAAGAGAGGTTTACTGGGGTGTTATCGGTTACTTTCTCAGTGCTGGGACAAAATACCTGAGCAGAAGCAGCCTAAGGCAGGAGAGAGTTTATTGTTGTGGCTTCCGGTTTCTGGGAGAAGTGGGTCATGGTGGAGAAAGCATGGCAGGGGCAGGAAGCCAGCATCCCATTAGCAGGGAGGGAGCAAGGAGAGGATGAAGGCTGGTACTCGGTCAGCCTTCTCCTTTTTTAAATACACATTTTTTTAAATTTTTTTTATCTATTTGCAAGCAGAGAGAGATAGACAGAAGAGAGAAAGAGAGAGAAAAAATGGGCACACCAGGGCCTCCAGCCACTGCAGATGAGCTCCAGATGCATGCGTCACTTTGTGCATCTGGCTTTACGTGGCTTTACTGGAGAATCGTACCCAGATTGTTAGGCTTTTTTCAGGCAGGCACCTTAACTGCTGAGCCATCTTTCCAACCCTAGTCCTCTACTCTTTATACAGCCCAGGGACCCCAGCTCCTGGAAGGTTCCACACCCATGACTCAACCAATGTGCTAGAAACCAGGGAGGTGTTAGATGGAGGAGGGAGACATCAGAAAAACACTACGTAGGATCCAAGGCCATAACTCAGGTGGCCATGGGGACCCCTGGAAACAGAGCGGGGTGGTGTTGTTTTCCTTCTCAGCCTTGGGCCCCAGGCATCATCTGGCCTATTAAATAAACCCAACTGTGTTCTAGCCCTCAGCATCCCAATTAGTTAGAGCCATTGCCTTCTCCACTCTCCAAAGGTAAAGACCGTGGCTTAGAGCTATTCAACAGCTAGCCCAAGGCCATCACGTGA
This sequence comes from Jaculus jaculus, assembly GCF_020740685.1. Taxonomy (NCBI): domain Eukaryota; kingdom Metazoa; phylum Chordata; class Mammalia; order Rodentia; family Dipodidae; genus Jaculus; species Jaculus jaculus. Next base: position 104,276,568 of record NC_059112.1, read on the forward strand.
GGAGGACAGAGTCAGTAGACTGCCGGCAATCCTCTTAGCCCCCAGGCTCCCAGCTGCCCCACTAAGTTTGATGAGAGACTGTCTTTGAATGCAGCAGGACAGTGAGTTTTGTCCCTTCTTTGTGCCTGCCCTTCTTGGGGCTGACTTTATGAACAGTGTATTTTTCTTGGGAGACTTCATCACACCTCACTGGAGAAAAGAATCTCTTGGCAAATTGAAAGTGATGACTCTAAATCACAGAAACAGAGGGTTTTCTTTTTTTCTTTTTTTTTTTTTTTACAGCCACCAAATAAATAGATGATGTTTTAAATCTTCCCTTGTGAGCTGACTGAGAAGTCGGTTTGCACCTGCCAGACCTCTCCAGCAGACATATCGCCCTCTGCCTAGGTCAGACTTCTCCAGACAGAACCAGACTTCTGACCTGTCAGACCTTTTTAACTTTATTAAAATAGGCATCTTCCTCATATTATACTTAAAAAAATTATCTTTCTTGCTCATCATGAGTGCTCTTGGTCGAGGACTGACTTGGCCCCTGTAATTGTCTCCAAGGCCTGTTGCCAAGATAGTCGAGGAGCTTGTGCACAAATCACCCATCAGCCTTTGAGGGAGGGAGAGGAAGGGGCTGGGTGGGCATCTGTTGCAGTTACCTTCTCATTGCTGGAACAGAACACCCTGTCAGAAGCACCTGATGGGAGGAAAGGGTTTATTTCAGGCTCAGAGTTTTTTAAATTTTATTTATTTACTTGCAAGCAGAGCGACGAGAGAGAGAGAGAGAGAGAGAGAGAGAGAGAGAGAGAGAGGGAGAATGGGCTCACCAGGTCCTCTAGCAAATGAACTCCAGATGCATATGCCCCTTGTGCATCTGGCTTACATGGGTCCCGGGGAACTGTACCTGGGTCCTTTGGCTTCGCAGGCAAATGACATAACCACTAAGCCATCTCTCCAGCTCCAGGCTCAGAGTTTTGAAGGGACAGTTCGTGGTGGTGAGGAAAGCATGGCAGGGGGCAGAAAGCTGTCACACATCTGGATGTAGTCTCAGTACAAGGCTTGGAGATGGACTCACAAGCCTCAAAGTCTGCTCAGAGTGACACACCCCCTCCAGCAAGGCTCCTCCTAAAAAGCTTTTCAGCTGGTGTTTGAATATGAGGCTATGAGGAATACATTACATTCAAACCACCACAACAGCTGGTATACCAGAGTTTCTTTCTCGGTTTGATTCAAAGGTCTTGTCAGAAGAGGGAGGTGGAAATCTACTATACAGTTCTCTTCGTTGACTAAATAAGTCCAAGAAAATCAGCTAATACCTCACTGGAGAAAAAAAGCTCTTGGCAAATTGAAAACTTCTGTTCAATTTTTTTCAATGAATTGAATTCTTCACTCTAAGAGGGAAGTATTGTCCTTTGGGTGCCTGCTATGAACCCCACACAGTGTGTGATTTCAGAGAATGGTAACGCCGTTTCTGAGTGCATGCCCAGACTTATTTGCAGTGCTCCACACACAATAAAGCAACTCTCATTGGGATTTTATAAAGTAAGTAGCAGATTTTAAGATGAAGGGGGAAAAAAAAGGACACTGGGAGTATATCAGTCATCTACTCCAACAAAGAAACATTCCTAAACCATGATCGCTTAAAACGAATCAAGCATTTCCCCACTTCCCACCCCAGCTTCCCAGCCTCCAGTCATTGCTTCCCTCCTCTCTATTGATTTAGTTTCACTTAGACAAGAATTCAAAGGCTTATTTGTCAGCACCATGACAAGAGTTAAACAAAATATCTTGTACATTTCAAACTCGCTTTTTAAAAAGTAGATTTTAAATGTTTTCGCCATAAAAAAAATAGTATATGGAGTGAATATTATGTTACTTAGCTTGACTAACCAGTAAAACATGTATAAATATTTCAACATACAGCATTAAGTCTCATAAGTACATACAACTATTATTTGTCAATTAAAAGGAAAATTTTTGTGGGGCCTAGTGGTGCATGCTTTCAGTCCCAGCACTCGAGAGGCAGAAGGAGGTGGATCACTGTGAGTTCGAGACCACCCTGAATTTACACAGTAAATTCTAGGTCAGCCTGGGCTACAGTGAGACCCTACCTCGTAAACAAAACAAAAAAGTAAAATTTTCCAAACCAATTGGGACTGAGGACATGCATGAGTGGTTAAAGGCACCTGCTTGCCTACAAAGCCTGCAGGCTTGTGCTCAATTCCTTACCCACCTACTCCCCGCCCGTGTAAAGCTAGACCCCAAAACTGGCACAAGTGTGTAGGATTCATTTTCAGTAGCAAGAGCTCATGACTCTGAATTAGTGGAGGATTTTATGATCAGAGGCAGCTGAGTTGGTCTTGGTAGTGCGCTCTCATGGGAACTTGTGGAGAGGGTGACGGCTACATGATTGAGAGCAGCCTGGCTCACCTTAATGGGGCTGGAAGGTTATTGGCAAGGGGACAAGGCCACCTGCATCATTCACCCTCCAGCTGGCTAGCTTGGGCTTTCCTAAGCAGGGCGAAGGAATCAAGTCCAAAAAGTACTTTTTATGTCTTTATCTGTAATACCTTTGCTACAGGCCAAAACAACTCACATGACCAGTTCCAAATACACTGCAGAAAGGGGCTTTGATAAATCATGATTACAAAGTAGTCTGCATGCATGAAGCCATGACCACATCCATCAGGCACAGAGACGTCTAGGACATCTCAGCTAGAAAATGGAGAAATGCTTTCAACTCAGTCTCAATCCACAATTCACATCCTCAGGTCTCATGTCATCCAATAATACCCAATTTCATTTAATTCTTTTTTAAACCCTGAAGAAAAGGCTATGACCACCCATACTTTAAAAATGAAAAGTTATGCTATTTGCTGGGGTCACAGAGCAAGACATGTGGAGGTGTGAGTCACTTTTGAAGGCTTCCTCTCTCCACGGCATCACATCAGAACACACCTGCACTCGCTGAATCACCCTGCATGGAGAAGCACCGGCCGGGGACCACTCTTCGGAACATGAGCTCAGCGTGCAAGGGAGAACTTAGGCGAGGTTGTTAAGGCGGGCTGAAATTTACCCTAGCCACTTCCCCCATCAATCGCCCTTCAGTTTTATTCCCATTCAAGAAATCAATTTCTGCCTATCAGAGTAGCAGGTGTTGTGGGATTCCGGTGAAATGAAAAAGACAATTTTCAGCTCTCTAGATGCTTATAAAGTACACAGCTGTGAAACAGCAAATACCAATGCAAAGAGAAGGAGGTGATATATGGGATGATGGGGAGAATTAGGGGCACTTGAAGTACAAGTGTGAACAGAGTTAATTAAGAAAGACTCCCCCAAAGAGGAGAGCTGAGAGAAGACAGGAGCTAAGAGAGGCTGAGATTAAAATAATAATCTTCCTTCCTAAGCAACCAACACAAGCCAACTAAAAATGTCGTCTTGCAAATTTAAGATAAGCATATAAAATCCTGGTGGCTGGGTAGATGGCTCAGCAATTACTGGCACTTGCTTGCAAAGCCTGAAAGCCTGGGTTCAATTCTCTGGCCACCCAGGTAAAGCCAGATGCAAAAAGTGACCCAAGCCTCTGTCTGGCATTTGTTTGCAGCAGCAAGAGACCTTGGTGCACACACACACACACACACACACACACACACACATTAATTAGTTAATTTAAAAAGAATATCAGCCAGGCGTGGTGGCGCATGCCTTTAATCCCAGCACTCGGGAGGCAGAGGTAGGAGGATCACCGAGAGTTCAAGGCCACCCTGAGACTCCATGGCGAATTCCAGGTCAGCCTGAGCCAGAGTGAGACCCTACCTCGAAAAAGAAAAAAAAAAAAAAAAAAGAATATCAAATCCAACATTGCAGTGCACCATGGGTCAGGCATACACTGATATCAGGGCCTCAAATACTAGTCAAGAATCCTGTACCTTTTCTCTCTGCTTCATGGTTTCTCAACAGGCAAGTTTCAATTGTTTCTTCCACTCTGCAGTGCAAGGTGGAAGATAGTTGCTTCTCAGTTGGGCTCCAAGTTCCCAACTGGGTGAACCTGATTGGCCCAAGTGAATCAAGGATTCACCCATCATCCAATGAGCTTCTCCTGTTTACAAGGTACCAACATGGCTGCCAGTGAATGATGAGGGTAGTTGTCAGCAAAGTGGAATGGCTTCTGAGCATGGCAACAGCTGAAAAAGTATCTACTTAGGGTGTAAGCTGAAAACCCCAGTTCAGGTGAGCCTGATTCAATCTGGGGGCTTTGTAAGGTGCTATGAAGACAGAACGTACTGTTGACAGAGAACATGATTCTAGACAGAGTGGATCAGTTTAAGACGCATAAGTAATCATAAGCCTTTAAAGGTTTTTACCACAGACAAGGATATAATTAGAAAAGTGACACAATTGGAAATTACACACTTTTATGGTGAAAGTATCACAAATTCATGGGAAGTTTGCCAAATACAGAAAGTATATGATTTCCTCCCATTTTTACACATACACTTTTACACAAACACTCTGGCATCTGGCTCTGGCTGAGACTCATTTTCCAATCCAAAAAGTTCCCATTCTCACAGTGTAAAGCACCTATTGAATCCTGGGTAATATTATATAAAAGTATTATATTTTATGTGTATTCACTTGACATTATAGTTGCATGGGTTTGGGTATGAAAATTATGAAAGGAATCTTTAGATCGCATAGCTTATGGGTATTTCCTCATGCTAATTTTATATTCTTGAAAATTATGCTATTTGATGTCAAGACCTACCTAGAATGAATATTTTCATTGCCGTATGGTCAGATAACCCCAGTTTTTGAAAATGTGTGTGTGTACATTTGTTCATGTTTGCACATGCAAGTGTATATATGTGGAGACCTCAGAAACACTGTTCATTTTTTGAGACAAGGTCACTCATGGCCCAAAGCTTGTCAGTTAGGCTAGACTGGCTGGCCAGTGAGTCTTTGGGGTCCTCATGTCTCTGCCTCCCCAGAACTGGGATTACAAGCACACACACCACCACGCCTAGCATTCTTATGTGGCTTCTGGGGATTGAACTCAAGTCCTTCTGCTTAAGGGTAAGCACTTTCCCTCCTACTGCCTGTGATGAGTGGTGAAATTGCATTTTAAGTGTCCTAACCCACACTACAAATTAGCCCTCCAGATACGAAAATGTCAGAGTGTACACATGCTGGCCACTGGAGATACTCATTTTATCTCAGCCTCAGTAAACTTGTGAACAGAATGGCGAGGATGGACAGGTACACTGGCGTATCTTCCCTGAGGAACTCTGAGACTCTCGCAAACAGACTTCACCATACATTTTTGCACTCCTGATGGGAGATTGCCTAGCACTCAAAGTCTATTGACAGGGACTCGGGCACCTTCTCTGTCTAGCTTAGCTTTGCTAGGCTTCACTGCCTCCCTAGCATGACTTTTTTTTTTTGCACGCTTCTTTCTAACTGGTGCCTTTTTTTAAATAGAAACGCATTGCCCTTAGCTATAAGCAACATCAACCAAGACCTTGCCCAGCCTAGATGCATGAGCTCCCTCTCTGCTATCTCTACGTCTACCTCTTATTCATTGTGTGTTGGTTTCAGTGTGATGCCTCTTTTCCAGTATTCAGTCTCCTTGTTGGGAGAGAACAGACACTCATCTTACCTGCGCCATCATATGCTGTCCACAAAGCCTTGGGGAACAACCTAAGAAAAGGGGGGAAATGGAAGCTCATGGATGTTAGGTGTTTAGATTAGGGTTCTTGGGTGGGCATGCCAGAACCTGAGCTTGACAGAGTTCCCCAACATCATCTCCCCAGGGAGAGAGAGACAGGGTCCAGAGCCTTCACACTAAAAGCTAACATAGTGTGTGTTATGCTACTGGAGCCTTTGGGAGACAGCTCTGACCACAAGGAAAGAGAGGAAATGACTGCACCTGAAAACCTGCTGAAGGAAGACCCACCTCCACCAGAAGCCCGCCTGCTTTGTGCAATTGTTTCAAACAGAAAATGAAATAAAAGTACATGTACAAGGGGCTGAATAGATGGCTTAGTGGTTAAGGCAATTGCCTACGAAGTCTAAAGACTCAGGTCAACTGACCAGAACCCACTAAGCCAGATGCACAAGGCAAGACATGCAAACAAATTCATGCATAAGAAGGCACACGCATCTGGAGTTCAACTGCAGTGGCTAGAGGCCCTCATACACCAATTCTCCCTCCCTCTCGCTCTTTCTCTGTCATAAAAAAATGAAATAAAAGTACATACATCAGGAAAATATACCTTAGCAATTTCCCATTGACCCAGTGGATTCTGCCTGTGCTGGTTGGAATTGAGTCTCTGCCAATTGCAATGAGGTGTGGCTGAGTGGAGTTGTATGCCTCACTGGCACTCCGGTCCTACGTGAAGAAATGCATGCTGTGTACTCAGTGTGATGTCTTCCAGTCAATGCCTCACATATTACCAATAAGAATACAAGCTACTTCACTCTGGCTCACCAACTATCAAAATCTCCATGCCAGAGTTTTGATTCTTGGAAGCTCTACAAATTTGCTCTCTTGGGATGAAAGAGCAAAGGTTAGGACTGTGGAGGGCTTTAATCAATAGTGCATGAGCCTGGAAAACAAGCAGGAATCAATAATATATTTCTACACTCATCTTTATTTTTGTCCTCTAAACAACACTGCCAAAATATTCATGCCAGACTGCAATTGAAAAAGTCAATTTTTATATAAAAAAGTTCTTCTCTTTCATGCTCTTTATGAAAGGTATAATGAATGTGTACCATATGGAGATGAGAAAGGACCAATTAAAGAGACAGAAAATATGGTATTTTGTAGTAGTGGCTTTTTTTTTTAATTTGCAAAGAAAATCAGCTATGGTTTTTAGGCCGTGTCTGGAGGATGATGTGAGGTAAGAAAAAGGAGGCAAGGGGAAGATGGAGAAGCATGCTCAACTCACAAGCATGAAGACCTCACTTTGAATGCCTAGTACCCATGTAAACAACAACAAAAAAAAACTGTCAGTTTGGTAGTGTACACCAAGGTGGTGGTTTGATTCAGGTGTCCCCCATAAACTTAGGTGTTCTGAATACCAGGCTCCCAGTTGATGGAGATTTGGGAATTAACACCTCCTGGAGGCAGTGGTTTATTGGGGGCAGGCTTATGGGTGTTATAGGCAGTTTCCCCTTGCCAGTGTTTGACATACTCTCCTGTTGCTATGGTCCACCTGATGTTGGCCAGGGGGTGATGCAGACCCTCTGCTCATGCCATCGTCTCTCCCTGCCACCGTGGGGCATCCCCTTTAGTCTGTAAGCCAAAATAAACCCTTTTTCCCACAAGCCGCTCTCGGTTGGGTGATTCTACCAGCAATGCGAACCTGACTGCAACAACCAGTGATCCCAGAGCCAGGTATGACAGAGCATGAAGGGCCCCGGGGGCTGACTGGTCAATAGTCTAATTGGTGAGTTCCAAGCCAATAAGAAAGCCTGACTCAAAGAAAAATAAAACTTAAGAGGTGGATGCCATTTCTGAGGGTTATACTTGAAGTTGTCCTTTGGCCAAATACATGCACACACTCAGGCACACACATACAAAAAGTAGATTCAAAGTAATAATGGGCATAAAATGTCAGAGGGAATGTGAGAGAAACTGGTACCCATGCAAGAAGAACAGCCAAACACACCCTCCTAACAAGCCAATGGAAGGGGTGTTATGAGCATGTAAGGACCAGCATATGGTCCAGGGACAGTTTAGATAAATAAGTTTGTTTTTCTTTGTGTGTGAGAGTAAAATTGCAAAGTCAACCTTTGTAAGCAAAAATCTAAGAGTAAGCTGAGTACAATGACATAGTAAGAGATTACCAGAAGGTGTGTGTGCAACCCTAGATAAGTAGTGGAAAATACAAAAAACCCAGCTGCTCAGCAGCCGTTGTCCCAGTCCTCCCGACACTATGACTGACTGAACGGCTGCTCAGCAGTCCGGACTGAGACCTTCGCGAGACGCATCACCTATCCGAATTCATCTGCCCGACACGCTGTCCGAACGACCGAGATGACCGAGACTCGCCTTGAAACACCGCGAACCGAGGAAAAAGTCGGAGCACGGACCCCGCGCCACCAGGTGGTAAAACGTCAGAAATCTCGCAGACCGAGTCTCGCGTTGAGACCGAGTCTCGCGATACTGCGTCCCAAGTCTCGCGATATCAGGTTGTATACATGTTAGACTTGTTAGAAATATTCTTGTGTTAGTAGTGATGAATATAATTTGGTTATATATTATATTAGCTATAATATTAGTTGTGATAGTTTGGACTTGCTTGTGTGTGACTTTCATCCCAGTAAACTCCTTTGCGAGTACACCAGCGTCTGAGTATTACTGACCTTTGTGGGCGGAATCCTCTCAACCAATCATCTTTGAGAGTGCTCGCGACAAAGGGGGGGTGCCCTTGAAGTGAGGGCAGAAGAGTGACCTTGGGGAGATGCTGGGAGATGACACTGGTAAGGCCCGTGAAGAACGGACCCTGGCTCTCAACCAGGTCACATGCTGCACTCACCGGGGAGCACTGAAAAAATACAAATTCTTGATTCCCACCCAAGACCAGTAGTGTTACTCAGGCATGAATAACAAGGGTGATAATTACACCAACAGAAAAGAGCAGTAACCTTGCAGATTTACTGAACCAGAACCAATTAGCTTTGAGAACCCTGTCAAACAGCAAATCGACTCGTAGAAGGCAGTAACCAGAATAATAGGGGCAGATGTGCAGCAGGATTGGGTTCAAATCCTGCCACATTATTCTACTCTGTGTCTCCACTTCCTCACTTATAAGATTGGTTGAGCAATATCTGCTTATTTCACAAAACAATTATAAAATAGTTATGTGGGATTTACTAGATGCCAGGAATTTTGACAAAGCCTGGAAAATGGAATCCTTATATATTCTTGGTGGGTATGCAAGCTGGCCTGGACACTAAGAAAGTCAATGTAGCAGTTACCTTTCTCACTGCTGGGCCAAAAAAAAAAAAAAATGGGGGGCCAAAAGCAGCTGATGGGAGAAAGGGGTTTATTTCAGTTTACAGCCTCAAAGGGAAATTTTGTCATGGTGATGAAAGCATGCCTCAACAAAAGGTGGGCATCACATCTTGTCATATCACCTAGGTGACAATAGTCAGAATGAGCCAGCAAATACCCAGTGAGGCTGGATTCATCAACCTCAAATCAGCTCCCCATCACACACCTCCCTCAACAAGGCTCCACCTCCCAAATACCACCCGCTGAGGATTCAGTGTGAGGCCTCATCACAAATACATGAGGTTACGGAGGACGTTTCCCATTCAAACATCACAGTCAGTATGGAGTTTCCTCAGAACAATTACAAACAGATCCACCACAAGACCTAGCTATAACACTCGTGGGTCATTACTCAAAGGACTCCAAATCAACACACCACATAGACACTTGCACATCAATGCTTACTGCAACACTGCTCGCAACAGCTAAATTATGAAACCAGCTTAAGGGTCCAATGACAGAGGAATGGGTAAATGAAATGTGACTTGAATGCTCAATGGGATTGTTTCTAGCCATACAGAATGAAGTTACGGGGCTGGAGAGATGGCTTAGCGGTTAAGCACTTGCCTGTGAAGCCTAAGGACCCCGGTTCGAGGCTAGATTCCCCAGGACCCACGTTAGCCAGATGCTCAAGGGGGCGCACGCGTCTGGAGTTCATTTGCAGTGGCTGGAGGCCCTGGCGCGCCCGTTCTCCCTCTCTCTCTCTCTCTCTCTCTCTCTCTCTCTATCTGCCTCTTTCTCTCTCTGTCTGTTGCTCTCAAATAAATAAGTAAAAATAAATGAAAAAAATTTAAGAATGAAGTTACGTTGTTTGTAGGAGATAATCATGTTAAGCAAAGTAAAGCAACGCCAGAAAGACAAATATCATGCTTTCTCTCATTAGTGTTCCTAGCTTCATACAGACCCATGAAGCTATGTTTACATGCATGCCTTGAGAGCAGAAGGGGAGTTGTCTAGGGGAAGAAAGGGGATAAAGAGAGGGGAAGGGAGGACAACGCGACGGCCGTGGAGGATGAGGAGATCGTGCTGGACGTGCAGCCCACACTGTGCAGCAGCACTATGTGCACTGAATGCGCATGATGAAAAGAACTTTTTGAACAAAATTCCAGGGGGAGGAAGGAAGGTGGGACACCACTCAACAAACCACACAGCACAGTGGTGATGCGTCTCTTTGTAGCGCCAAGGACTAAGAAAAATGCAGAACAGGAGCGCTTGAGTGGAACGGGCAGGCTGGAATGCAAAGGAATGGACGCTAACTCAGTGAGAATGCAAAGCCAAGGAAATTAGAGGCATTTCAGAGGAGAAAGGATGAGCTGGAGGGAAACAGGGAAGCAAACAGCTAGAAAGATGAGAGAATCAGGAACATCAATGACCCAGCAAGGTTTCAGGTACAGTCTAAGTGCCCAATAATCTGCCATCATCATCATCACCATCATCAGCAGCAGCCATCTCTTCTGAAGTCAAACTTCAGCCACGTGACACTCAGAAATGGGAAAAGACATTCTGTGAACCAGGTATTTGAGAAGTTTCAAACATTTAAGGATGGAGCATGCTGACGGTGAAAACATGCCCCTGCAGTCAGGACTAGCACCCTGAGCTTAATGAAGGTCTTAAAGGAAGACATGCGGGCTCTCATTCAAGCTCGGGACAAATGGCCCACTAATGAGTGGTGTGTTCACCGTCAAAGGAGCTAGCTATCTTTGCAGAATACTGACTGAGACAGACTTTTTTCAGGAGGAAAGAAAATGAAAGGTGAGTTGACTCCAGCCAGCCTGCAGCTCAGGAGATTATCAGCTGCTCTGGCACATTGAGAATTGTTTACAGTGACATCAAAATGTGCTTGAAATATGACTACCTGCCCTGCCTCCACCCCCTCAGCCTCTCCAGGAGTGGCATTTTGAGTGACACAATGCAATCATATCCTTAGAGTTCTCTTTAGGGGCTTGGAATTAGACGGTATACTATAGACAGCATTGTCGCTGTGTCTCCCAGCAGTTGATAAGATGTGTTTGATAATTACTTTAATGTATGCTGCATAAGGAGCCCCAAGGTGTCAGCCTTTGTACTTTCTACCTACAGATTTTCCTCCCTCTCATATTCTTTTCTTACCTCCATCTCTGCAATCCTCAGTAGTACATAAGCTCAGATTTCTGTTTCTCCCTTCTGAGCATGCTCACTGAAAAGTCCTGTGATTGGTGAGTGGCTAAAACTATGGGTCCTAGAATCACATAGAGCTGGGCTTCAACATAAGCTATATAACTCACCCAGTTGCACCTTAGGCATGACACATTAACTGTGTGTGTGTGTGTGTGTGTGTGTGTGTGTTTGGAGATAGAATCTTGTCATATAGATCTGGCTGGCCAGGTATTCACTATGTAGCTCAAACTGACCTCAAACTTATAGCAATCCTCCTGCCTCAGCTTCCCAAGTACTGTCATATTGGCATGCTCCGCCACACCCAGCCCACATTAATTCTTTAACTCTCAAATTCTTTAGTTGGAAAACAGAACCCACACTGGGTAGCTAGTGTTACCATCAGTGACAACTTCCTGATTCTGTTCGCGGTGGTTGTAAAAGTTATAGAGTTCATAGAGTTATTTGCATGGTTAGAAGACTAGAGTAATTTCCAGCCTTGCTTTCTGGTTTTGGTTTTGATTTTTGTTTTGTTTGTGGTGTGTGTGTATGTGTGTGTTGATGGTGGCAGTTTTTAAAGTCTTACCTTTAATTTGCTATGTATTTCAGACTGAGCTCAACGTAAGGATCCTCCTGCCTCGGCTCCTTGAGTTCCTCAGCTGGGATTACAGGCACACACTCTCACACCCAGCTCCAATCTTGTGTTTTGCTGCTGCTCCTGATGTTATTGTTGTTTTGCTCTGCTTTGAGTTTTTCCATCTTTCTCCCAGCAAATGTAGGAAAGATAACTTCACTCATCAGGACTTTCCTTTTCTAGCGAAAAAAGAAAAAGAAAATCATCACACAGTGGTTAAGGGGAAAGCACACGCAAATGCAGTTGTCACTCGCTAAAGGCATGCTGCATGCTGATGCTCAAATTATCCTGTCAGGAATCTACTTCCTGGCAGCTCTCATCTCCTCTTTGCCCTGGTGTGGCTTCCTTGTCAGGACGACTCTCCCCTACACTGACAAAAATGCCCTTTAGCAACTCCGAGCTATGATAGTACCAGTTTAGCAAGGCTAATGAGAAGAAATGAACTATTTTGTCAAAAAGTCCAGAAAAAATTCCTGGACTAACTTTCAGCTTGACTTTGGTCATGTTAATATCTCTTTACTCACCTGTGACTGGATACCGAACATTGAATTGGCCCAACAGGAGTGTACAACTCACACTTCAAGCAAGAGATATAAAGTCCCCAGAAGAAACATGAGAATCACATACAGAAAGAGGGATGCCTAGGTGTGCAGACAAAACCAATCCACAACACTCATTGTAACAGTTAACCTTGTTGTTGTTGGGACAAAACACCCGACTAGAAGCAGCTTATAGAAGAAATGAGTTTGGGCTGGAGAGATGGCTTAGCAGTTAAGCGCTTGCCTATGAAGCCCAAGGACCCTGGTTCGAGGCTCGATTCCCCAGGACTCACGTTAGCCAGATGCACAAGGGGGAGCACGCGTCTGGAGTTCATTTGCAGTGGCTGGAGGCCCTGGCGTGCCCATTCTCTCCCTCTTTCTCTCCATGTCATTCTCAAGTAAGTAAAAATAAATAAAAAATGTTTAAAAAAGAAAAAGTTTATTTCAGCTGACAGTCTCAAGCAACAGAGATAAAGGAAAGGGGGTAGGCTAGCTAGAACTGACAAGGGGGCCAGATCATAAATTCCCAAGGTGTTTTCCTGGTGACACACCACTTCCAGCAAGGCTCCACCTCCCAAAGGTTGGGATTACATATGAAACTTATTCACAAACACTTGAGGCTATGGGGACACACCTTCTCTCCGTGTGTCTACCACCACAGCGGGCATTACTAATCAATCATACATGCTTTCCCAATGAGCCTGATATTTAAATCTGCCCCAGCATGGCAGCTGTTGTGGAAAAAAAAATATCGAGTTAGTTCCACATATAAGGCAGAAAATCCTTTGACTTCCCAGGTCGTAGCAGAATCTGTGTCCGTGTCTGTATCTAAGAAGGCGTGATACTCACAACGCTCGCCCCACACTCAACACTTATCGGTGCGTAGTGGGGTAACCAAATGCTCACAGTTGAACAGCTCCTGAGGCTGAGACCACAGTCCAACTTTCACAGCACTTTATCCATCGGGGCAGCGCAATGGATAAGAACACCTGCCGCACAAACGGGAGAACCTGAGAGAGCCTGAGGTGCACTGAGTTCGATCCCAGCACCCACAGAAGAAAGCTGGGCATGATCCCATGTGCCTGTCACCCCAGTCTTATTGGGAGTGGAGACCAGACAATCAACTGGGGCTCGCTGGTCAGCCAGTCTGAAAGAAAATAAAAAAGTCCAACAGCTCCAGGTTGAGTGAGAGACTCCATCTCTGAGAAACAAAAGCAACGGAGCAACAGAAGGCACCCGCTGTTTTCCACACCCGTGTGTATGTAGTTCAAGCACCTGCACACACACCCACGCACACAGATTCACCACACATACTACACACACCTGACGATAGCAATACCAGTAAGCTTGTCATGGTTCACCTAGCAGCATGGGCTCTAAGCTTCATGTCCCCCTCCAGGAATGGCTCACTCCTGCTTTCTGCTCCTGAAGGCTCCAGGTGGGCCACCTATGGCACTTGGCAGCTAGCCAGGCCATGGAGGCCCTCAGGCACTGGCCCTGATGGACCAAATGGTGCCAGAGCTGCCTCCACAGGGGGAAGCGCAAAGACAGTGTTTTGTACCCCTGAAGCGGCAGCAATTTCCAGCTTCATGTGTCCAGGCAAGGCTGGCAGCAGCAGGAGCGGCATGTCAGAGCGCATCACCCTTGTGGGCCATCACCTGCCAGCTCTGGGCAGAAGCAGAGAGCAGCGAGCGGCTGGAAGGCAAACACTGACGCCAGAGAGAAGCTGAGAGAGAGAGCTGAACTTGCGCAGCGGGGCTCCGAGGAGGCAGCCTCTGGTCAGGAATGGAGGGAAATCCCGTCTCCCACGGCTGGATAAAAGAACATGAGTCCCATATAGCTGCAACCTGCAGAACCTGCTCAAATTTCTGTTTGTCCTTCTTCTGTTCCTTGTCACATTCCCTCCTAGAGTAAGGAGCTACAGAGGGTAAGACTGTGAGCTTTGGGTCTGACTCCAACAAGTCTTATTTAGCTGCAGAATGTCCTAGAATAAGTGTCTCTCCTTCTCTGTGCCTCGTTTTTCCTAATATAATGGATTCTTTCCTGCAGAGTTTCTCAATCATGGCACTAGAGGCACTCGGGGCCAGATTATCCTCTGTTGCGCGCGGTGGGGGAAGGGGTGGTGTTCACTGTATTGTGTGATGTTTTCCAGATCTCCACGACCAATAGCATCCATACACATGCACCTCAATTATGACACCCAAAGCTGTCTCCAGACTTTACCAAAATATCCTGAGTGACACGATCCCCCTATGTAATGATCACTACAATCCAGCCCAGACAGGATGGCCTGACACATAACAGGGGATTTCTGTGTTAGTTATCACTGCCCCACCTTTGCCCATACTGTGCCCACTGCCTGGGGCACCGCTGCTCTTCCTCCACACGTCCTGTATCCGCATGGACGACCAACAGACATTGCTAATCAATTGCAGCTCCATTCCTGATGCCCTTAGGTATGATCTCTGATTCCTTTTCTGTATGGCAGCCACCATGTAAGATCCAGGTGCTCTGTGGACATTCGTTAAGTCCTGGAAGCTGTGCCTGGCATCCAGAAGCAACTCTAGGCAGTTACTCTGTCTGACCCTCCAGAAGTCTTATGAAGTCTCTAGACTGTCATAGCAGGTGAGGACGTGAAGTTCAAAAAAGTTAAACACTTTGCCTAAAGTTACGCTAAGAAGCCACAAAGACTGACACACAACCCCCACAAGCCTGATCCCAGAGTTCATCTACTTCTGCAAGAAAGACCTAACAGAAAATAAAGCTGCCAAACACGACATGGGCTAATAAGACGGACAGTTCACAGAAGAAGAAACACAAATAGCCAATGGATATTTTTTTTTGAACCACTTCATGATACCATCTCACTCAAATCAGAATGGCTAGCATCAAGGACATTGACAACAAATTCTGGCAAGGTTGTGGGGAAATAGAGCCCTTATCTCATTGTTGGTGGGAGTGCAAACTAGTACAGCCATGATGGAAATCAGCGTGGCGGTGTCTCAAAAAATTAGAACTAGAATCTCCATATGACTCAAATGTACCTTGCCTGGGCATACACCCCAAGGACTCCACACTCTTCTGGAGATATGTTTGAACATCCACGTTCATGGCTGCTCTGTTCCCAGTAGCTAGAAAATGGAACCCAACGAGATCCCCATTAACTGATAACATGAATACGGTGAAATTTGACTTAACAGTACAGAAAAGTAAAGTTAGGCAATTCTTGGGGCTGGAGAGATAGATTAACAGTTAAGGGCTTGCCTGTGAAGCCTAAGGACCCCGGTTGGAGGTTCGATTTCCCAGGACCCACGTAAGCCAGATGCACAAGGGGACGCATCCATCTGGAGTTCGTTTGCAGTGGCTGGAGGCCCTGGTGTGCCCATTTTCTCTCTCTCTCTCTCTCTCTCTCTCTCTCTCTCTCTCTCTCTCTCTCTCCACTCTCAAATAAATAAATAAAATAAACAAAAAAATATGCAATTCTGGGGAAACTGGATAGATCTGGAAAGAATTATGTTAACAAAGTAACCCAAACTCAGAAAGCCCAAACTGTATGTTCTCTCTCATATGCATGTCCAACCTTGCAATATCCATATATAAATGGGAGAAAACATGGGTAAACACCTAAAAAGGTAGAATGGTGGCCAAGAGTAGGTAATAAGAGATGACAAAGAAAAGGGTGGAGGAAGGGTAAAAGGATACATGTGACATATAAACAGGGTCTAGGGGAAGGGTTCTAGATGGAGAATGGGGATACAGTTAAGTAGTTAGCAGCCCAAACCATCCATCACAGTATAGCTAAGGTTTGAGACCCACACACAGATCAATGCTTGAGTTTGAATTCCACGGCTCTGCTTACATAACTGAGCACAGAAAGTCAAGATGCAATGGCTTGGGAATTCGTCCAGACTCACATTAGCTTTGCAGCCTCCCTCATACCCACAGGTTCTCTTTGGGGAGGGAGAATCCTCTCCCTTCTCCTCTGTAAGGTTTCTGACAATCAAGTCAAGAATAACTATTAGCAGCAGGCTGGTGTGACTGGCCAGTGCAGGATTTACAGATTTCACCTCCAGTGACATACTGCAAGATATGCATCAGTTAGCCGTGCAGCTGCAGGCCAGCAGAGGCAGAGCAGATCTATCTCCCTCGGCTGTGTACGATGTGCAGCCCTTGCATAATTAGCTCGGAGGTTCGATGCTCAGTTACCATAGTGAGCATTAACCATGCACCCCCTCTTCTCCTGGGTAAACAGCAGACTCGTTTCTCTCTGCTCTGCAACCCAGGTCCCCACCCAGAAGGAAAGATTTCACTTTGCCCCCTGCCCCCCGTGAGACAGTATCTCTCTCTCCCATCCTAGTGCACCCCAAAGCTCCATCAGACATTCAAGTGAGCATGTACAACTGTTTTTGCTAAGTCTAAATGTTGAATGAAAGCATATTCTAAATGCCTTCCTTTTCTTCAAGCTTTAATTCAGGAAATGAAGGGGGTCTTCCAAGAAAACCACCCCTAAAACACATGGGGTTTGACGCCATAATACAAGCACTGCCTAAAAGGTTAACAGATACGCTTAGCTTTGTACAACAGTCACAGATGTCTGTTTCTCTGTCCTTCTTAGGCATTCCCTTCATTTCACCCAAAAAGTGAGCCACAAATACTGGTGTGGGGGTTTGAATATGACATGTCACTCACAACCTCGTGTGTTTTGAATACTTGTTCCCCAGATGACATCAATTTGGGAGAGTTGTGGAGCCTTCGGGAGATGGAGCCTTGCTGGAGGAGGTGTGTAACTGAGGGCAGACCTTGAAGTTGATGAGTCCACTGGGCGTTGAGGGATAGCTCACTCAGACCCACTTCCTTCCTCCTATGTGACAAGACGTGACACCTCGCTGCCTCACTCTGCCATACTTTCACCACCATGATCATGATCAAAACTCCCCCTTGAGGGCTAGAAGGATGGCTTAGCATTTAAGGCATTTGCCTGCAAAGCCAAAGGACCCAGGTTCGATTCCCCAGGACCCACGTTAACCAGATGCACAAGGGGGCGCACGCATCTGGAGATCATTTGCAGTGACTGGAGGCCCTGGTGCACCCATTCTCAATCTCTCTCTCCTTCCTATTTCTCTGTCAAATAAATAAAAATAAAATATTTTAAAAAACACACTTCCCCTCAAAAAAAAAAAAAAAAAGCCAGAATAAACCGTTTCCTCCCATAAGCTGCTTCTGGTCAGTGCTTTGTCTCAATAAGCAATGAAAAAGTAACTACTGCAACTACAACTTGATCCACTAGGTTTTAAAATTCTGGATGCAGAAGGTACATTAATTACTTTGCCCATAGGTTCTGCCACTAGGTCTTCATTGGCTGGGGGCGGAGGCTCCATGGAGAAGGCATTTGCTGCCACAAGTGTGCAAACCTGAGTTCAGATCTCCCATACCTCACAAAGGCCGGGTCAGTGTGGTGATCCCAGCACTTGTCAGGCAGAGACAGGGGATCCCTGTGGTAAGCTGACTAGCTCAGCCAGGCAAATGGCAAACTCTGGGTTTGGAGTGAAAGGTTCTGCCTCATAAAGAAAGTGCAGAGTGATCAAGGAAAACTCCTGACACCAACCATTGGCCTCCACACATACATGCCCAGAAGTGCACACATACCTGCATACATGTACACCCCACACATGTGAACACACACATACACATGCATGCACATCATACCACATACACACACACAAAAAACACAAATACTTTTTAAAAAGCAATATTTCTAAAAAGACATGAAAAGAGCCAGGTATGGTGATACACGCCTTTAATCCCAGCAATTGTGAGGCGGAGGTAGGAGGATTGTTATGAGTTCAAGGCCACCCTGAGACTCCAGTGTGAATTCCAGGTCAGCCTGGGATAGAGTGAGACCCTACCTCAAAAAATACAAGCAAGCTGGGCATGGTGGTGCACACCTTTAATCCCAGCACTTGGAAGGCAGAGGTAGGAAGATCACCAAGAGTTTGGGGCCACCCTGATACTACATAGTGAATTTCAGGTCAGCCTGGACTAGAGTGAGACCCTACCTTGGAAAAAAAAAAAAAAAACACTAGCAATGTACCTGCTTCGTGGGAGGAAAGTCATGACTTGTATTGAAGACTTAGTCAAAAGGCTATGGCTAAGGAGCTCATAAGCCCTACAGGGAAAACTACTGCCATGGTTTGCCTAACTGGTTGTATGATACCCACCAAACGGTCCTCTAAATATTATGTCTATGCTCATATATTAATGCTACTCTCACTTTTGGTTAAAGAAGCTTCTCTTTTTCAGATGGTGGTGACCACTGGGGAGATGCAAGACTCACCAAAGTGCTGAGAAGAGACAGCGGCTTGTTCAGCCCTTAGGCATCTCTACCACACCTGCCAAGGTTCAAGGACCATTGTGAAATGTAAAGCCACAGGAAGGCAATGAGTGCTTTGGAACACTGTTTTCCAGACACAAAGTGGTCATGGTCCTCATGACCTCACAGTGCCTGATGCCACCTCACAAGACCTGCATCATAGGAGGACGGAAATGATGACATCAAAAGAGAACGTAGACTAGTTGGAAAGAAGGATTCAGTGGAGGGGGACAGAGGCCAGAGGGCAAAGGGAGGTGGTGGGAGGGGATTATGATCCTGATGTATTGTGTATATGTATAGAGGTTGTCAATAAAAAGAACATAAACTTTGGCGAGTTTGCCTCACTGTATTACCCTTCTCCCGTCCCTCCATCCCTTCCTGAATGCATGTAGAGTCTGTTGTTAGAAGGAACCAATATCTTACTCCCCACCAAAAATAAGTCAGTAAACCCAATCTTAAATTTAAGCATTTGTCAATTCCTTGTAATAAATATTCCTACAGTAGAACTTTAATTTTAAAATGCCAATTACTTTAAAACCTGATTCACAAAATTCCTGCAAACTTCACAAGCATTTCTTATGAACTGGTGCAAGGTAAACCCTAAACACGTGACTAGGGATGTGGATGAAGTATGGTGGAGACCCTTCTGGAAAAAGAAGTCCTACCTAACCCAGCTTTGGGGAGTTAGTCGCAGAACTCAAACTCCGATCATAAACGCTTCCACTTAGGCCCCTGGATCAGCTCATCTGTTTGTGAATGTTATGTTATTTGTCTAGTCTGGTTATTTAGCAGGTCACTGGACTCCCTGAGACACCCTTGCACCCTCCTACAAATTGCTTCTTGCTCAGGCTGACACAACTTTGTTATCAAAAAGCAATACGAAAAAAAAAAAATCTTATTGATGAATGCTGAAGAATCTCCCTGAAGTCTTTTGTTCCCAGAAAAACATGGCTCCATGGAGCAGTCAGTTAAGTGAAGTGTCGATGAATAGACATACCCATCTGATCATTTAGAGACCTGTGCTCCCACCACAATGGAACTCACCACTTCCACAGGAAAGGCTGGCAGCAGATTCCTGGGTGCACTTGAACACTATTAACTACTTGACAGAGAGACCAAGAGAACATTCTGACCACAGATGAGTATAAACTAAAGCTGGAAAAGCTGGAGTCAATGGAAGACAATTCAGTGTTAAAGACGAATTACCTCTGATATCACAACACAAGCACGTTGTGAAGTGCAGGTCATTTTTAAAGGGAAAACAACCTGCAAAGTATGCTTAAGAAATTCAGCAAGAGTGTACAAACAACACGTGTGTGTCTCTCCTGAGGTCTACCTTTACTTTGCTGCCAGCTCTTCTCTCGCTCTGTGACCTTGAGCAAGTTACCTTGCACCTTGGAGGAGCTAGCTTCGGGCTGCACTTGTATAAGCTAAGATAAATAATTCAAGGTGTCTCCCAGAAGTAAAGGAAAAACATGTGGAGGCACCTTTAGCATCAAGCTGGCCCGTGCTTAATATTCAAGAGGTGGAGGCTGATGCTGTCAACAGAGATGTTGATGGTGACAATAATGACCGCAGCTCAAGTGTCACCTCATGCAGAAAGTCCTTCCTGGATACTCCTCCTCAACTAAGCTTGGTGAACCATCTCCAGGATGTCCTCACCAGCATCACAAATCATCAGCTACCTGTTTGCTCAGAGGCAGGGACTGTCTCACAGAGCTTGTGTGTATTGCATAATGCTAGAAGCTCAAGGTTTGCAATCCAATTGCATGTCAAAGAAGTCTGCTCACTTGCCCAAGATCCCACAGCTAACATGTGTCAGAAGTCACTAAGTACAAAGACAACACCACAGAAGCACTTACCTTCTATTTCATCCTCCCTCCCCCAGTGTCACCATATATTAATTCTTGTTGCTGTATTTCCAAGACCCCTATTAATTTCACCTGTGAAGGAGTCTCTTAATTGATTCTGGCTCCAGTCAACGTGAAATGCACACAGAAAATAGACGCATGCCATTCTCTCGGTCCCAGCACTGTAGCTTTGGCTCAGCAGAACTGTAGCAAGTACCAGGTAGTGCCTAACCAATTGCATTTGCTATCAAGGGGAACAGCAATCAAAACCCAAGGTGGTCCATCCGTTTTCCTGCAAATTTCATAATTTCATTTTGCCATACAATAAAGAGAATTCCACTGTGTACGTTCACCACATTTTCATTACCCATGCATCTGTCAATGGGCCTCTAGGCTGATTCCAATTCTTAGTGATTGTAAATAGAGCCGCAATAAACATGGATGTGCAAGTTATCTCTGTAGTAGTGTGGTGTCTTTGGGGTATATGCTCAGGAGTGGGACAGCTGAGTTGTGTGACAGCTCTATTTCGAATGCTTTGAGACACCTTCATGCTGATTTCCATAATGACTGTACTAATTTGTACTCCCATCAGCAGTGAAATAAGGGTTCCTCTTTCTCTACATCCTCGCCAGCATTTGTGTATGGGTGGGGGGTGGTCACACTGGGTAAAAATCTGTAAAGATAGAATGATGGCCGAGAGTGAGTATAAAGAGATGAATAGGAAGAGGAGGGAAGGTATGAAAGGACACATATGATTTGTAAACATAATGGGGAGGATATTGCAGGAAGCAGAAATGGGGGACAGAGGAGTTGGGGAGGAGAGCAAGACACAACAAACACAAATTGGTTTTGAAACTACAAGAATGAATAATGCCTAAACCTCTATACCAACTTCAAAAAAATTAAAATTAACAACAACAACAAAAAAAAAAAAGGTGGAATTAGCATGGCCTGGTGACACTTGGGGAGGAATGACCTAGTGATTTGTCCCAGCTAATTTAGAAAAGTTCTTATTACTGAAACAATGGGCTTGTGCTCTTTTCCTATGAAGGACGCTCACACTCTCCTTGGCAAGCATCACCTTGCCAATGGGTCATGGAGACTTAAAAGTCCAGGACCTGCCACAGGGTCTGTACAGAACAGCCTCATTTTCTTCTATTTTTATGTGAGCCTAAGAACATGGGCTCTTCATACAGGCTGCTTGGTTCCAGCCCCAGCCCAACCACTTGCATGTGCATATTTGGGTAGTCTATTCTCCCTGGGCCCCAATTCCCTTGTCTACATAATAAAGATGGCACATCAAGGACGCAGGCTGGCTATGAGGTATAAATGCAAGGCCATATGTAAAACAGATTGTATTCTTGTTTCCAGGGACACTCATTGCTCCACGGGGCTGTCTGGTTAACGGCCACTGGGAAGATTAAAAAAAAAAAAAATGTGCTGTAGGAGTCAAAGGAATTCTGATGGCCTGACTTGCCAATCCAAAAACATGCTATGAGGGTGAAGCACAAAAGTGAAAGACCTGTGTCTCCAAAAACCGTGTTTCCTACCTAGTTACTCAGTCAATTTCAATAGTGCCACTCTGTGAATGATAAAGTTAATGAAGTGATTCCTGGCACGTGTGGACTTATGCTGACCGACCGGTCATTTTCCCAGCTATTTTCATCCTACATGCAATTTTTTTTTATGGAAGTTTTATCTGTTTCTCTGCCTCTATTTTTTCCTGTGTGTTTAAATCCCAGTCTCTTTTTGCACATTTCTTTTTTTTTTCTAATTTTTTTGGTCATTTTTATTTATTTAAAAGTGACAGAGAGAGAGAGAGGCAGATAGAGAGAGAGAGAGAGAGAGAATGGGTGTGCCAGGGCCTCCAGCCACTGCGAACGAATTCCAGACGCATCTTTTTGCACATTTCTTTATGTGACTGTATTTTTTCAGCTCGCTCTCTCTTTCTCTCTCTTCCTCCTGGGAAGAAATGTATGACAGGTACTTTCCTAAAACTGTTTAGCCACATCAAACTTTTGATGTCAAGCCACTCACAAAAACTAATTTAAAAGTAAACCCTACGGCATAGTGAGAGAAGAACTATTTGGGGATCTCCTGCCAGGTTGCTCGGGAGATAGCCCAGAGGTTCCATGATGAATGGCTAATGCTGGTACTGTCATCTCATGCCATGGTAACTGCCTGCTGGTGCGTCACTGCGAGGCTGACGGGGCTGCCCGCTTGCTTGGTAAGCAGGGAGATTAGCAGCAAGGAACTGGGCGTATGAGTGCTCCAAAGGGAGCAGAGTGTTCCAAGCTAATTCATCTGCACGCCCATTTTTAACTCAAAACACAAATTTCGTTGCCAATAGAAGTCTATAAAGAATTAATTAGGGAACTTTACAAACAGTCAAAACTCTCATAAATTTATCACTGTCTCCAAGAATCACCTCCCCTGTCGAATGCAAAGTATGACTGTCAGAAGATGGAAACGAAAGAAAACATTCAAGGAGAGCAGCCTTCTGTCTCATTTGCCTCCCCTCACTTGGGGAAGGAAGACTGTTTGGGACTTGGAGGATTCAGAAACCCGGTGAGATTCCCAGACCGCAAGCCCGTGAACGTAAGCGGCCAGGTCTGTTGTGTTCCAGGCCAGAGCCCGGCCCCCAGCTTGCTGCCTGGTGCACAGGAAGAGCAAAAATGCTTCTTGAATGGGCAAAAGATACAGAAGGAGATAGCTAGCAGCCATGAGACGAAGAGCCCACACACTTCAGGCTTGAATCCAACTTCCTTCTGCCACTCTCCCCTGCTTCCTGGAAGACAGGAAGTATCACCTTAACAGCACCACATCTGGTTCCTCTCTACTTCTCCACTTCCTGTAACATAGGAGTGATACTTGACATTAAAGCTGGCTTCTTTCTGCCCTGCGTCTCTACTTCCTGGCAGTAACACCTAAATTTGGCTTCTTTCTACTTCCCCATTTCCTGAAGGACAGGAAGTAACACCAGCATCAAATCTGACATCTCTCTGCTTCCCCACTTCCCATACGGCAGGAAGGAAGATGTGGCCCTGTCAAATCTGGCCTCTTTCAATTTCTGTCCTCTACTTGCTGGAAGATAGGAAGTGACTCATGGCACCATCTGCTTATTCAGAGTTCTCCTCAGCACCCGACCTAGTCATTACTCTAGCATCCCCTGTTATAATTAAGAGCATGGCTTTGGAACTCCAGCAAGCTCAGCTGTATCCAGGTTATATTAGCTTCAGTTGGTTCATGTGCGAAATGAAGCTTAAGAATTGTATCTGCGTCATACGGATTTCTGTGGAGATGATTGAGAAGATAAACATTAGCTACTGCCATTATTACCATGAGTAGGGCCATCATAACAAAATACCACAAATTGAGTGACTTCATCAACAGAAGAAATTGGTTTTCTTACAGTTTTGGAGGCTGAAAGTCCAAGACCAAGATGCTGGTTGGGTAAGTTTTATCCTGAGGCATATTTCTTTGATTTGCAAATGGTCAGCCACCATCACACTGAATCCTCACATGCTCTTTCCTCTGTATGCTCACACCCCTGGCGTCTTTATAGTGTAACAAATATCTCTTCTCCCATCCAAGTACTAACCAGGCCCAATCCTGCTTAACTTCCAAGACGAGATGGGTTCAGGTGCATTCAGGGTGGCATGGCCACAGACCAAAATTTCTCTTCTCATGAGGATGCTGGTCATATTAGCTGAACATATCCACATGCTCAGTTCGTGGAAATGTAAACTAGTACAGCCACTATGGAAATTAGTATAGAGTGTCCTCAAGAAACTAAAAGTAATACTGCCATACGACCCAGCTATGGACTCTTGGGTATATGCCTAAATGACTCTAAGTCAAGACACCACAGAGATACTTGTCCTTCAGTGCTTATTGCTACACTATTCACAGTAGCCAACAAATGGATCCAGCCTAGATGTCCACCAACAGATGACTGGATGAAGAAAATGTGGTACATATGCACAACGGGATTTTATTCAGCTGTGACAGCTGTGGAAAAATAAATGAAATCATGGCATTTGCAGGAAAATGGAGAGGACTGTAAATCATTTTGTTAAGTGAAAGTAGCCAGACCCAGAAAACCATGAGAGAGAAAGAAGATATCTTCAGGGGGTGCAGAGAGGGAAATGGGAGACATGTGATATGAAAGCAGAACAGAGAGGTCTCTGGTAAAAGGAGGGAAACCATCTAGCTGGGGGAAAGAGAGATAAAAAGCAGTATAGGAGGACACATGAGAATAATGTATTATATATGTGTGTGTGTCATTTTAAACGGTTAATAAAGAACTGAAATAGATTTGCCCTATGATATAGCCATCCTACTTCTGGACACACACTTGAGGGACTCCAAATTACCATACAGTGTGGATACCCACTTGCCCATGTTTATTGTACTACAATATCCCAGTTATAGATACCTGCACACCTATGTTTATAATTATAGCACAGTAACCCAGTTATGGAAGCCACTTAGGTGGCCATCAGCAGACAAATGGATAAAGAGAATGTGATACAGAGAGAGAGAAAGAGAGGAAATTATTCAGCCATAAAGAAGAGCTAGATTTCAGGGGAGGGTATAACTGAAGATCACTAGGTTAAGTGAAATAAGCCAGACTCAGAAAGGCAATATTGCATTTTTCTCTTATATACAGAAAAAGAGGACTAGAGAGGTAGCTTAGTGGCTAAGACATTTGCCTGCAAAGCCAAAGGACCCAGGTTCAATTCCCTAGTACCCATATACGACAAGATACACAAGGTGGCACACACATCAGGAGTTTATTTACAGTGACTAGAGGCCCTGGTGTGCCCATATTCTCTCTCATAAATAAAGTATTTTTAAAAAGAGATTTTTAATAAAAAGAGAGATGAATGTAGGCGGTAGACTGTTAAGTATAGAAAAGAGACCAGAAGGATGAGGAAACAGAAGGTAATGAAAGTGGGGAATTGAACAATACACAAGATGTGCATACATGAAAATGCTGTAATGAAACCTATTACTGTATACAGTTAATGTGCAGTAATGAAAAGGAATGGCATTTCATTTGTTTCTTAAATAAAAAGAAACTGAAAACTATGCTTACGAGGAGATTTCTACAGCTAGATGGAAGTTTAAACCAATTGTAAGTTCTCTGGATACTCACAAATTTTACAGTATCAGATAGTCAGTGATGTTAGTAGGGTGAGGTGGTAGAGAGAAGGAGGAATAAGGCAGAAAGGAGGAAGTTTGCAATCAGGCCTCAATGGACTCAGGGACCATGTGAAATTGTCCCTACCCTTCCCTTTCCTCTCATAGCCACCCTTCCCCACAGGAGGTCTGAGGGATGGAGGAGGAGAGGAGATGTTGCCTAATTATCACAATAGTTGCAGGTTCCAGAACATGGGCGCCCATGGTGGCCGGGTCTTGGGGCATGGCTCTCACAAACACTTGTCTTTTCATTCTAAGGAGAGCGTGCGTCTCCTTAAGCTTTACAACCCCTCACCACGGTCTCTATGCTGCCATGTCCCTAAGGACCAGGAGTCCCGTCCTCTCTGCTTCAGGACATAAACCCTCCTCGGTGAAGTGCGTGAGGGACCTCAGAAGATGAGGAAGAGGGAGACACCCACAGCATCGCCCTCAGCCTGCCCTGGAAGCCCTCAGAACCAGCACAATCCTCAAGGGAGTCACATTACACATCAGAGCTGCAGACTGCCATGCTCCATCGTTCACCTGTGAAATGATGCGCAGTCTCGGGGTGTGTACTGATTGCTAAGCTATTATAAGCTACTCCTGCTATTCCACTTATTATTAACTACCCATCTCACTAGAGCCTGGGGACTTGGGACTTTTTTTTTAAAGGCCAGTTCCCAACTCTACAATGGACAGAGCTGAGATAATTAGACCTTGCCTTCAGGATCCTGTTCCTCCCACCTCACTGATAGGTTTGTCATTGGCTTCCCTGATCTTCTCCTTAGAATAACTTCTGTTCAGCTGGGTCATAACTCAGCTTTATTGTCCTGCCCATGACACACTCACTGTCTCCTGTGCTGGCAAGAGAATGAATTAGAAGTTTCCTGTCTGCTTCAGAGAGTCCTTCTCCTCCCTTATGTTATGTTTAGCACTTGTGTGGGCACTTGTGTGGGCACTTGGCTGATGCCAGATACAACGCGTTGCTGTAATTCCCGTGGTGATGAGACACTTTCTTCGTGGAGGGGGAGGCTCAAGAGTGGAAGAAGTTGCTGAAATATTGATTCCACTGTCTGTCTCACCTCCTGTGGACTGGGAAATCCTGATGCACTCTGGGAAAGGGAATCTTCTCCAAGACATAGAGTAAATGAACGGTGTTTGAAGGTGTCATCGTACCATTCTTGTTGCTGTGACAAGACCCCCGACCAGAAGCAGTTTATGGGAGGAAAGGGTTTATTTCAGGCTTACATTTCCATGGGGAAGTTTCGTCATAGGTGTGAAAGCGTGGCAGAGTAGACAGCCAGGTGTGCCATCTCCATGGCAACATGGAGGAAGTAGAGAAAGCAGGGTGTCTTGCCCTGGCAAGTGGGGCTGGATGATAAATTACCAAGCTCCACCCCCATGACACATCTCCTCCTGCAAGGATCCACCTCTCAAAGGCTCCACCCATGGGGGGATCAAGTAGGAGGCTTAATCACCAACACTTGAGGATATGGGTGACATTTTACATTCAAATCAGCACAGAAAGGTTGTGTGCAAGTAATAGAATTCCAGCCTGATGTCTGAGCATCATTTTCCACTGTTCATTGCCTGCTGCTGAGGGTTGTACTCCACAACTGACATGGGTGGTAAGGCTGGAACTCAGTCGCCATCCTTGTTCTTGACAATGCAGTGAGTTGCTATGAAAGCAACATGAAAAATGGTTATTCCAATAGGGCTTGGTAACAAGAATAATACAAGACACAGCAGCTATCATTTGGAGCCTTTACTATGTGTCAAACACTGGAATAGGGCTCAGTCTCTGTTGCCAAAGTGTTTGTCCACTCAGTAGTGACATGAATTAGAAGTGACTTCCTTGCCACTAGACGTGGAGTTTTGGACCAATCATGTAACCTCTCGGACCCTCAGTTTCCTCATCTGAAGAATAATAATAGTTCGTCCTCTGTAGGCTGTGCCAAAGATCAAGTGCATTAACACATATGATGTGTTTGCTCCCCATAAAGGATAGCTGCTATTCCCTCAATGGTCCCATGAAGCAGGGGTGGCAGTTTGGATGTGGAATGTCCCATATAGCCTCTTGTTTGTGAGTAAATCTCATACTTAGTCTCGAGCCTTGCTGGAGGAGGTGTGTCACTGGGACTGAGCCTTGGGATTTATTAGTACATCCCTACTGGGTATCCACAGATAGCTGACTTTAGTCACTTCCCCCCAGCTGATGTGACAAGATGTGACCACTCTGCTCATTCTTGCTATGCTCTCCCTGCCATGGTGAAATTTCCCCTTAAAACTGTAAACCAACATAAACCCTTCTCTCCTGCCATAAACTGCTTCTGGTCCAGTGTCTGTCTCAGTAATGAGAAGGTAACTGATACAGCAATACTTCTTATTACGCCCATTTTAAAGATGGAGAAGCTAAGGCTAGGGTCTTGCCCAAGATCCTACATCCAGTAAGCGGAGACCCTGAGATTTGAACCTAGGTCTGAATGAGAATACAGACATGCTTCAGATTAGAATTCAGTAGGAAGGAACTAAAGGAAGGACAGGATTGTGAAGGCACATCTGTCCTGAGCCCGATAGCATGAATTTGAAGATGGTCCCAAGTGTCTCAAAGGTTGTGAGTTTTAAGCTGAGGGCTAAGGACCAGGAGAAGATAACTTGGCATCTTTACTGGCTCCCTCTCAACATCTCTGCTCTCTACCACCCTCATTCTGTTTGATCACCAGTACTCCCCTTCCACTTTAAAATCTAATGTATTCTATTATCTTCCCTGTACTCTTCCCTTAAGATCTCATTTTTCCCATCCTACGAGCCCATTTCTAGTTTCCTGGCCTTTACCTGCATGTATTCCACCTCAATACACATATTGAACACTAGAAAACCAGGACACAAGAGAGAACACAAGGTATTTGTCTTTCTGAGCCTGGGTTACTAGTTCTGCCCATTGTCTTTCAAAGTTCATGTGTTTATGGCTGAATAAAATTCCACTGTGTATATGCACCAGATTTTCATTGTCCACTCATCTGTTGATGAACATTTAGGTTGATTTCATTTCTTTGCTATTGTGAAAAGAGCAGTGATAAACACGGATGTGCAAATATTTCGGTAGTAGCATATAGAATGGTTTGGATATATGCCCAGGAGTGGTATAGCTGAATCATATGGTATGTTATTTTTAGTTTTTAGGGATATTTTGTGCATGCATGTGTGTGTGTGTGTGTGTGTGTGTGTGTGTGTAGAGTTTGTGTGGTGTGGTATGGAATATTATGTGTGGTGTGATATGGCATATTATATGTGACGTATTTGTGGGTGTATAGAGTATTGTGGTACGGTATGAAGTGTTCTTTGTGGCATGGGAATGTGTGTGTGTGTAGAGTGTGTGGTATGGAATATTAATTGTGGTGTGTATGTGTGCATATAGTATTCATGGAGTGATATGTCATATTTATGTGTAGAATATACATGTGTGTGTGTATGCAAAGGCCAAAGGAGAAGTGCCCTTCTCTAAGACTCATCAATGTACTTCCTGGAGATTGCATCTCGCCCTTAACCCAGAGCTGCCATTTTGGGCCAGGGAGCCCCAGTGATTCTCTGGTCTCTGACCCCCATAGACTAGAGTTATGTATGTCCAAGCCCAGATTTGTATAGGTTCTGGAACAATCTCTAGAGGACTCTCTAAGACCCTCATACCAGAAGACCCCCAAGAATAGAGACATTTGCTTATATTTCTCCAGTGCAGGTAACACAGCCTGGCACATAAATGCTCAATCAGTATTTATACCAACATTACACAAGAACTTTCCTGTCTTTCACCTTTCCTCTCTGTAATTGCTCATCTCTAAAATTCATTATTTACAGAATAGGTATATAAGACATATAATGTCTCAGGCTTAATCATTTGTGTCTAGAATGTAAACCCTAGAACTCTTAAAGAGAAATGAAGAGTTCTAAATTCTGAAATGAGAAATTCTATATTCTGAAATGTAACATATGATGGTTCCTCTGAACTGTTTACCAGGAAAATGGCTTCTGTCTCCATGAATACAAATGAAGAAGGGTCGTTCAACAATTACCTTCAAAGAAGCCACAGTGTGTCTGTAATCACCAGCAGATTCTCCAGGCTGGGTCTCCAACACGCACCCCTAAATTCACTTCATTAGTTTTAATTATCCCTGCTACGAGCAAGCGGAGACTTAAGAGCTATTTTAGAAATGGAATTAACAAACTCAGAGACTGGATAACTTTCTCCAAGGTGTTTAGCTGTGATTGTCCTCGCATTAGGAGAAACAGGAGTGCCAGCAGCTTATCCATTGGATTTGTATCGCATTTGATGGAAGATGCAGTTTAATGTGTTTCTTCATTTTGCCTAGATTCATGAATATCACATCTGCCTAGACTGACCCTAGCCCTGGGTGCACCATTACTTCTTTTGCCTATGACTGGATTGTGAGTCTAGCCACTTACATGCACACACACACACACACACACACACACACACACACACACACACACCCCTGCAAACCCTATCACTAGTAGCAATAAACAATACCAATATACCTCCATAAATCTGTTTCTGTCTCTGCCTGTCTTCCTCTCAGTCTCTTTCTCTCAGTCTCTCTCTCTCTCTCTCTCTCCCTCTCTCTCTCTCTCTCAGCAATAAAAAAATCATACATGAGCTGGAGAGATGGCTTAACAGTTAAGCACTTACCTGTGAAGCCTAAGGACCCCGGTTTGAGGCTCCATTCCCCAGTATTCACATAAGCCAGATGCACAAGGTGGCACATGTATCTGGAGTTCGTTTGCAGTGGCTGGAGGCCCTGATGCACCCATTCTCTCTCTGTGTCTCTCTGCCTCTTTCTCACTCTGTTGCTCTCAAATAAATGAATAAAAATAAACAACAAAAAAGTCACATACAAACTTAACCACCTCTGATAACTGCCACCACCACACTTCAATACAAGCCAGTTACCATCATTTTCCTCACCACTAAAAAGTCTTCGGGGGCTGGAGGGATGGCTTAGTGGTTAATCGCTTGCCTGCAACACCTAAGGACCCTGGTCCAATGCTCAATTCCTCAGTACCCATGTAAGCCAGACGCACAAGGTGGCACATGATCTGGAGTTCATTAGTTCATTTGCAGTGGCTGGAGGTTCTGGTGTACCCACATTCTCATTCTCTCTCTCTCTCTCTGTCACTTTCAAATAAATGAATATTTTTTTAATTTTAAAAAAATTTTTGGGAGCCTCCATCATTCTGCTGCTCTCTGTATGCTCCCTGGTCATCTTCTTATAAAGGAGAAGTCTCACCACATCCTTCCCTTCCCAGACCCCTCTACCTGCCCCTCCTCCCACATGGGTTCAATCCTTACCCCAAGATCCTTCTGACAGAACTATGCATTACCTCCTTCCAACCTCCTGACTTCCTGGATGTTTCTGGAACCCACCATCCCCACTCCCCACTCAGTACTAAGTGCTTGCTAGTCCATTGACCCAAATGTACAGAAAATGTCTACATTTTCATGTTACTTCTTGGTCACCTCCTCTGCGCAGTCTGCCTAGTCACTACTTAAATTCCATCTTCTGTCTTCTTTGTCCCCACACCTTGATTGTTCTCCTAAGGCACAGTGCCACCAGCTCACGGCATTATGCAACTCAATTCCATTGTTGCTCTCATCTTCCCCGTACCACCTCCTGAGAATGTTCTAGCAGGAAGAATGGGGAAAAGAGAGGAAAATTTGGTTTTAATTCCTATGGCTAGATAGAATCTATACCCTACAGAAAGCCCCACTAACTAGAGAGAAAATATTTGGGAACTCAGTCAAAAGAATGTTGTAAACACAGTGATATATGTCTCATTAAAGAACTACATGATAGTAACACTAATATCAATAATTAATGCCAACCCCTCTGTCACATAAATTGCATGTGTTAAGTCAAAATCCAAAAGCAGTAATTTAAGATATGCATTCTTGTCCTGTTTTCTTTCCTTTTCCTTTTTTTTTTTTTTTTTCTGACAGGCCCTCATGTATCTCAGGCTGGCTTCCAACTTGCTATGCACTTAGGGATGACCTTGGACTCCTGATCCTTCTGCCTCCACCTCTCTAGCGCGAGCGTTACCAGTGTGCTCCACCATGCCTGATTTATGAGGCGCTGGCAATGGAACCCCAGGCTTTGTGCAGGCTATGCAAGCGCTCCACCAGCTGAGCTCCATTCTCAGTGAATTATTGTCCTATTGTAGGTAAGGGGAAACTGGGTCTCAGAAAGATTAGGTAACATTTCTAGCATCACACCTCTTAGATCCCAAATCTAAACGTGGATTCAATTTATTTCAACTACTTCTTTTTATCAGGTATCAAGGGAATCTACCTAGCCCCATTTGGCTTCGTGTGTTTCCTGCAAGGAAAAGGAAGGGAGAAATCTGGGAGGGAATTTGAAAGCACTTGGAAAATCATTTCATCCCTCACTAGCTTCTCTATGCTCCTAAAATAGAAGGATTTCAGATATGTTCACCAATACCTGTCCACCAATGCCTTGGAAGGCAAGTGCTGTGATCCCTGAGAACTGAGGTGAAATTGTTATTGTCACATTCCTAAGATCACACTAATTAGAAGCCTTTGGTCTTTAGCTACTGTGTGCAGAGGAGATTTGAAACTTCAGAAGTTGCTATGTACTTCATAGAGCAGTAAGCTTGAGTCTTTATGCCCAAAAAAAGCATAACAAAAAGAAGAAAAGCTAAGGAAGAAGGCATGGTGAGTAGATACCAGGGTTCCCTGGTAAGACATAGGTCACAAACAAGCATTTAAGTTCCATTTTTAAAAAACACAGCTATTGATGAAAATGATAGGAATTGGTTCGTTTGGAGTGATGGACACAAGGCATTGTTACTTTTCCCTAATTTTTAAGTAAGAAGAAAGACAAACTTAAATCCTTACTACACTGATCAAGTAAAGCATTGACAAGCCACATCCAGTAATATTTCTGTTTTCTTAAGTAGTGTGCATTCATTGTAAAACCAAAATGAGAGCTGGAGAGATAAGTTAGTGGTTAAGTCACTTGTCTATGAAGCCTAAGGGCTGAGGTTTGATTCCCCAGCACCCATGTAAGCCAGATGCACAAGGTGGTACACACATCTGGTGTTCATTTGCAGTGACTAGAGGCCCTGGTGCACCCAATCTCTCTCTCTCTCTATCCTGCCTCTTCCCTCTCTCTCTCTCTCTCTCTCTCTCTCTCTCTCTCACACACACACACACACACACACACACACACACAGACTCATATAAAATATTATTAAAACTCAAATGAGTGTTATTTACAGTGACAGCTTTATACATATATAATGCTCCGATTAGATTCAGCCTCCCATTTCCCTCTTTTGTCCCCCTTCTCCTCACTCTTCCTGGTCCCCTTCCTCTTGTTACTGGTCTCTGTGATTGTTTACATTGACTTTCAACTTGATAGGACCCAGAATCACCAGGAAAACAAGCCTATGGGCATGGCCATGAGGGGTTATCTAGATGAGGTCAGCCTCTAGGCATGCTTTGAGCGATTACTTTGAAGAGGTTAATTGCAGGAAGACACTGTAACAATAGGCAGGAGCCCTGGACTCTGAAAAGGAGAAGTTGGCTGAGCCGCAGCAGTCATTGCTCTCTGCTTCCTGACTATGGACAGGATATAACTAGCAGCTCCAAGTCCTTACTACCATGCCTTCCCCATCATGACCTAAAACTGTAAGCTAAAATGAACCCTTCCTTCCTTCCTTTAATTGCTTCTGGTCAGGTATTTTGTCCTAGCAATGAGGAAGTAACTATAAAATCCCTCTTCTACTTTCATGTCATATGTGTGTGTGTGTGTGTGTGTGTGTGTGTGTGTCTATGTATATGTATATATATGTGTGTGTATATATGTATATGTATTTTAATCTACATTCTACATATGGGTTGTTTGTCTGACTAACCCCAATATGACGACCTCCAGCCTCATACATCTTCCTGCAGGTGATTTAAGTCCAATTCTTCACATCTAAATAAAACACTGTTGTGTGCATGTGCCACATTCTCTTCACCCATACCGATTTCACAACTTGACTACTGTGACTACTGCCCAGTAAACAGCCATGCCCAATTTTGACCACACTGTAGTGAGGGACACTATTAACCACCTGAGGCAGACTTTGCATGAAGGGATAGTTGATGTAAAGAGAAATGCAAGAGACTTATTCTCTACCTGCGGACTTTTCCCCCCAGAAACAAACATTAGCATCCCACCTTTCCAAATTCTAAAGGGTCACAAAACAATGCACGTCCCTTCACAATCATAAAAATACTAAGTGACTGGAGCAACTCATGGATGGAGAGAAGCTTAGTCGGGCTCCGTCTCAGACCCTGGAGAATGAACTCCTCTTCCCTGTCATCCTTCCTCTCCTCTGTGAGCAGGCATAGCTGTTGTGTTGAAATGACATATCCAGATTAATTCATGTGACGAATGAAAAGAGGTGTGAGACATGTCAGCTCGTGGAGACAGTTATGTTTCTGTGCTCTTTACAAATCACTCCCGAGTCTTGGGAGACAACACCAGGTTAACTCATGGATGCCTCTGATTCGCGAGGAGGACAAATGAACCTTTTGCTGACTTCAGTTAGACAGATTGTGAGAACAGCAGCAGGGTCAGAAAAGATCAGGGTCTTGCAAAAAAGCAAGCGAAGAACACCACAATTCATTCGTACGGCCACGTCATTACAAGGCTTGTCATCTAAAGCCCAAGAGCAAATAAGAACTCAGACAAGCTATAACTCACAACTGGTGAGTGAGACACAGCTGTCCTTGGATGTGACTAACTCCCCCACCACTGACTGACCCAAGCAAGGCCCTGGGCTCGTTCTGATCCACCGGTAACTAAAGAGTTAATGATAACCAGCCGTGACCTTGTAAAGCCGCTTTGCTCCTAATGGTTGACTTGCATGTATTGGCTACTTTGCTTTTCCCATTGCCGTGATCAAAGACCTGACAGGCAGCAACTCAAAGCAGAAAGGTGTTATTCTGGCTTAGAGTGTGTGTGTGTAGAGTCCACCACGGCAGAGAAGCATGGCGGCCGGGCGTGAGGCCGCTGGTCACTTGTATCTGCAGTCAGGAGGCGTATCCAGCTACTCAGTGGCCTTTCTTCTTTTTATTCAGTCTTGGACCTAACCCAGGGAATAGCGCCACGTATAGATAGGGTAGATCTTCCCACCTTAATTAACATAATCTAGAAACTCCTTCACAGACATACCCAGAGATTTGTCTCCTAGGTGACTCCCGGTCCTGGCAAACTGATTATCACTATAAACCACTATGCAGCATTTCCATTTGACACCTGCAAGTATTAAAATGAGCACTAGAAATCTCATTGTATAGATGAAGAATTATGAGAACATATGGGTTAAATGACTGCTTTTTTTAAGTTTTTTTTTAAATATTTTATTTCTTTATTTATTTGAGAGTGAGAGCAAGCAAGAAAGAGGCAAAGAGAAAGAGAGAATGGGCACGCCAGGGCCTCTAGCCACTGCAAACGAACTCCAGACACATGTGCCCCCTGTGCATCTGGCTTACATGGGTCTTGGGGAATCGAACCAGGGTCCTTAGGCTTCACAGGCAAATGCCTTAACTGCTGAGCCATTTCTCCAGCCCCTTTTAAGTGTTTTTGAGGTATGGGCTTGCTCTAGTCCAGACTGACCTGGAATTTCACTATGTAGACTCAGGCTGGCTTCAAATTCACAGCAATCCTCCTACCTCGGCCTCCCCAAGTGCTGGGATCAAAGGCATGTGCCACCACTGCCCACCAGGTTAAGTGACTTTTTTTGCAAACCCACCAGCTACCAGTTCAAATGAGAAGTCAGATTCTACTGCCTCACACAGACTGTTGAGACGATGTAGCCAATGGGTGTGAAAGTATTTGGCAAATTCCAAGAGTTTTCTGGATATTTTTGTATTTCTTTTCTTTGTCTCCCTAAATATCAAGTCCTTCATCAACTTGACTCTTTTGTAAAAACACAATATATTATTTCACATGATAGGTATTTGTTACAACCTGCTGATTTCATTTAACATGTTTTAAAATCTATCCATCTTAGAAAACCTTAAGACAATATAACAAAATGTGAATATCAGACCCAATCAAGGTGAAACATGCTATGTTCTAATACAAATTTGCCTGTTTTGCCAAAATATTTTTAATATAAAAATTACATATAGTGGGGCTGGAGAGATGGCTTATTGGTTAAGGTGCTTGCCTGCAAAGCCAAAGGACCCAGGTTCAACTCCTCAGGACCCACATAAGCCAGTTGTACAAGGGGCACATGCATCTGGAGTTCGTTTGCAGGGGTTGGAGGCCCTGGCGCGCCCCTTCTCTCTCTCTTTCTCTCTCTCTCTCTTTCTCTCTCTCTCCTTGCCTTTTGATGTATCCCCCCTCTCTCTCTATCAAATAGATAAATAAATAATTGTTTAAATTACATATAATCAACATAGTTTCTTGAGGAAACTGGGTTAGGCCCCTTTGAAGGACCTTTCAATGATGACTCTCTGAATGAAATAAATTATATAGTCTATTTCTAACTGATTTGCCTCTAGGAAGCAAATGATGATGTTAGATGTGAAACTGAATGCCTGAACTAAAAATCTATTTCTTGATGAGATGACAGAAAGCCTCTTACAATGAACAGATCACCTTGTCTTTAATTCGTATTTACCTTTTAATTAGCATGGCTTTTCATGTGCACTTAGCACTCCCTGATCCTCCCCTGACACCTTCTCCCCATCCCGGCTTGCCCCCCACTGCAGCTTCACAAGAACCTGTGGATCACGGTTCGGAGTGGGACGCTCTCGGATCTGATGGGTCAGCAGATGTAACCAGCCTCAAGCGCTCGCTTGCCAGGCAAATCCTTAAAACTCTTTAAGCCTTGGGTTTCCACTCAGTGAATGAAGGATGATCTAAGGATTAAGTGGAACAGTCTAAGGAAAGGTCTTGTGCAGCATCTAACACAGAGCTCTGGATGCATATTGTATAAGCGGGAAGATCCTTTTCCCCAAATGGAAACTGGCAGAGCTGCTCCTCGCTGAACTGCCCGTTGGCAAAATGCCACCTGCATGCCCTTCACTCTCCTCTTCTGAGTCACAGAAGGAATTTCCTTCTGAATAATGTTAATCTCAAATTTGTGGTCCGTACCAAGAAACTTTGACAATATTTGGGAATTGGTTAAAGATCCACACTCTTGGGCCTCATCTTGGACCCACTGAATTAGAATCTTCATTCTTCCTCAGGCGTTCATATGCACATGACATTTGAGAAGCTCTGTGCTAAAATGCAATCACAAATTAGTGAAAATTCACGACTGTAGTAAAGTGTGGATAGTTACTGGAAGACAGTCGGCTAGTGTTGCAGTCCGGGTCGCATTGCTGGTAGAAATCACCCAATGAGAGCAGCTTCTGGGGAAAAGAGATTTATTTAGGCGTACAGGCTTGAGGGGAAGTTCACGATGGCAGGGAAAAACAATGGCATGAGCAGAGGGTGGACATCACCCCCTGGCCAACAGAAGGTGGACCACAGCAACAGGAGAATGTGCCAAACACTGGCATGGGGAAACTGGCTATAAAGCCCTTTAGCCCGCCCCCAACAATACACTACCTCCAGGAGGCATTAATTCCCAAATATCCATCAGCTGGGAACCTAGCATTCAGAACACCTAAGTTTATGGGGGACACCTGAATCAAACCACCACAGCTAGTGAATTTGAAAACATCAAGGAAGACAGAATGTGGTCTTCACAAAGGCACTGAGAAGTGCTCCACAGACCCATATACCCTATGGAATGATTTAACCCAACCATTGGTGCAATAAACCAACCCCAGGAGAGTGGGCTGGGGATGTGGCTCAGTGATAAAGCTATGATAAGCTTCCATGAGGCTCTGAGCTCAAACTCCAGCACACCCCCCCCCCCAAAAAAAATCCAGAGGAAGCTGGGCATGGTGGAACATGTCTTTAATTCCGGCATTCAGGAGGCAGAGGTACAAGGATCACTATGAGTTCAAGACCAATCAGAGACTACATAGTGAATTCCAGAGCAGCCTGGGCTACAGGAAGACCCTACCTCAAATAAAAATGCCTTCTGATGGAATTCACCAGTAAAATAATAACTGAAGATCATTCTCAAATTTACCAAAGACATTAAAGCCTACAATGAAATAAAGCTTATTCATTTAACAGTTGCTGTTAATTATATGTTGATTGTTATTTTTGAAGTTATCAATATAATGATGCATGAGGTAAGTCATATGGTTGCATATAGAACCATTATTCTGGTGAGGGTGGGCTATAGCTGGTAAATACATGATACAGGGCTATAAAGGTAACCCAGTCAGTGAAATGCTTGCCTCACAAACATGAGGACCTGAGTTCTAGTCCAGATCCCACGTAAAAATGCCAGCTGTGGTGGGACACACTTGTAATTCCAGCACAGTCAATGAGGAGAAAGGAGAACCTCTAGGGTTCAGTGGACAGCCAGTCTAGCATAATCTGTGAACCATGCCACCAATCTGTGAGATCATTCCACAAAGGAGAGGGATGCAACTCCTGACGATACCTGAGGTTGTTCTCTTGCTTCCACACACAGGCATATGCACTCATATAAAAATTCACCACCCCCATACACACACACACACACACACACACACATATATACCACAAACACCAGCAAAAAAAATTTTAATATGCACAATATAATTGTTGAAACATGATGAACAAGTACCATGAAGAAATATGAAGCAAGGAAGGGGGACAAAAGTAGCAGGGAAGGAGCAGCCATTCAAAGGAACACCAGGAGAAATCTGTCAGCAAGGAGTTGATTGAGAAATTCTAGTACAGGGTCCAGATGCCTCAGAACCTTCCCAGGAGAAGCCCAGCCCTACAGAAATTCCACAGGAGTGCTCTCTGTGTGAATAGGACCCTCCCATGGTGTAAGGAAGAATACCAAGCTCATTTTGAACTTCTAATGCCTTGTGGAGATGACTGCACAGAGTTGGATGCGGAGAGGTGAAGGAGTGGAGAGGTGAAGGCGCATCACAAAACCCTTTCTTCACTGTCCCTTCGGCCTGAGATACTCTCTGTTCATTTCCTTGCCCTAATGCGCTCACTTGCATAATTCATGTTACTCCATGGTATTTTTTTAATTGAGAATTTTAATATATGAACAGATTATAATTTGATCATAATCCCCTCCCATGATCCTCTTTCATACATCCTCCCCAACAAAACTCCACGGAACCCCTTCTGCTTTCCAAGCAGTCCTTCTTCTACATTGAGATGTCATTCTTTCTGCCACCATCTATGTCACATTGTTGATGGGCTGAAGAGTGTGCAAGTCTCACAGAGGTAAGACGTCTCCGTTACAGCCTCTAAGGCTCAGGGAACATTGTAGAAGAGATGGCAGGGAAAAAAAAATGTCAGGTGGGAAGGAGTACTTTGGGACACTAGCTTCCCTAGTTTTAAGTTAAGAATGCATCGCAGCAGACTCTGAGATGAGGACCCACTAGATAAATGACATTTTCAAAGGACCCCAGAAGAAGCTTGGTAGGAATAGGAAGACCAAGGATGAGTTTAGGCACAACCCAGTGAAGAAGTTTACCCTGTCTCCCCCCCGACCCGGGGGATTATAGAATGCATCCATTTGTGTCCCAAGAAGAAGAGCCTAGCTTCAGATTCCAGGGGTGTCGACTCCCAGGATATTTTAATTCCCTGTAAACATAAACACTCCAATTTCCCTATGTTGTATCTCCCTAGAAGAGTCAGACTGGCCCACCAAGGCCAGATACAGGCACATAGAAAGGGGGAAGGGGAGTAGAAGCCTGTAAGTGCTGGATAACTGTGTCCATGTCAGTCTTCCAATTTCAACTATAAAGTGAATTTTCTCAACAAATATAGAGTGCACACTGGGAAAACAGTTGGGAACAGATGAGTATTCTCAGCTTTTCTGAGATCATATTCAAGGAAGTTGTGCAGACAGCTGGAAGTCAAACAAAGAAATGACTGGTGGGTTTCAGCGCACAGGATGCCTCCTTGAGTCATTGAATCAGGGTGAGAGAGAAAGAGATGAGGGATGTCTTCAGATCAATGGGGCTGTGAAGGTGAGATCCAAAGGGCAAGGGGAATCTCATGGTTGCAGTCAGCTTTGCATTGCTGGCAGAAAGTACCCAAACAAAAGCAGCTTGTGGGCAGAAAAGGTTTGTTTTGTCTTATAGATTCTCAGGGAAGCCCCATGGCACCAGGGGAAAATGATGGCATGAGCAGAGAGTGGACACCACCTTCTGGCCAACATCAGGTGGACAACAGCAGCACAAGAGTGTGCCAAACACTGGCCAGGGGAAGCTGCCTATAACACTCATTAGCCCGCCCCCAAAATACACCGCCTCCAGGAGGCTCCAATTCCCAAATCGCCACCAGCTGGGGACCTAGCATTCCAAACACAAGTTTATGGGGGACACCTGAATCCAACCACCACATTCTGCCCCTGGTCACCATAAGCTGATAACCATCTATGATGTAAAATGAAATGTACTCAATCCAACTTTAAAAGTCCCTATAGTTTTTATCAATCCTAATAACATTCAAACATTCCCATAGTCCAAGGCCTTTTAACAAAGCCATAATACCTAAAAGAAATAAATAAATAAGTAAAGGCACAGAAAAAATATTCACATTGCAAAAGATGGCATTGAGAATTAAAAAAAGAAAGAAAGACTGAAGCAATACAAGATTTAAAACAAACAGGGCAAACTTCAAACTCTGTAGCTCCAAGTCTGAAAACTCTAAAAAGAGACAGGTCTACAAGTCAGATAACTGTAACAAGGGACAAGTCTCTGGAGTTCCAGTTCCACTGCCTCCAGCTCAGCTGCTCTTATCCCCAAGTATACTCCATCCACTACCAGCAGCTTGCCTTGGCAGCCATCCCACAGTCCTGGCATCTCCAATGGGTCTCCACTGCACCCCACAATTTATCTTTATGGCTCCATCAGGCCTCTACGCAGGTAACCCAACAAGCCTGCTTCACACTGACCATGGCCATTTCTCCAAAATAAAACCAAGTTACAAATTCAGTGACTCTCTTTCCTGCAGTTGTTATACTCCATAGTACCAGGCAGGCTACCAACTTATTCATCCAGGGGGAAATAAAGCCAAATGTGAAGAGCAGGAAAACTCCTTCAACATCAGGCCCTGTACTTCCAAATAGTCTGCATTCTTCCTACTGCTCCAATGCACATCAGCTGGCCTAGTCTCAGTGGCTGTAGTCTCTCAAACAATTGTAGCTGAAGGGATCTGTATCCACTGACTTACTTCCTCCAACTAAGCCCCACCTCCATGAGATTCAACAGACCCCTTAAATAGTATCACAAGATGTGAACTAAGCATTCAAACCATGAGCCTTCCTGACGTGGTAGAGCACGCTTTTAATCCCAGCACTCGGGAGGCGGAGGCAGGAAGATTGCTGTGAGTTCGAGACCAGCTTGAGGGCAAGAACAGCCCAACAGCTGTCCATGAAAGCAAAATCAGCTCCCGGCTACCAGGGAGACCCAAGGCCACATGAATTATGCCTGTAGGGGCTACTTAGTGCCTCCATGGCTCTTAGCCTACCTAGTGCCTCCATGGTTCTTAGCCCACAGACTGAGTCACATGGAGTAGAGCTTTTCCTCTTCCCCAAAAATATTCTTCTAAAAGATCACTTCATGCAAGTTGTAAAAAGGGATCATTTCGCTGTGTTCTTTCAAATTCCACAGCTTCCCCGACTCTCTCTGGCTGTGGGCCCCACTATGACTTGTTAGCATACTGCTTCTAACTCTTCAATAAAAGCTTGAACTCTAAAAGGGAATTTTGTCTCAGCTCTACTCTCTCGGACCAGACTGCCCTGTCTCATGACACTAACACTCAATAAAAACCAATAATTATGAGTATCGTTGTTTAACATCTGGTGACTTGTTGAGACCATAATCTCCACACAACCTACACCACGCCTGTGTTTCTTGCCATCCCGTGCTCAGTGCCTAGCCAAAATAGAGATCATGCTAGTTGCTATTTTCAGTAGGAAGGGGAAGGAAGACAGTAAGAGAAAAGACCCAGTTTAAAATATCCTTCATGGGATGGTAGTGTTAAATTACTTTAATATTCTCTACTAAATTCCCTTTGAATTGTATTTTTCTGTTCCTTGGAGGAATTAAGCTCTCTTATCACAAAATTTTAAGAGGATTTCTTTAATGTGAGTTATATTAACCTGGGTATAACACAGCCATAATTTTTCTTACTCTGTTATGACAGCGAAAATAA
Source organism: Jaculus jaculus (assembly GCF_020740685.1). NCBI lineage: Eukaryota > Metazoa > Chordata > Mammalia > Rodentia > Dipodidae > Jaculus > Jaculus jaculus. The sequence goes on from NC_059112.1 coordinate 104,318,664, forward strand.
CTCTGAGAAAATTGTGAACATTTCAAGGAAAGCACAGAGGGTTTCTGAAGTACCCTATGAAAGAACAGCAAGAGTTCCAGGTGATGGTGACATATTTCAAACTACCTACTTAGGTATAATTTTCATATATGAAGGTGCACATATTATAAGTATACAATTTAATGACTTGGACAGACTTTTATGCTTACGTAAAGGAATATACAAGTTAAAAACAAGATGCTTCATTCACCCTGTTGAAAGTAAGGAAAAAGACTTCTCCCTCCCTTTTCCTAGAACATTTACTTTTTAGAAAATGTATGTAGTCATTCCTTGGCATCTTTGGAGGACCCACCCTCAGCACCACCCCAAATAACAAAATTTATGATTCCTGTCTACTTGACGGCCCTGTTCTTGCATGTACTACTCCGAACACACCTCCGCCTACTTTAAATCTTCGCAAAGGCCTTATCTAGAACACCTAAGACAATGTAACTACATGTAAGCAGTTGTTCTATACTATTGTTTAGAGAATCAGGACAAGAAAAAAAATTCGTATATAATCAGAGGGATTGTTTTTCCAAATATTTTCTACACATGGTTGGTTAAATACCTAGATATTGTATCCATGGACTGAGAGGACTGACTATAATTTTAAGTTCTCTCCGTCTCTATGAAATGAATGTAAGCTTTTAAAAACTTAATTGGTTGCCATGTGAGGACCCACAAGTGTTTTCTAGGGACCTGAAAAGTATCTATTTGCAATGTAATCATCAACAAAGACAGCATTCTTCCTCCCACTGTCTGTGGGAGGGTAAGAGCCTACCTCCAAGTTGGAGCTGACACCTAGATCCAAGTTACAAAACTGCCTCCTGTCATGAACATGTGAGGTGTTTATTCTTCCTTTGGATAAGCCAATTAACGAACACAGATGGCTACCCCAATTACCAAATGAACCCTGGATGAACTAAGTGTGACAAATATTTGCTCCTGTAGAGTCTTCTCAACTCTGGGGACCACATATTGTTCAGCATGAGAACGTGTATGCAATGGACTGTGCCTGCTGGGCTCGCTAAAGGAGTGAGGTTTCTTCCTGTCTTTGCAATCTCCTAGCAGATTGTCTGTGGTGCCCACCACACTCTGGCTTGTTGCTTATTCCAAAATGAAACTTTTCTCTCCTCAACCCTTTCCAAAAATGTGTGTGTGTGTGTGTGTGTGTGTGTGTATGCAAGCATGTGCACACACACACACACATGCCAGGACGTCTTGCCACTGCAAACAAATGCCAGTTACTTGCACTACTTTTTGAAGTCAGCCTTACGTAGGTGGCTTAGGAACTGAATCAGGGCTATGGGAAGCATGTCTTTAACTGCTGAGACATCTTCCCGGCCCCTCCTCTACCATTTGATCTACCTTTTCTCCTCTTTTATCTTTCTGGGCTGGGAGGGGGTTTTTCAAAATTATGTGACTCTACAGTCGTCCCCGCCCCCCGCCACTGTGGTGACTGGAACGTAAAATGTCCCCCCATAGCCTCATGTGTTTGCAATTAAGCTTCACTCTCAATGCCCAGCTGGCAGTCACTGGGAGTAGAGCCTTGCTGGAGAAGGTGTGTCACCGGGAGAGGGCCCTAGGATTTATTATGCCAGCCCTGCTGGGTGTTCATAGCTAGTTCCTCTTGCTGCTTCCACCCTGCTGCTGGGACCAGATGTGGTACCCATCATGCTTTCCCTACATGAGGAAACTTCTCCCTGAGACTGTAAGCCAAAATAAACCCTTTCCTTACATCAGCCGTTTTTTGGTCAGATATTTTGTCCCACCAGTGAGAAGGTAACTCCTACATGCCCTTTCCCATTCTCTGGGGTGGCTTTCTCTTTCTTAATAATAAATTGTCTCTATTTCTATTAATAACCACAGGTCCCTGGTGCAAGACTGTATTCCAGGACAGGGACTTGTAAGACTTGGGTTTGTGCTAATCACATAGGTAGGTGTGTTACTCTTTCAATTTTGCTAATGAGCTGAAGCCCGGTACTAATGAAAGAAGACATTTGGCCATGGTCAACCCACCTAACTGGCAAAAATGGAGTCTTTGTGCTTTGTCCCATTATTGTTCTGTATTATTTATGAACTATTATTTAGTATTTCTTTTCTAATACCAGTAACTTACAGATGAAGGAAGGAGACACTTGAAAGTAGGAAACTCCTTTGCCCAAGCTCATTCACTTGGTATGAAGGTACTCTGAGCTTTGAAGTTAGGTGTCTCCAAGCCCAGTCCACTTCTCTTTCCCTGATTTTCCACTGCAGAACACAGAAGCTCTGGAGGATTCACGCAAGAAAGGCATTCCGTGGCTTCTTCCAGATATTTTGTCACTGAGATGAAAATTTATAATACACCAACTTGGAAAATTACTTTTAAACTTTCATATATTTTAACTTGAATTTTTATCCTTGCAGGTATGTCCATGCATGTGCTGTGTGTGCAGGTTCATAGGTGTATGGAAGAAGCACAACCAAATGCATGCACCTGGAGGCCAAAAGTCAACATAAAGTGTCTTCCTCAATTACCTTCTTTTCTGAAACAAAGTCTCTCACTGAACCCAAAACTCACCAACTAAGCTAGACCAGCTAATGGGCAGGCCCCAGGGAGCCTCCTTTCTCTACCTCCCCAATGCTGGGATTACAGGAGCACACCACCATGTCCAGCTGTTACATGGGCACTAGGAATCTGAACTCAGGTTCTCATATTTGCACACTAAGCACTTCAACACTTGAAACATCATCTCAGCACCAGTTTAAACAAAAAATTTTAAGAAGAATACCAATTCTTCACCAGCAATTGCAAAACAAAATCAAAAAAAAATTTTAAACTGCATCAATTTGACCCTAATGTGACTCATCAGAATAAAAATCCCTATGTAATAAGCTAGCCTTGTGTAAAATAGTCACTTCCTCTCAGCTTCTTTTGCAAATCCACTACTTTCTAGCTTTGGGAATGTAGGTAAATGATGTCACTTTTCCAATCACACTTTCAGCAACTGTACTGGCTAACTTCTTGTTGCTGGAACAAAATACCTGACAAATAAGGAGAGGTAGGTAAGTTGCCCAAGGTCACACAGCTGCTCTGTAGTAGATCTAGAATTCAATCTAGTCTTTTTAATGCTGTATCACATGCTGGGATGCTTGTACATCCCTCTACCTCTGTCCTATAGATGAGGGGAATGAAAGCAAGAATGCAGAATCAATTGTTTTAGACCAGATGGCTCTGTGCTTATTTAAAAACTTCCACAGAAGGTATGTGGAATCACAGTCGTGGTTTTGAGCAACTCAGAAAATAAGTTGACCTTGAACCTTTCTTCCAGTTTGAAATTCAGAGATTGCTTCTGTAACCATTTATGAAAAGCCTTACAAATGAGTTGGGGATATGCTGAATGGGAAAAGTGCTCACCATGCAAACATGAGGATTTGAGATCAGATCCTCAATGCCCACATAAATGTTCCTGTTGTCCCTGCTCTGGAGAGGCAGAGACAGGAGGATTCCTAGAACTTAGTAGTAGCTAGCTAGTCTAGCCAAATCAGTAAGCTCTAAGATCAGTGAGAGATTCTGTCTCAAAATAATAATATGGACAACACCCTAGAAGACCCCTCAACAATGACCACCAGAGCCTCCACACACATGCACACACATGTATTCTCCACAAACACACACACACACACACACACACACACACACAACCAAGAAAACAAAAAGGACTACAAGGTCAGTTCTTGAAATAAAACCAACCAAATCAAAATACATTGATCCATCCCTTTGTTGCTGGGGCTTATAAATCAGAAAGATTCATTTCTTTTTCCCTCTGGGTCCACTTCTGGCTAAGCTAGAATCCTAAAGATCAGATTTATACTTGAACCTAAAATAACTATGAAAAACCAGTGAGAAATAAGCAACAACCTTAAAGTCAACGGCTAGGACACCGTGAAAGATAGTGTGTCCTGGAAGGTAGTGGATAAACCGGTTCCATCTATGAATCTCCCTGTCCTGGCAGAGTCCCCAGGAAGTCACTGAAGAAGAAGGAAAGCCCAGACGGGCTTTACAGACTGTCAGAGTGGATGAGATGGGTTTGTGAGGCTAGATGTATTAGCTAATTTTCTCATTGCTATGACAAAATACCTGACAAAGGCAACTTAAGAAAGAAAGGAAGGGTTTGTTTGGGCTCACAGTTTCGGCAAGGATGGAGTCCATCATGGCAGGAAGGCATGACAGGAGACTGAGGTGGCTGGTCAGAATATGTCTGCAGTCAGGAAGAAGACAGTAAGTGGAACCAAAGATAAAACCTCGAGGCTCTCACCCCCAGTGACTCATTTCCTCCAACAAGCCTCTACCTTCTAAAGGTTCCCCAACCTTCTAAAACAGCGCCACCAACTGGACACCAAGTGTTCAAACACTTGAGCCTATGTGAGGCATTTTGCTTTTACACACCAGGGAGTGCAGAGGAGCCTGAGTTTGAAGCACAGAGAAGCAGAGAAATCTGCAGATGAGTTCTCTAGTAAGTGGCAGAATACGATTACCTAAGCTTTTAAGAAGAATCTTCTAGAAGGCTGAGAAGAAAGTGTGGCTGGTACTCAGGCAAAGCTTGGAACAATGCCTGCTCCCAGCATCAGTTAGAAAATCTCATCATTCCTGGAGCCTCTGGGTAAATTCTTGCCTCAGTATTGGTAATACTGTAAAACTCAAATCAATAAGGGACAAAGACAAGGTCCTTTGACAAAATAAGCATGGTAAACATTTGCCATACAGACCACCACAGTGATTAGGAAAGTAATAGAGGGAAGTTGCAACGTTATTACATGCAAAATCTTAGTGAACACTGTCCCTCCTGGCTTGACCCAGAACAAAGGTAGCTTTTTGAGAAGCAAGTAAACAGCTTTGGATGGTGAATCACAAGCCCAGTCATTAAGTTATATCTGGAGCATCTTTTCCCAGGGCTTCACAAAGATCTACATCTATGGAGCAAGCCATAATCCCCAGGTAATTATTTTAGAGTGTATAGCTTGTTTGTTTTCCCTCTCACATACTTTGAAGAGAACACCGCATGCAGATGAAAGTTTTCCAACGTACGATTCTAAATTGAACATAATGGTAGAAATCCTAATAATCACCCTCAAAAGGACAGGGTTTTTCATTTGACTTAACAAATCCCCAGTGAGCACCAAGAATTATCTATGGGCTGAAGGAATGACAAATGCAGAAGGAAATAGATGGGTTTTGCTTCCAAAGCTAATGAGGCAGACATCCCCCAAATAATAATGGACTTTAAACTGTTATGCCTCAGACTCTTTAATCTATAAACTCAGAGCACCACTCTGTTACTCCTGCGGCTCAAACCCATGGCAGGTACCACTAATTGATCTAGCCACATTCTACCCCATAAGACAGACTGGCCACTGATTACAGAGAAACCATTTGCACCCTGGTCATCAGTTTATTTTTCTTCAGTTGTATTTATTGAATCTAAATTCAACTACAGTCAGTAGTATCCAGGCCTGAAGTATCTTAGTTGACTCTGTGCTGTTTGATTCTTCATGACTCAAACATGTGTCTTCTTATTCACTTTGAGCATCCACTGTCCACTTCCACTTGTCTCTCATCATCATCCCCATTGGTGACATTTTCCTGAACATTATGAAGCCAACTGAGCACCAAAGCTGAGACTAGGTACAAGGGCTGCATTAAGAACTCCTTAAGTGAGGGCTGGAGAGGTGGCTCAGCAGTTGAAGGTGCGCCTGATGGCCTGGGTTCAAGTCCTCAGCGCCCATGTGGAGCCAGACACCCAAAGTGGCACATACATCTGAAGTTCATTTGTCATAGCAGGAGGCTTTGGCATGCCCATTCTCTCTCTACCCATATATATATATACTTACTTGCAAATAATAAATAAATATATTTTTAAACATAAAAAAGAATTTTCAGCTGGTCTTTTAATCCCAGCATTCTGGGATCAGAGGTAGGATGATGACCATGATTTCAAGGCTAGCCTGGGAGTACAAAGTGAGTGCCAGGTCAGCCTGGGCTAGAGTGAGACATTACCTCAAAAAAAAATAAATAAATAAGTAAATAAAGAACTTCCTTGTGTGGCAGAGTGAATAAGATGCCCCCCACGGCCTCATGTGTTTTGAATACTTGGTCTCCAGTTGATGGCAAATCAGGGGAGCAGTGGGGCCTTTGGGAGGTAGAGTCTTGCTGGAGGAGGTGTGTTTCTGGGGATGGCCCTTGGGTTCTGTAGTCCAGCCCTACAAGTGCTAGCTAGCTCACTGCAGCTACTTTCTCCTGCTTCTCTGGATGGTGAGTCCCTCGCCTGCTTTCCCCACCATGATGAAGCTTCATTCCCTTCGAGGCTGCAAGCTGAGAGGAACCTTAAACTGCTTTTGGTCAGGTAACTGCAGCACCCAGCTCTGCCTGGTGGCACACACCTATTGTCCCAGCACTCAGAAGGCTGAGGCAGGAAGATCACAAGTTCAAGGGCAACATGGGCTACACAGGGAGAACTTGCTTTGAAACATAAAGAATTCCCCATCCTTTGCATGAAATTATTAGGACATTCAGGAATAGATAAGATTTTGTCTCCATCGTACAGCAAAGGAAGGTATTATTTAAAGAGGTAGAGAAACCTGTCTAAGTTCATCTAGGAAAAAAAAAAAGAAACAATCAGAATTGAAATGCACAGTCTGTAACATCATAGAAAACTCATATTGAATGATGTGAAGATTTCTTTTCAGTGTCAGCCTAGGGTTCTCAAACATCCTGCACATAAACTCTAGTAGAAAACTTACTTATGTTCTGTTATTGTGTCTGGAGTCATTGCAATATTTTCATCTTTGGGATTTGCACCAGAAGCCCAAAAGTTATTTGAGAAGATTGAAAATTCCCTTTGTTCCAATTCAGGTATTAAAAATATTACCACACTTTGTATGGGTCGTGTATTTCCTGTCCCTGATAAATTTCACGTCCTGGTTCCTAGCAAGCTGGCTTGCCAACGAACATTTCCATGTGGGGTTCTTTTGTGGTGTGTGTAGCTGGTAATAAAATAGAGCTGCCACGCTCATCCTTGCTTTTAACTTTCATCACTCCATCTCATAAATAGTGTAGGAGTGCTCACAAGGGACTCCCAGGGTGTATATATAAATTGCTGTTATTTTTGTGGCTTACCACTTGGACCAGGAGTGATTTATCTTTGCACAAGTAAGCTGCTGTAGAATTTGTCATCCGAGGGGAGGCAGGATGCCAATGGGCCCATGTTCACTGAGCAGCAACTGTGAGGTGTGGGGTAAGCATGGGGGGCAGGACGGCTCTGGCTGACTTACAGGGGAGCACACCCGCTGGACATCACAGCTGTTACACCGTGCATGCTTCACAAGGACACGGGGGCCAATCGGTCTTGTACACCCTTCAATCCTCATCTCCCCACTCCATGTCTGGCATGCAGTGGGCCTCTGTGAATATTTTCCTAGATTTTGTTATAAATGTTTTAAAGGGGCTGGAGAGATGGCGTAGAGGTTAAGGCACTTGCTGGCAAAGCCAAAGGACCGAAGTTTGATTCCACAGTACTCACATAAAGCCAGATGCACGCAAGGTGGTTAACGCATCTAGAATTCGTTTGCAGTGGCTAGAGGCCCTGGTGCACCCATTCTCTCTCTCTCTCTCTCTCTCTCTCACACACACATAAATAAAATATTCTTTAAAATAAAAAATAAGGGCTGGCCAGGCGTGGTGGTGCACACCTTTAATCCCAGCACTCGGGAGGTAGAGGTAGAAGGATAACTGAGAGTTCAAGGCCACCCTGAGACTACATAGTTAATTCCAGGTCAGCCTAGACCAGTGTGAGACCCTACCTTGAAAAACCAAAAAATAAAAATAAATAAAAATAAGGCCTGGAGAGATGGCTTAGCAGTTAAGTGCTTACCTGTGAAGCCTTAGGACCCTGGTTCAAGGCTTGATTCCCCAGGACCCACATTAGCCAGATGCACAAGGGGGTGCATGCGTTTGAAGTTCGTTTGCAGTGGCTGGAGGCCCTGGCGTACCCATTCTCTCCCTCTCTCTCTCTCTCTCTCTCTCTCTCTCTCTCTCTCTCTCTCTCTCTCTGTTGCTCTCAAATAAATAAATAAAAATAAACAAAAAATTAAAATAAATAAATAAACTCTTTCCAATGCTGCTTCTGGTCTGGCGTTTTATTCCAGCAATAAGAAGGTAAGAAATTGTTACGCACATTATTGAGTTCTGTTCAATATTTATTTGCAGTTCTTTTCTTTTTCTTTTGATAAAAAACTGACATGTATGTAGCATAATGTACACAACTTAAGAATATATTTGCAGGGCTGAATTGTGATCCTCTCACAATTCATATGTTGGAGTTCTAAGTTCCAACATGCCCCAGGGTGATTGTATTTGCATACGGAACAGTTAAAGAGGCAATCATGGGTTAACGAGTTCATTGTGGTGGGCCCTAACCTACGGCTGCTGTCCTTACAAGAAGAGACTATGGCACGGGCAGGCACAGAGCACACCACATGAGGACACGGGGAGGGATGGCCGTTCCCAAGCTAAGGAGATTGGCCTCGGCCAGATCTTCCCTTTGCAGCCCTCAGCAGAAAGCAACCCTGGCCACACCCTGATCACTGACTTCCAGCCTCCAGAACTCATGAAAGTGAATTTCTCATGTTTAACATGTGCAACCTGTGGCATTTTGTATGGCTACCCTAACAATACATTTACCCGTTTAATTCAAACGCCTGTCGAGATATAAAATATGAGTGTTCCCTTAACACCCTCACATGCCCCTTCCTGGTAAATCCTCATCCTAGACGCCACTCTGCATTTTTGTGCTCTATGTTTGTGGCCTTCATTCTTGAAATTCAAAAAAAAAAAAAAAAAGAATGAAACCAGTTACATATGCTTTTTGTATTAGGATCCTCAAGCTGGGCATGGTGGCGGGCACCTTTAATCCCAGCACTCAGTAGGCAGAGGTAGGAGGATCGCAGTGAGTTCACAGCCAGCCTAGGACTACAGAGTGAGTTCCAAGCCAGCCTAGGCTAGTGTGAGACCCTATGTCGAAAATAATAATAATAATTAATAATAATGTATTAGTATCCTCTCACAAAGCATGATCTTTTAAACTCCTCTGTTCTTCATATGTAGCATTTGTTATTTTTGCTGTTATATACTGTTCCATTGTGAGGAGATACAGCAGTCAATGTATAGACATTCTCCTGTTGCAATACACTGGAGCTCTTACCACTTTTTAAAAATATTATGGGTTAAACTAGTCTTCAAACAAGGTACTTATTTCTATACAAGTCTTCTCTTAAACATATGTTTTTATGTATCTGGAATAAATAGTAATGTCGTGGCTAGATTGATCACATGGCAAATGTACGTTTAGTTTTCTAAGCTAGGGCCCAGACTCTTTGCAGAGTAACTGCACCATTTTATGCCTTCACCAAGCAGGGCAGCCAGGGTAGTTTATCTTCCACATACCCCCAGAATTTGGCATTGTCATGGCAAGTACTTGATGTATAAACATATATATGTGTGTGTGTGTGTGTGTGTGTGTGTGTGTGTGTGTGTGTGTGTGTGGATATAGGCTATGAATCAAGATAAGAAGCCAGGAGAGGGGACTAAGACAAAATAGGAAAGTGCAGAGACAAAAGGAAACATGTAGTAAGAAAGTGGAAAGGAGGCCATGATGGTGGAAGACACAGGGAATGGGCACAAAGAAGGTAAAGGAAACAAAAAAAAAAAAATCTGTTTGAAAAACATCATAATGAAGCCTAATTCTTTGTGTGCTAATTCAACAACATAAAACCCATCATAATAATGAATAAGAAGTGGGTTGTGCCTATGGCTCGAGGTGATGGTGCCTAGAACACATCTGGGGAGACCAGGTGTCTTTCCCAGCGAACCGTCACAGCACAAGGAGGAGGGCTTTGGAGGTGGCCGACGCGGGCTCAAGTCTCCACCCTGCCACTGAGCAGCTCCGTGATCTGCGCAAGCCACGTCACCTCTTTGAGCTCCAGCACGTTAGTTGGTCAAGGACAAAAAGAAAATGGAATTTAAAATGCTTAGCAGAAAAGCCTACCACAGTGAGGCTCGAGAGTGGGTGCCTCACAACCTGAGCCCATCAACTCCCTGCCCGGTTGCTCTTCTTCCTTCAAATCTGGAGGAGACCCAATTTCCCCTTAATTTTCTGTTGCATTCTTTTCCTCCTCCCTGAGGACCCTACAGGAAAATGGAATCACAATCTGGGTGTCTTGGCTCACGCCTATCTCGTGGCACTTGGTAGACAGAGGCAGGAGGATTGCAAGTGTGAGAGCAGCCTGGACTATTAGAGGGAGACCATGTCAGAGAGAGGTGAGACAGGGAGGAAAGGATGGAGGGGAGAAGGAAAGGGTAGCGAAAAAGGGAAGAAAAGGTAGGAAGGGAAAGGGGAAGGGAAAGAAAAGGAAGAGAGGGGAAGGAAGGAAAGAGAAAGGAAGAGAGGGGGAAAGGAAAGGAGGGGAGGGGATGGGAGGAGAGAGGGGAGGGGAGGGAAGGGAAGGGAAGGCAAGGCAAGGCAGGGAGACAGCACTAGAATCACTGGTCAAAACAAGATATATCCAATAGTTGAAGGCATTTTTGGCTCAAGTACCCACATCATAGAAAAAGACCTGGAGTTGAATTCAACATCACTAATCATTAGTCATAGCCTCACTATTTACCCATTGTAAATAATAATACCTTGCCTCATGGAATTGATAGGCATGCCAAAGAAGTGTCTAAAACATCTAGGGCCTGAGGTGCGTGCTCTGTGTGTATGTGTGTGTGTACGTGTGTGGGATGGTGCATGTGCACGTGTGTACACACACCTGTGAAGGCCACAAGTTATTTACTGAGGCAGGGTCTCTCACTTGAATTAAGAACTCATTGATTCAGCTAGTCTAGCTATCCAGCTTGCCTGGAAGATCCCACCTCTGCTTCCCAAATGCTGGGATTATAGGCAGGCCACCATGCCTATCCAGCATTTATATCAGTGCCGGGTATCTGAACTCCAGTCTCACACTTGCTCCTGACAAGTGATTTATCCACGGAGCCATCCTCCCAGCTCCTCTGGGGGATCTTTTGCCCTCTCCTTTGTCTTGCTGCTCTGGTCTTTGGCTTTCCTTTAAACATCTGCCAGTTATTACACTGTGATCAGACCCCACACTCTAAGGAAAGCAGGCATGGTGTGGTAATGGAGAAATAGGGAGAAGAAAAAAAGAGAGGAAGAAGAACTCACTTAACACATTTCCATCCAAGCCTCCAAGAAAAGACTGTGCAAGGTACCCTCCCCTATAGTCCTGCCCCCCACTATCTTGTCATTAAAGTTGCAGGGCCTCCCTTCTCTCCTCAATTAAAGATTTTGGGGGAAAAAAAAGCTTTTTGCTATTTAACAAGTGATACTTGTGAAACAGCAATAAAAGCCTTTCATTTAGAGATCATTTCATTTTACTATTATTAACCACAGGGTGACTCTTGCTAATTGAGCTCCTCTGAATAAAAGGTTAACATGTTTTCATACAATAGAGGGCAGCAACTAAACCATTTAGCACCTTACATGAGTGTTTCTCCTAATTAAAGTAACATTGGGGAGAGGGGCTCCAGAGACATCGGGAGTGGTTTGGGGGGGGAGGGAAGATGCCCTTTACCACTCCCTAGCTCCTTTATGTTCCTTGTTGGTCCTAAATGAGTTCTTAAACCTATGTTCCTTGAAGTTCAAGCCTTATGCAATAATGAATGCTTGAAGTCTCTGAGCCTCATAGATTTTCACAGGATAATTAGGAGATGGGATGGATGGATCTTTTCCAAATTGTACTCTTGGGGAGGCCAAATAGTTTAATTTAAATTGCTAGATAATTTACATATGTGAAGGGTGGAAAGTTTTGGAAACCAATAAAACTATACTTGAACACCAATTCTATTTTGTGCTAGTTTGTGATTCCCCAGCCTGTAGCCTCTGGGTGCCTCAGTTTCCACATCCGTAAATAAGAAGGACAACTATAACAAGTTAGTATGAAGATTATAGATGATAATATAACCCAATTAATATAACATGGGGCAGGTGTTCTCTTATCATTAGAGAATGGCGACAGTAAGACCATGTTATCATCATCATCATTTAGTAATGAGCTATTGACCTTTATCTTGTAAGCCAATTGAACCCATAAGAGCATGTGCAGACATTCGCTTGAGATCTCTCCCCAAGTTTACCCCAAACTCTATGTTTAATGCAAGAAGGGTAATGATGTGTATCTTTTATGACTCTGTAAGGCTGAGTCATTTGTTCTGCATTCCTCAGGACTAAAAAAAAAACCTGCATAGCAATTTAACACACATGTATACATTATTTATGTACAGAAAAGACGATGCTATTTTAACTCATGATACACAGAGATGTAAATCCACCTTGTTAAGTCAGGTTCTGCAAGGGAGGGCTTGTGTGCCCTCTGAATTACAGAATTATGGCTGGAATAGCCAGGAGGGTTGACCTGGACCTGACATTGAATTTAACAATAGCTGTAGGAATTACAAAACTCCGCATCTTTTAAAAACTAAGAATTTGGAAAGCGTGCCTAAGCCTTGATACTGACTTCTAAGCAGGTCTTGATTCTTTTGCCTTTTCTCTGTATCTCAAGTCATAACGATGGACATTGAAGGCTCCTGCCTTTCTGGTCCAAGGATCAGTTGGTTAAGTTCAAGAACATGCACTGAGTCGTGTCGCCCCAGGGTGAGAGGGCACAAAGGAAGTGCTATCCATAACACGTAGTGGTATTGCTCTTCCTCCTCCATGACACTCACACATCAATGTGGTTTCTACCAAAAGGTGACCAGTTACCTACAGGAACAAAGTAGGTGACATGAAAGAATGACAACACCATAGGAAAGTGTCAGCTTACGCTCGGGGTCAGATGATTGTTGAGTGGGAAGATTGTGATGTTGCCTGATATTCTTCAGGATAAGTTAGAATATAACTTTGTACAGTCTTTACTTTTTCAGCTACTGACAAATAACTTCTTTAAAAAGCACCTCTCAGGGGCTACGGAGATGGCTCAGCAGTTAAGTGCACTTCTTGTGCAGGCAGGAAGTTCTAAGGGGGTCTGAGACTGCTGAGTTCAATTCCCCAGCACCTGTTTCAATAGCCAGGGATGGGACACACACACATACAACCCCAGTTTTGAGGGGACCAGAGACCAGAGAATCACAGGAGCTTGCAGGGTAATAAAATACCTTCAGCCTCTGGAATCCATGAAGAGACTTGGGCTCAAGGAAACAAGCAGATGAGTAATGGAGGGAAACACCCAACATTCTTCTCCAGCCTCCATGCCTGAGCACGGCATGCCACATGTGCATCTACTACACACACATACATGACATCACACTTGCTACACACATACAAAAGTAAAATAAAGCACTGCTCAGGCTTAACATATTTAAGAACCAGATTCAGTCCTGAGGCAGCCAGTTAAAAATCTTAGTCACAGGGTTGGAGCTGGGATCAAGTCTCAGCTCTGAGGGAGGGGATGGTAGTTTAGTTGGAAAGTACTTGCTTTGCATGTATGAAGACCAAGAGTTGGACCCCCCAAACCCTCATGTAAAAGCCAGGCTTTAACAATCTAAGACTCAGAGATTGGTGCAGAACAGGTGGCAGAATGAATGTGAGAACCAGAGGATGGGGAGGAGTGCTGTGGCACTCTGTCTTCCCTACACGTGGCCATTGCATTTATACCCGCACAGTAGATGCCATTGCCTGCACAAGGCTTGCATAATATTGTGCCCACCAACATGTCATCATGGAGAATGGAGGAAGGAAAAAAAGTAATATGGCATCAAAATAGAAGAGAGACCAGTTGGAAAGAAGAAAGGGTTCAATGGAGGGAGGGGGTGTAAAGGAGGAGGGACAAGTGAAAGTGGGAGCAGAGGGTTACAATCGCAGAACATGGTGCGTTTGCCCGCCCACCCCCACCAAACATGCACACAAGCATATGTGGAGGTTGTCAAAAGGAAAATATTAAGGGTTAAAAAACACACTTATAATCTCTGCAATGGAGAGGCAGAGATTAGAGGGTCCCTGGGCCTTGCCAGCCAATTATTCCAGCCTGCTTGGTAAGTTTCAGCCCAATGAGAGAGTCTGCCTCCACAGAGGTTGATAGCACCTGAAGAACAACACCCAAAGACTGTCCTCTGGCCAGCACACATGTGTGCACTCACACACATGCATGAATCCTCCCGTCCCCCACAAACACGCACATACATGTGCACTCACACACATGAAACACACATGCATGTGCCCACCCCACACACACAGATGCAAACATGCACACACATATACGCACGAGTCTCTTATGTGGTGACCTTGGACATGGCTCAGTCTTCTTTTCTCCAAAGAAAGAAAAATGGTGGTATGTACTTCACTGGTTCATATTCAGATTAATAGAGGTTAGATTCACAAAGCCCTAATCATAATACCTGGTATATGACTTTAGTTAACTTTAGTTTTTTTAAAAAAAAATGAGGGTGGAATTCAAAAATATCAGACAAATTTAAGCTCACCAGACCTTACACAATGATTAATTGTGGGCCATGCAGTTTAATTTCTCAGAAATTTTACTCATATGTCTTCCAAGTTGGCAGAAATTCTGAACCAGCCTTGTCCCCAAGAGCTATGCATGACAAATAATCTGTTCTGTCCTCAAACCCAAACCAGGTCCATACCAATAAATGTGGCTTGTATCTGTACCTCTATTTTGAGGCAGGAGGAAGAAATGGGTAGAACTGGTTCATTTTGGAGAGGCTCCAGGTGAATCCTGGATTTCTTTGGGGGAACCTTTTCTGTACGGGAAAGCACTCATCTTTGTCATGATCTTCATTACGATTCAGGGATAGCTACTCTGGGTGAAGTCCGTCTTCTCTGCAAACACAGTTGAGGCATGACAATGGAGACGCAGCTCAGGGGTCAGAAGAGGTGAGAAATAGCCACAGGTTAGAATTCCTCAGACTAAGTGCTATGGACTTCAACCAGCTAATTCTTAAACATGAGGGTCATCTTGTGCACTGTACAATGCCCAGCAGACTCCTTGACTATTCACTGGATGCCAACTGCACATGTACACAACACACACACACACACACACACACACACACACACACACACACACACACACACCACATACCAGTTGTGTCAGCTTTTGATCTCTGTCACCAAAAATACCTGGCAGAAGCAACTTAAGAGAGAAAGGATTTATTTGGGCTCATTTTTCTGGATTTCAGACCATCATCACTTGGTTCCATGAACTTGGGCAGAACATTTCAGCAGCTGAAGAAACTTCTTCATGGTAGATAAGAAAAAGAGAAAAGGAGGGGCATGCAGAAAGGAGTCAGGGTGAGATAGACCCACAAGGACATTCCCCCAGTGATCCACTTCCCCTAATTGGCCTCTATCTCCTACCTTTTACCACTTGCCAATAATACCATCATCCTCTGAATCAACAGTGGGGTTAATCTATTCATTAGCTCAGAGTCCTATGATCATACCCAACCACTGGCATGATTGACTAATTCCCCAGGTGTTTCCTAATCTAATCAATAACAAAAGTCACCCATCACATCAGTCGTGAACATCACTATCCCTACATGTTTTCTGATGTTCCCTAGACTGATGTTCTCCCAGTGGAAAGCCTTGACTCTCCTGCTATTCCTGGAAACACTGAACCTGAAAACCTCTTTGAAAACTAGAAGACGAAGGTTAGAAACTGGAGAACAGGCAAAAGAATGCTTTAGTGGGGAAAATGATGCAACCAAGGTTTGGGAGCCAGTTAATAGAGATTTAAACTCTAGCTCTCCTTCAACTGTGTACGTTTAGGCAAATCACATCACTTGTCTGAGCGCCAGACGTTTCCTCTGTAAGAAGATCGCGGCACCCTCCCCCAGGGGATTTTGTTCACATTGCTTGTGGTGATGTCATGATTATGAATGGCACCATGTCATGCCATCTTCTAAATAGACAGAATTTATTATGCCATGGGAAACATCACATTTTGCTTTTATTTTACCAAAAGAAGTTGCTATCTTTTGTTCAGTATTTTATGTTTTAGGGTAGACCTAGCTGTACTGGGTCTACAAATGTCCTTTTCACAGCTACGTCGAGAGCTGACTTTCCATGGAGACACTGTCCCTCACTAGTGTGGTCTCACTCCTTCCTTCTTCATACACATATTCTAGTCAGTAAGCCCCTGCAGTTGGCTGCAGATAGATCTCAGTCAACATAGTGCTTGCCTAGCATGCACAAAGTCCTAGGTTCAATCCCCAGTACCACATAAAATCATGTGTAGTGGCACAACCCTGTAATACCAGCACTCAGGAGGTACAAGCAGGGGAACCAAAAGTTCAAGGTCATCCTCAGCTACACAGCCAGTTTGAAAACCAGCCTGCGCTACATGAGGCTGTGTTTTAAAAGAAAGAGGAGAGGGAAAAAGGAAGGAAGAGAAAGAGAGAGAAGGGAGAGAGAGAGAAAAGAAACAACCTAGGATCTCACAGAAAAAAAATGTACACAAAATATTTAGGTTCTTGCATTTTCTTTGTTTTATACATTATCTCCAAAGGGGGTTGGGGGAGAAGCACAAAGGAGGGTTGTGAGGCAGGATTGTGTAAAAATTTAATAGCCTTTTGCTTTAATTTATAAGAAATAACAAAACTCTCAGTATGGTCAGCACATCTGATAGGAGGTGATGATAGGAGGTGATACCTGAGTGACATCCCAAAGCACACTCATGAGTTACACACAGGGGCTCATACATGCACACAGTCAAAGGCCTAGAGACAACATAAACACTGCAAGATGCAAGCTCGTGAGGACAGCGCAGGATGCCACGCCTTCCATCGTTACCCTTTGCTTCATGGGACCGTGAAGATACCGAGTCGCATGAGGTCCCCTGCCAAAAGTCTGCTCCTGCTTCTCCCGTAGCAAGTCACTCCAAAATGTGAAATCTAGAAAGAACCACTTTGGCTGCAGGGGGGAAATATATTCTGTTGCCTTTTCTTTTGGCTCCCGGCTCAGAGGAGTAGAGCATTCAAAAAAATCGACTCAGAGGCATATGCTATAATAGAAAAGCATTAACAACAAGCCACGGCCCCTCTCGACTTCCTCGACCACCTGCATGGCAATTTCTGTCATTACCAGTGCCACCGCGCGCATCTGCCATGCTGGACGTCCTCTAGCCATTCACTCCCCACGAGCCCCGGAAGGAATCACTTTCACCTGCTGGCTGTGGGAAAGAGGCTTCCTTCTCCTTTCATCCCATGCTGTATGCATAGTGTCTCAAGCAAGCAGGCAGTTCACCAGCCCATCAGCCCATAGTACTCTGAGCATCCCCCGTGTGCCAGGCACTGTACTAGAGTCCAGTTGTAGAGAACTTGGGATATTGATGGTATGGGCCAGATGGCCCAGGACATGGGCTGTCAGTAGAGATCTCCATGTGCAAAGTTTATTGGGGCTTGTTCTTGGGAAATAGCACGTGTGAGCAGGTGGGGAGGGAAGCAGGACTGGACGGAAGGAGGAAGGAGACAACAACGCACGGGCAACAGGGCTGCCTGCTGACGCCAGAGTGGGATTAGGAGTTTGGGGAGCATTTTGAGGATGTTTGAAAAGGGAACGAGGAGACAGGTCACTGCACCTCCACACTGACCCTTTGCTACCTATGGACAGAGGCAGCCTTGAACATGGCAGTGCCCTTCCAAAAGAGAGGTCAGCTGTGAGCAAGCAGCAGTCAACATCACTGAGAGCATGAACGCCCGGGTCTTGAAGGGGGTCAGACATCACAGAGCAGCATCCTCTGCACCCTGCAAAGGAGACGCGGTTTTCTTCTCGGAATACAGAGGCGTTACCGAAGCGGTCGAGGTAGGGGGACGGCATGATCTGATGTCCGTTGTGTGAAGAGCACTCCAGCTGAGTGATGAAGTGAGGGTGGGCAGGAATAGCAGCAGGGAGCACCAATTAGGAGGCTGCTGGAGACTTCGCAGCAGCCACAAGGAAGACAGTGCAGTGGGAACGGATGGGCGGATGGCGTGACACTGGAGGTATGATAAATGACTGGTTTGGAGAATAGGAGAGCTCGAGCCTGCGCTGCAGAGTGGACTGTAAGACAGCGGATACCGGAGAAAAGACCGAGTTTCAGGAGGGTGTGCACTCCATCTGGCGGAGTGAGGCTGTAGCCTCCAGAGGATTCCCAGGAGGAGATGTCATAAAATTTGAGTGAAGCACTGAAGCTAAAAAAAAAAAAAAACATATCCAGAGCCAGGCGTGGTGGCACACAGTTTAATCCCAGCACTTAGGAGGCATAGGTAGGAAGATGTCCATGAGTTTGAGGCCACCCTGAGAATACATATGAATCCCAGGTCAGCCTGGGCAAGAGTGAGACCCTCCCTTGAAAATGAAAACATAAAATAAAATTAAAAATTACAAAGAAGAAATTCATGCTACAGACAAAAAGGAGGGAAGCATAAATACCAGAGGGGGGCTGGAGAGATGGCTTAGCAGTTAAGCGCTTGCCTGTGAAGCCTAAGGACCCCAGTTCGAGGCTCGGTTCCCCAGGTCCCACGTTAGCCAGATGCACAAGGGGTGCACATGTCTGGAGTTCGTTTGCAGAGGATGGAAGCCCTAGCGCGCCCATTCTCTCTCTCTCCCTCTATCTGTCTTTCTTGCTGTGTCTGTCGCTCTCAAATAAATAAATAAAATTTAAAAAAAAATACCAGAGGGCATAGGGTAGGACAAGCTTGTGAGAAAGAAGGCACAGCATGAAAACAAAGAACCCAAAAAACTCCTTTCTGCAGGGAAGAAGAGCAGAGTGGAACCAAGGAGACAGGCTGAGAAGCAGAAGTCAGAGATGTTGGTCAAACACCAAGTGCAAACGTCTCAGTCCCAATCACTGTGCCGTAAGCGTCACAAGGATTTATCTTTGCACTCTTGGAAATTGGTACAAAATCCCACCTTCTCTTTGCAAATGAAGACACTGAGTTTCAAGCCAGTCATGCACGAGTGGGAAAGAAGCAAGATACCACTTCTACCTCATCACAGTGCCCATGCCCTCATCATACACGGTGCCCGTGTCCTCAGCCCCTCTGATAAACTCTTCATAGATGCCAAGACCTGGAGAGTCGCTGCAGGAAGGACAGATCATGCATGTCTACAAAGTGTTGCTGAAGGGAGAATGACAATGCCCACACACTTTCATCAATGAGGTGGTTGGTGTCTCAGCAGAGGTGACTTCTATTGCCATGAGGGGCCAGAGTGAACTGGGTGAAGAAAGAATGGCAAGTCATGCTGGCAGCACTGGGCATAAAGCTCTTCTATGGAGTCAGCTACTTGACTATGTTTTGCAGGCAACCTTTGACTTTATTTCATTAATTTTCTCTCTATATAAGTTTCTTTTGACCAGAAGGTCCATATGAATTCTATTGATTTGTAAGGAAATCAGGTGTCTGCAGAGAGGATAAGGATGAACAATTTCATTCATGAGGAAACAAAATGAAAAATGAATGCAATGTGAGAGCCAGCTACATTTAATTCCATTATCCTAGTATGCTTAAAGTATTGTCATGCGCTGGCACACTCAGGATGTCATGATAGAACTTAGCTTCTCTCTCTCTCTCCCTCTCTCTCTCTCTCTTTCTCTCTCTCTCTCTCTCTCCTCTCTTCTCTCTGTTCGAAGAAGACCTTTATTCTGATAATAATAGTTCTTGACACAGTCACATTTATTGATTCAAGAAATATTTCTAGGCAGGTGAGGTAGCTCTGTGGTAAAGTGCTTTGATATGTGAACATAGGATCTGAGTTCAATCCCTAGAAACTGCTAAAAAAACAAATTTTTTTTAAGCTGGGCACAATGACACAAGCTTATTATCCCAGTGCTGGGGAGGTAAAGACAGATGGATCCCTGGGACTTTCTGACCACCCAGCCAAACCTACTTGGTAAGATCCAAGCCAAGGATCAAAACAAAGTTGAGGGGGGGAAATTACGGCTGGTGAGATTGTCTGTGGGTAAACCACACGCTGCACAAGCAGGAGGACCTGAGTTCAGATTCTGGCACCCGTGTAAATGCTGGGTGGGCGTGGCAGCATGCCTGTAATCCCAGTCTCCAGGAGATGGAGGCAGGTGGCCCTCAGAACAAGCTGGTTAGGTATAGAGCAGTTCAGGTAGACACCCAGCATCAATCTCTGGCCTCCCCACACTTACATACATACATACATAATGTGTACAATAGCATGCACCCACATGTGTGAGAACATGCATACACACATATCACTTACATATGCATTTTAAAAGGTAGATGGGGGCTGTAGAGATAGCTTAGCAGTTAAGTCACTTGCCTATGAAGTCTAAGGACCCAGGTCCGATTCTCCAGGACCCAGATAAGCCAGATGCACAAGGGGGCGCACACGTCTGGAGTTTGTTTGCAGTGGCTGGAGGCCCTGGCGCGCCCATTCCCCCACCTCTTTGTCTCTAATAAATATTTTTAAAAGGTATTAAAGGTAGATGGAGGAATGACACCAAAGGCTGTCCTCTGGCCTCCACAAGCACACACACACACACACATGTATGCATGTACAGAAGAAAATGCATACATTCATGCATGCATGCATGTACACAAAATGTGCCCACATGTTCAGTTGTGTGCAAGGTGATGGGAAGATCCAGCTTAACGCAGACAAAGCCCCTGCTCTGATAAGCTCACTCTTGCTGTATGTAAGTGAATCAATGGTCATATTTACACTAAGTGGTAAGAAACAATGAGTGTGGTGTACAAATCTAGTGGAAAGCTGGAAGAAGGAAGCAGAATTAACACACTGAGGGTGAATGCTGCACACTGGGTGATGCCACCAAGCTGGGTCTTAAATAATGATGAGAATGTGAAACTCAGATGGAGCGTGGGGAGCGAGGTGCCCTTGGGAGGCTCAGTAGCTCCTTGGAGCTGGAACCCACAAGTTCACAAGGAAACAGCAGGAGCTGGGGATGAAGACAGAAGCATGTCCTCCACAGGTTTCCAAGTTCCACCTCCATCGTGTAAGCAGTTCTCCAAGGCATGGAGGAAGGAAACCTGCATGGGCTGCATTACCTAATAAGCTTCTGGAATAAGATTTTGAGCTTTAAAGATGCCCTGTGGCATATCAGAGATGTAGGCTTAAAAATCAGAGACACTGAGATCTAGAGGAAATAATGGAGTGTCCACAGTCTGGACAGTTTGAAACTAGAGTCCAGCTGACTCCCAAATCTGTTCTTTCCCCATGTGATCTTATCTTTTTTCCTGTGCCTAAATATTCTTAAGCACAGAATGGAAAGCATAACACTATATGGCTAAGAAACATTATGAATTATATATGGAGTTGTTGCTGACCCATCCTCAGCACAGTCTCTTTGGACAGGCTGGTCTAAGAAAAAAGCATCACTTCCACATTAACCTTTAGGACATTGACTGTGAATGGTCAGTGGGTGGGTGGT
This sequence comes from Jaculus jaculus, assembly GCF_020740685.1. Lineage (NCBI taxonomy): Eukaryota > Metazoa > Chordata > Mammalia > Rodentia > Dipodidae > Jaculus > Jaculus jaculus. The sequence goes on from NC_059112.1 coordinate 104,340,195, forward strand.
AGGAGAAGATTAGATATAAATCGCTTCTTGGATCTTGAATCGGAGATTATGAGCTCATGGTGTGAGCATCTAATCATATGAGCATATGCAGAATTCTACAATCATTTTAATAGGCTGTATCTTTTTGGATATTTCTGAACATGTTTGTGACATTCAGTTTGCAAAGAAAGGGGAAGGTTGGGTAGGGGTGTGGAATCCTAAAAATAAAGTGTTCCTGGTATTTTAACAAGTTGTTGAGAAAAAAAAAATGTATCCATGTGTGCATTCTCCAATGTGGATTTGTTGTTACAAGTTATGCATCCTCCTATGGCCCAGGGTTCATTCAGAGCTCCAGGGATCCCATCAGTGGACTAAATAGACAAAGGTCCTCTCTGCAGGAGATATATTTTGCTGCAAGCACCAAAGAATTTCTGAAGTGTTATGCCATGAATGCAAACAGTGAGAACGAGGCTGAATGGGCGTTCAGGGGATCCAAATTCCATGTCTAGTCTTATTGTCTGGTACTTTTCTCTCATGGTAAAACAACCCAACATTTCTGTTTCCATTTCCTTACCTGTAAGCTGAGAACAACCAAACTCAGCCCTCCTAGGGTTCTGAGCTGTGAGGTGATGCTGTCTGCTTGAGAAATAGGTGGTCCTGCTGCCAAAAGGAACCAGGCAAGCAGTGCCCTTCAGCCCGCTGGGGCTGTGCCTGCTGCAGCTACCAGTGCTATGACAACCTACACTATTGTTTACCTTCCTCATCCTTCTCCACTCTTCCTCCTTCTTCTTTCCTCTTCCTCCCTCTCCTTTGTCTTCGTTGTGTTCTCCTCTTCTGTAAACACCTCCTTCTTCATCACCATCATCATCGTTTTCCCCTTCTCCTCTTCTTATTCACCTTCTCTTTGTTCTCCTCACTCTTCCTCTGCCTCCTTCTCCTTCCCTTCTTCTCTTCCTCCTCCTTTTTCTCTTCTCTTCTTTTTCTCCCCCTACTCCTCCTTCCTCATCTTCTAAGACACCCCTTATCTGCAGTGACTAGAACTGTTACTGCTATTAGTAGAGTAAATCTCTCCGCCTCTGTGACACTCATTTATTCCTTTTCTGGACACATCCACCCAATTTTCACCTCTACATCTTCCATCCGTCCCTCATCCTGGGACCATTCTCTTAGAAATCTGTGCATTGCCACAGATGATGAAGAGGAAATCCACCCCTCCCAGGGATTTCAATACTAAATGTTGATGAGTTGTCATTAATACATCCAGTCTAGGTCCTTTAGACATATATTCTGTGTTTCAGACAAACCTGCTTTTCCCTTTCCCTATGATCTACCTCTAGGTGTCTCTCAGCTATCCCAAACTCATTCTGACTAAATCTGGGCTGTTAATCTCTACTTCCAAACATTTTAAAAATGTTATTTATTTATTTATTCACTCACTTATTTATGTGTGCATGTTTGTGGATGGAGACATACATGTGCCACTTTGTATCCGGCTTTATACGGGTACTGGGTATTCGAACCTGGGCTGACAGGCTTTGGAAGCAAGTGCCTTTAACCATGGAGCCATCTCCCCAGATATCCCCTTTTCCAAAGTTGCTTCTGACCTTATATCTTCCTCTTCAGGAAAGGTGCCATGACTTACACAATAATCAACGTACAACTACCTTAGCATTCCCCTTTTCTCCCTCCTTTTCACCCCTCTATTTGCTGTTGCTGTGGGCTCAACTTTTCTAAATGCCCAACAAAGACAGTCGCTTATCTCCATCACCCCATCTTGTTCCACGGCTCCACATCTAATTAGAATTTTAGCCTGCTTGTTTCTTCTTGCCTTCCCTAGTTGATTTCTCCACTCTAAAAGACTATTCATCATTTCCCTTTGCTCCTAAAAGAAATTTCCCAGCTTGGGAGGTGGCTCAGTGGGTAAAACATACACCACACAAGCACGCAGGCCTGAGTTCAAGTTCCCATCCCCCAGCACCCACATAAAATGTCAGCCATGGTGGGCACACCTGTAATCTCATTGCTGGGGAGGCAAAGACAGAGCGATTTCTGGGGCACACTGGCCAGCTAGTCTAGCAGTGAGCTCTCGGTTCCCCAGAGAAAAATCAGGAAGTGATTAAAGAAGACCTCTGTCATTAGCCTCTGGCCTCCACATGCCCACACTTGCCTGAACACCCACACACACAGGTGCACACCCCACACACAATCATGCATGCATACATCACTTTTCCCTCTTGCTTGAACCACCTATGTTGAGTCTCCCCTCCTTGGTGAGCCAGAATCTCCCCATATTATTTCCTCTGCCTGGAACGCCTCCCCCCCATCCTCCTTCACCCATTCGCCTGGCTCCACTCATCTTGTAAATTTCATCTTCCTTTCACCTCTAACCTAGACTTGATCCCCTATTATGCAATCTCAGTGCACCATGAACTCTTCCTTGTAACTGCATTTATTAGTGGAATTGATTATTAGAAGACTGTCTCCCCTGCTCAGCCTTACAGGTCAAGGTGGGCCTGTTTCCCCAGTGCCAAGAACAGGACCTGGCACACAGTGAATACTCACGGCATCTGCATTGAGAGAACACACAAGTGAATCATTGACTCTATTGTTACAAAGCCATTGTCCTTCTGGTCGGTCATTTCCTATCCCTGTAATGAGCACCACATTCTGTGAGATTTTATTTGCCTTATTAAAAACCATCGCTCTGGTTCTCTTGAACCTCGCTGCTTTAAGTTTGCCTTCCCTTCCACTGTCCCCAGACACACACAGGACAGGTCTTAACAAATGCTGTCAAGGCTGGAAATCTCAGTTCCAAGGTCACCAAACTTCTGCACACACCATGGATCATTAGGAAGGGCTAAGAATCACCGTCCTGTACAATGTTCCTGGCACTACATCTTGAGGCAGAAATCACTTAAGCAGCTTCTGAACACACGTCAGATAAAGGACCAGGAGTGCCTCTGAGTCTGTCCCTTGTTTTTAAATTTTTCTCTGAAGCTTGCCAGACCTGAATACCCTGAGATGGTGGAAGAGCCCTTGTGAAACAGATCGGCCTCGAGGTGCCTCATGACTGACAGCTCTTTGCGGATAAGGACCAGCATCCATCTGCCAAGTAGCCCCTGAGGGCTTCTGCTGGGAAAAGAGAGGCTCAAGGGAGCAGGAATTGAAAATAACTAAATTTACACAGTGTGGGCACACACACACATACACAGGCCCAGGCTTCACCAATACCCTCAGTTGCTGAGCTCTAAAGACCAAATACACAGGAGCATTTCAGAAATAATTGTGTTGGCTCCCGCCTGTTGGGTCTGTGCCCCTTAAAGATAAAACAGACCTTGCCCAATCACACACCCTCAGTTGTAAACAGCTGCCAGCCAACTCAATAGAAACGCAGTCTGTATTTATGCTAATGCTCTCTTCTTACTAACAGGGCACTCTATTCTCCAGAGGATTTTATTTTTTCTCTCTCTAAGCGGTAGCCTCTGGGTTTTGGAAAATCTAGGAACCAAGAGGAAGATACACAGAGCTTAGCTGGACTCACCTTTCCTTCTGAGCTCCATCTCCTCATCCCAGTTGCATGAACCAACCCCCTCAGGTGCCAGCTGCAGACTGCTGTTGTTACCAAGATATCCATATAGTCTGTGTCTCTCGGGCTCTTCGGATAAGTCCCAGAGCACAGGGAAGACAAGCCTGCATGCTGTCTGCAGACATACGGACTTCTCAGTTCTTCCTAAAACCACGCAAGGAGATGATGCTCTACCTCAAGCAAGATGAGACAGCAAGGAAAACAACACCCATTAGGTACTGAATGCCTACCAAGGCTCATCAGGATTCTAAACCCTGAGCATGCTTGACTTTTATTTAAATTTGTAAGAATCTCCTGAGTTGTACCATTCTTGCTTTTAATATCATTTTACACATACGGAGGCTGAGGTTCCCAATGGTTAATTAACTCACCTTTCCAATTCAGGGAAGATGAAAATGCTGCTTTTTTTAAAACACATATCTGTGTTATTCTAAAGCCACTAAAAGTATTCAAAACCAGTACCTGACATCTTATGATCACTTCACCACATATATGGTGTTAAATAAAGTATTTAATGTGCCTGACCTCTAAATCTTTCCTGCAATTACCCCAGGAGGTAGGCATCATTGTAGCTGTTCTAGGTATGAGGTGGCTGAGGCCCAGATCCAAAGGTTCATCACTGACTGATTTGAGTTCAGATCTCCTGAGCACAGGGTCCAAGGACTTAACCTTAGCACTCCTACAAAGGCCTCACAGATGGACTGTAGCCATACTGAATTAGAATCTTTCAATGTCTTCCTGAGTCACAAATGAGAAAGTGAGTGTTGGGTCCTTTCCAGGGCTAATTCCCCTGTGACTCCCATTGAGCCCCCCAGAAAGGCTCCACGTATTAGAGATAGGAAATCTCCAGGCCATGTGAGAGCAGTCATAAGGTCTGGAAAGGATGAAATTGTGCAGGAGGAGAATATCCAAGACAAAGCAAAGACACCAATCAATGGCCCGGCCCAAGGAGGCTACCCAAAAGAAAATCTTTTTTTTTTTTTTTTTTTTTGGTTTTTCGAGGTAGGGTCTCACTCTAGCCCAGGCTGACCTGGAATTCACTATGGAGTCTCAGGGTGGCCTCGAACTCACAGCAATCCTCCTACCTCTGCCTCCCAAATGCTGGGATTAAAGGCATGCGCCACCACGCCTGGCCCAAAAGAAAATCTTTAAAAGGGTAATGGTTTATTTTGGCCCCGTTTTCAGTTCTTTCAGATGTTTCAGTTCATGGTGGGCTTGGGATGTTGCTGTGAGCCAGTGAGACAGGGCATGTAGTAGAGTGAAGTCGTTTATGTCATGGTGGCCAGGAAGGAGACAGAGAGAGAAGGAGAGAGAGGGAGAGAGAGAAGGTAAACCTCTCCAGAACATTCCTCCAGTGTTCCACTTCTTCCAACTGAACTCCATCCTGCAATTAATTCACTGATGAAGAAAAAGTCGTCATGGTCCTAACAGGGCACTCCATTCCCCAATCACCTCTCAGAGACTAGGGTCACCTGCTGACAATCAAGACTTCAGCACAAGAGCCTTCTGAGTTGTGAGGGGGAACACTTCATACCCAAACCACAGCACCCCCGTCAGAATTCTAGTAAAGAGGGCTAATGAGTTTTGCTCTGCTTGCGGGACAAATTTGAGTTCCAGCTAGTATTAAGCATCTCAGACAGCACCTAGTGACCACAAGACACTTCACAAAGGCACAGCAGAGAACTTTACATGAACATTTTTAACTACCAAACCACTTCATTAGTACAAAGGACTGTTAGGTCATCAATTAAGAAAGGGAATGAAGGAAGGAAGGAAGATGAGATGAAATCATAAGAGAAAGATAAAAGAAGGAAGGAGAAATAAACCACCATTTCCGTAGGCCTCACAATGATTGACATGATATGGTATGGATCTAGAAGCGCACACTTGCCTACCAAGGCATCTTCCCACTACCTCCTTGGCTACATTACAGGAGCCTTCTGAGGCTTGGTTTCCCCCACCGTAAACTACAAAATATTTTCACCTCTATAAGCCTGTTTCTTCTATTGAGAAGTGCAGATGGCTGTACCCATTTTCAGAGGGTTGGTGTGATGCCTTAGAAAGATGTCATAGGAGAGAGAGCTCAGAAGCTTTGGCACATGTTTTTTGACACAGGCGATTTGCATGGTAGGGTGGGTAGACTCTAGTTGTGGGCAACTTTCCTCTTTGCCCTGCCTTTCTCCTGCGTGCTTGCGAGGCCAAGGAAGGGATGAAAGGAGCCCAAGGACCTGTGTGTATATGAAGACGTGTCACCCGACTGCCTCAGCTTGCCTGCGGGAGCAGTCCAAAGGCTTCAAATAATTGTCTTGATAGAACCAATTCAGAGAAAGTACATTACAGGAGGCAAGAAAATTGCCTAATCCTGGCGCTGCCGAGTCTTCAATTTGCAGAGGCTCAGAATCAAAATAATGAGAAAATAAGCATTGGGTCCATTCCAGGGCTAGTTTCCCGGTGAAGGCCTGACTGCCATTTACTCTCCAGGGAAGTGGCCACCAATCAGGGTCGAGAAGTCCTTCAGATCATCTGGGAGCAGCCACCGGGGTCAGAGAAGGACGACACAGAGTGACAGGCGCACACAAGAGGGCAGGGCAGAGAGCCCCCAGGCCTGAGGAGCTCGGCCTCCGGTGGGCAGCATAACGCTAATAATGCTCGTGGCCTCCCTGGCATCTTTGGGAAAGCGTGCCCGTGCTAAGGTTGCTGAGCCCCAGCACAGCGTGCCTATTAGAGAATGTTCGGTAATTACCAACAAAGCACAGCGGACAAGAACAGGGCATCTCGGGTCCACATCCTGATCCTCTGTCTTCTTAGCAACGCAGTCTTGGCCGAATTGCTAAACTCCTCAGTGTCCCTTTTTCCTCATCTGGAGGGAGTGATGACGGTGTCCAACGGTGGGGTTTTTATTGAGATATCAGTGGGAAGGTGACGATAAACCACACGGCACTCTGCCTAGCTCTTTGTGCTTGAAGCAGGCACAGACCTGTTCTTGCTGCTGTTTAACCACTGAGTCTGTATTTCAAGTACAGACAATTCTTGCATTTTTTTTAAATTTTTTTTTAATTTATTTATTTATTTATTTGAGAGCGACAGACACAGAGAGAAAGACAGGTTGAGGGAGAGAGAGAGAATGGGCGCGCCAGGGCTTCCAGCCTCTGCAAACGAACTCCAGACGCGTGCGCCCCCTTGTGCATCTGGCTAACGTGGGACCTGGGGAACCGAGCCTCGAACCGGGGTCCTTAGGCTTCACAGGCAAGCGCTTAACCGCTAAGCCATCTCTCCAGCCCCAATTCTTGCATTTTTATAAATTTTTTTCAACTTTATGATAGTGGGAAACTGATATGCATCCACTAGAAAACTTACTTTGAATTTTGGCCTTTTCCTGGTGCTGGCGACGTGGAGTAAGGTCCTCTCCTGTGATGCTCAGCAGTGGCAGTGAACCCCAGCTCCCAGGCAGCTGGATAACCTTCAGAGAAGCACCCCAGATCACTCCACAGAGAACTGGGGAGCAAAAATCCTCCTCCACACTGTAAACTAGAAATGCTGCTTCTGATTGGGCATTTTGTCCCTGCAACAAGAAGGCTCCCCGCTCCACGCTTCCAATTCATGCACTCAGAGACTTCGGGGTCCACTGAACGTTATCTGCTGCGGTTCACTGAAATGTCCTCTGTTCGAGTGTTTGAACACGTCATCCGCAGAAGGTGGCGCTGTTGGGGGAGGCTGTGCATTCTTCAGCAGGTGGAGCCTCGCTGGAGGTAATAAAGTCACTTGGAGTGGGCCCCGCCCGTTTATAGCCCAGCCCTACTTCTGCCTCCTAGCTCTTGAAACAGTATGACTACCTGTCCCCCTGCGCCTGCTGCCCTTCCTTCTCTGCCATTATGGAAAGTATCCCCTCAGAACTGTAAGCCAGGGCTGGAGAAGTGGGTCAGCAGTGAAGGTACTTGTCTGCAAAGCCTAACAAGCCAGGTCGGACGCCCCAGTACCCATGTAAAGTCCGATGCACAAAGTGGCACATGCACCAGGAGTTTGTTTCCAGTGGCTGGAAGCCATGGCACACCCATTCTCTCTTTCTCTCTCTCTCTCATACACACACACATATAAATAAGTAAAATTTTTTTAATCTATCAGGGGCTGGAGAGATGGCTTAGCGGTTAAGCGCTTGCCTGTGAAGCCTAAGGACCCTGGCTCGAGGCTCGGTTCCCCGGGTCCCACGTTAGCCAGATGCACAAGGGGGTGCACGCGTCTGGAGTTCATTTGCAGAGGCTGGAAGCCCTGGCACGCCCATTCTCTCTCTCTCCCTCTATCTGTCTTTCTCTCTGTGTCTGTCGCTCTCAAATAAATAAATAAAGATTTTTAAAAAAAATCTATCAGCTAAAATGAACCTTTCCTCACTTAGGGAGCCAGAGCCACCCTCCAGGGCTGATCCTACCTTTGTGACCATACATGCCATTGGAAAATAAATAAAGAAACATGGCTTCTCTAAAACTCAGTTTTCACAGCTACAACGTGGAATCAATACCTGTGGAACAGAAATACAGATTAAATAGATAATTTCATCTCCCCACCATGGACATCTCGCTCGCTTCCTTTTCTTTGTGCCACTCGGGGCTCCAGGGAGCTCCGTCTGTGCTCACACCACCGCACAGATTTCCTGCGTAGTCTGACGTCTCAGCCTTTGCTTTAAGCCCGCTGCTGTCTGCGCGCCCTGCCACTCCACTGCCAAGAAGCCTCTTAATTTCTCCACCTCGGCTACCTGGACCGAGATTTGAATTATGCAAAATGAGGATGAGCAGTGAGTATCACAATTACCAGGGTCAGGGGGTTTGATTTTTTATCATGTAACAAGGACTGACATTTTAAATAAAACTAGGAATCTTTTCTTTGAAAATTCCATCAACATGTAAGAATTGATTTACTGTCCAATTAAAACCCCATATGTTCAAAGTCCCATCACTGACAGGGAAGTTTTACAGATGTGTAGTCATTGCATAATTCATAGGACAGGGCTGTGATTTATTTATGTTTATCTGTGAGGATAGGTTGAGCAGGAGCTATGCTAAGCAAACAGTTTCCCAGCCTTGAAAAAATAAAAGAGGTGTAATTGAGGGCTGGAGAGATGGCTTAGTGGTTAAGTGCTTGCCTGTGAAGCCTAAGGACCCCGGTTCGAGGCTCGATTTCCCCACCCACGTTAACCAGATGCACAAGGGGGCACACGCGTCTGGAGTTCGTTTGTGGTGGCTAGAGGCCCTGGCACGCCCATTCTCTCCCTCCCTCCCTCCCTCTCTCTCTGCCTCTTTCTCTCTATCTGTCACTCTCAAATAAATAAATAAAATTTTGTAAAAAATTAAAATTTAAAAAGAAAAACAGGTGCAATTTACATAGAACTAAAAGGCCATCAATTGCTAAACAAGATGCAAGTAAGTCCACCCACATGGCTCAGGAATAATGGGCTTTTTCATTTTGGCGAAACAGAATTGTGATCAGATGTGAGCAAGTTCTAGACTCTTAGACACTGAGCCTTCCTTTGTGTCAGTTCACTCTTCTCTCCAATGGGATGATTGATAGTACCTGTCTTAGAGAATTATTAAAAGAATTAACAGCAACAAATTAGTCTTAGTTTCCACTTCTCAGAAGCACTTCCACCGCCCGTAGTAAGCAAGGAGACTGACAGCTGCTCTCCACTCGCGTGTCGGTCCTGGCCCAAGTCATTAAGCACCCTTTGTGCTCCCTGTCTGAACCGAAATGCCCAGGGTCTTCCTCCAGAGGAGACCACCAAGGTGAGGAAAGTCACCTGCCTCAACCAACACGACAGTTAGAACTCACACTAGACACTCACCTCTTCTCTGTCCCCTGGGCCCAGCCCTTTGTCTACCTTGGATTCTGAAACTATCTCTTGCTGTTCTTGATAAAGAGTCTGTTTATTGAGTTGGTCACCTGGCGGCTAGAGAGATGGCTTAGCAGTTAAGGCATTTGCCTGCAAAGACAAAGGATACCGGTTCAATTCTCCAGGACCCATGTAAGCCAGATGCACAAGGGGGCAAATGCATTTGGAGTTTGTTTGCAGTGGCTAGAAGCCCTGGCATGCCCATTCTCTCTCTCTTCCTCTCCTCTCCTCTCCTTCTCTTCTCTCTCTCTCTCTCTCCCTCTTCCTCTTTCTCTCTCTAATAAATAAATAAATAAAATTTATTTAAAAATTGAGTTGGTCACCTGGGAGCTTTGGGCCTATCTCAGCCTATTTTCAGAACTTCTGGGAACCCCAAAGGTCTGTTCCTGAAAGCCACATGGATGGTGTGGTGGTTTGACTCAGGTGTACCCCATAAACTTGTGTCCTGAATGCTTAGGTTCCCATTCCCAGCTGATGACAACTTGGGAATTGAATCCTCCTGGAGGCAGTGTGTTGCTGGGGGCAGGCTTGTGGGTGTTACTGCCAGCTTCCTCTAGACAGCATGTGGCACACTTTCCTGCTGCTGCTGTCCACCTGATGTTGGCCAGGAAGTGACGTCCACCCTCTGCTTATGCCATCGTTTTTCCCTGCCATCATGGAGCTTCCCCTCGAGTCTGCAGGCCAAAATGAACCCTTTTTTCCCCACAAGCTGCTCTTGGTCAGGTGTTTTCTGCCAGCAATGCGAACCTGACTGCAAAAGATGGGTTGAGTCTTGTCTATGTGATACACAGCCGCCGGTTGCTACTCTGGCTGGTGTATGGTTTAAAGCATCCTCCAAGATCCACAGGTTGAAATGTAACTTGCATTATGAGGTATTAAGAGGTGATGTTTAGAGGTAAGGATTGAGAGGCAGCTAAGACCACATAAGGTCACTGGGGTGGAACCCTGTGATTGAATACTCACAGCTCTATAAGAAGGACAGAAACCAAGAGACAAGTCATATATTATATATATATATATATTAGATATATATGTATATTCCCTGTTTCCTACCATGTGAACCTCAAGGCCACATTAGGACTCTGCTAGCAAGAAGCCCATCACCAGATGCAGCCCTTCAACCTTGAACCTAGAGACCCATTAGCCAAAGTGGGCTTTTCTTCACAACTCACTCAGTCTGTGGTATTTTATTATCGACAACAAAAACCTGGACTGTTCCAGTTGCCCTTTGTGATGGCTAATCTTTCTGGTTTTGTTTTTTGAAGCAGAATCTTAAGTATCCGGCACTGGATTTGAACTCACTGTGTAGCTGAGGGTGACCTTGATATCCTTGTGCTCTTGCCTCCCTGGTACTGGGATCACAGGTGTGTGCAACCTCTTCCAAGTGCAGCGGTTCATCGTGACTGTAACTTGGCTGGATAAACGGAAAATTAGTCTGAGATAGGATCAAGATGTAAGTAAGACTTTTATCGGGAAGCTACCTCCACGAATGTCCCCATGGGGAAAGAAGAAAGCCAACCCAGAGGGCCTTCATGCACGGATGGCCGGAGACAAGGGAGCCTCCATCCCACAAGGTCTACGTGTGAAACTTCAGAACACATCTCAGAATTGTCCCTCCCGTGGTTAAGGAAGCTGGGCTAAGCACTCACCAACTCCAGTTTTCATCATGTGAGACCTGCTCCTGGGCCATCAAGTCTCTGACACTGCGGCCCGCCCAAGGCACAGGCTAGGAATGCCCAGCGACCGAGAGCCCCCCATGTTATGGAGCTCATAAAGACACGAGAACCGAGACGCCGTGGCTGTGTTAGTTGCCTTGGGTCAAGGGCAAGCACTCCAAGCACTCACTGTTGACCAGGCGGAGGGATGGGCATATTCAAAGGCCCTGACATGTGCGAGAATGCTGAAGACTGTCTCTCCATCACTGCAGACCCAATGTGTGAGAAACCACCTACTATATGCAATCACCCAGTCATCTTAGGGCTCAGGAGAAGTGAAGTCCCTTGAGATAAGCTGCTGAAGTCAAGTCTCTGGGGATGGTTACATGTTTTTTTTTTGTTTGTTTGTTTGTTTCTTTCTTTTTTATTCTGAGAAAAATAATGAGTTTTAGGCACTTTCTGAGGAAGAATTCACTCATGGGTTCCTTCATCCACATATCCAGTGAGTGTCACTATGTTGAGTTATAAAATCTGGAGGCACAGTGAGAAACTAAACCTGCCAATCTTATCTTTACAGAGTTCCCCACTGGTTTTCAGGTGCCCATCAACAGTGAGTGCATCCTGTAGGCCAGGCCTCTTGGAGCTCCAGGAAGTAAGAAAAGGCCACATCATGGGGAGGGGGCGGGGAGAACGACTCTCAGTGGAGAATATAGATATTGGTATGTCCAGCAACATATGGCCCTGACCCCTCTCTTTCTCCACAGACAGATGAAAGGGGGCCATCATGAAGAGCAAGGAGAAGCTGGGGGACATCTCAAATCCCTGTTCACGGGCTGAATATCCACACCCCAGAGTTCACATTGTAAGTTGCGAAGTACAGGCAGAATGGATCCCAGGGAGAATACAGAATGCAAGCGAAATCTACCCTGGGGAACACATGAACAGACCACCATCGGCTGCCATGTCCCGGGCCCTAGAGACTCATAAACCTTCAACCATGGGTCAAGTGTACAAGGGCTTTGTAGAAACCTCTGCTTCCAGCCTGGCATGGTGGCACATACCTTTAATCCCAGAACTCAGGAGGCAGAGGTAGGAGGATCACCATGAGTTCGAGGCCACCCTGAGACTACATAGTGAATTCCACATCAGCCTGAGCTAGAGCGAGACCCTGCCTCAAAAAACTAAAAAAAGAGAGAGAGAGAGAGAGAGAAAGAAACTTCTGCTTCCTTCTGACTTCCCCCTTCAGAAACAACAGCAGTTCCTTTGTTTGCAAACTGGACCACTTCTTCAGGACCTAAATCTACTGCCAGAGCCTCTGAGGTTGGAGGCTCCGCTGAGGCCATAGCACTCTCTGAGGATGGTTCCCTCTGAGTTCCCTAGATCTTAAGGCTACTTGGAATTCCCTGGCTGCTCCTCTTATTGATCCGTTCCTTCAAATATATTCTTGATATCAGAATAGCCGTGATGATAATAACAATGTCATCAACAACCACTGGCTAAGAGGTTAGTCTGGGCTGTGCCCTAAGCCAGTCACTCAGTTCACTCGTACAACTTTGATCCTCTTAATTCCCCTCAAGGTTGGTTTTCTGTGGTGGATGACCTGCTATATAGATGGATCGCTTCTTCAAGACCGAAGCACTCATTCCTCCAGGTGGTGGGAGCATTGCTGCCTGGCTGCTCAGCCCACACCCTCCCCAGGAGTTACACTGCTCTGTGGACGGAAGCTGGCTGGTTCAAGGTCATAATTCCTCCCCAGGGGCAGCCTGCAGCCAGTGGCTGGCCAGCCCCTCACCCATACCAGTGAGGGAGTTCTGCAGGGTCATCACCAGGGAGCTGATGACAGTCCAGTTGGTCAAGGCAAACTGTACTAGGTCAATGCTCTCTGCTGAACCCTGAGCCCTTCACCTCCCAGCAGGAGCTGGGTCCTTGAACTCTACCAGTAATGAAAATTAAAATGCCCCATGCCAGTCTGACCTACTGCAAAGTCGTATCTATTCTTCACACAGAAGAAAAACCCAGAAGTGCTAAGAGGTGATGTGATTTACTTCCAGGAAGTGAGAAAAGGACAGTAGATGCCAAGTTCAAAGCCCCACCAAAGGAGCCCACCCCCTCACTAGAGCCTCCTTCTCCTTCCAAACCCAGTGAACTCACTTCATCAATTCTCCTAGCACTTCTGGGAAGAGTTGAAATGTGCAAAGAGTGGTGGTCTCCCCCCACCCCCTTCTTGGTGGCCTTCCAACTGTCAGTATCCAAAGAGAAGCTCGGCTGAGAGAAAATAATGTGGCACAGGTTCAACAAATGCTCCAAAGCCTTTGTGGGCAAAAATAATCAAGCAGTATTTTTCAACATCAAATGAATGGGACCATGAGCTTCCATTCACTGGTGTGAGAAATGAAGCCTGCATGGCCCTTTGTCTCCCGTCCTGCCTGTGACTCTCCATGGTGCTGGGTGTCTGGGAACCACAGGAGAGGGGTGAACCTAGAACAATGAACACCTTAGAAAGGACCGTGCTCAGAGACATGGCCGCCTCCCCATAACAGATGGCTAACCGCACAACGCATGACCCGCATTCCCCAACAAGGAGGGTCCCTATCAAACGTGACTGCATACACACTGTGTATACAACTAATAAAAATTAAAAAGAAAGGACCGTGCTCTTTCTGCTTTCAGTGCTGCCCTGAACCCAGTTTGCCGGCATCCCTGGTGATGATCAAGCAGTCGATCAAGATCCCCTCCCAGCTACTGCAAGCCCAGCCACAAAGACTGTCTCTTTTGCTTTAAATACATATCATGTCCACTGTGGTAGATTGATTCAGGTGTCTCCTTTAAACTTATGGGTTCTGAATGTTTGATCCTCAGATGATAACAGTTGGGGAATTGTAGCCTCCTGTGTGTTTTAGGGGCTGGTTTATGAGTGGTATTGCCAGTTCCCCTTGCCAGTATTGGCACACGCTCCTGCTGCTATTGGCCACCTGATGTTGGCCAGGTGATGTCCAGCCTCTGCCCATGCCACATTTTCTGCTGCCATTGTGGAGTTTCCCCTCAAGTCCATGGGCTAAGATGAACAACTTTCCTCCCATCAGCTGCTTTTGGTTGGGTGCTCTCTGCCAGCAACATGAAGCTGACTGCAACATCCACGCTTCACAGGTATTCTCTCCACCACCTATGGAATTTCCCCGGACCTCCTCTGCTGGCTCAGCCACAGAAGCAAAGCAGCTCCAAGCCACAGATGTCTCTCCCAGCGCGTCCAAACCTTACCCCTTGCAGAAAACCCACTTCCGTCACCTTAAAGGGATTTAGAGTTATAAAAATAAAGCCTTCCCAGTTCTTCTCGGGAACAAATAATCCCTGCCTCCTACGTTAGCTGCCTTTCTGCTGGCTGTGAGACAATACCTAAGATAATCAACTTAAAAGAAATAAGGTTTATTTTGGCTCATAGTTTCAAAGGGTTCCGTCCATGGGTGGTTAGCCTCATTGTTTGAAGGCCTGTGAGGAAGGAAAGGGAAGTGGGGGAGGGGGAAGGTAAGGTGGGACGGGTGGAAATGGAAGGAGGTGATGCAGTAATGCCTAAGATCCGTCCACTGCAAAGGGTCTCGGAGGCCTGACCTCCTCCACTAGCCTTCACCTCCAAAGGTTCCCACCGCACCACTGGCTGGAGACCAGGGTTTCACATGAGCCCTTTGGAAGATACTTAAGACCCAAGCCATAGCACCTCCGTCGTCCAAAGCACAGCCGCTGCATTGGTTTGTTGTTGCTGTGAAGACAAGTCACTGCAAACACAGTGACATGAGCAACACAGGTGATTAGTCTCGCAGTTCTGGGAGTCAGAAGACTTAAATGGGCCAAAAGAAAGGTGTTGGTAAAGCTATGCTTTTACCTCTCCTCTGCCTATTTCTGGTTTCTAGAGGTCATCCACACTCCCAGTGCCTAGTTCAGTTCCTTTTAAGGTCAACAACATGGCATCCCCAAGTCAATATCCTCCCTCCCTCCCTCCCTCCCTTTCTCTCACCTGTCCTGCCCAGCTGTGAAATCATCATTCTTCATACGATGCAGGTGGAGGGACACTTGATAATATCATGATGGCCTGCGTCAGGTCTGTCCTGGGAACAAGCCTCCTTATCTCAAGTGACTAGCTGTGCGACACACTCGTCACTCCTCTCCCTCCACTGAAGGAGCTGCTGGAGTTCCTGTTTGCTCATTCACACTGGATATTTTATCTATGACCTGTTCACCTTCCTCATGCTCCTGAATGGCACTTGCGCTGGAATTAATAGTCCCTAGGAAAAGAAAACATCAAAAAAGAACCATCAAAGAACTTGCTAAAAGGCCCTTACCTCTCATGCCCAAGCTAACAGTGTGAGTAACCAGATGTCTTTGCTCCACCAGAAAGAGGTATGGTTGAGCCAAGATTCATTTTCTGTTATTTTATTTGGCTTTATTTCATTGATCTGATTACAAAAGTAATACATCATTGTGGTGGTTTGACTCAGGTGTCCCCCATAAACTTACATGGTCTGAATGCTAGGTTCCCAATTGATGGAGATTTGGGAATTAATGCCTCCTGGAGGGAGTGTATTGTTGGGGGCGGACTTATGGGTGTTATAGCCAGTTTCCCCTTGCCAGTGTCTGACTCACTCTCCTGTTGTTATTGTCCACCTTATGTTGGCCATGGGGTGATGTCCACCCTCTGCTCATGTTATCATTTTCCCCTGCCATCATGGAGCTTCCCTCAAACCTGTAAGCCAAAATAAACCTCTTTTTCCCACAAGCTGCTCTTGGTTGGGTGACTTCTACCAGCAGTGCAAACCTGACTGCAACAGTAAAGTGGTACTGAGGAATGGGATTGCTGCTGGACTCCTGACTGTGGCTTCGGCCTTTTAGAGCTGATTTTCAAGAGGAATGTGGAAGGATTTGAGACCATAGCCTAAGCAGCACCTTGCAGTGCTGTAAGTACAGCTTCATGGACTATTCTGGTCAGAGCAGAAAGACCTGAATGCAGTAAGAACTATGGACTGTGAGGTTTGGCTTATGAGGGTGAGAAAGAGCTTTGCCTGGACTGGGCTAGCAGTTTGTGTGGAAAGACTGCTGTTATGCTTGGGTCCTGAGAAGTTGTGCCGGGTTGCTTTACGTAGAAATGAACTGGTATGAGCAGAAGGATATGGCACAGAAAGAAACATCTTTGGGTGAACTGCTGCCCATTCAGCTGCAATTGAGAGATTACAACCTTTGAGATTAGACCAGCTGACCTGCACAGGAGCAACAAAAGAATGTACACTCTTTTGAAGGGGACTGAATGCTCAAGGAGTGTCCTGTTCTTCAAAGGATTAACAAATTGGCACCCTACCTGGTATTGTGGAGTAAAAGAAATGCTGGAGAGAAGGTCATTGAGTTTGCAACACAGTCTTGTGTTTTGGAAATGGCCATGGGCAGTGTGAAGCAGGTTTGTTGGATGTCTGCATGGAGACCCCATGGGGCCATGAGGATGAACCATGGATTGCAGTGGAGACTCAGTGGAGATGCCAGGACCATGAGATGGTTGCTAAGGAGAGCTGACGGCCCCAATGAAATTTTCCAGGACTGTGAGTAGCCTAGCTGGAGGGGCAGAATTGGAATGTCAGAGACTTGTTGCTGGTTAGAATTATTGGACTTGGAGATTTGTCACTGGCTAGAGTTGTTGGACTTGGAGTTACAATTTGATGTTTGCCCTTGTTGTTTTAAATCTTATATTGGCTGAATGTTTCTTTGCTATGCCCAATGCCATCTTCTGTAGTGTGAAGGTTTATTCTGTGCCATTATGGGTTTTTTGGAGATTTTTTGGTATTATGGCTCAGTTAAAAGACCTTGGACTATGAGGATGTATGAACATCATGGAATTGATAAAAACTATGGGGACTTTTAAAGTTGGACTGAATGCATTATATTTTAGATCATGTATGGATATCAGTTTATGGGGGCTGGGGTGGAATGTGGCAGTTTGACTCATGTGTCTCCCATAAACTTAGGTATTCTGAATGCTAAGTTCCCAGGTGATGGAGATTTGGGAATTAATACCTCCTGGAGGGAGTGTATTGTTGGGGGCAGACTTATGGGTGTCAAAGCCAGTTTCCCCATGCCAGTGTTTGGCACACTCTCCCGTTGCTGTTGGCTACCTTATGTTGGCCAAGGGGTGATGTCCACCCTCTGCTCATGCCATTGTTTTCCCCTGCCATTGTGGAGCTTCCCTCAAGCTTGTAAGCCAAAATAAACCTTTTTTTTTTTTTTTCCCACAAGCTGTTCTTGGTTGGGTGATTTTTACCAGCAAGGTGAACCTGACTACAACAATCATCATCACAGAAAATTTAAAAGACAAAGAAAACTTTAAGGAAATAAGAAAGTGTTTGTCACAGCATCCTGCTAGTCACAGTCAAATATTAGTGTTTTCTTCTAGACACCGTGCATAGGGTTCTTTACATGATAGGATATGTTTTGTAAATTGTTTACCTTACTTGGTCATTCAAAATTGGAGCATAAATAGTTACAACACCATTTCAAACTCGTCATGAGGTATATCAAATGCTATATGTAGAAGAACCACAAACAAATTTTGTCCAGTCTGTGGGTCCCTGGGTGATTTCCAGCTGACCACTGTGATAGGCCCTTTCTCTTAATCCTTATGGGTGAGTGTTTGCTACCTCCTGTGCTTTTTCAACATGGAGACCCGGAATTAGGGGACTGAGTCACAGAGCATGGACATGTCTACAGCTGTTGGTTCATCCAGCAAGACTTGTACCAAAAGCAGTGAGCTTCCACAGTTCTCCCCAGCTGTCACATTCTCTCCTCTGGGTTCCATCCCTAAGAAAAAGGATCCAACCACCCAGAACATGAGTAAGAAGGCATTATTCCAGCCCTGTCCTGGACTGATTTTGGGGTATTTTGGGTCACCGAGCTCAGAAACAATCCCTTTAGAGCAATGTGGTAGAACGCTTTTCCTCAAAACAGGCAGGGAGCAATCAGACCTTTATGTCACAGGAAACAACAAGAGCTGAACCCAAACCATTTGTATCAGTTACCATCTCCTTGCTAGGACAAAACACCTGACCAAAAGCAGCTGATGGAAGGCATAGCAATGCACACAGCCAGCATGTCACATCTTGTCACCGCAGCATGGAAGAGCCTGTCTGGACTACACAATCCTAAGGCCGGCCTCCAGTGACATCCGTCCTCAAGCAAGGCTCCACCTCCCAAGGACCCTGCCTACTGTGGATCAAGTGGGACAAACACATGAGGCAACAGTCAAACCACCCCGCCGTCTTAAGGAGAATGGAATTCATTTGCTGTCACAGCTTGGAAAGGATACTGAGGAAGCACATGAAATAGAAAGGACTATAGTAACGATCACCCCAGCGACACAGAATGTTCCCATGAGCTCGTGCTGGCGTGCATGCGTGAGGGAATGCTGTGGGGCCATTAGGAGGTACAGCCTCACTGGAGGAAGGGGGCCTTAAGGTTTCATAGCCCAGCTGTACTTCCTGTCCGTTCTCTACTTCCTGTCTGTGCTGAGCCACCGGCCGCTGCAGGCTCCTGCCGCCACGCGCTGCCCCAGCCCCAACCCAACTACAAACCCAAGTAGACCCTTTCCTTTCCTTCCTACACTTGCTTCTACTTGTTCGCAGCCCCAAGAGGTAACTGATCCTCTCTACACCCCCTTCCTCCTCTGCCTCTGTCAACTCTGGCTGAGTCACTTTTCTCCCCTCATGCTTTCATCATACACATCATACACATGTACCCCATGTAGTATCTAGCTCTGTGACAGCCACCTTCTCCTTGGACAACCAGAAGGGAGGAAAAGGTTTACTCCAGCTTACGGACTGGAGGGGGAAATGTTTTCATGGTGGCAACAGCGTAACAGGCATGAGGCCACATCTCGTCACAGCAGCAGGTAAAGGAAGTGGTCAGATCCATTTGCTCGTGAACACCCACTAGGATTATGCCAACAAGCCCCCAGCAACACAGGGAAGCTCCACCTCCCAAGGACTCCTCCAACCAAGTAGGAGGCTTAATCACAAGCACATGAGGCTGTGGGGGACATTGAACAATCAAACTACCACATTCAACCCCCGTCTCCATAGACTCATAGCAAACTCATGATGCGAAATACATTCAGTCCCATGTTACAAGTCCCTATAGTCTTTAAGCACATGCCAGGCACTCAACTATAATAGGCCCTCCCCTTTTATTCATGGTAAGAAAAAGGGTAACAGCCAGCACTTGCAACTTGATAACTCCCTTGATTTTTCCAGTTAAAAGCAAGCCTAACTTTCCAATAGCATCTATTTGTCAATTCCAGGAATTAATGCTCACTGGCTCTGCTAAGGTAACATAACAACCCTCGGCCAACTGCTAAGACCAGAAGAATAAAGCCCAGTGAGTAGCCAGATATTGGCAGGTCCGTTATGACAAGAATGGAGATTAAGAAAAAAAAACAGCTGAAAAACAGACATTTTCAAATTCACTGCTGTGGTTAAACATGTTTGTCTGGACTGCAGCTCCAAGAACATCGGGTAGTCAGAGCGAGGACATGGACATCTGATGAGGTTGTCAAAGGCAAAACCCATTCTTGAACTACACTTCCAAGAACAAGATGATAGAAAGACACCTGATAAACACCAGGGACCTCCCCCACCCCCATGTACTGGTTCCCAACAGACACCACATAATTATGCTGTTTACCTGGAGAGCTCATATGCCAGACGACAATTGTGCCTCTGCAATTAACTGATTCTGTATTGCATAATTTAGATGTTCAGGTTGTCAGGAAAGAGCACTTATCCATAAATGTAAAATTATGTATGTGTGTCATCCAGTTATAAAATAATCAGTAAACAGGGGTATTTAAGAAAAGTGTACAGTAATGTCTAAGGCACGCTGTTTGGGGGTGCATTCTCTAAGCAGGTAATGAAACAGCTGAATACAGGCTTCTAGCTAATTGTCATTCATGTGCGGCTAGGAAGACACTCTTCAGCTGTGAATTAAGTCACAGACGACCTCAGCTGTACCGCGCATTAGGCAGAAGGTAGTTTTAGTTCTTCCTCCTTTAAAGTGGGATGAGCTGAGGTTGACTTCTCTGGCACAGAACCTGGAAATAAAGGTTATGAAATCTTCGACAGAATTTTCCACGTCCCTTTAACATCTGCTTTGTGTGCAAAATGAAATCATTCTTGTAAAAAAATAAATTACTTACGAGACTCTACATAGACTGCCTCCCACTGCCAAATAAAAAATTAATTAATTAATCATCAAAAAAAAAAAAGCTTACCTGCCTGGGGCGGAGACAACTTGTATGTGGATACACAAAGATAAATATTTAGGAGGCATTTTGACAGCACATCCATTTAGCAATACAGCAATAAGAGGTTCTTCCCTGGGGAGTTACGTTCTCCCCAGCCATGGGCTTTTGATCTAGTCACCACAATTCTGTTATAGAATAAGGAGGAGCTGGGGAGCCCACTCCCCTTCCCAGTGAACCAATGACACTTAAAGGATGCCAGGGAGGAGGAGTCATTCTTTTCTGGGGGACAGCTACTGGTAAGTAATGAGAAGAAGAAGGGATTCAGTGGGACTGAAAGGGAGTAAGGAAGAATAATGTGGGACACTTATGACCAGCATGTAATACAGGGCTGGAGAGATGGCTTAATAGCTAAGGCACTTGCCTGCACAGACTAAGGACTCATGTTCACCTCTCCAGGTCCCACATAAGGCAGGTGCACAAAATGACACAAGTGTGCAAGGTCACACGTGTGCACAAGGTGGGTCACTCACCTGTAGTTCAATTTTAGTGGCTGGAGGCCCTGGTGCACCAATTCTCTCTCCTTCTCTCTCTCTTTCTCTATTTATCTATCTATCTATCTATCTATCTTGCATAAAAATGTAATATATTATTTTAAAAAGATTTTTGAAGGAAAGGAGGAAAAATAAAATATTTTTTAAAGGAAGGGCCTGGGACTGGAGGGATGGCTTAGCAGTTAAGATGTTTGCCTGCTAAGCCAAAGGACCTCCGTTCAACTCCCCAGGACCCACGTTAGCCAGATGCAGAAGGGGGTGCATGTGTCTAGAGTTCATTTGCAGTGGCTGGGGCCCTGGAGTGCTCATTCTCTCCCTCTCTCCCTCTCTCCCTCTCTCCCTCTCTCCCTCTCTCCCTCCCTCCCTCCCTCCCTCCCTCCCTCCCTCCCTCCCTCTCTCTCTCTCTCTCTCTCTCTCTCTCTCTCTCTCTCTCTCTCTCTGTCAAATAAATAAATAAAAATAAACATTTTTTTTAAAGGAGAAAAAAAGGAAGGGCCTGGAGAGACGGCTTAGCAGCAATTGCCTGTAAAGCCTAATGTCTGTATTTCAGTTCTCCAGGACCCATGTAAAGCCAGATGCACAAGACATTGCATGTGTCTGGACTTCATTCATAGTGGCTGTCTCTCTCTTGCTCACTCACTCTCTCTCTCTCACTTTCTCACTCTCTCGCTCTCTCTCAAATAAATAAAATATTGAAAAAAAAGGAAAAGAGGGCTGGAGATATGGCTCAGCAGTTAAGGCACTTACCTGCAAAGCCTAAGGACCCCAGTTCAATTCCCCAGTACCCATGTAAATCCAGATACACAAGATGGCACATGCAACTAGAGTTCATTGCTTGCAGTGGCTGGAGTTCCTGGCGTGCCCATTCTCTCCCTCTCCTTTTTTCTCTCCCTCTCCTTCTCTCTCTCTCTCCCTCTCTGTCATTTTCTCTCTCTCTCTCCCTCTCCTTCTCTCTCTCTCCTTCTCTGTCATTTTCTCTCTCTCTCTCACTCTCTCTCTCTCTCTCTCTCTCTCTCTCTCTCTCTGTCTGTCTCAAATAAATACTTTTAAAGTTTTTTTAAGAAAAGGGAAATAATTTGCTTGTAAGTTGGCCTAAGAACTGAGGCATGGACAGAATTGACTGGACAAAAATTTACATTGCTGAGTGCATACTATGTGCTAGATATGGGTCAAAGCACTTAAAATGTCTAGTCTCCTCTGGACCACCTACCTGTTGTAATAGGATGAAACAAAGGCTCAGAGGGCTGCTGTTACATGTCCAAGGTGTCATAGGTCCTGAGTGGAAGGCCTTGAACTTGTAATCAAGTCAACCAGACTTTCATGTCTATCTTCTGCTGACACTCATGGACTCAAGAGCTGGCAGCTAAAAGGGAAAGATGCCCAACTTCCCTCCTACCTGTTGGGTTCTGTGATGCCAATTTTTGCAGCCTTACTCATAAGTGGCACAAAAATAGCATATGGTGAGTCAGGGCTCAAGGGAGCCAGATTCTGCTAGATACTCCTGTCATCTGTTGTATTTTGAAGGCAAAAGCTGTAGGTGCTCACACACTCTCTGCCTCAGTCCACAGAGTAGAGGGCTTGGATCTGAACTGTCTGGACTTAAATGCAGGCTTACCTGTTATCCAGCTGTGCACATAAGCCGGCGACCAACAGTGCCTGCCAAAGTAGGCAGATGAGAGATGTTGGTGCTCCCTGGCCTGAGCAGGTGGGTTGATCACAGAGACACTAAGACACAGGTTAGCTGATATGCCTGGGAAGGAACTCAGAATGCGTACCTATTACAGGAACTAAGGTGTCCAGACAGAGGCCAGGTTGATGACAAAGCCACCTGAGCAAAGGTGAAAACAGGTGGGAGGGCCATGCCCCATCTGTCTCAAGGGACATGGCTACTCCATAAAGTTAGCTATTACCACGGGGATTCTGGGCAAAGGCTGGTGACGCTTCTACTTTCAAAAAGAAACCAGCAATCAAGATTTCTAAATGAGGGCTGGAGGGATGGCTTAGCAGGTAAGACGTTTGCCTGCAAAGCCAAAGGATCCCGGTTCAATTCCCCAGGACCCACGTAAGCCACATGCACAAGGGGGACGCATGCATCTGGAGTTCGGTTGCAGTAGCTGGAGGCCCTGACGTGCCCATTCATTCTCTCTCTCTCTCTCTCTCTCTCTGTCTCTCTAATAAATAAATTAAATACTTTTTAAAAAAGATTTCTAAATGAAATCTCCCAGTTTTAATCGGCCAGTGTTAGTGCTACAAGATCTCAAGTGACCCCACAAAGGCCTTTATATTAGAGGCTCCAAGCTGGGGTTGGAAACTTTAAGAGATATAGCTTCGTGGGAAATATTTAGATTATTAGAGATGTGACCTTGACAGGGAATAGTGGGGTTCTAATCTCTCTCTCTCATTCTCTCTCCCTCTCTCTCTCTTCATTTCTCTACCTATCTCCTCTCTTCCCTCTCTATTCTCCCTCTCCCTAGCCATGAAGTGACAGCTTTATGTGCCATGCCCTGTCCTTGATAAGCCACCACAGCTTCAAATCAACAGAACCAATCAGGGGGGCTGGAGAGATGGCTCAGTGGTTAAGCACTTGCCTGTGAAGCCTAAGGACCCCGGTTCAAGACTCGATTCCCCAGGACCCACGTTAACCAGATGCACAAAGGGGCGCACACATCTGGAGTTCATTTACAGTGGCTGGAGGCCCTGGTGCGTTTCTCTCTGTGTCTATCACTCTCAAATAAATAAATAAAAAGTGAACAGAACCAATCAGGGGCTGAAACCCATAAAAGTGTGAGCCAAAGTGAAACATATATTTTTTCATGATTATCAATACTTTCATACTGTCAATCTTGAACATTTGTTATAGCAATGGAAGTCTAACACAGTTAGTAGCCAATTAAAAATAACTAATAAATTAGTGACCCAAATAAAAAATCTGCTGGACAGATTTTGCATAGTCTTTCGGTTGTCAGCTTTGGACACAATTTTATCTAATCTAAAAGGCCCTTGCCCAGGCAAGCTGTGTAGTATGATGTGTGTGTGTACATGCGTGCATTCCTACCTCCCTGCATTTAAATGCCCTGTCATGTTCCTAACTTCTTACTCTTAGTGTTATTAAAAAACAATGTTTCTACTCTTTCTAGCATCTTCCATCCACAGACGAAAGTCCTCAGTCCTGGATCATCCTTTTCTCAATTTTTAGAAGAACAAAGAATAAAAACCCTGGACACTAAGCATGACAGACACCTGAAAATCACAAAACTGTATGTTTGGAGAGCTGGAAAGATGGTTCAGCAGTTAA
This sequence comes from Jaculus jaculus, assembly GCF_020740685.1. Taxonomy (NCBI): domain Eukaryota; kingdom Metazoa; phylum Chordata; class Mammalia; order Rodentia; family Dipodidae; genus Jaculus; species Jaculus jaculus. The sequence goes on from NC_059112.1 coordinate 104,364,407, forward strand.
AGGCATGGATTCAATTCCCAAACCTCACATATAAGGGTAATACAAAAAGTGGAGCAAGCATCTGGTGTTCACTTACAGCAGCAAGAGACCTTGGTGTGCCTACACACACACATACACACACACACACACACACACACACACACACATTAATTAATTAAAAGAAAATATTTCAGGCTGGAGAGGTAGCTTAGTGGTTAAGCACTTGCCTGTGAAGCCTAAGGACCCTGGTTCGAGGCCCAATTCCCCAGGACCCACATTAGCCAGATGCACAAAGGGTCACATGTGTCTGGAGTTCATTTGCAATGGCTAGAGGCCCTGGCATGCCCATTCTCTCTCTCTCTCTCTCTCTCTCTCTCTCTCTCTCTCTCTCTCTCTCTCTCTCTTTTTCTCTGCTTCTTTCTCTCTCTGTCTGTTGCTCTCAAATAATTAAAAATAAAAAAGTATATTTTTAAAAAAGAAGATATTTTCATTTATTTCATAAATGTTCCATTCATTTCAAAATGCAATACTGATTGTCCCAGTAACTGGAGATAAAACCTCTGCCATGGTAGGCCTTTATTCTTCTCTGTGTCCTTGAGGATTCCTCTGGCTCAATCCTGCTCAATCTGTTCCATTGTGGTATGCTGCCATCCCTGAATATCCAAGGTCTTATTCCAACCCTCTTCTTGCTATCTCTCTCCATCATTTTCTTGATCTAACTTTCTTTAAAATAAAATAAAATAAAGACTCCTTACCTTCTGGTTCACTTTTCCATGTCCCTTATCCTAGTCAGGAAGGCAAACAGTGCAGATTTACACGGGTGGACCATCAAGCTTCACTCCTAGGTGACCCCAACCCTCTGGGGTAATTGCTCTTAGAAAGCCCCCCCCACATCAGGGTTCCAGGAAGAAGTACAGAGTGAGAGAGGCTCCTGGCACCACACTGCAACTCAGAGGGGCACACTAAACCTACTATCTCCCCGCGCGTTACGTAAGGACAGCTGAGGGAGTACCTTAATCTTTCTGAGGGGGTGCTCAAAGTTAGCAAGACGTAACTCAGTGGTTTTAGCCCTGATTGCACATTGGGATCCTTGACCAATGACCACACTCAGAACGGTGAAATCAAAACCCCTGAACATGGGGCCTGGAGATCAGAATAGCAGAAAAGCTCCCCAGGTTGAGAACCGGGTTGCAAACCCAAAGAGACGAACCACGAAGGTGGCTGGGTATGGCGGAGACCTGTGGACAGGCAGCTTCCCCTCTGCAAGAGAAGCCCTGGAGGCTCAGCCCAGCCAACCTCCTAATGTCTTCAGACTCATTTTCCCCACCTACAAAACAGGGATCGTGTGGTGGTTTGAATGTAAGATGGTTTCCACAGGCTCGTGTGTTCTGAATAGTTGGCTTCCCAGTTGGTGGCCATTTGGGAAAGTGGGGGAGCCCTTGTAGGAGGAGCCTTGCTGGCGGAGGTGTGTCTCTGGGGGCAGCAGGCCTCCAGGGTTATTAATCCAGCCCACTTGCCAGTGCCAGCTCACTCACACTCCCTGCCCCTGCTGCGCTGGCAAGGTGGGATGCCAAGCCTTTGCTCTGCCATGTTTTTCCTACCATGATGAAACTTCCGCTCACAGCCAGTAGCTGAAATAAGCCCTTTCCTCCCATAAGCTGCTTTGGTCAGGTGTCTGGTCCCAGCCATGAGAAGGTGACCACTACAGATGGCCATAAATATTAGCTACCTCCCTGGGTTAAATAATACACCAAATTGCATTGACTCGTGATGAAGCTATGACTAACAGCTACTAAGTTTTGTTAATGTCTTATGTTGTGACATTTTCTAAGGAGATCATTTGACAGGGGAGCCCAGTCTAGACCCTCACAGAGTTTAGGAAAGAATTCCAAGTTCTCCATGGGCATGAACTTTGTGTGTGTGTGTGTGTGTGTGTGTGTGTGTGTGTGTGTGTTTTGTTCTTATCTTTTTCACTATTTTGTCCTCAACAAAAACATCACCAGTTCCTGTCGCAGGCAAAAAGCTTCCATACATGAAGGGTGCTCACAGTTCAGCAAGGAAGAATTAGGGTTGCCTTTTCCTTTTTTCCCATTCACGGCACTTTCTGGCATCTGATTGTGTTGTTTTTAAAGTAAACCGTGAAGAAAATGGCAGCAGGGTTATTTTAAGTCCCAACTACTCTCCAGAGAATGTGAATGGCGTTGTCACCTCCGAGCAGAACGAGGAGAAGCCAGCCTTTCCCGGAGCGCTGAGGGTAGCTGGAACCAACAAAACCACCTGCTGCAGGATTTCCACAAGTGGGTGTGATGGTGTGCATGGCGGGAGTGCCGTCACCAGACACGGGGTGAGAGAACTTTCAAAAACAAACATTAGGGGCTGGAGAGATGGCTTAGCGGTTAAGCGTTTGCCTGTGAAGCCTAAGGACCCCAGTTCGAGGCTCGGTTCCCCAGGTCCCACATTAGTCAGATGCACAAGGGGGCGCACGCGTCTGGAGATCGTTTGCAGAGGCTGGAAGCCCTGGCGCGCCCATTCTCTCTCTCTCCCTCTATCTGTCTTTCTCTCTGTGTCTGTCGCCTTCAAATAAAAAAAAAAAAAAAAAAAAACATTAGGAGGGCTGGAGAGACTGCTCAGTGGTTAAAGATGCTTGCTTGCAAAGCCTGCCAGCCTAGATTCAATTCTCCAGTACCCACATAATGCCATATGCACAAAGTGATGCATGTGTCTGGAGTCCATTTACAGGGGCAAAAGGCCCTAGCGGGCCATTCTCTCTCTTCCTCTCTCTTTCTCTTTCTCTCTATCTTTCATAAATAAATAAATATTTTTAAAGAAAAAAAACTAGGATATAAAAGAAGGAAGAGTGGCATTAATCAAGAGGCCTTCTAGACTTCCCACGTCTCCAAACACTACAGCTCTGAGGATTCCATCATTGTGGTGAAAATGCAGCGCTTGAAGCTGTCATCCTGGTGTCCCCATAGCGTCAGAACAGGAAAATCCACAGCCAAAGGACCCAGGTGTGATTCCCCAGGACCCATGTCAGCCAAGTGGCACATGTGTCTGGAGTTCATTTGCAGTGGCTGGAAGCCCTGGCATGCACCCATTCTCTCTCTCTCTCTCTCTCTTTCTCTCTCTCTCTCTCTCTCTCTCTCATAAAGAAATAAATTAAATTTAAAGAATAAAAGAAATATTCACATCCTAAAGACTGTGTGGATGGTGACCAGCAGGATCCAATTCCTAAATCGCCATCAGCTGGGGACCATGCATTCACAGCACATGAGTTTATAGGGGACATGAACTTCAAACCACTACAACATGTTATCAAAGTACAATCTATTACATGTATGAAAATGTAAAAAATAAAAAGATTGAAAAAATAAGTAAGACCTTACTCAGGAGTTAATATATCATCAGAGGGTCACTTGGTGGAAAGAGAGTGGACAGAAAAAGAGAGATGCATGAATAAAAACAACATTTGCAAGGACAAATCTTTGCAAATGCAAGGTATGACCATGCCCTTCACGTTACAGTCTTCTTGCTGCAGACCCAGGAGCTGGAATCCAAATTCTCCAGGCCCTTTCTCCCATAACCAAGTATCTTCAAGCCACCACCAGGCTCTCTTCTGCAATGGCCACTTTATCGCAAGATGCTGTGACATTTTAACGGTCACCCCATGGATAAAGCCCCTGCCTCCATGCCACCTGCAGACGGGCATGGAGGCATCTTATGGGATGAGCACTTGTTTGTGCGACACTTTAATTTACCACCCTGCCGCGGCTGCCGCCTCATTTGGTATTCACCGCAGTCACATCCGTCCTAATGAATTTATTGAGTAATAATGTGGATGTCATGTGCACTTACACACTGTATTGTCCCAGCATTTCTGTCAGCCGCAAAGCTGAGACATGCTCGTCCAGCAAATCTGCTAATTTTAAAAGATGTCTTTTCCCTCCCCAGCACCCCCCCCCCATAAAAAAAAACCTTTCTCAGCTGACTGGAACATTTCTGCTGACCAGAAACTTCTTTCACTCCCCTGATCCACGACCGTATTTCTCTCCTTGAACGAGGTCCCAGGGGCCACCTGTTGGGCCACCAAGAATGTATTCGGTGCCTCCTAAACCAGCTGCAGCTAGTAGACCGTCGGGAGGGGACGGGGGTGTTTTGCAGCTTCGCTGTGCAAGACGATAGCATGATGGGGTTGCTGAGTGCTTAAAATACAACCAATGTGACTGAAAAGCAAACTTTTCCATTTTGCTTCATTTTCATTAATATTTACTTAAATAGCCACATGCAGCTAACAGCAAGCAGCTACCGTAATGAAATACACAGTTGGTTCTAAAAGGAGACTAGATCCAAGTTCTCTGAATTCCAGGGACATCTCATGGGGATCTTGTTATAAAGGCAGATTTTAACTCGGCGGGTCTGGGGTGGCGCCTGAAATTCGACATTACATTTTGGGCAGTCTCCCGTGAGACATTAATGTTGTTGGTCCATGGGCCCCACTTTAAGTGGCCAACATCTGAGTGGCGGCTGCACAGACACACGCTGCAGCAGTTACTTTCTTGTGTCAAGCCCCTGGCAAGAGCAACACAGAGACAAAAGAGGCTAAGGAAGGTGTGGGGGCGCACACCCGTGATCCCCGCACGGGGGAGGCTGAGATAGGATGAGCGCTGTGCTTGAGGGTCAGCCTGGCTACAGAGTGAGTTTCAGGTTAGCCTAGGCTACAGTGAGACCTGCCTCAAAGCAAAAAGTCTTTAATAAGATTATAAAGGCTTATTTCTGCTTGCAGTATGAGTAAGGAAGATATGGGGGCGAGGAGCATTAGGCAGCAGGTCACAATCTCCAATCAGATGACAGGAGAAATAAACGCTGGTGCTCCGCTCACTTTCTTCCCTTTGTACAGTCCAGGGCCCCCAAACCACTGAATGGTACCACCCATACTTAGAGTAAATCTTCCCACCCGAATTAACCTAATCTAGGAGACCCTTAACAGACATGCCCAGAGATCTGTTTCCATGGTGATTCTAAATTCTGTCAAATTGACAACCAGAGATTGAAACAGGAGTCGTCTTTAAACTTCAGCAAGTGTTAACTCTCTCCTAGAGGGCTTGTTTTGTTTTCAGCTTCTATTATTTATTTGTGTGTGCACGTGTGTGTGTGTGCGTGTGCGGGCACGCTCACCAGGGCGACACTCACGGGTGAACGATATTTCGCCTAGCTTCCCTAGCTACATGCTCATGTGTGTCTACCGTTCAGATCTCCCCTAAGGATGCTGGAATCCAGCCTGCATCCAGGCTCATGAACTGAGCAGCTACCAAGTGATCCTGATACACTAATGTAAAAAATCTTTTGATACAGGAAACCTTAGGTAGGTCCTGAGAATTTGCATGACTAACAAATTCCCGGGCGATTTGACGCTGGTAGTCTAGGGGCCACACTATAAGAAACCCCGGGTTACTCCACACTGATGACTTAACATGGTCGCGACTCACTCCCCAGCCCCTGATGTCAGCAAGTGCAGGAGCAGGAGTCCAGTAAGACCCAAACTGTCTGCAAATCAGGGGTGTGATTCACCAGGGGCTCACGCTGTGATTCGTCTGCTCTGCCATTGGCAGTGACAGGCCAGAGGTCAGATCCCCACATTTACTAAGCTTTGACAGTGAGAAAGCAATATGCCCCTTCTCAAAACCTCGGTTACAAGATGAGTACCGATTGCCTTCATCTCGGAGGTGCAGTGAGGACTGGAGAGGTGGCTCAGCAGTTAAGCCACTCGCCTGCAAAGCCTAATGACCTGGGTTCAATTCCCCAGTACCCATGAAAAACCAAATGCACAACGTTGCACATGCAACTGGAGTTTGTTTGCAGTGGCTGGAGGCCCTGGCTCAACCATCCTGTCTGTATGTCTCTCTTCATTTTATCTCTCTCTCTGCTTGAAAATAAAATAGAATAAAAACATAAAGTCAGAGGTGCATGGAATACTTTCAGCACACAATGTGACAGCTGGTGTTCAGCATGTGGCTCTCACCCAGAGGAAAACTCAGCTCCTGGGCAGCACCAGCCAGAATGCTACAGGCAGGCCAACATCGGCCATCCTCATAAATCTACAGGTAAGAGATAAGAAGTTTGACTGGACCTGAATTTTAATCTCACTGATAATGTACAGCTCTGGCAAGTATTAGAATCATACTGGCTCTGGATCTTATGCCCAGAGATTCTGTGTCTGCCATTATTATGGCATATGACATGGGCTTTGGTGTTTTTGAAGCTTCTAGACCTTTCGTATGTGTGTGGGAGGGCATTAGAAAATGCTGGAAGCCATTCATGTACTGATGGCCGTAATCTCAAGTCTTCTGCCAGACTGCGTTGCCTTTCTGTTTCGTCCCTTGCTTCCACTGAGTATAAACAAACCTCTCTTTGACTGGAGAGTGGAAGGGGGGAAAGGCTGAGCTGAGATCAAAAGAAGCCACGGCGCTAGAAAGATGCTACTGTGAGCCAGAGTACTTGCTATGCCAGCATGAGGATGAGTTCAAGTCCCGGCACCCACGTCAAAAGCAAGGCCTGGCTGGACATGCCCGGAACCCCAGCATTGAGAAGTCATGACAATCCAGGGGCTCTCCGAGTAACACAGGCCGACTCTAGGTTCAGGGAGGGAGCCTGGGTCAAGGAAATAAGGCTGAGAAGCAACAGCGGAAGACAACCAACCTCTGCTCGCATTGCGCATAGTGGGCACGTGTGTGTATACGTGAGTATGCACATTACACACGTGGAAACAAAAAAGAGAGGGACTGGAGGGATGGCTTAACGGTTAAGGTGTTTGCCTGCAAAGCCAAAGGACCCAGGTTCGACTCCCCAGGGCCCACGTTAGCCAGATGCACAAGGGAGCACACGCATCTGGAGTTTGTTTGCAGTGGCTGGAGGCCCTAGAGAGCCCATTCTCCTCCCTCTGTCTCTCTCTCATAAATAAATAAATAAATAAATAAATAAATAAATAAATAAATAAATAAATAGAAATATTTTAAAAAGAATACCTTGGGTGATGGAAGCCATGCATTCTCATTCAAACTCCCAGAGGCCCTGACTCAAGGCCTCATAATTCTCACTTGGGATTTACATGTGTGAGGCTCAGTTTCTCCCCTGGAAGGTGGAAATAATGATATTGCATTGCTGCTGAGGAGATGGCTCAGGGAGTACAGGACCTACATGCAGTAGGCCCCAGGTGCCACCCTGAGCACCACATAAACTAGGGGTGGTGGGGCATGCCGAAAACCCCAGCACCCAGGACGTGAAGCCAGGAGAAAAAGCTCAAGGGCATTCTTGGTTACACAGAGAATTTGTAGCCAGCCTGAGACTCTGTCTCAACAATAATAATAATAATAATAACACTAGTCATAGTGAGAAGTTGAATGAGAAAACAATGTATGGAAACCACACTGCACAGTGCCTCACACGGCAAGTGCTCTGAAAAAGTAGGCGGCTATTACTGTTTGGGGGATGGCGAGAATGGGCTCTATGAGTTCCTTTCTCATTGCTGGCAAACAAACCAGAAGCAGCTCAGGCAAAGAAAAAGGTCTATTTCAGCTTACAGTCCCAGAGGGTGGAGTCCCTCACCATGGAGAAGTCAAGCAGGCCAGAGCAGGAAGCCAGAGCTACACTGACAGACAGGAAGTAGGAAGAAATCACAGCAAGTTGGGCTGGGCCATAGCACCTCAAGACCCACCCCCAGTGACCCGCTTCCTCCAGCAAGGCCCCACCTCCTAAATGTTCCACAGGAACAGCATGACCATCCGGGGACCAGGTGTTGAAACACGTGAGCCTGCAGTGGACATGTTACATGGCGACCGCCCCATCACCTTCACAGGGGGTCTCTATTACTGTCACCAACTCAAGCATTAAAGGAGCAGCGCTGTCATACTCAACAACCTGGTGTTCTTAAAGCAAAAGCGTGTGCCAAAATGTAAGCTTCACACCTAGTTGACAGGTTCCAGCCTGCATAGTCCCCACTGTGGCCAGATCGCTCCAACGCCACTGAGGTTTTTGTTCTTTGTTGATGTGGTTTATTTGGCCATTTCATTTCATTCTTTTTTTTTTTCAAGGTAGGGTCTTGCTATAGCCCAAGCTGACCTGGAATACTCTTTTTTTATTAATTTATTAAAGGTTATTAAGGACAAAAAAAAAAGGTAAATGCCCTAATGTGAGTGATGAGGGACCAAATCTCAGCCAATATCGCAATGAGCAAGGATGAGAGAATCTTTAACTTCATTAGATCTAGCCCAGTTACTGCCTTTGATAATGAAGGAAAAAGAAAATTGCATATCGATGCTGGGATATTGCTCCCAAGTGTGTTTAACGTGTAAACCCCAGTGGCATTATGGTAAGTGAAAAAAAGCCACAACTGGTAGCCCACATGTTGTATGACTTCATCATATAAACTGTCCAGGAAGCGGGGCTGGGGAGTTGGCTCAGCAGTTACAGGCATCTGCAAACCTAGCAGCCCAAGTTCAATTTTGCAGCACTCATAAAACGTTGGGCACAGATTGGTACACTCAACCGTGATCCCAGAGCACCCAAGTCAACGGGAGATGGAGCCAAGAGAGGCCTGAACTCACAGACCAGCTGGATTGACACACTCAGAGACATCACAAGAGAGACCCTGTTTCAAAGAAGGTGAAAGGAGAGGGAAAACATCCTGGGGTGGGCCTCCGTGCATGTACCACAACAACATGCACACGTGCACACACACACAAAATAACTGGTTATTTTTAATTTCCAGAAAAAGAAAACCTATAGAGACAGAAAATACACCACTGCTTGCCTTGGCTCAGGAGGTAGGAATGAAACGGAAAAAGAACACAGGTTTATTTCCGGGGTGGGGAAAATGATCTAAAATCAGAGTGTGATGATGGATGCACAAACCTGTGAACTGAATTACAGTCCTTCCTCGATCTCCTTCCGTGGGTACTAACATCCATAGACCCCCAAGCCCCTCACCTAAAACAGTGGAGTATTTGCACATAACCTGCATGCATTTACCACTTTCAACCATCTCGAGTAACTTATAAGCACTAATCCAACGGGATGCTACGTGAACAGTGTTGTACTGTACTGTTTGGAGGGTAACAAGACAACAGAATCTCTATACGTGCTCAGTACAGACACAGTTTTGGTTCTAGATATTTTTTGAGCTGTGGTGGGTTGAGTCTACAGGTCTGGACAATTTTCTCTATATACTTCAAATAGATGCCCCATTTTTTAGTGTGTGTGTTAAAGACAAAAAACAACAAGGTAGAAACAAAGCAAGAAAATAAGCAAGGCATAACTAAAAATCTTTCCATATGTGTAATTCTTTGGGGAACTCCTCTGTCCATACAAAACACACATTCATGTACATATACACATAGTCCAATGACATGACAGTCTCCTGTTTGATAGCCATATATTGGATATTTGAAGGTGTTGTATAAGGATGTAGTTGTCTGGTTTGGCTGTTTGGCTGTGGCTTTCTGGACAGGAACACTCTCGAACATTTAGCCTATCCCAGCAGCACTCAGAAAGTGCTAACCCGATCTGAAGGTGAGCTCCTCTCCTGTGGAGAACTGCCTATGGAGAGCCTTTCTGCAAAACACAGCCTTTGCAGGACTGCAGGCCCAAAGTATACAAGAGGGAAGAAGAGATGGCTTGGAGGTTGAAGGGCTTGCCTGCAAAGCCCAAGAACCCAGGTTCGATTCCCTAGGTCCCACGTAAACCAGATGCACAGGGTGGCGCATGCGTCTGGAGTTCAGTTGCAGTGGCTAAAGGCCCTGGCATGCGCATATTCTCCCTATCTATCTATCTGTCTATCTAATCTCCTCTCTGTTTTCCTCTCTCAAAAAATAAATAAAAATAAAGATATTTTTTAAAAACAAAGCATATAAGATATACCCCCTTCAGGGCTCTCTGATCTCATTTCTAATGGTCTGCTCCTTCTTGAAAAGCCAGCCATTAGGGCTGGGAAGATGGTTCAGTAGTCAAACGCACTTGCTTGCAGAGTCTCTTGGCCTGGGTTCGAATCTCTGGTGTCCATGTAAAGCCAGATGCAGAGCGGCACATTCACCGGTGATCCAGCATGCCTAGCCCCAGGCCTCAGACCTGGGTTTTTAGTACCAGACACTACTTCCCTCCCATGGACTGGGTCTTCAAATGCATTTTCAAAATCCACCCACTAGCAAGCAAATGCATTTTCAAAGACTCAGCTTGCTGTGGCCTTTGCAGCTAAGTGGACCCTCTTACATCCTGCCAATGTAGAGCCCTAACAGACAGGACTCTTGCCATGGAGTCTACATAAGTGCTAGGTTTACATGCAAATACAAGCACCTCAGCTGCCATTTGATGCTCCTGCCCTCATTCTTCAGGGCTCCTGTAACTGCAGGGGGGCATTTTTTAGAGACTTTTGAAGTACAGGTTTCTTTTCCAGGATATCCAATCTTCTTCTTAGCAAGCCAGAAACCCCAGACCTTCTTAATGACCCTAACAAGATCAACCACAGTTCTGCAGCTCCCATTAAATGGTGACTGATGACGAAGGGACCTGGCTTAATTCTCTGCACTGCGCACCATAATGGCAGTCAGAATGAGCTGCAAAGCAGCCCATTTGCATGCTAACAAGGGGGCCACATTATGGGGGCTCAGTCTGCAGGCATTGCTTTCCGAGTGGTGGATGGTTTGGTCTTTAAAAGGTTAGCAGGAAGGGAAAGAGCCAGGAACTGGCAGGATTTACGCAAAGCATGTACGATTTGAGTTAAGCTCAGCGATCTGTCTAAAAACACGGGAAAACAAGGTGAAGCCTAAGATTCCAAAGATATTCCACTGGTAGCTATCCCAGCCCTCCCGAACCCGGTGACAGGGGACAAGTCAGTTGCTTTGACAGCCCCACCTCCCCTGCTTAGGATAGAGATGATGTTGCAGCCCTGGGATCCATGCTTGGCTATTTCTTGATTCTTTTGTTCAAAGTGGGGCAGAGCGTTTAGCAACAAACTGATTCTCCTCTCCAAGGATCAGCAGGGGATTAAGAGTGAGAGATTTATAAATGTCACGGCCCGCTATGCCCCGGCTGGAAGGAAGCTAGGTCTACACACTCAGCAGGAGTTGAGCAAGCACTCCCGGGGGGAAGACATTTGACTCAAACTCAGAGCCACTTCAGACAGACAATCTGGTAATTAGGTAGCTTATTTGAAATAAATAACAATAATAAAAGCTAACATTGATTATGCTTCTCGTACTTACGAGGCCCTGAGCACTCACCAGGCACTGCTTGCTGAGCAAACGTTGATGGAGGGTTTGCCACTGCCTAAGATACAACAGTGCACCAAACACCCTTGCCTTCCTGAAGGGTACATGCTGCTGACATACTTTGGGAAGGAGGAGAAGGAGGTAGAGGGAGAGGATTATGAAAAACAAACAAAAAATAACCCTGTCAGGTTGGTAAACATGCAGGAGAAAATCTGTGGGCATGTCTGTAAGGGAATTGCTAGCGAGGCTGAACTGAAGAGGAAGACTCACCCTGAATACGGGTGGCACCCTCCTGCCCGCTGGGATCTCAGACTGAATGGAAAAGGAAAGAGAGGGAGCCAGCTGAGCGCCAGTCTCTTTCTCTCTCCCTCCCTCTCTCTCTCTCTCCCTCTCTCTGCCTCTCTCCCCTGTTTCTTTTTCTCTCCTTCCCAAGACGGCTGGCCAACTCCCTTATGTTGCTACCACCCCACGGTCCCCCCCGCCCAAGTACCCTCAAACTGTAAGCCAGGATAACCCCTTCATTCTTTAAGTTGTTTTTGTCAGGCATTTTTTTGTGAGCAAAGTAAGTAATAAACGAATGCCCCCACCTCCATTTCAAAACACTTCCGCCACCCCCCACGCAGAGAAACGTCCCACTCAGTATCCCTTCTTTTCCTCGCCCTGCTTCCCTCCGTAGGCCCAGCAGCCGCTGATTTGTTTTGCTTGTGGCTGGTTTGGGTAGCTCAGGGATGACTGAACAAGAGAGATGTGGGTGGAGAACAGACAATAAACGCTGCAAGTTAAGAGGACCAGTTACAAAGCCGCTACCAATAAGACATGTCACCTCAGTGACATCCTAAAAGACGGGTACTGTTACCATAATATGCATTTTCCAGTGAGGCTTAGCTGAAGCTTCACGACTAGACAGGAGTGAAGCCCAGACCACCAGTCTTGGGCCGTTAGCCATTGCTTCCTAACTGTGGACGCAATGTGACCAGCCACCTCCTGCTTCTGATGCCATGCCTTCCCCACCATGACGGGACGCATCCCCAGGAACTGAAAGCCAATAAATAAATAAATAAATAAATGTCTTCCCTTAAGCTGCTTCTAGCCAGGTATTTGGTCACTGCAACAAGGAAAGTACCTACTACAGATTCCTTTTTTTCCCCATTTATTTCAGAGCAAGCCTATGAGGTGAACGCTTCCAGCCTCTCCTATAGTTGGGGGTGCTAAGGTGATGGTGCAGTGAGGCTTATTTCCATGAGAACAAGCCTTCAGTGGCAGATCACCCAGCTTTCAGCCCAACTCCTTCTTCCCTTCAAGTCTCTCCCCTCCTCGAAGTGTGGCTATGATGCTCGCTGTATAACGGGTTAGCGAACGCTCCAGAAGGAATTCAGCAGAGTGCCTACTGGCTCCACATTCAAGCCAGTCTCACTAAACCCAAGCATTCGCAAAGCTCCTCCCAGCTCCAGCGAAGACGCTGTCAGCGTAGCCCGGATTTTAATCACTCAACTTTGCCATCCGTCTGCCAACCAGCCCGGAAGGTATTGTGCAGAAGAGCTGTACCCATTTCTCCCCCATTATCGAGGGCATTCACGGGGTTGCACGGGGAAAGGAGACGGAGAATCATTTTATTTAATAAATTCAATCAGCACTAGCAACAGATTTTGCAGTATTCAATTACTCAGCTCAGCTTGAGACGCATTTCATGAAGGACCACTTGTAAAACGCAGACACCGATGCCTGGATCAGAATGTCAGTCATGCCCTCTGACCCTGCCATGTTTAGTCTGCAGACCTGGTGCCAGAGACGCAACGCTCATCCTGCGTAAGAAACGTGGCCATCAGTACGTCAGGAGGTGGATGGTGTGCGTGCAGGCACGTTTGTACATGGACGGCCATGCGTACTTATTTGTTCATGTAGCTGTGTGTGTGCTTTGTTTATGCATGTGCATGTGTGTTGGCATACGCTTGTGAGCACGTGTCCATGTGTGGCTTTGTGTGCATGTATGCCTCTCTGTGTTCATGCAGCTCTGTGCATACCGACTTGTGAGTGCTAGGCCTGTTTGCTCATCACTCGTGTGTTCACGTGCACATGTGTATGTCTGTGTGCATGTGTGACTCTGTACACATGAGTCAGCGCATGTGTATGTCTTGGTGCATGCATGAGCGATTGTGTCTGTGATACACTGATATGCTTGCATACGGGTATGCAATGCTCATGTGTACGTTGCACCAGCAAGTACGTTTCTGTGTGCCTATGCTTGTGTGTTTATGCGTACGTATGTGGCTGTGCCTGTATGTTGCTCTATGTATGTGTATGCATATGTGTGTACACGTGTGGCTAGGCATAGGCATATGTCTTTTGCTTGTGTGTAAATGAATGCATATGAATCTTAAGCATGTGTGCATGAACGTGAGTTTGAGTGTACATATGTGGCTGTATGCATGCATGTGCTTGCACATGTTTGTACGCATACACACGTGCACGATGTGTGTACTTTCCATCTTTTCTTTTCCCCACTGCCTCCTGTCTCCACTTCTCTTCTATTAGAGCTGCTCGGTCTTCCTAGCAGGTAAACACAGGTGAACCATCAGTCCTTCAATCAATCATTACTGATATGTATCCTTTCTGCCTGCCCACAAATACTTACGGAATCCTTTCCACATATCAGACCCCCAGCATAATACAGCAAATTTTTTTAAATTTTTTTTTAAATTATTTATTTATTTATTTGAGAGTGACAGACACAGAGAGAAAGACAGATAGAGGGAGAGAGAGAGAATGGGCGCGCCAGGGCTTCCAGCCTCTGCAAACGAACTCCAAACGTGTGCGCCCCCTTGTGCATCTGGCTAGCGTGGGACCTGGGGAACCGAGCCTCGAACCAGGGTCCTTAGGCTTCACAGGCAAGCGCTTAACCGCTAAGCCATCTCTCCAGCCCAATACAGCAAATTTTTAAAAAGGACAAGGGCTGGGAAGATGGCTCACAAGTAAGTGCTAGCATGCAAAGCCTGCTGGTCTGAGATTCAATTCCCAAACCACCCACATGAGCAGGACACAAAGACTGTTGCAAGTGTCCCACATTTGCTTACAGTGGCAAGAGGCCCTGGCATGCATGAACACACCACACACACACACACACACACACACACACACACACAAATAATCTTTAAACTTTTATTTATTTGAGAAAGAGGCAGTCACACAGAAAGAATGAGTATGGGCATAGTAGCGCTTTCTGCCACTGCAAACGAATTCCAGATGCATGTGCCACTTAGTGCATCTGGCTTTCTGTGGGTACTGGGGAATCAAACTCAAGTCCTTAGGCTTCATAGGCAAGCACCTAGCTGCAGAGCCATCTATCTGGCCCCCAAATAAATAATTCTTAAAAGACAGAAGTCCTACTCTCTTGCAGCTCACTTTCTTTTTGCCACAGATCCACTGGCAAAAATATTCAGCAGCAGGGCCTAGAGAGATGGCTTAGCAGTTAAGCGCTTGCTTGTGAAGCCTAAGGACCCCAGTTCAAGGCTCAATTCCCCAGGACCCACAAGATGCACAAGGGGACGCACACATCTGGAGTTCGTGTGTAGTGGCTGGAAGCCCTGGCACACCCATTCTCCCCCAACTCTTGCACTCAAACAAATAAATAAAAATAATAAAAAAAATTTTTAAAAATATTCAGCAACAGGTAAACGCAAGTAGACTTTGCAATGGGCTGAAAGCTGACAGAGAGAAAAACAACAGACATTGCTGACAAAACATAGATCTGCAAAATTTGGCCCACGCGGTTTGAACTGGATTGAAGGAATAGCTACAAAAGGAAGAAACAACAGACCAAGAAAACGCTCAATAAAGTAGAGCTTACAGCCAGCAAAAGTTAGCATGAGAAAAGAGGCTGTTGAGTCAAATGTTTGTTGTAAAATTTAAACATGAAATAATTGATCCCATGAAAACAATTTTGCACAAATGAACATTTTAATGGGAAAAAAATGGAAATGGTTTAGTTGATCCGTATAGAAAATTAAGCCCTGGATTAAAATGGCTTAATGGAATTCGCTCCATAAAACACATTGTTGCAGAAAATTAATGTGCCAAGAATTCTCACATTGATGTTTGCATTAAAAATGTACACGAGGTCAAAATGACTGGACTGGCAATGGAAGGGGACGCATTATCCTTCATCAGGGTCACATGATTCATTGGCAGACACAGCCCCAGGCCAGTTGGCGAGGACATTAGAGCTCACTGGAGTCCCAGCAGCACGTTGATGGAGTGTGGTCAGAGGCTACAAGCTCAGTGTCTCTGCTCAGGGCTTTTCAAATAGCATTGTGCATTCAAGTCACCCGGGGACCTTGTTAAAATGCAGATTCTGATGCAGTAGGCCTGGGCCCTGGGGAGATCTGCTATTCCAAACTCCCACTTGATGCAGATGCTGAGGGGTGCATAGCACACGTTGGGTACTGCGGTGCCCCTCACCCCTCCTGGAATTCAGGTCAGCTGTCTGTTCCACAATGTCCCTCCCTAGAACAGGCCCCTGATATGTTCTTGCACACTTGCAAAGGTCTGCAATGCAAGCCCTACCTGGAGTAAGTGCAGATGCAGCCATGGAGCCTTCATTCCCCATGCAGGGAACTTTCAGGGATTCATTAATCAAAACCTCTTCTTAATCCCCTAGGGACAGAGAAAACTTTAATCCACAGGAAGGAATCACTAACAGAAGCAATGTGATGGGGTGGAACACCTTCAGACTCTCAAAGAGAAGAGTTTTCACTTCAAATGCCAACTCCACTTTCTAATCTCAGGCAAGCAATATGTATAATGTAAATATAATAATTGGATAAGAAATTGCATACAAAATGCACAGCACCTAACAAGGTGATTCTCAGCACATTCCTGTCTCTATCCGTGGTGGATGTAATTTCGGTCCCTGTAGCACATGGTAGTGATTTATTTAGGAGACCAGAAGTTTTCTGGCTGCTTTTATAGTGCATCCGTGGTCAGGTGCCAATGATTGAATTTCAGGTCTAGCTGGGATAAGGTTAGAAGCTATAGGTCAATAGTGCAGAAGTTCAGGGCATAGAAAGGCTTTTAAAAATGAAGCTCACCCCTCTTTGCAAGGACAAACAATGCCGGCCTCAGCAGGCGTCAGAAGTCAGGTCCTATCTCCAGACTGGACCTGACTTGTCCAGAGGCTTTGGGCTCAAGACCAAAATGACCTTTGAGTCTCTCTTTAACAAAAGAAAAACAAAAGAGCAAGTCAAGCACATTTTCCCCTTTCTCGGCTGCCAAGGAATCTCAAATGAGTTTCAAGGTATTTAGAATTCATGAGGGTGGGAGCCTTCAAACCATTGGCAGTGGTCCTGAATTTGCAATTACAGAAATCAGTTCCCAGTGGGAAGATACTGGCCACAGATGTAGAACAAAGACAGTGCTCACCTGTAACTCCCTGGGTAAGAGGGTCCTCCATCCACAAAAAGACATGCCAATGGTACAAACTGGAATCCCCCAGGGTCTCCAAGAGGCATGTGATTGCAGGCTTTAGAGCTGACGCAGAGCAGCATTCTAGAAGCTGACCAATCCTGAACCAAACACAACCCTGCCTTCTTCTCTGAACTCTTGTTTTCACATCTGTAAGAAGAGGATAATGGCA
Organism: Jaculus jaculus; assembly: GCF_020740685.1. Classification (NCBI taxonomy): domain Eukaryota; kingdom Metazoa; phylum Chordata; class Mammalia; order Rodentia; family Dipodidae; genus Jaculus; species Jaculus jaculus. The sequence continues at coordinate 104,381,273 of NC_059112.1, forward strand.
CCTACCTCACAGGGTATCATCAAAGTGTGTCAGGTATTATGAATGAAACCTTTAGCATAGAATCTAGCCCATGGGAGGGGGGAGATTGCTTAGCAGTTAAGGTGTTTGCTTGTAAAGCCAAAGGATCCCAGTTCGATTCTACAGGACCCACGTAAGCCAGATGCACGAGGGGGCGATTGCGTCTGGAGTTCGTTTGCAGTGGCTGAAGGCCCTGGCATGCCCATTCTCTCCCCCTCTTTTTCTCTCACTCTGCCTCTTCCTCTCTCATAAATAAATAAATAAAATATATTTTTTAAAAAAGAATCTAGTCCAGGAAGAAAGTCACGTTTGCTACAGGTTCTCCTTCCGGCATGGAAAGTGAAACTTGATATAAAAGTTGTGAGAGTTGGCTTGGAAAAGTCACCCTGAGGTATTATAGCGGGGACAAACAATAACAAAACAGGGAGGAGAGAAACCCATAAAGGCTATGTCTTGAAGTTAACCACCACTGAGCAGATGGTGTTCAAACTCTTAGGCCAAGATCTCAAATCCATCCGCATTCCTCCTGCAAGTCAGTTCCAAAAGGCCAAGGCCATAGAACCAGGTTTACAGCAACAAGGCCACTTCTTGGCACCAACTTTACTGTTTCAGTAAGGTTCATGTTGCTAGCAGAAAACATCCACCCAAGAGCAACTTGGGAAAGGAGAGGGTTTATTTTGGCTTACAGACTCCAGGGGAAGCTCCATGATGGCAGGGAAAAATGACATGAGCAGAGGGTGGACATCATCTCCTAACTAACATCAAGTGGACAATAGTGGCAAGGTAGTGTGGCAAACACTGGCAAGGGGAAGCTGGCTATAACACCCATAAGCCCACCCCCAACAATATAACACCTCCAGGTTGCTCCAATTCCCAAACTGCCACCAGATAGGGACCAAGCATTCATAACACATAAGTTTATGGGGGACACATGAATCAAACCACCACAGTCTCCATGCAGGGATTTCAACAACTCTGCTTCACATTACACTGTGGCTATCTCCAAAAAGCTACCTTGCAAATTTAGTGACACTGTCTTCCATGTATTTGTTATATTCCCACAGCACCAGATAAGCTACCAAATTTGCCAACTCAGGGGTAATAAAAACCAGCTTGGAAAAGTAGGAAAACACCTTCAGCCTTCTTCCTACTGTCCCAATACAGAACAACTATCCTAAATCTCAGTGATGGTACTCTCTCAAAAATTTCAGCTGAACCTTGCTGCAGCCTCTGACCCAAAACTCTCTTATCTTTCTGATCCATACCCTTCTGCTCACATCAGTCCATTTCTTCTAAACTCATCCAAGCTCAAGTTCTCCTGACAGGGGCAGAACACAGGTAGTATCTTATACAAACTGCCTCTAGCCCAGTCCCAACAAAACTTTCCCCCTCATAAGCCAAAGCTACACAGTCCACAGTTTTTCTGCATTTAGGTCTTTCAATTCTCATAAGAATGATCCATCAAGCTTGCTTACAGCTTTGAAAGTCATTTCTTAGTCCAAGATTTCACATCGTGCCATATTATTCCAGAAAACCAGCACTCACCCCCCCCCCCAAAAAAAAAAAACACAACCATGCTTCTAGTAACAACAATCCCACTCCTATGGCACCAATTTTCTGTTGTAGCTAATTTCACATTGCTGGACCAAAAGACCCTACTACCAAAAGCAGCTTCTGGAAGGAAAGGATTTGTTTTGGTTTATAGTCTCTCAAGGGGAAGCTTCATGGTGGCAAGATAAAGCATGGCATGAGCAGAGGCTGGGCATCACTTCTGCCACAGCAGGGGGAGAACAGCAGCAGAAAAGTAAGTGGAGAATGGGCAGTGGGGAGCTGGCTCTAACGTAACACCCCCAAACCCACCCACAACAATATACCTCTTCCACCTCCCTACCTCCCAAACTGCCACCAGCTGGGGAGGGGGCAAGCATTCAAAACACATGAGTTTATGGGGGACACCTGATTCAAACCAACACAGAGGCCATGATGAAAATGATATGGTTATAATGATGACAGTGATGGTGGTGGTGGTGATGGTTGATAGAAATAATGGTAATGATGGTGGTGATGATTACAATGATTATAATAATGAAAATGTTAGTGGTGAAGATGTCATAAGGAGACCCCTTATCTCCTTGAACCCCCTCTTGTTTAACTAATGGCCTGCTCTATAGCTCATTGTACCTAAACCAGTGAGTCCCTGTACCTCTCCAGCATAGTGTAGTGCACAGAACTTGTTATTTGGTGCTCCCCCTTTTCTTCTTCCTTCAGGGTGCCTATAACTTGTTTCATTGCCTCACCTGCATCTGTAGGTGCGGTTCCCAATCACTGATCTAGAGCCTATGATTGCACTGAAACATTTGCTCATGTGTGGTGGTTTGACTGAAATGTCCCCAATTGGTTCATGTGTCTTGAATACTTGGTGCACAACTGGTGGTAATTTGGGGAAGTGGTGCAGCCTTTGGGAGGTGGAGCATTGCTGAAGGAGGTGTGTCACTGCAGGGAAGGCTTTGGGGTAATACAGCCCAGCTCCAAGCCCAGGACTTAGACTTCTTCCTTCCTGCTGCTGTACAGATATGAATCCAGGCTTCCTCCTCAGGTTGGCCATGCTTTCCCTACTGTGGCGAGACTGCCTCTCAAAACTATGAGCAAAACAAACCCTTTCCTTCCATCATCTGCTATTGGTTGGGTGGTGTTGTGTCTAAGCAACAAGAAGGGAAATGCTACATCTTTTTTTTTTTATTTGTTATTAATTTTGTACATAATGTGAATACTGCCATGTTGGTACCATCATTAGCCTCCTCCCAGTCCTCCCTCCTCCACAGGGACCCTCCTTGTTGGGGAATATGGGTCGTGCATTGTGGGGTTAGCCAGCATTTGTGGGGAAGAGGCAATGTCTCTGTGCATAATGTCCCAATGTGTGGCTCTAACATTCTTTCTGCCCCCTCTTCCACAAATTTCCCTGAGCCATGTTTGGTTCATTTTAGGTCTACTTCAGTGATGAGGTCTTGGGAGCCTCTGTGTCTCTGGATATCTGGTTTGGTAGGAATTGGGTGTTCTCTGCGTCTATCTCCTTCACCCCTGTTCTGGTATCAGGTTCACCAAAAAAGCAGCACTCTTGCTTATTTCCTCAATTACTCTATGGTTTCAGCTGGAGCCCTGGTGAGGTGTAATGGACTGATTCTCTTCTCAGATTACATCTTGGTATCTATTAACTTCTAGAAACTATTCTGCCTGCTTCCAACAAAGATGACAAAGATGGAAAACAAACCAATATTGGCATGAACTAAATATATGTTGCTATTGCATTCCCAAATTATTGCTGGTCTTCCTGCCAGCCTAGGAAGCTAGGGCTTTCTAAATTCTCTGCTTTGGGAAAAGAGTGTTATAACAAACATCCAGGCAAGGCTACAAAAAAAAATGGTTTCTCTGCTTTTAAGTTTCAAGACAAGCTTTTGAAACTCTTGGCAGAAACAAGTGTCTAAAAGAATTGTTCTCAGTTTCAATAGCCTAGGCTTTGCATATCAGAGTCAAGGCCTTCAAAGACTTTGGGGCATAGAAATGTTTCCATTATTAATAGCTTTAGGAGAAATCATGATCAATTAGACTGAATTTTCCTATCTTGAAGGAGTCAAAGATCACAAGGATTGAGTCAGGTGCAGGGAGAAAAGTAGGGGGATTACACATTGTTGTATCCCTAAGAAGGGTCTCAACCCCCGCCCCATTGTTTGCCCAGGTCAACTTCCAAGGGAACATGAAAGAAAAGAGAAGACAGCTTTGAGAAACTGAGAGAAGAGAGCCATGTCTTGATGCACAGATGAATGTTGGGGAAATGACACTAATTATTCTCACCTCCCAAAGTCACACCCCCACATCACCCTTGGCTCACTTCTTAGGAAGAGACTGTGACAGAGCCAAGAGGTATTTCTTCTAAGATCAGGTTATGAAAAGGCTTGTTTCTGTCTTGGACTCTCTCCCCATTCTCTGCTCCACCTTTTTCTCTTCCCTACTCGCCCTTCTCCTCTCCTGCATGGAAGCCAGCTTCCATGTGGCGAGCTGCCCGCTAGACAGTTCAGTATTACAAAACACTGATGTGTTCGGCCAGCATCCAGTGAGGATTTGAAGGATTCCATCCAACAGCCAAGCGAAGGAAGTTGGAGGCTGATGTTCCTGCCGCCCCACCCAGGACCTTGATGGCAGGTTCTGAAAGTCCCAGCGAAGCTGCACGTGGGTCTCTGACCAGCTGAGAGATGATAAATGCTGAGGGTTTTTAGGGCTCACGTTGGGAGCCATTTCTTATGCAGCAGTAAGTAACTAAAACAGCACAGAGGACTGGGGAGATAGCAAAGTTGGGGAAACACTTGCCATGCAAACACGAAGATCTGGGTTTGATCCCCACAACTCTCATTAAAAAAAAAAATCCTGCGAGACATGGTGGCACACACCTTTAATCCCAGCACTCAGGAGGCAGAGATAGGAGGATCACCAGGAGTTCGAGGCCACCCTGAAATTACATTCCAGGTCAGCCTGAACTAGAGTGAAATCCTACCTCAAAAAAACATCAACAACAACAACAAAAAAAGTCCAGAGCTGGGGGTGGTGGTGCATGTCTTTAATCCCAGCCACTCAGGAAGCAGAGATAGGAGAGTTCTTGTGAGTTCAAGGCCACCCCAAGACAACGTAGTGAATTCCAGGTCAGCCTGAGCTAGAGTGAGATCCTACCTCGAAAAAAAAAAAAAAAAAATCCAGGGCTGGAGAGATGGCTTCGTGGTTAAGCACTTGCCTGTGAAGCCTAAGGACCCTGGTTGGAGGCTCGATTCCCCAGTACCCATGTAAGCCAGATGCACAAGGTGGCACATGCATCTGGAGTTCGTTTGCAGTGGATGGAGGCTCTGGTACACCCATTCTCTCTTTCTCTCTCTGCCTCTTTCTCTGCCTGTCACTCTCAAATAAATAAATAAATAAAAATAAACAAAAATTTTAAAGCAATCCAGGCATGGTGATACACATTTGTAATCCCAGAGCTGGAAAAGCAGAGATAGGGAGATCCCTGGGGCTTGCAGACCTATCAATCCAACATCATTGGTAAGGTCCAGACCAATGAGAGGACCTGTCCCAAAAAAGGAAGGAGGAAAAGAAGAAAGAGGAGGAAGGAAGAAAGGGAAGGAGGAAGGAAGAAATGGGGGGGGAGGGAGAAAAAAAAGACAGCGCGCCTGAGAATAGCACTGGAGACTGTCCCCTGGCCTTTACCTGCACACCTGCACCTACGTAAATAAATAATCATGGAGGGCATCAAGCAGAACCTCTGAGGCATCGTCCCACCCCCAACCGCTATAGTCTGTCTCTGCAGATGTCCAGGTGACTGACTCTTGGATGGGATCAGCATAGGCCTGTCAATCAGAACTGGACAAGCGGATGGACTCTGTGGTTAGTGCAATCATGCAACCGAGATGAAATGGAGGTAGAGACAAAGCAAGGGTCCACTCATAGCTTTAGATGTCTACCTGCCACAGAACCCTCATTGCCTTTAACAGGTGCAACAGGGCAGCAGGTCCACACAGTCACCTCCATCCTTTCACACTAAGGAAAGTGCCGAGAGAGATGACGCAGCTTCCCTGAGTGCACAGGGCTTGAACCAGCGTGAGGCAAGCCGAGGTGATCTGAGTGCGAACTTGAGCTTGGAACTGCACGATGCTGCTCTGCTTTCCTTCTCTGGTCTCATGCCTCAAAAGTGAGGCTGCGGTCTGGAGTGCCTGCTTCTAACCCCCCAGGGTCATTGACGGACTCCCTTAGAACTCACAGCTTGTGGTTCCAGCTTAGATCAAGCCCTGAGACTCCAGCCCTAGCTCTTGCTTTCTGGTATACCATTGACTGAATAGATGATTTACTCATTAGCTAGAAAAATGATCTTCCCTGTTCAGGAATGAAACGGAACTGATTCTACACAAAACAGAGTTGAAAACAACTGTCTGGTCAGAATAGCAAGGTCTATGAACTTGTTAGCAGGCGAAAGCCAAAGCCATGTATATGAACTGTAATGTCCCTCGGAATATTCTCTTCTCTCTGTTCTTTTTTGCCTCTGTACCAGACGCTTCTCTTTTCCAGTGTTAGCAGTTTGCTTTTGGAAAGTGATATTAGGTTATTGTTGTCAGGTTCACATCACTGGCAGAAATCACCTGACCAAGAGAAGATTTGGGGGAATAAAAAGGGTTCATTTTCACTTACAATCTCAGGGGAAGCTCCACAATGGCAAGAGAAAATGATCACATGAGCAGAGGGTAGGCATCACCCCTGGCCAACATAAGGTGGACAACAGCAACAGGAGAGTGTGCCAAGCACTGGCATGGGGAAACTGGCTATAATACCCATAATCCCACCCCCAAGAATAGACTGCCTCCAGGAGGCTTTAATTCCCAAATCTCCATTGTCTGGGAACCTAGCATTCAGAACAGCTAAGGTTATGGGGTACACCTGAATCAAACCACCACAGTTGTCAAGGAATTTTAGAGTTGTTCCAATTACAGTATGAAAATGCCTCCATGTGTGGTCCAGGGCTTTCAAGCTCATCACACAGGAGCCAATAAACATCTTCATACTTCTGACAGTCAGCATAACCTGGGTTTAGCTCCAGTAACAAGCGGGCCTGAATCTAAGTGATCTAATGCAGCAACATCCTACTGATAGTCCTACCACACGCTGCAGCTAGCTGGTAGTGTGCTCTGCGCCTCGGTCAGCTAGCACTCAGGAGGCCTCCCAGCTTGCAATATGAGGCCACTTCGTGTGTTAAGGCTGGGAAGGACAGAGAGAAAGGAAAACCGCCCCTCCTCCACAGAGCTTCAGCCCAGAGGAGATGCATAGCATTTCTAGCTTAAAGCTAGAACAGCCCAGACCCACCTGACTCCCATGGGTGCCCAGAAGTGTGTATGTGTGTGTGTCACATGTGTGTGAAAAGAAAGAGGAGGGGCAGGGCATGGTGACACATGCCTTTATGTCAGCAGTCGGGAGGCAGAGGTAGGATGATGACCATGAGTTCGAGGCCAGCCTGAGTGAATTCCAGGTCAGCTTGGGCTAGAGTGAGACCCTACCTCAAAAAGACAATGAATAAATAAATAGGAGGAAAGTGAGTGAGAGAGAGAGAGATCATAAAGGAATAGAGGAGCAGGAGGTAAGTCTACCATTCTCTATTCTACACCAGGTGAATATTGAGGTGATGTCAAAAGAAGGGCAGGGGCTAGCAAGATGGCTCAGCAAATGAATCACCTGCTAGGCAAGCATGAGAGCTTGAAATCAGATCCCCAGAACCTATGTAAAGCCAGACACGCTATTGCATGTCTCTAATCCCAGTGTTCTTACAGTAAGATGGAAAACAGAGACAAAATTCCTGGAGGCTCTCGGGGCCAGCTAGCCTGTCAAACACAGTTGCAAACAGGAGACCCTGCTTCAAACAAGAGGAGTGACGCCTGAGGTCATCCTCTAACCTGCATATGTGTGCTGTGACATGTGTGGACCTGCACACACACACACACACACACACAGAGAGAGAGAGAGAGATAGTTATGGAGACAAGTAGAAGCCTTGAGCCCAGGCAAGACATAGACTCTGTTATTCCAGGCCTCAGATAGGAGATTTGGATCCCACCCTACCTTCCCGGACCTGAGTACAGGACTGGACACATACTACTGCTCACTCTGTACACACTGAATGAAGAAAGCCAAGCCAGACTCCCATGCTTATCCGGAAGATGCTATCGAGTAAACCTGCTGTTGTAGCCACACGTGGGATCCACGGAAGCTCAACAGCCTGGGTCTCCCTGGGCTGCACAATATTTGCTCGGGCACCCTGAGCAGAGAGGTATGGGAATGGCAGGAGCCCACCCCCCTGATGTCGGCAGGACCCAGCTCAGAAGCCTCATCGCTGTCAAAGGTCCCTGTGCGCCCATGCAGAGCACCCACACACGCTCCTCCTGCAGGAGGAGGGGCTTGTCTGCTCCTCTTCTGCCTGTAGGTCAAGCCTCTGTTGTAGATAAACTCCGTGGCTTAAAGATTTCTTCAAACGTGGCTGATAATGAAAAGCTTCTGGGACAGAGGGATTGCTTAGTGGTTAAGGTGCCTGCCTGCAAAGCCAAAGGACCCAGGTTCGATTCCCCAGAACCCACATAAGCCAGATGCACAAGGTGAATGCATGTGTCTGGAGTTCGTTTGCAGTGGCTGGTTGCCCTGGTGTGCCCATTCTCTCTCTGTCTCTGTCTCTCTCTCTCTCTTCCTCTTTCTCTGTCAAATAAATAATAAATAAATAAATAGCTATTCTTTCCCAGTGTCCCTTTTCTTCCTTTTTGTTTTTTCTTTCTTTTATAAGTTGCCGTTCCTCTTGCATCCAGTTTCCTCCACTCACTGTTTCCCTTTCTTTCTTCTCCCTCTTGCCATTGCTGTGGTGGTTTGAATAAAATGTCCTCCATAGGCTCTCACATGTCAATACTTGGTCCCCAGCTGGTGGCATTCTGGAACAGTTATCGGGCCTTTGGAAAGTGGAGTCTTGCTGCGGAAGGTGTGTTTCTGGTGGCAGGCTTTGGGGTGTGATAGCCCAGCTCTCCCTTCCCAGTGCTAGCTCACTCTTGCTGCTTCCTTCCAACTCCTATCGAGATGTGACCTGGGCTTCCTATTCCAGCCTGCCGTGCTTTGCCCGCCACGATGAAGCTTCTCAGAACCGTAAGCTAAAACAAACCCTCTCTGTCCATCAGCTGCTTTCGGTCGGGTGTTTTTGTCCCAGTAATGAGACATTTACAGTCAATCTAAGATCATCCTTTGCTGTGGAATCTGAGTGTGGGATGACTCCCTCTGTATCTTGGGGTCATGATCATTTAGGAAGTTGCAGGCCCTGTGCGGTTATTTCCCAGGCTTGGTTCGTTCCGTGAAAGGCTCTTGGTTCAGCCTGATTTTAGCAACATCCTTATCACCAACCCACCTCCCACTCACTCCAGAGGTCCCACAAGCTCTGCAATTATTTTTACAACATTTTCTTCAAATCAGCCTGGGGCTCAGGAGGCATCCTAAATGGTGCTTGTCTTTGGGTAGCTACTTTTCATGAGTTTGAAGAATTAAGCGCCTCCTGGAGCACCCGGCCCTCATGGGGAAAGATTACCTGCCAGTCAGCAGAAGAATAAAGGTTCCTGGGTAAGTGGGTTGTGTGAATTAATGTGGAGAGAAAGAAGACAGAATTCACAGAACAGGAAGCACATTTTTACAGGCAGGAAGCCCTGAACTCATGGGCCTCGGAGGAAAATAGTGATTCCAAAGTCCTTTCTGAGGGGGTCTTAGAGATTAAGTGCAGATACTGTGGATAAAGACATGAAGGGTGGACTGGAGTGTTCTTCCTGTGCCTCACAGAGCTAGGAGTATATGATACGACTGTATTCAGTACACTTCCTCCACCTCCTAACATTTCCTCAGTTTCTCAAAATAGGGAAACAAGCCTTCAAATGTAAGCCTATAGGAGACACTTCAGAATCAAACCACAACCCCCAATAATATTATAGGTTGACTGTGTAGTAAAGTAATTGTTTAGAAGATGGCCAGGAAACGAACAACCCTCCCCAGAAGGCACCCTGTACAGCCTCAGTCATGTGTCACCCAGACAGAGAGCCTCAGACAAAGACTCCAGCCCTGTAAATCATCTCATCTGAGGACCCTGGACACTGGGGTTCAGAGATAAGCCATGCCCACTGTGCCCCGCCTGAACTTCTGACCCAAAATGTGTGAGCACTACAGTCAGTGGTTAAGTGACTCAGCTCAGCTGAGGGTTGTTGGGGTTTTTATTTATTTATTTATTTGAGAGTGACAGAGCGAGAGAAGGAGGCAGAGAGAGAGAGAGAATGGGTGCACCAGGGCCTCCAGCCACTGCAAACGAACTCCAGATGCGTGCGCCCCCTTGTGCATCTGGCTAACGTGGGTCCTGGGGAATCGAGCCTCGAACCAGGGTCCTTAGGCTTCACAGGGAAGCGCTTAACCGCTAAGCCATCTCTCCAGCTTTTTTTTTTTTTTTTCAGGCCACAACAGATGATTGAAGCAGCAAAGAAGGGCAAACCCAGGTCCCTTTGTGTGCATGATAGAAGTCATTACACAAATAAACATCACAGACACAAACTTCGGATGGACCATGCCTAACCTCAGGGACAATGATTTGAATGAGCAAGTGACGTGTGAGCCCACCACACTGTGGACCAGTGTGTGTTCCATCGCTATAACCACAGCATCCCATAATGACCAGATGAGGCATTAAAATCAGCAAAAGAGGATTAGCCGTGGAAACACGACCTTTGAACTCATGTCAGGAGCATTTGTCCATGTTGTCTTTTTATTCCTCCTCCCTTTCCTATTCTTATTCTTCCCCTTGAAGAAGCCTCAGTCTTGCAGCCCACAAGCCCCGGAAAGTATTAGATGGAATAATTGTTACCTGAAATTCTGCCTCCACCATCAGTAGTCACTCAACAGACTACGAAAATTACATAAATTCTTCAAACCAGTTAAAATCAATGTGGTGAAAGAAGGTTTCTAAGACAGCAAGTACACCAGTTGGCCTATCTTAGTGAGTGTCCATAAACCAATTAATAGAACTCAAAGACAAGTTTGTTTGGGCTCTTTACTGCTTTGTTGGATGGTCTGAGTTAGTTCTAAATGATTATTGGCCCCTTACACATGTTCCTCCACACCACTGACTCCCAATCCTCACTGTCCAGTTGACAGCATGTTTAAGGTTTGCTTGTTTTGTTTTGTTTTGTTTTGTTTTGTTTTGTTTTTTAAATCTCTGGGCCTCACCCTACATCAAACGAAATTTGAGTCTCAGAAGTGGTATTTCCAAAGTCTCTTGGAGATTATGAAGGATAGACAACAGGAGACCCTCCATACCACAGTGTTGGGGGAAGTAGTTATCCTTTTGTGTCCGCAAGTTTCGTTTGCCAGTCTAGGCGAGCTGCCCCTCGATTCTAAGGTGGACCACTGGCAGATCTCTTTAGAGCTCATGGCCCTGACTTCTCGTCTACTCCAGCTTGTATTTGCCATAGATAACACACTGTGCCTAGAGCAGCTCCCCCTCAGGACTTGGAACTCAGATTAAAGCAAGCTATTCTGCAGTGCTTCATGTGTGGATGTCACCTTCTGGAAGGTCTGAGCTTGAAAAGGGAGAAAAATCTGCCTGCAGAGTAAGGGGAGAAGGGGGAGGCCATTCCATGGACCAAAGCAGGTATCAAACTAGAAGAAAGTCCTGGTGAGTCCTCATACCTTGAGCCTTTGGCCCTAGACCCTCAAGAGGCCCTGGTGTGCTTGTACCCAAAAGGTTTCCTGGGATCCACCTTTGGGATTTAATGGCAATCTTCTTTGGGTGGGAAGTGATGGGATTCAACCCACTGTAGCAAAAAATAAAAATAAAAAGTAGGGGCTGGAGAGATGGCTTAGTGGTTAAGCGCTTGCCTGTGAAGCTTAAGGACCCTGGTTCGAGGCTCGACTCCCCAGGACCCACGCTAGCCAGATGCGCAAGGGGGCGCACGCGTCTGGAGTTCGTTTGCAGTGGCTGGAGGCCCGGGCTCGTCCAGTCTCTCTTTCTCTCTATCTGCCTCTTTCTCTCTCTGTCTGTTGCTCTCAAATAAATAAGTAAAAATTACAAAAAAAAATTAAAATAAAATAAAATAAAAAGTAGCCAGCAATCTATATACCACTGCAGAGAAGGAGGCAACCGCAGTTACAGTTGAACCTGGGAGGAAATAAAATCATAAGCTCCATGGCCTGCGTCATCCACCAGTCTCTCTCCAGGTGCCTTCATTCGGTCAGACTTTTTCCATGTAACAAAGCAATGACTATAATTATAAGAACATTATTCACAATGGCCAAGATATGAAGACAATTAAAATGTCTATTGTCAGATGAATGGCTAAACTAAATTATATGTGTCATATATATTTGCCATATATGTGTTGTGAATACTACTCAGCCTTACAAGGGATAATCTGACATTTGTTAAATATTTATGGAACTAGAAGACAATATTATGCCAAACAAAATAAACCTGACATATAAAGAAAGAAAATACTAGCCAGGTGTGGTGGCCCACGCCGCTAATCCCAGCACTTGGGAGGCAGAGGTAGGAGGATCGTCATGAGTTCCAGGCCACCCTGAGACTACATAGTGAACTCCAGGTCAGCCTGGGCTAGAATGAATCCCTACCTCAAAAAAAGAAAGAAAGAAAGAAAAAGAAATAAAATTTACATGATCTCATTCATTGGGATTTTAAAAAAAAGAGTTCAAATACACAGAGATAGACAATGGAAAATGAAATGAAAGAGACATGTAAGCCAGAGGATACAAAATGCATAGGCAGGGTGAACAAGGCTAAAAGTTGAATAAATAGTATGAGGATTAAAATTGAATTATGTTAGGGATTTTTGCTAAATAAGCACTTTTTTTAATTTTTTTATTTTTTTTTATTTATTTGAGAGCGACAGACACAGAGAGAAAGACAGATAGAGGGAGAGAGAGAGAGAATGGGCGGGCCAGGGCTTCCAGCCTCTGCAAACGAACTCCAGACGCATGCGCCCCCTTGTGCATCTGGCTAACGTGGGACCTGGGGAACCAAGCCTCGAACCGGGGTCCTTAGGCTTCACAGGCAAGCGCTCAACCGCTAAGCCATCTCTCCAGCCCTAAATAAGCACTTTTTAACTGTTCTTGTCATCAAATAAAGTGAGATTCATAATTCACAACCCATAACATCAAACGTTAACAATACAGTTCTATTAAAAATCAGGGCTGGGCTGGAGAGATGGCTTAGCGGTTAACCGCTTGCCTATGAAGCCTAAGGACCCCGGTTCGAGGCTCGGTTCCCCAAGTCCCACGTTAGCCAGATGCACAAGGGGGCGCACGCATCTGGAGTTCATTTGCAGAGGCTGGAGGCCCTGGTGCGCCCATTCTCTCTCTCTTTCTCTCCCTCTGTCTGTCTTTCTCTCTGTGTCTGTTGCTCTTAAATAAATAAATAAATAAATAAATTTAAAAAATCAGAGCTGAGCCAGGCATGGTGGCGCATGCTTTTAATCCCAGTACTTGGGAGGCAGAGGTAGGAGGATCGCCATGAGTTCGAGGCCACCCTGAGACTCCATAGTGAATTTCAGGTCAGCCTGGGCTACAGTGAGACCCTACCTTGCAAAACCAAAAAAAAAGGGGGGGGGCTGAAAGGATGGCTTAGCAGTTAAGATGCTTGCCTGCAAAGCCAAAGGACCCTGGTTTGGTTCCCCAAGACCCATGTAAGCCAGATGCACAAGGTAACACATGCGTTTGGAGTTTATTTGCAGTGGCTCGAGTCCCTGTCATGCCCATTCTCTGTCTCTGTCTCTCTCTCTCTCTCTCTCTAAAATAAATAAATAATTTTTTTAAAAATTAAAAATGAAGTAACTAGGCTGCACAGAGATGATCATCATTCTTCTAACTCCCAGGCTCCAGAGGCAAGACCCTTTCTTCACTCTACAAAAAAAAAAAAAAAATCCTGGAGAAGGGTTATTTCAGACATTCTCACCTACACCCCCAACGCCAATTCCTACTAGCAAAAATTGGCTCACTGAGATTGGCTGGGCCAGGGTCATCTGACCAATCTCTATCACAGTGGGAGCAAGATCTATGACGGACAGCTTCTCAAAGTCAGCTGACTGGATGAGAAAAAGAAGAAAAAGAATAAGAGGCGACAATAGAACAGCCAGTGTTCACCCGAACCTTCCAACAAATCCCTCCTCTTCCTCTTCCTCTTCTTCCCCCTTCTCCTCCCCCAGCTCTCCTCTTACTCCTGTTTGTTTAAGGTCCCTTGGCTGATTTCCTTTCTTAGAACCAAAATACTCGCACTGGGAGTGGCTGTAAGACGATGAGGGAGAAGCCTTGTGGACTCCGTCTCTCTTCCACATCAGCATCAATATTCCAGTGGTGACATCATCCTTGTTTTGCAGAGGTTGCCAGAAGGAATTGAGAAAAGGCTGTGTGATGTCTGTCTGTATTGGTTCTAAATGAATCTAAAGTGATCTGAAGTTTAATTTCAAAACCACTAGAAAACAAAATAAAACAAAATCTTCGCTTCTAATGACCCTTACGCCCAAATTGAAACTGGGTAGAGGCTGGCCTCTCAGCAGACCACAGACGTGGGCGTTCAGCCAATGTGTCCAGGAGAGCAAGATCCATTTTCTCCTAAATCTTATTTCTTTTAGTCTAGAGAGGCTCCTTGAATAGCAGCAGCACCATTCACATCTACACAGCAATAACTAGAAGAAAAAGTTCAAACATGTTCCAAAGGCCACCATCAACATAGCATAAGACATACCAGGATATGACAGGCAGCTCAAAATGAGCACTAATTTTTCATGTGTTTCTAATCACATCAAATATTAAAATATAATTAGGAGCTATAAAAGTACCTAAAAGTTTGGGAATTAACTTTTAACTGGGTCAAGGAACCAACTAATGAAGCAGCATTAAATGCTGGCCAGGCAGGGCCCATTTGTCTTTTAACTAGGGACTAAAGCAAGGGACAATTTATCAACATGGATTTTTGAAACCACAGTCCTGGGTTCAAATCTCATCTCTTTCCTAGGAAAAGTCACATCCGTTAATTTTACCTATAAAATAATTGGATGGGAGCCAGGCGTGGTGACTCACTCCTTTTATCGCAGCACTTGAGAAGCAGTGGTAGGAGGCCACCCTGAGACTACATAGGGAATTCCAGGTCAGCCTGGGCTAAAGCGAGACCCTATGTTGAAAAAAATATTGGATGGGCTGGAGAGATGGCTCAGCAGGTAAGAATGCTCCCTGCGGATACATGAGGAACTGCAGAGGCATGGGACTGCCTGAGCTTGATTCCCCAGCTCCCACATAAACAGCTGGGCATGGCCATGCACATCTGGAGCCCAGTCCTGTGAGAAGCACAGATGAGAGAATCACTGGAGCACGCGAAAACAGCAGACTCTGCAATCAGTGACAGACCAGGACTGCAGAAAGCACTCAAGTGATTGACAGAGTGGAGGACATCAGAAGTTCTCCTCTGGCCTCTGCACACATGTGTATGGGGCGCAGCTGTCTCCACGCACACATGCATACACCACACACACCATTTTACACATAGTACACTCCACAAATGCATGTACCAAAAAAAAAAAAGATAATACTGACCTCCCTCACCGGGCTGTTGTCTGCATATCAAGCACTTAATGCATATCAAGCACTGGTACACAGTAGGGATCAGTCTTCCTGCCCCCCCACCCCCCCAGAAAGGCACTAAAAGGTTCTTGATGTGATGGATGTGTATTATGAGATGATAAAAAGGACTGCACTCCCCCATTTAATTAAGATAAAAAGTAAAATGTTCCTATGGCAGATATTCAAGCATATGACATGAAATATTATGATGGCCCTTTACTCTTCTCTTCTTGAAAAGGGATAGAGGAGAGTGTGCCAGTTAGAAACAAAAGTTGTTTTTTTTTTTTAATTAAGGAACTCTAAATCCTTCCAAATCCTCACATAGCCATGCAATTGGCCAGTAGGAAGGTTCTTAAATTAATGACCCTTAAAAAATTAAATGGTTGATTGACAAGGCAGATGCCTTTGTGACCAGCTTACTGAGAGGAGGAAGTGGTCACAGGTAGAAAGGAGGCTTCTACTCTCCTCGCCTCAAAAGTGTGTGTGAAACACAATAATGAAAGCAGGAACCCTCTCACTCTGTAGAAGATAAATTTCCTTGCTGCCCTAGATTAGAAAAAAAAAAAAAAATACAGAAAAAAAAAGGAAGTGTTATCCACGAACTATTATCAGCTTCTTACTAACTAGAGCGACCCACACTAATCCAGCCCTACCTTGAAGTGGGCCATCTACCTTGTTTGAAACTACATTTCCCAGACTCCTTTGAGAATGGATTGGCCATGTGATAGATTGTAACCAATAAGAAGTTAGCAGGCAGGTTACTGCTTAGCAAATCATCCTCAAAGCCTAGCAGTTTAAAGCCACAGGCCTTTATGGTCTCACAACTTCTGAGGGTCAGGGGTGGTTTTTGGTTCAATATTTCTTATGAGATTGAAGTCGAGCTTTCATCTGTGCATATGATCTGAAGTTTGACCAGGGAAAGGTCTGCTTCCAAGATGAGTGCGAAACCATTCGTAAAACTCCTGTCCTCACTGGCTGTGGGCCAGAGACCTCAGTTCCTCACCTATGGCAGATGAGTAGTGATCTCCACCCTGGTCCTGTGGTGCGTGCATAAAGTAGTGAGCAAAAGCATTTGGCACACAGGAAGTCATCCGTGAATATAAGTGGACCTCCACATGGGATATCTGAGTATTCTCACACTATGGTGGCTGGTTTTCTCCAGAGCACGTGATGTGAGATGAGGAGGAAAGGAGCTAAAGGGAATGTGAGGGAAGAGAAGGGAAGAAGACAAAATGCCCTCTCGAGGTCCTGCCTGGTCTGACTCGGCTTTCCCTCCGTCCTCTCTTGTTGCAAACTCTTGCCTCCATCTCCGGGCATCACTTTCCACTCCAGTGGCCCCAGCTCTCCCTGTCCTCCTCTCTCAGGGTAGTTCTCAGGCCAGGGACTTTTCTCCACCATGTGATTTCTACTTCTCCTCTTCCCACATGCATCCACTGTTAGAAGCCTCGCTGAGGAAGGTGTTTTGAATGCCCGGACCATGCACAGTTCTCAGTATTGTGTTCCTTCCATTCTTATAGCCAATGGTTTCAAGGTGTCCCTGTGAACCTCCACTACTTCAACAAATTTTTCAGGTTCACATGGACCTAACAAGGACTCAAGTCCCCCTCCCATCCTCAAATGTTCGACATCGTATGATGTCCCGAGGCTAGATGAAGGGCATGGCTCCAGACACTCTGGGGGGATTGGAAATCTGGTGGTGCGGTTTGCCTTAGGGGACATGGAGAGGTGATGTCACAGCATCAAGAAGAAAGGACCTTCCTGGTGTGGAAAGATCCAAGGATATCATTTATCCTTTAAAGTAAGGTTGTAGTATTCCCATGACCCATGTTCATGTGCACATGGAGATAAAAATTGGGATGAACTGGCTTGATCTTTACATTATCTAAATGACTTACAAACCTCAGAAAAATAGGTGGTTTTTTTCTTTTCTTTTTCTCTGTTTAGCATTTTTATTGAAAGTGTTCATTCATTCATTCATGATTATACAATGTAGTTAGCCTTTTGCTTGTTTATTTGTTTGCTTAGTTTTTCAAGGTATAGTCTTGCTCTAGCCCAGGCTGACCTGGAATTCACTATGTTACTCTCAGGGTGGCCTCAAATTCATTGAGATCCTCCTGCCTCTGCCTCCCAAGTGTTGGGATTAAAAGCCTGCACCACCACGCCTGGCTGCATTTAGCCTTCCTGTCCCACTTCCCTCCCTCATTCCCCTGAGCATCTTCCTCTTTCCAAGCAGGCCTTTCTCCGTTTTGATGTCTCATTCCTTTTGTCCCCCCACCCACCGCGTCAGAATGCCGATGGGCTCAGGGTGGTGCAAATCTTGTGTGGTTAACAACAGCCCCTGTGAGGTCATGCAGGCACCAGTCAGTTCATGCCAGAGGACACTGCCCCAGCATATCCTTCCCGCCCTGTGGCTCTTACTTTCTTTTCTTCCCATCTTCTGCAATGTTCCCTCAGCCTTGCAGGGCATGATAGAGATGTCTTATTTGATGTTGAGCTCTCTTATTTTCAGCTTTGACGGGTTTGGGTCTCCTCAGGGCAGACCACCATCTTCATATATTCACACCTCATCATGCCAGCGCTGAGAGCAGCACTAATTTTTCTCAGGGGGAAAAAAATGGTTTCTAGTGCAAAAATACTTTCAAGGCTGTCCCACACATGTGTGTACATACACATACATGCGTGCGGGTACACACACACACACACATGAGATTTGGTTACAAACCACAAAAATCATGGAGCAGGGAAACGCAGGGATCTCTGAGAGCCCATTCACAGGGGCTTGGCCTAAGAGGTGAAGAAAACATTCCAAGAGGATATGATTACCAGCCAAGGTCCGGATATGTAGAACAGAAAAGGCAAGTGGGTGGTTTTACAGGGAGGGGGAAAGTGGAACAGTCTGAGGTCTGGCAAGAGACCTGAAATGAGAGACCTGTTCCTCTCTCATGACCTGAGATTCTCATTATTTATTTTAATATATTTTATTTATTTGACAGAGAGAGAGTGTGACAGGGCCTCCAGCCACTGCAAATGAACTCCAGATGCATGTGCCTTCTTGTGCATCTGGCTTACATGGGTCCTGGGGAATCAAACCAGGGTCCTTTGGCTTTGCAGGCAAATGCCTTAACCGCTAAGCCATCCCTCCAGCCCCGAGCTTTTCATTCTTGAACCAACAGACTCTTCTACTCTCCAGACACCAACCAAGCATCCTAAAATCAGAGTCAATTCCCACACTGCCCAAAGTCAATGCAAATCTGAGACTTAGGGCTCCACCCCACAAAGCTAGCCCCAAGTCCCAAGCCCCCCCCCCCATGTGTCTGACCCATTGACCTCTCCTGAACAGACAGATGAAGAGACACAAAGGGTGAGGGCTAGAAGGATCCCAGGTTAGGAGCTTCTGTCTTGGTATTGATGTGCCACCCTCCTAGAACGCAAACATCTTCTCCTGCCCTGAAGCCCCAAACCTCATTGCTTGGGGCATTTACAGAGGCATGACTGGTTCAGTCACTAGCCATTGGTTATTGAACTCAGTGAGCAGCCTCTCTCAATCTGCAGAAGTCTGCGTGGGGCTGAAAAATCTACGCTCTAATGGTGAAGTTGGTCTCTCTGACAACCAATCCCATCCTGAGATGCTGAGAGGCCATAGCTGGAGATTCATTAATATGCCAAAAGGAATTCAGGAAATTTAAGGATCTTAGAGGGACTTGTGGTAGGAACGAAGATAAAATATTATAGCAAAAGACATTTCCATCTCCTATGTCACTCAGGAGGTTAAAAGCATTTTATAAACTGAAGGACTGGGGCAAAGGTTAAATGTTTCTTACGACGTTATGGGGATTATATGTTTAACCCAGAAGCAATCTGGGGAGGCTGCTGTCTGGGGACAGGGGAAGTGATGAGGTGAGGAGATAAGCTGTGGAGAAGACCTAGTGGATGCTGGGAGTCTGGGCTTTAGGAAGGAACCACATTTTCAAGAGCTCTCACTGTGACCACCATTCACATCAAGGATGAGAAGGGATCCAGGCTGGATTTCCCACAGTGACCCCAGAGAAACATAGAAGCTCTCCGGACACGTGCTGGAAGGCTCGGAAGGAGTCTGGGGCTATGGCTCCTGCACATGCAGAGGGCTGCCACTGGTTTATTGCCCCTGTTGTTGGCAGACCCAAGCAAACTTGTGCTTTTTCCAGAAGAAAAGCCTGCCTGGGCCACAGGGAGAACGCGCCTCTCCTGGGAGAGAATGCAGCTGACATTGCTAATTGTCCTTTCCTGAGCCTCTCTCCTCAGAAAAGGAATGGTCAGCACATCTCCTCAGCTGGTGTGGTCCCCAAGGGAACCAGCAAGTAGTCTGCCTGCCTGGCTGTATGCCCATATCTGAGAGAAAAAGACCCTAGAGAAAAGAACATTTCTGGGCTTAACAGTCTGCCTGCTAATCCTCTGATTTCACCAATAATGCCATGCTGAGGGGTCTTGATCCAGTCAAGGGTCCCAGGCCTTGGTGTCCCAAACACTTCCTTTTGACTCCAGCAGCATGTTTGAAGTGGAGAGGTTTGGGGAAATGGAAGTGGGGAAAGATGCCAGGGATATGACAGAGGAAAGAGAGAAAGGAAGAAGAGAAAGAAACAAAGAGAGTGGGTAAAATGGGAAAGAAAAGAGGAATACTTGCCTGCATTAGGACAGTAAACATTACACTTGAAAACAAAAAGAAAAGAAAGAAAAAGAAATGGCTCCTCCCCACAGGCTGGGCCTTCACACCTTTATTAGGTTCAATGAGTGTTCTATTGTCTACTTGGTCTACACTTATTATTCAGTTTATCCTTCTAAAGTGAGCTAAACATGGGCCCATGCCCTCCAGAGCCAGGCTGTGCCCACCTCTGCTCAGCACTGCATGCTAAATCAGGGATCAGACACACAGGTGCTGACAGTCCCTTGGCATATATGTGGGGACAGGATCTAACCCACTATTTTGATACTGGTACCCCTAAGCACCCTTCTTGCCACTTACTACACCTTGTTGGTTATTCTGCCCAAATCCCATACCCAGACCATGGACCCCTGAAGGGTAAGAGACTATGGATTTTTCCATCTTGAATCCCCTGGGGTCTTCTGTGAGGTAGAAAAGAAAGCAACATTACAGACTTGAGCTGAAAACATTCTTTCAAAGTAAGCAGTAGTGACCACCACATCCACCTTCCAAGCTGGGAAACATTTGCCAGTACTAAGTGCATGCCTGGCCTTAAACCAGACACAAAAGACAAAACTGACTCCTCCATAAATATGTGCAATTAAAATAATAATCACTGGGGCTGAGGGGATGGCTCCGTCAGCAAAGGACTCACCTCACAAGTATGAGAACCTGAGTTCAACCCCCAGCACCCACGTAAAACGCTGTGCGTGGTGGCACGTGCCTCTAACCTCAACACCTGGGAGGTAGAATCAGGTAGATCTCTGGAGCTGCAGCAGGTATAGCCTAACTGGAGAGCTTCAGATCAAGAGAGACCCTGACTCAACAAAAAGAAATGAAGGCATCAAAATAGAAGAGGGGCTGGGTGGAAAAAAGAAAGCATTCAGTGGAGGGGGAATATGGGAGAAGTGACAAAGCAGGGTTGTGGGAAGGAATTATGACCTGGGTACATTGTGTATGTGCATGGATCTTGTCAATAAATGTATTTTTTCCCCAAAGGTCAACAGTGCTCCTGGAAGATGACGCCTGATACCATCTTCTGGCCTCCACGTACATGCACGTTCTGCACACGCACACAAACATGTGCATGGACACAACATACACTAAATAAATAAACAACCCATTTTAAAAGATAGACCAGGTAATGATGTCCACTCCACAGCCATGTGACATGGAGAACAGGACCCGACTTATATCATTTGTCAATTTTCATGGTGCGCATATTCCCACCAGGATCATTTCATCTCCAAGATTGAGCTCTGGTTTGTTCTAACACAGCTCTGGTTCGTTCGGGAAGTAGGCAGTCAACAAGCTAGCAAATAAGGCAATTTAAAATTAGATAGTAGCCAGTTGGTTCTATAGAGGAAAGAGGGAACTATGACAGAGAGAGATGGGAAAGTTAAGCTCAGAGCGATGCATCCGACCCCTGACTTTTCCAAGAGGATCTTTCAGTCCAGACTCAGCTCTGGTATTTGTCATAGACTTATGAGAAGTGACAAATCTTGCCTGCACCCACCCTTCATGGGCCACCCCCTCATGAGGACCTGCTACCTGTGGGGTCTCACTCCTAGAAAAGGACAGCCTGTGCTCCACAGGACTTGACAGGCGATGGAAGTTAAACTGATTACACCCTCCTGCTCCTCAGTAACGTCTTCCTCCCCGATGGCTGCTGTCTCGAGGCTGGCAGTGAATTAAATCAATGGTGTCACCTGTGAGGCAGATGCCAAATTCTAGAGATGGCTTCTCTTTCTCTGCTTTTCACAGACAGTCACCGGGCCACAGACAAATGCTATTATTTAATTGTCTTTATTTACTAGCATTGGGAAATGTTCTCCACTGACCTTATTCTGATCAGATCCATACAAAATAAAGGCTCAGCAACACAGTGGAAATTTTGGATGCTGTTTATTCTGCTCTGAAAGTCAAAGTGTTTGCAATCCTCCTACTGACACTGCCGTCAGATCACCCAGCCTCCATTCTAGCTCCACCTCCAGCTGGCTCTATGACTACGACGTAGTCTTTTTAAAATATTTATAATCTATGTGTTTATTCGTTTACTTATTTGAAAGAGAGAAAGCATTGCATGCCAGGGCCTCCTGCTGCTGCAAATAAACTCCAGACGCATGCACCAAGTTGTGCATCTGGCTTTACATGGGTACTGGTAACTTGAACCCAGGCTATCAGGCTTTGCAAGCAAATGTCATCTCAGCTTTCTCTCCAGTGCCAACATAGTCTTGTTGTTTCCACATGTCTTCATTTTCCTCAGCCGTACAATGGAGAGAAGAAAACCCACCACACAGAATTGTCATGAAGATTAAATGAATTAATGCATATGAAATTCATAAAAGAATGTCAGGCATATATGTTAGTTGCTTTCACTTGACTGTAATCCAAATAACAGAGACAACAGCTAAAAATAAGAAAAGGGGGCTGGAGAGATGGCTTAGTGGTTAAGGCATTTGCCTGCAAAGCCAAAGGATCCCAGTTCAATGCTCCAGGACGCACGTAAGCCAGATGCACAAGAGGACGCATGCATCTGGAGTTCTTTTGCAGTGGCCGGAGGCTCACCCATTCTCTCTCTCTCTTCTTCTTTTTCTTTCTCTCTCTCAAATAAATAAAATAATTTTTTAAAAAAGAAAAGGTTTCTTTTAACTCCTGATTTCAGAGGGCTCAGCCCATAGTTTCATGGCCCCATGTATTTGGGCAGAATATCATTGTGGGTATTGTAGACAGCTTCACATTGCTGGGATGAACATTCAAACCAGACACAGTTTATGTGAGAAAGTGACCTATTTGAAGCTTACAGATCCACAGGAAGTGCCATCAGATGGTGGAAGAAACTGGCTCCCATTCATAAATCCAAGCAGAGAGATACCACCAAACAGCCGGCACCACAGGCAAGCACAGCCAGAGCTCAGAACTTCTCTGCACACTTTACACTGGAGTGCATATCCGCCCCCAGTGACATGTCTCCTGCAGCAAGAGTCTGCCTGCTAGAGGCTGAAGCTGGAAACTTGACCTTAATAAGGAGTCGATGGGGGACATACATTCCAACTACCACCGTGGGAGAGTGGTACAAGCTGTTCACATCTTGTTGGAAAGGAGGTTGTTAGGCAATACAAGAAGTGGTCAGGGGGAGACCGAGGCCCCAAGGACATGCCCCTAGTGACCTATTCCCTCCAACTAGGCTCCACCTCCTACTTTTCACCACCCCCTAATTATTTTGTGAACCCATCAAGGGATTTATCCCCTGATCAGGTCAGAGCCCTCATGATGTAACATTCCCTGGGAATGCCTTGACAGCTGCACTCAGAGGTGCATGTCACAGCTCGCCAGGTGCTCCTCCATCCAGCCGTCAAGATTAGCCATCACTGTATATTTGGCACTGAATTTGTTTCCTTCCTCATTCCTATGGGGACAAAAAAAAAAAAAAAAACAGCTTAAGGAGGAAGGGCTTATTTTGGCTCCTAGACCAAAATTCCAGTCTGTCATGGTCATGAAGGGGAAGGTGTGGTATCAGGAGGTTGAAGCAGCTGGTCACATTCAGCACACTGAGGAAGCAAGAGAGCTGCTGGACAGCCAGCTCCCTCCTTTCTTACAGCCCTGAGCCCTAGTGCATGGGATGGAGCTGCACAGTGAAGGTGGGTGTTTCACCTCATCTAACCTGATCAAGATAATCCCTCACAGGCACATCCAGAGGGTAGATTCCTCGGTGATTCTAGGTCCTGTCACATTAATGGCCAATGTGAACTATCACGGCATCATTGTCACTTTCCCATTCTCCTGTTGGTATCTTGAATACCTACTGGATGTCAGGCACCCATGCTAAAGGCTTTGCCTATATCAGCACATTCAAAAGTTAGATATGTTTTTTGGTGGAAGGGTTTTGTTTTCTGTGGGTTTTGTTGTTGTTGCTTTGTGAGTGTTTTTTGTTTTTGTTTGTTTGCTTGCTTGCTTGTTTTTGAGTCAGGGTCTCACTCTAGTCCAGCCTGACATGGACCTCACTTTATAGCCAAGGCTGCCCTCGAATTCACAATGATCCTCCTACCTCAGCCTCCTGAGGGCTGGGATAAAGGTATACGGCTCCATGCCTGGCTTTCCAGATATGTTTTCATCATTTGCTTTTGGCATGTGGTTTTGACTTGTTCAAGTAGATGGAACTGGTATTTCCTTTGCTTGTTCAGGTTGAGAGTACATTCTTAAATTTTATACCTCACTCTTCTCATCCTAATATTAGTCCTAGCGGGCTACTCTTGGATGCTTCTGAACCCCCATCCCCGCCCACTATCCTCAGACACCTCCCATCCTAAACCCACTTCCCTGGGGCCCTAGGGCCCATTGATTCCTGGGATAGATTGAATAAGATTTCCCATGTGTGCTCATGTGTTCTATAGGTTTGGTCCCCAGCTGGTGGCAATTTGGGAAGTGAAGCTTTGCTGGAGTTGGTGTGTTGCTGGGGGAAGTCTTTAGGGGCATTATAGCCAGATTCACCTTGCCAGAGCTCTGCTCACTCTCCTGATGCTGTTGTCCACCTGCTGTGGCAGAGGTGATATCCAGCCTCTGCTCATGCCATGCTTTCTCTGATGTCCTTATAAAACATGGAAAATTTGGTCAAAGACACAAACACACGTCATATGATGGAGGCAGAGATTGAAGGAATGCATCTACAAGTCAAAGAATCTCGTGAATTTTTGGCAACATCAGGATCTAAGAGGATGACCTGGAAGCAACACTGCCTTGGAGACTTCAGAGGTCACTTGACTGTGATGACCCTTTACCTTGGATTTCTACCCTCCGCTGCTACAGCCGAGCAGCGTTTTGTTGACTTCATTTACCTAGTTTGTGGTCATTTGTGAGAGCAGCCCTAGGAATGATAGGCACTTGGAGGACACCTTACCATGTCCAAATCAGCGCGTGATGGGAGTTCAGGCAGAAATAAGGGCTAAAGGTGAGGAATGGAGATTCCTGAGAAAACAGATAAGCTGGTCAGGAGGGTATTTCTAAGAAGATGGCACACCAGAGATCTGAATAAATTAAGGGTCAAGGTCATATGACTATAAGATTGAAGAGAGTGCTGGAGAGATGGCTTAGTGGTTCAGGTGCTTGCTTGCAAAGCCTAAGGACCCATGCTTGACTCCCCAGATCCCATGTCAGCCAGCCACACACGGTGACACATGCACAAGGTTGCACATGGTCACAAGGTGGCACACATGTCTGGAGTTCAATTACAGTGGCTGGAGGCCCTGGCATGCCACCTCTGTCTCTCTCTTTCTCTCTCACTCTTGCTCTCTCTCATTAAGAGAAAGACCAGTAAGCTGGAGAGATGGCTTAGCAGTTAAGGCACTTGTCTGCAAAGCCAAAGGACCCAGGTTCAATTACCCGGGACTCACATAAGCTAGATGCACAAGGGAGCACACACATCTGGAGTTCATTTGCAGCAGATAGAGGCCCTGGAGCACCCATTGTCCTTCTCTCTCTCTCAATCTCCCTCTCTCAAATAAATTATATATATATGACTTAGCAGCTAAGGTGCTTGCCTGTGAAGCCTATGTTCAACTCTCCAGATCCCATGTGAGCCAGATGCACAAGGTGACGCATGCATCTAGAGTTCAATTGCAGTAGCTGGAGGCCCCGGTGCGCCTGTTCTCTCCCTCTCTTTCTATCTCTCTCTCTGCCACACACACACACAAAAAGCTGACCTAGCCTGGGCTGGCTGAAGGTCCCTAGTGCAGGAGCAGCTGCAGGCAGGCTGGGCCTCAGTTGACAAGACTCTGATGGACTGCATATGGAAGGAGGGCAAAGGAAGAAGTGACTTTAGCTGCTGGACTCTGCCAGGATATTGGTGACATTGAAGAATTAGTCATTTCTTAGATGTGGCCATAGTGGTTATGAATTTCCTAACTGACCTTACATTTCAGAGATTCCTACGGAAAGCTTTAACATTTCAGATGATATCATTCTGTGACTTGCTTCAGAATGAAGTGGGAGGGAGGCCTTGGGTGGGTGGAAATGAAGCATCATGGGCTAAACGCCGGTAATTGTTGGCCATGGATGATGGGTTCATCTGCTCACATTGTGCTCTGGTGGTATTTATTTCAAACTCTCCCATTAAAAACAAGTTATAAGGAAGATGAGGAAGCCTGAAGGGGCAAACTCAGACCTCTCTGTTGTGCCCAGACAATTACATGTGGTTGGGATTTCCTGTGACCTGTGGTATGTCCAGCAACATCCCGACCTCAATTCCCTGGATGGCAAGAAGCTCATTCGACCGCCCCCACCACCCCCAGGTATCTCCAAATGTTACCAGGGTGATGGGAACAAAATTATCTATGAAGACCACTAAATAATAGCAATTTAAAAAAATCTTGGCCAGGCATGGTGACGCATGCCTTTAATCCCAGCACTCAGGAGGCAGAGGTAGGAGGATCACCGTGAGTTCAAGGCCACCCTGAGACTACATAGTGAATTCCAGGTCAGCCTGGATTAGAGTGAGACCCTACCTTGAAAAAAATAAATATCTTGGAGGCACTCATAGGAACTTTCCCTTTGTAGAACCTACCAGGCTTATGCTCCTATTTCTTACATATGTGTCTAACATCTGTCTCCCCCAAATAAACTGTAGGTTTGAAAACAGAGATTCACAC
This sequence comes from Jaculus jaculus, assembly GCF_020740685.1. Taxonomy (NCBI): domain Eukaryota; kingdom Metazoa; phylum Chordata; class Mammalia; order Rodentia; family Dipodidae; genus Jaculus; species Jaculus jaculus. The sequence continues at coordinate 104,407,822 of NC_059112.1, forward strand.
ATCTCATATCTGTTCTCAGCTGCACCCTTGCACCCCCCCACACACACACACCGTACCGACAGCATGGTACCCTAACATGGCCAGGGCTCAAATCCTGGAGGAGACAGGCAAGTGCCAGGGAGAAGACAGTCAAGAAAATAATCATAAATAAAGAAAACATATACAGCATGTATGGGGGAGTGTATATTGCAAAGGAAGGAGTGCTCTGGAAAAAAAAAGGAAGTTTATACAAATACACACAAAGGACTGTGAATTCTTTTTATTTACTTATGAGAAAGAGAGAGAGAGAATTGGTGCCAGGGCCTCTTGCCACTGCAAACAAACTCCAGACATGTGTGCCATCTTCTGCATCGCACTTACATGAGTTCTGGGGAGTCAAATCTGGGTCCTTAGGCTTTGCAGGCAAGCACCATCTTTCCAGCCCAATGCTGCAAATTCTAAAAGGACATATAGGGTTGGTCTGGTGGGATAAAGGGTTGTGCATTCAGAAACACCCACAAGGGCCTAGAGGTGACAACCAACCATATGTTCAGGAACACAGTCATGTGGGTACAGAATAGGGAGGTGTGGTATGGCCCCTGGGGACCGGGTGCTGTACAAAGTGCTTGCTCTCTGGTCCGGAGGCACTGAGAATGTGGGGAAGGGTTTTAGGCAGCAGCCTAGTTGCGGGCTCTGCGTCTGTAGAGAAATCCCTCTCACAGTTGTTTGTGGAGTCAACTGAAAAGGATGAGCTGTAAGCAAAGTAGGCACAGGGTCACCAGGGCTGGGGACATGGCTCAGTGGATGGAGCACTTGCCACCAATCATTAGTACCTGAGTTTGGATTCCCCAAGGCCATGTAAGGTCAGATGCTGTAACATGAGTGTCTGTAATCCCAGCATCTCTGTGGAGAGGAGGGAGGTGGAGATAGAATCTCCTGGAAGCTTGCAGGCCAGCTAGCCTGGTGAACATACGGTAGACTGCAGACTCCTCCTCAGATAAGTGGAAGGTGAGGAAAGATGCCTGAGGCTGTCCTCTGACCACCACACATGTGCCGTGGCATGTGTGTGCCCCCACCATGGCCTCTTACACACACCAAACGTAAAATGAATAATGCATATTTAAAACATACAAACACATGGCATCAGACTAGAAGCCCTCCTGTGTCCGCCTCCCTCCTGGGCCAGAGGGTGTGGCCCTGCCTTGCTACTTACCCAACTCCTGCTGGCTCACTCTTTCAGGCAAGCAGCCACAAATCACCATAGACCATGTGTCTTGGATGACAGACATTTGTTTCCCAGTGGCTGTGAATGCAGAGAGTTCAGGACTCCTGGGTAATTAGCATGGTTGGTATGCCACTTGGATCATCACTGACACCAAGTGCCTGACAGAAAAGAAATAAGAGAGTGAGGCCTTGTGTTGCTCATTGGTTTCAGAGGGTTTAGTTCAGGGTTTCTTTGCTCCATAAGCCTGGATCTTTAAGGAAACCTGGTGTTGTAGGATTTTTTTTTTATTATTATTGAGAACTTACTGTATGAACATATTGCCTAGTGGTCATAGCCCCATCAGGTTTCTCCATTCTACTGAGGACCCTCATCAGTGGGTTATCACAATGCTATAAGTCTCCTTTAGTGTTAAGCTCTCAAATCCTCCAGCTTCTGATGGGATGAGCTTTGAGTCTCCCCAACGTCTACGACCATCTCCCTGGAGAAGGTTCTCAGGCTAGCAGTGAGAACAGCCATCATATTCAATCCACCACTTCCGCTGTGATGTTTCTGAGCCTCTGGCAGATGAGATAGATCTCGTGCTGGGCAGTTGGTTTTCTTTCCTTGTCCTACGGATGAGCCTTGGGTCTCCTTAGTATTTGCCTCCACCTGTCAAAGGTATACTCTCTGAACTAGAGTGAGAGTAGCATGGATCAAAGGGGATCGATTGACATAGAATCTTGCTATGCAGCTCAGGCTGGCCTAGAACTCACGACCCTCCTGCTTCTGACTCTGACTTAGGGGATTACAGGCAAACACCACCATGGATAGATCTACATATAGATCAAATGTTTGTGCTGCTGCTTAAAGCCCTTCCCATATACTCGGTGGCCACAGAACATCATAGCAGCAGATGTGTGTCCTGGAAGAGAATTATTCACTTCACAGCAGACAGGAAACAGAAACAGATAGGAACCCCAAGGATCTGTCCCAAGTGACCTACTTCCTGTAGCTAGGCCACACCTCCTGAAGTTTCAACAACCTGCCAAAATAGCTCCACCAGCTGGGGACCGAGGAACAATACATGGGCAGAAGAGAGGTATTTCAAATCCAAACGGCAACAGTGCGGTTCTGGCGAGGGCTCCCTTCCTGGCTTGTCTTCTTGCTCTGTCGGTTGTGTGGCATCCCGAGGAGGGCTGTGGTCTCTCCTTCATCTTAAGACACTTGATGAGGCCTCTTGGGGACCTCACCTAGTGACTTCATCTAGACTTCCTTGCCTAAGGAAGCACCTCCTGACACCATCACATTGGGGTTTGAAGACTTTGAGGAGTTGTTTGAATGTGAGGATTAACACAAACACCTAACACCAGGTATGGTGATTTGAATGTAAAGTGTGCCCCCACAGACTCTCATGCTCATGATTAAGCCTTATTCTCAATCCCCGGCTGGTGGAGCCTTTGGAAGATGGAGGCTTGAGGGAGGAGGTGCGTCACTGAGTGGGCACTTTGGAGTCCAGCCCTCCTGCTGCAAGCACTCTCTCTCTCTCTGCTGCCTCCCTCGTGGTATGACAACGTGAGTCAGCTTCTCTCTTGTTCCATGCTTTTCTCGCCATCATGAAGCTTCTTCTCAAAACTGTAAGCTGGAATGAACCATTTCCTCCCATCAGCTGCTTCTATTGGGGTGTTTTGTCCCAGCAATAAGAAGGTAACTATTGTGCTCGGTGGTGTTGCCTATAATCAAGAGATGGAGTTGGGGGAATGGTGAGTTCCATTCCTACAATACAAGGTCTCAAGGTCTGCAAACCTAAAAGCAGCTTTTGGATCAACGAAGACAGGCCTCTTGTTTGTGTTGGTATCATGTCTTCCTCTTTAAAAATCAGAGCTGAACCATGTTGGGTTCATTTTTGGTCTGCTTCAGTGCTGAGGTGTTGGGGGCCTCTGAGGCTCTGGCTCTCTGATTTGGTAGGAGTTGATTTTTCTCTGTGTTGGTCTCCTTCCCCTTTGTGCTGAAGAGGGGGCGGAAAGAATGTCAGAGTCACATGTCGGGTCATGATATGCAGAGACATTTATCGTACCAATAACTGGGGGCTAACTCCACAATGCACGACCCATTTACATCAACAAGGAGGGTCCATTGGGAGGGGGTAGATCATGGATGAGCCTAAACAATGGTACCAAACTGCCTGTATTTGCTGAAAAGAAAACTAATAAATTAAATTTTAAAAAAAATCAGAGCTGGCAATGACCGGTGCGCAGGGGTCTGGAGAGACAGCAAGTCTAGATGGGGAGGGGTACACAGCAAGAGGCAGAGTTCCCCGTCAGCTACCCTCCAGCTGTGACGCAACTGACTTCAAGTTCTTTTTTTTTAATTTTCTTTAAAATTAGTTATTTATTTATTTAAGAGAGAGAGAGAAAATGGGCATGCCAGGGCCTCCAGCCACTGCAAACAAACTCCAGATGCATGAGCCCCCCCTTGTGCGTCCGGCTTACGTGAGTTCTGGGGAATCAAACTGAGGTCCTTTGGCTTTGCAGGCAAGCATCTTAACCACTAAGCCATCTCTCCAGCCCCAACTTCCAAGTTCTTAGGCCCTCATCTGCAGCTAAGGGTGCAGAGAAGGTTAGGGCTGCACTGTGAGATTGATACAGGGTGAAAATGAAAAGAGCTAACCCATGTAACACGCCTCAGCCGTATCAGTAACTAACTGTTGTTTTCCTATCCTTAGCCAAACTTCTCTGCGGTCTATTCAGAGCCCCTGCTAGCCCCCTCCACAGACGCCGACTATGCCCAGTTAAGAATGTATTGTAGCCAGGCGTGGTGGCGCACGCCTTTAATCCCAGCACGTGGGAGGCAGAGGTAGGAGGATCACCATGAGTTCCAGGCCACCCTGAGACTCCATAGTGAATTCCAGGTCAGCCTGGACTAGAGTGAGATCCTACCTTGAAAAAAAAAAAAAAAAGAATGTATTGTGAGAACCCAGTACCACAGCACAGAGTATAATAACCACCATGTTAAAAGCTCGGGACTCATGCAGCCTCTCATTGAGCCTGGAGTCATGGAACACTCCCAAGAGAGCAATGACTCTTTAATTGCGGTTATTTGAGTCGTGTCTGAGCCAGGCTGTGTCTGGAGGCATTTTTGATTGACACAACTAAGAAAGCGCAAGTGGTATCCAGTGACAGACGCCTCCCAGGAAAACACTCTCCAGCCCAGAATGCTGAGTCCTCAGATGGGCAAACCCCCAAGAAGGTATTGGTAGAAGAAAAAAGAAAACACAGATGTCAGAGCTCAGTAGACCTAAGTTGAAATTCCCATCATGGCACTTGCTGGCTCCGACAGTGCTCGGCATCCCTAAGAAGATGCCTCTCCAAAGTGTGCTCCTCAGGATTAAAAGGAACAAACGCTACCACCTGAGAAAATGACCAGCAATAAATGCCCCAGACACAAGTGGCTGCTTACCTAATAGCCAGTCTCCACTGCTGCCTGCACGGGACGTTGAAGTGAGAGATGGGGTGATGGCGCTACAGCAGCCATCTTGGCTCCTCGAGAGGGAAGCCAAACAAATATTGAGGGAAAACAACAACAATAGAGCCCAAGAACGACAGACTCAACCTTGCGTTCCAGCTCCTCTCGAATCCTTGTTATATGAGAAACAATTTGCTATCAGTTAAACCACTTTGAATGGATATCTCCTCGCTCATCCTAATGACTACCTTAAAAACATTGTAAACATTTGTGCATCCATGAGTGACTGTCATTTTTTTGGGGGGGGGCCACATAGTGGGTGCTTTAACCAGTGTCTGAGACATCCTAGGCAGGTAAGCTAGAACTCTTGGCACTGGACCATGGAGAAATTTCAGGATCCATCTGGTCCAACAAACAAAGGACACAGCATTAAGGTGACATGGACTGTCAAGAAATAGATGAAGGCCTGGGGTTTGTTTGTGGTGGCTTGGAGGCCCTGGCACACCCATTCTCCCTCTCTCTCTCTCTCTCTCTCTCTCTCTCTCTCTCTCTCTCTCTCTTAAATAAAAGGAAGGAGAAGGAGGGAAGATGGGAGGGAGGGGAAGGGATGATATGCCAGTCGTAGATTTTTATTTAATTGTGTTGCTTTCTCTCCATCTTGTCTTTGGAGAAACGTTCTCACACTCAACCTAGTGCTCACCAATTCGGCTACGCTAGCTAGCAAGCAAACTCAAAAGAGTCTCCTGTCTCTGCCTCTCCAGCACTGGGATTGCAGCACATGCCAACTTAGCCAGCTCTCAGGCTTGTGTTGGGAGCATTTTCCCCACAGAGCCATCTCCCCAGCCCTGGATCTTATATAATCTTTACAAGTGACTAGAGGAAAATCCTACTGGCGTCATTCCAAGAAAGGGAAACTAAGGCTCAGAGAGGTGGTGACCCAGGCTGACACCATGCCCATCATGCCTACTTCCCTCCCCTGCTTTATTCTAAATTCTGTTTTCATATTATTTCATCACGTGCTTCCCACACGGTGCACTGATGTGGAAGCTCCAGGAGGGCAGGGACTTCCCCCTCCCATTCCCTGCTCTCTCTACTGCCTTGTACAGAGCCCGGGACATAGAGGAAACCCACCACTTCCATCGTGAATAATGAATGAGTGCAGGTTGCCAAGGGCAGCATGAAGAACAGAGGCTCAACATAGCTGATCACACTCTAATCTTAGATTAGTCACCCTAAAACCTGCCTTCTTCCCTGACCACACAACCACATTCCAACATCACAAAGAAACCAAGACTCAGACAGAATTCCTGACTTACTGATGTCACACAGCTCATGACTCACGCATTGAGGTCTAGTCTATCAGCAACAACTTGCTGGAGGGATGGGTGTAAACCAAGAGTGTGAACACAAATGCTTTTGAACCCCAAAAAGGTGGCATGAACACCTAAAGAGGCCAGGCGTGGTGGTGCATACCTGTAACACCAGCTCTGAGGAGGCTGAGGTAGAAAGATCACAAGTTGTAGGCCAGCCTGGGCTACACAGGTAGACCCTGTATCAATGAAAATGATACCAATAGCCAGGCGTGGTGGCACACACCTTTAATCCCAGCACTCGGGAGGCAGAGGTAGGAGGATCACCATGAGTTCGAGGCCACCCTGAGACTACATAGTGAATTCCAGGTCAGCCTGGACCAGAGTGAAGACCCTACCTCGAAAAAAAAAAAAAAAGATACCAATAATAATAACATAAAACAAACGCTGGGGAGACGACTCCATGGATAAAAACACTTGTCTGTCACGTATGCATGAGGTCCTGACTTTGGGTCCCCAGAATCCACATAGCTAGCACTCATGAGGCAGAGATAGAGGGATGCCTGCTGCAATCTGGCTAGCTGGCCTAGCAGAATCATCTGGGTTCAAGTGAGAGACTCTGTCTTAGTAAATAAAATGAAGAGCAATTAAGGAAAATATACGACACCAGTCTCCAGCCTCCACACGTACCCACACGCATGTGACCACACAAGGACATGCATATGCATGCACACTACACACGCACACAACAAGGAAATAAAGACATAAGGAGGACCAAAGGCAATGTATAACAGTGGGGACGTGGGTCAACTAGAGAGGCAAATTCTAGCTAAAGAAGTAGCTGCCGGATCAAGTGGGATTTGCCGCCTTCCCCGGGCTAGTTTAGTTAGTAAGTCACTCTACGTGGCATTGAGTAAGAGGCCAAGAACCCTGAGAGATAGATAACACATCACACATCAGTCAAAGGGGGTTTTCAGGGCTGGAGAGATGGCTTAGCAATTAAGGCATTTGCCTGTAAAGCCAAAGGACCCATGTTTGATTTCCCAGGACCCATGTAAACCAGATGCACAAACGGGCTCATGCGTCTGGAGTTTGCAGTGGCAAGAGGCCATGGCATGTCCATTCTCTCTCTCCTCCCTCTCTCTCTCTCTCTTTCTCTCTCTCTCTCTTTCTCATAAGCAAATAAAAATAATTTTTTCTCAATTTTTATTAACATTTTCCATGATTATAAAAAATATCCCATGGTAATACCCTGCCCCCCCACTTTTCCCATTTAAATTCCATTCTCCATCATATCCCCTCCCCTCTCAATCAGTCTCTCTTTTATTTTGATGTCATGATCTTTTCCTTCTCTTATGATGGTCTTGTGTAGGTAGTGTCAGGCACTGTGAGGTCAAGGCTAAATTTTTTTTAAAGGGGGTTTTCAGTAACATCCCTTTCATGTTTTCTCCTATCAGAATTCCATGAAGAACAGACTTGTGCTACCCTGGGATCTCTGCCCTCTGCTGCGAAGCCTTCCTCTCTCACCTGTTCTTCCTTTATTAGGCTTTGTGGTTTGTTCTGCATTGGTTTATGCTGACTGTCAACTTGACAGGATCTAGAATCACTTGTGAGGGGTGATCTAGATGAGGTTAGTCTCAGAAAACCTATGAGGGATTACAGTGACTAGGTGAATGGGGGTGAGAAGACCTCTTTAACTGTGCAGCTCCATTCTGTGGGCTGAGGTTCTGGGCTGACGAAAAAGGAGAGATCTGGCTGAGCAGCCCCATTCATCACCCTCTCTGCCTTCATGCTGATGTGGTGATGTGTCTCTGGCTTCTCCTCCTGCCTTGCTTTCCCTGCCATAATAGAACTGTAAGCCAAATTAAACTCTTCCCTTCTCGCCTTCTGGTTGGGTACTTTTTTTTTATTTATTGCAACAGTAGAAAATTTTGTTGCTTATTTTGCATGTTTCTTTCCAGTCTCACTATGCACAGAGTCTGGCCTCAAGCTTGCAGCAATCCTCCTGCCTCAGCTTCCCAAGTACTGGGGATACAAGCCTATACCACCACTCCCAGACCCTCACCAGTTTTAGAGAACAGATATAATACTGTGTTTTATCCACCCTCCTCCAAGAAGATCAAGCAGAAGGAGGTTCATCTACATTGTGGGAAGAAGAAGGGTCCCAGATATGTTCACTTCCTGCTCCTAGGTGTGTGTCTCAGACGGGATTCAGGCGACAACCCTGGTGATCCTGAGGTGGGAGGTGACTCTGGATATAGGTGGGCTCATGGCCATCACAGTCCTCAAGGTAGGAAGAGGTGCACAGGAGGCCAGGTGTCGGGGTAAGAAGGGTGTGAGAAGGGTTTCAACCATCACCGCTGAGCTGGAGAAGAGGAGACCGAAAGGCAGGTTCCACCAGAAGTTGGAAAAGCCAAGACCACAGATCTTCCCATGATAGCATCGGTGTGTGCAGGTGCAGGTGTGTGTGTGTGTGTGTGTGTGTGTGTGTGTGTGTGTGTGTATGTGTGTGCAAATACACATAAAAGTGTATGTGTGGAGACCAGAGAACAGCGTTGGGTGTTGTTGCTGAGGAATAGCTGTCATCATTTTTTTGAAACAGGGTCTCTCTTTGGCCTGGAGCTGACTAAATTGAGCTAGATTGGTTGGCCAATGAGCTGCAGGAATATGTCTGACTCTGGCACCTGAGCAATGGAATTGGAGACACGTGCAACCTCGGCACACATTTTTATGTGGTTTCTGGGGACTGAACTCGGGTCCTCGTGGCTTTCATGGTATGCACTTTACTGACTGACCTCTCTTCCCCTATCCAAGTTGATTTTTCTTTTTAAAGAAGAAAATGGGGCCAGGCATGGTGGCACACACCTTTGATCCCAGCACTCGGGAGGCAGAGGTAGGAGGATCACCAGGAGTTCGAGGCCACCCTGAGACTCCATAGTGAATTCCAGGTCAGCCTGGGCTGGAGTGAGACCCTACTTTGAAGAACAAAAAAAAAAGAAGAAGAAGAAGGAGGAGGAGGAGGAGGAGAAGAAAAAGAAAGAAGGAAAGAAAATGGGGTTGGGAGATGTTTCAGTGTATCAAAGCGCTCACCATGTATCCAAATTCAATCTCCAAATCCCACATAAAATTCCAGATGCTAGTCGGGTATGGTAATGCACACCTTTAATTCCAGCATTTGAGAGGCGGAGTTGGGAGGATCGCTGTGAGTTGGAGGCCACCCTGAGAGTACATAAATGAATTCTAGATCAACCTGGACTATAATGAAACCTTACCTCGGGGGGAAAAAAAAAATCCAGAAGCTGTGGTGGGTTTCTGTGATGCCAGCATTCTGATGCAGGCAGAAACAGGAGAATTTCCTCGACATTTGTAGTGAACATCAACAGCAGAGCCAGAGTCCAGATAGAGAAACCTTGCCTGACATGAGATAGAAAAGTGAGGACTGACCAAAAGTGGTCCTCTGGCCTCCATGCATGCACTATGGCAACAGCACACACACACACACACACACACACACACACAATTTTTAAAAAGTTTTTAGGGCTGGAGAGATGGCTTAGCACTTAAGGTGCTTACCTGCAAGGCCTCAGGACCCAGGTTCGATTCTCCAGGTCCCACATAAGCCAGATGCACACGGTGGTGCATGTGTCTGGAGCTCATTTGCAGTGGCTAGAGGCCCTGGCACACCCATTCTCACTCACTCTCTAACTTTCTCTCTCCCTCTCTCTGTCACTAATAAAAAAGTAAAAAGAAACTTATTTATTTATTTATTTATTTGAGAGCGACAGACACAGAGAGAAAGACAGATAGAGGGAGAGAGAGAGAATGGGCGCGCCAGGGCTTCCAGCCTCTGCAAACGAACTCCAGACGCGTGCGCCCCCTTGTGCATCTGGCTAACGTGGGACCTGGGGAACCGAGCCTCGAACCGGGGTCCTTAGGCTTCACAGGCAAGCGCTTAACCGCTAAGCCATCTCTCCAGCCCAAAAAAGTAAAAAGAAACTTTTAAAAATAAATTGAAGGCCTGGATTTTTACGTGGAAGCTTCTAGTCGGTAACGCTAAGCCTACTCTGTGTAGCAAGTCTGCTGGAGCTGAGGGCCCCTGCTCACCCTGCAGAGAGCACAAACTCTGTGTGACAAGCCTCAGCCTGCACATGGCCCTCACCTGCCTTCCGTCTGCCTTCTGACAGCATTTGACTTTTCAGCCCCTGATTTGTGGGGGGGTTTGGTCTTAAAATAAACATGAGCAAGCAACAACAAGTGGCTGCCACCAAAAACTGAAAATGAAAGACATTCAAAGAAAATGTGATATTAGATTGCAAGGTACACACTTCAGGAGAAATGAGGTGTGGTATTCCCTTGTCAGGTTCCCAACGGTGTGATCCCACACCCGAACCCACGGCAACCATTTCAGGATCTATTATGCTCACCAAACTGCCCGCTAGGTGTTTATTACGTTCATGCGCATTATTAGTGCTGCTATCACTTTTGTTCAGGGAAGCTTCTCTTTAGATGGCGGTGAACAATGGGGAGACCCAAAACTCATCAAAGAGCTGAGAAGAAATGACAGTTGGATATTCAAAGCTAAATGATGCATCTCTATCACACCCGCCAAGACTTGGGGACAGTCACAGGATAGGTGGCTGAAAGTCCGTAAGAGCCGAAGGACCGGAGGAGTGTCTTGAAAACCTTTCTTCCAGACACAAAGGTGGTTGCACTTTTGACCTCACAGTGGCTGTTTTTTGCACAAGACTTGCATGGTCTTGGGCCCACCAACATTGATGGAGAAGACCCCCCCCCACAAATGGCATCATAAAAATAGAACTCGTTGAAGAGAAGAAGGGATTTACTGGAAAGAGGACAAAGGAGGTGGTGGGCAGAGATTACAACCAGGGTACACTCTGCATAGGTGTGGATGTCATCAATAAAAACACATATGGAAAAGACAACCATTTCAGAAAAGATAAAGATTGTTGGAATTTCTGCAGGCAAGTAGATGGCATGATGGAGAAGTAGTCTTTGTTCTTTTAGCTCAAAAAGAAGAAAAAGGCTGGGCTGGAGAGATGGCTTAGCAGTTAAGTATTTGCCTGCAAAGCAAAGGACCCAGGTTCTTTTCCCCAGGACCCACCTAAGCCAGATGCACAAGGGGGGCACTCACATCTGGAGTTCGTTTGCAGTGGCTAATGGCTCTGGCATGCCCATTCTCTCTCTCTCTCTCTCTCTCTCTCTCTCTCTCTCTCTCTCTCTCTCCCTCTCCCTCTTTCTCTGTCAAATAAATAAATATAAAATAGTTAAAAGAAAAAGACTGTTAGGGATTGAGATCTCTTCAAATGTCTGAGGGGTGCTCCTCTACAGAGAAACTTTACGGGCCAATGAGGAACGTGATGAGATGAGGGAAGTGAGCTCCCTCTCTGCGTTTGAGAAGTGAACTTTTACTTTATGGAGGGGGCTCAGTGGATAAATCACCTTCCACACAAGCATGAGAGCCTAGGTGAGTGTGGTTGTGCACCTGTATGCCCAGTGCTCAGGAGGGCAGACACAGGATCCCTGGGGCAAGCTGGCTCCATAGGCTCTCTGAATTGGTGAGCTCTGGATTCACGGGAGAGACCCCATCTCAACAAGTGAGATGGAAAGTGATGGAGTAAGACACCCAAGATGAACAACGGGCTTCTACATGCATCACAACCACATGCACTCACATGAGCCCACACACATGTAAAACATGCACACACATGCACAACACCCAGTGAGGGAGAGAGATTTAATAAAAAAGTTTGACAGAAAATGTACAAGCCAGAGAATGAGGAGGAGTGCTACGGACCGCTGTGACTTTAAACATCGCATGATCTCACAGCAGCTGTCATTAGCTGTAAATACTGGGCTCATCAACACCCCATCATGAATTATGGCGGAGGGCGCGAGGCTCCCATGCCTCTCTGAGGAGATACTGGCAGATAATGGTTACTCGGGGAAGAGGAGACATTTTCTGCGGTGGTGTAGCCACTGGTGAGTTGCACATGAGTCTGGTAAACAATTCCCCAGCCATGCTTAGGCAGACAACCTTAATTAAACTCCGTGGGTCACTCAAATGCACAAGAAAGAAAAAGACATGAAAGCAGAAGAGGAACTAGTTGGGAAGAAGAAGGGGTTCAGTGGGAAGGGGATGAGGATGGGGAAAGAGGGAGTAATGGGAGGGGATTTCAATCAAAATCTCTTTGTCATGGGAAACTTTTCCCCTGGGGAGATGCAAACACCCCAGATGGCAGACCAAAATACGATGTCACCAATACCAGTTCGGTGAAACAATGAGTTTATATCAGAATAACTTAACAAAACATGGAGAGGGGTTGTTTATAGGAACACGGAGCCCCCAAAGAAGCCCCTTTGAAAAAGCCTCCTGCGTCAAGATTACTCCTCATATGCTCCTCCCTCAGCCCCAGGATGAGAGCTTACTTACAGAGCATGGAGACCCCAGAGCAGCCACACCACGGGGAAGTCTTATCCCATCCTGAATGAGGACTTCCCCATGGAAGCTTCTAGAAACTCCTTGTTCCCATCGAGGACTGTGAGAACACACAGCAGACCTTCCGCGGGGCTTACCATATCAGGGTTACCCACCAGGATGCTCCTTCCTCAGCGTCGGCGTGAGGGCTTACTCGCAGAGCATAGAGACTCTGAAGACATCACCTCCACCCTGATGCAATAAAGTTAAAGGAGTTCATTGTTCCTTGATCTTTTACTCTATCTCCCCCAGAGATCAGAAGGCTTCATGTGTTCTTGTACATGGATTGCATGGTGAGGGGGTGCTGAGATCTCAGGTGGCGCCCCAAGACTCTTCCCACACCTTCTCTTGTGAGTTGTCCCAGCTGCTTTTGATAAGCTGGTAATTGTCGTTTATACCTTTCAATGCAAAGGAATTTTGTCACACAACAACCTTATATACACATATGAACTTACTAATAAAAATAAAATAAGAGTAGAGGAGATGACTCAGTGGGCTAAGTGTCGGCCTCAATGCCAAGCACGCTGGCAGGGGCACGAGGGTCTGAGACCAGCTGAGTTTGATGCCCCAGGACCCACATAAATAGCTGGGCACAGTCATGAACATCTGTGAACCCAGTCCTGTGTGGAGCGGAGACTGCAGAATTGCTGGGCTCACAAAATCCTCAGCTCCATGTTCAGAGAGAGTCCCCGTCTCAAATAAACATGTGGATGAGTGACAGAGAAAGGACACATGCCTCCCCTGTGTGCCCACAGGCTCCTCTGCAAAAACCCATGCATACACACACACACACACACACACACACACACACACACACGTCACCATCACATTGCTACACATGCAAAATAAAAATGCAATAAAGTTGGGGCTGGAGAGATGGCTTAGCGGTTAAGCGCTTGCCTGTGAAGCCTATGGACTCTGGTTCGAGGCTCAATTCCCCAGGACCCATGTAAGCCAGATGCATAAAGTGGCACATGTATCTGGAGTTCTTTTGCAGTGGCCGGAGGCCCTGGGGCACCCATTCTTTCTCTCTGTGTCTCTGTCTCTGTCTCTGTCTCTCTCTCTCTCTCTCTCTCAAATAAATAAATAAAAATAAAAAATTAATGCAATAAAGTTAAATTTTTTTAAAAAAAGTAATAATTTACTCATCACCATAGCTGAACTGAAATGGAATCAGCAGTAGTGAGCTTTCCATCACTGGCACTATTCAAACTGAGGCTAGACTCCCAGCCCACACATAAATGACTTTAATGGGCATATTGGACAGGTGACTCAGGCTTCCAAAATAAGGAGAGAGACACAGACAGGGAAGGAAAAGCAAACACTAGGGAGAGGAGAGCCACTGAGTGCTACTGTGTACCTGGCCTTCTGTCTACATCCAACAACCTTCACTCCCCTTGCAGTATTTAGACTCTTCAAACCATTTCCCATCTGCTCACAATTGACTCAGAAGCCATGCTGAAAGCATGTCCCTCATGCCTCACCAAATGGCAAGTGCAAATTAGAAATTTCCAAGGGCCACAAGAATCTGCTCCCCTGCCTGGCTCCCTGGCCGCGTCTCCACCTCCCAACACAGCCCAGAATCTTTGCTGACTAGAATCTCTGCCGGCTGCTCAGTCATACATACCTCTGGATCCCGAGCTCCAGCGATGGGGGAGCAATTGTCTTGTTCTGTAAGACAAGCTTGACAGCTGTTCACTGTCTGCCTAGAAAAGAGACAGTGAGAATTACTCAGCAATGGTGTGCTAACTGAGAAAGCCAGCAGCCTCTGAATGGGTACCTGGGGCTCACGGGAGAAGATGCATCTTGCTGTAGCCCCCCCTAAGAGTCCTCAGCCTCCGATGATGAATTAGAATAAGGCCTTGCAACTGGTTTCCCCGTGATTATTTTCCTGACCTCCTAGCTGCCAATAGAATCTGGGCAAAAATGCTCACATCCTCCCAATGTTTTTCTGTGCCACTGAGCATCAAGTCTAAACCCCCTCGCCTGTCCCAGGGGTCCCCTATGTGGGTCCTGCGAGCCCCGTCAGCCTCGTCCCAAGCCTTCTTCACCAGAACAAAGCAGCCTCAGTTTGGGTGTAGATTTCCCTAAAGCAGATCCCATGACAGAAAGTTGGAAATGCGTGCTACATGCGGTGACTCCAGGGAGCAGGTGTTAACAGGAGTGGATGGGAGTCCAGAGAAAACACACTGGGATATCCAAGTTCTTGAGGCACTGGAGAAAGAATTGCACCAGGGACACATGGTAAGTAATAGAAATAGAGACAGTTCATTAAGAAAGGGAAGGGGGGCTGGAGAGATGGCTTTGTGGTTAAGGTGTTTGCCTGTAAAGCCAAAGGATCCTGGTTCAACTCTCCAGGACCCACATAAATCAGATGCACAAGGGGGTGAACGTGTCTGGAGTTTGTTTGCAGTGGCTGGAGCCTCTGGTGTGCTCTCTCTCTCTCTCTCTCTCTCTCCCCTCTTTCTCCCTCTAAGATAAATAAATAAAATATTTTTAAAAAGAAAGGGAAGGGGGTCTGGACAGATGGCTTAGCACTTAAGTCACATGCCTGCAAAGCCAAAGGACCCCGGTTTGATTCCCCAGGACCCACGTAAGCCAGATACAGAACGTGGCGCATGAGTCTGGAGTTTGTTTGCAGCTGCTACAGGCCCCAGGCTCCAGAGCACCCATTCTCTCTTGCTCCTTCTCTCTCTCTCTCTCTCTCTCTCTCTCTCTCTCTCTCTACATATATGTGTGTGTGTGTGTGTGTGTGTGTGTGTGTGTGTGTGTGTGTATACATCCTTGTCAACTAACGAAATAGTTAAAAGATAGAGGACACCTCTGCAAATGGGAGTAAGCTAGAGAGCCAGGAGAAATAACACTTTGAAGCACTGGGCCAGGAGTGACCTTTCATAGGACATTTACATAGCACTCACACCGCTCCCTCATCTTGTCTTTCCAGGGGTCAGGATGCAGAAAGCTCTGCCCTAAAGCGAAGGCCAGCCATCAGCCCCAAAGGTCCACTCCCAGAGCCCTGACTTCCATCAGCTCACCTTCCTTCCCCAAAAGTTCCATATCCCACCAAGACAGCTCCACCAACTGAGGACCAAGAGTTCAAACACATGAGCCTGTAAGGGACGCTTTACATTCAAAGCATAACAGCACCCAAAGCAGAAAAACTCATCGATTCATGGAACTGAAAGGCTGGGGGGCTGTAAACAAGGCTGGGGCTTGAGGGAGGCAAGCCTGTGCCTAGTCTCCCTGTAGGTGAGGGTTTGGGCTTGGTCAGAAGCTCTGGACTCCTGGGTTATGGGTAGAACATCTGGAAAGCTAGAGTCCTTCCTGACAGTCCTGGAGGAAACGTCCCAGGAAAGATCTAGTTTCTCTCAATCCCTTTGTCCATCTCTGAGCCCCCAGATGCTTGGAGGGGCTTGGCAATGTGAATGCCCACACCCAAGACTAGGGGACTGACCTCATTGTATCCAGAGAGCATGGATTTTCCCCCAAAGAAGCAGGCAGGCCTAAATTCAGAAAGCAAACCACAGGTATCAATTAAAAATACTCCTGGAGGGCTGGAGAGATGGCTTAGTGGTTAAGCGCTTGCCTGTGAAGTCTAAGGACCCCGGTTCGAGGCTCGGTTCTCCAGGTCCCACGTTAGCCAGATGCACAAGGGGGCGCACGCATCTGGAGTTCGTTTGCAGTGGCTGGAGGCCCTGGCGCGCCCATTCTCTCTCTCTCCCTCTATCTGTCTTTCTCTCTATGTCTGTCGCTCTCAAATAAATAAATAAAAAATGAACAAAAAATATTTAAAAAAAAATACTCCTGGAATGTATTTCTGCAAAGCAGCCTTTCTCAACCTCCCTTCCCTCCCAAACCGGCCTCACGATCATCTTCAGAATGCAGTCCCTCTCCCGCAGAGCATATATCATCTGTTCATTTTGTGTGTATTTCATATTTTGAGCAGGGGGGGGGGCCAAGGAGGTGATGGTTGAGACAGGCTCTTGCTCTCTGTAGCCCAGGCTGTCCTGAACTCACTAAGCAATCCAGGTTGGCCGCCAGCTCATGGCACTGCCTGCCTCAGCCTCCTGAGTGCAGGGATTCCAGGCTTGAGTGCCCGGTCTTTGTGTATATTTATTTCTTTAATATCTACCTTCTTGCTAGACTAGGAGATCCCTGGGAGCATGGGCAGAGGCTGGATTGTTCACATCAGGATTCCCTACAATGGCCAGTGCTTGCTTGGCCTATAGCAGGTGCTCAGCAAACACCAAAGAGTGTATTTGTAAAGAACTTCCATGGCCATCCATCCCAGCGAGTCACAGCACTTGAAGGGAGCTCTCAGCTGTCCCAAATTCCAGCCAGTGCACACCAGTTCTCACACGCGGGCCTCCTGAGCTCAGCCATGGCGTACTAGAGTCGCACCAGGACCCAGCGCGGCATGCACAACCCAGAACCGCCCACCCCCACCTTGCGCAGTCTGCCCCCCGCGCGCACCTGCCTTGCCCCGCTGCTCAGCCTGGCTCAGCACAAAGGTCAGAGCCAAGATCCAGGTTCAAATCGCAGCGCTGCCGCTTTGCACATCTGAGGGTCAGGGTGCAGGTCTCCAGGGCCTCGAGACTCTGTTTCCACACTGCTTGTTAAAGAAGGCTTCCTGTGCCCTTACCTTTTGCTACTAGGTTATATTTGATGAATGCCTATAAAGCCTTCTATAAAGTACCTGCGACGTGGTGGGGTATAAATAAAGAGGAGCTGCAAAACGGAGATAATATTTGCCATGCAGGACTGCTGAGAGGATTAGAGTTGATGCGGCCAAAGCACCTGGCGGAGAGGAGCTGCCATTGTCATTGGCGTCATTATTTTTGGTAAGGCTAAATCTCGGCAAATAACTCTGCAGACATCAAGCAGGAAACCAATTTCCTGCAAAATAAATGTCACAGATATGAAAGGCTTATCGGAAAATATATAATCTCTAATCAGGACGCAAGCCACTGGTACGGTCGGGGCACAGGCGATGTCTTGAGGTGACCCGGTGTGACCCTTCCTGGCAGTCAGAAAGGTCAAGCTGAGGAGATGCTGCGCTGGTGTGTCTCTGGGACTCTCCGTGACCTAGCCAGGGACACTGCTGGGCTGGAGGGGAGTCAGGCGGAACAGGACGTCTGGACACTGCCAGGTGACCACAGAAAGAGCTGGAAACGAAACAACTTGACTGCAAACCACCGGGAGCACAAAATCCAGTAGGGGATGAGCTTGCAGTGCCAGGAGTAATAACAAAAATAATTGTCGATGGCGGTGATAAACAGATTTTTGCCCAAGCATATGTGAAATAGCCTAAGGGGTAAATAGGAATGAGGAAGTTTTTATTTGAGGTGGGAGGAAATAGGTAGTCAGCTAAGGAAAAGCCCAAAGAGAGAGAATGAAGAGCTGTCACCCCACCAGGCTGGGCAAAACCAGAATTCAGCATGTGATCCAGTCTCATCCATCAGAGACAGTGCCTCCTACTTTCCTCATCTGGCATACTCTTGGGCCAGGCCCTTGAGTCCAAACAGCAAGTTAAAAACCCAATCAGCTCTTGCCCTTACTCTCCTGAGCCTGACCATAAAGCCCATCCTAATGGCCCATAAGAGGCTTGCCGTGTGGGCAACGAGGTCTTGGCTGGTCATTACTCCTCCTGACCCCTGAATCTCTGGGTCCTTGTTCTGAGGGAAGGGAACATCTCTTCCTTCTAGTTTTGTTACTCTCTTCTAAGCCACATGGGAATGAACATGTTCCTTTACACTCTCATGTTACATTTCCCACATTTGTGTGCGTGTGTGTGTGTGTGTGTCTTCACATCTGTTGGCATGGGTTTTCATGCCCTGCCTTCCTCATGTGCAGGCACCAAGATTACACCTCACTTCTCATGGGTGTATGTATGTGTGTATCCCAGCCTTTCCCTGGATACCAAATGTCCCCAAACAGAGCTTACAATTAATGATGTAACTCCTTCAGAGTCCATTTCCTCAGTTCTGTGATAAAACGGACGAGAATCTAAAAGCTCTGCTTCACAAGTAGCTCAAAATTTAATAACAAGACCAAAGCTGGAGACAGGCCCAGATATTAAGTAAACAACGCTGTAGAATCAAAATGTACATACAATTAATAAGAAAGCAAAAAGCAGAAGAGGAGTCCTCTGAAAAAGAGTGTGTGTGTGTGTGTGTGTGTGTGTGCACAAGCACGCACATGCATGTGTGTGTGTGTGATGGGCATGTGTGTATATATTATGTACATATGCGTATGTGGATGTTCATGTTAATATTGTATGTTCAAGGCCAGAGGTCAATGTCTGAGGTCCTCCTCAATCACTTTCCACCTATTTTTTGAGACAAGGTCTCACACTAAACCTAGAGCCCTCTGAGTTGACTAGCTTCCCATTGTTGCAATAAAGCTCCTGAGAAAATCAGCTTATGAAGAGGGAGGGTTTGCTTTGGCCACTCCCAAGGCTTCTGTCTGTGGTGCTTGGTCTTGTGCTTGAGGAAAGGAAAAACATCATGGTGGACAGAACACGGGAGACGCCGCTCAGCTGACTGGTTGAGGAACAAAGAGCGACAGGAAGGGGCTTGAGCCCCAACATTCCTTTCAAGGGCACATCCCCAGTGGCCTAACCTCCCTCCATGAGGCTGTGTTCGTTTAAATAAGATGTCCCCCATAAGTCCACGTGTTTTGAATGCTTCGTACCCAGTTGGTAGCAATTTGGGAGGTGGAGCCTTGCCAGAGGAGGTGTGCTGTTGGGGATGGGCTTTGGGGTGTTATAGCCAGCTCCGTCTTGCCAGAGCTCAGCTCACTCTCCTGCTGCTGTTTCCCACCTGCCGTGGCAAAGGGGATGTCCAGCCTCTGCTCATGCCATGCTTTCCCCTGCCGTCATGGAGCTTCTCCTTGAGACTGCCAGCCAAAATGAATCTCTTTCGCCCCGTCAGCTGCTTGTGGTCGGGTGCTTTGTACCAGAAGCAAGAAGGCAACTACAACATCAGTTCTATCTCCTAAAGGTTCTCTCACCTCCCAACAGGGCTCCAGGCTGGGAATCAAGCCTCCAACACACAACCACCGGGGTGCTTTTAAGATTCAACCCATAGCAAACTAAGAATATGACTCAAAAAGTAGGTGATGTCTGAAATTCTCAAAACTGGTAGAAAACATAAACATAATGATCCAAGAAGCTGAGCACACCCAAGGTGGGGAATGAACAACAAAAGTCACATCTAGGGCTGAGAGATGGCGTAGCAGTTGAGGTGCTTGCTTATGAAGGATTCGTGTGTGATTCTCCAGGTCCCACATAAGCCAGACACACAAGGTGATACAAGCACATGAGGCCACATGTGTGCACTAGGAGCACATGCCTCTGGAGTTCAATCGCAGTGGCCAGAGGCCCTGCCTGCCAGGTGTGCCAATTCTCTCTCTCACTCTTGCATAAAAATAGAAGTCTGAGTCAGGCGTGGTGGCGCACGCCTTTTATACCAGCCCTCGGGAGGCAGAGGTAGGAGGATCACCGTGAATTCGAGGCCACCCTGAGACTACACAGTGAATTCCAGGTCAGCCTGGACCAGAGTGAGACCCGACCTTGAAAAAAGACAAAAACAAACAAACAACAAAAAAAAAGGCAGTCTGCCAGGTGTGGTGATACACACCTTTAATCCCAGCAAATTAAAAGAGAGACTAATGGAGAGAGGGAGGGGATATGACAGAGAGCAGAGTTATGAAGGAGAAAGTCGGGGAGGGGAAGAGAGGGAAATACCATGGTTTGTTGTCTATAAGTATAGAAGTTGTCCATATATATATATTCATTCAAAATAAAGACTGAGGCCTCTTGGTCCCTCAATAAATACTAATAACCCTGCCAATGAAGACCCTCAGCTGAACTGGGGTGGGGGAGAGGGGACATGAGTACAACCTTTTTACTTAAAAAACTGAATAAAAAACAAAGACCTGGTACCATACAGTACGAGTTGTACTGCAAAGCCCCGCGCCCAGGACAAAGAATCTCATCTCAGAAAGACAATGGGCTCGGTCAGTCACAGGACATAGCAGTGCCAAAGACGAACTATTGATTTTAAATATTTTTAAATATTTATTTGAGAGAGAGATACAGAAATAGGCCTCTAGCCACCACAAATGAACACCAGATGCATGCGCCCCCTTGTGCATCCTGCTTAAATGGATCCTGGGGAGTTGAACCTGGGTCCTTTGGCTTTGTAGGCAAGCACCTTACCTGCTAAGCCATCTGTCCAGCCCTCCAAAAACAAACTTTTGGTTTTGTATAATGACATATATGTGGGAAGGTGCATCGATAAAAACCCTTACTTTGTATGTTAACCAAAAAATTTAAAAAAAAAAAAACATAAAAATTAAAGATAACGTGAGCAGGAAGGAGGCACGGTGGCACACACTTGAAATTCCAGCCCTCGGGAGGCAGAGGCGGGAGCATCAGGAATTCAGGGTCATGCTGAGTTCCAGGCCTGCCTGAGCTACATGAGAACCTGGCTCAAAAAAATGACATTAGCGTTGGAGAGATTGTTCCTCGGCAGTTAAATGTGCTTGATTACAAAGCCTGACGGCCCAGGTTCAATTCCCCAGTACCTTTGTAAAGCTTGATGCACCAAGTGGTACATGCATCTGGACTTTGTTTGCCACCATTCTCATTTTCTCTCTCCTTCTCCCTCCCTCTCTCCTCCCTTCCTCTTTCCCCTCTTTCTCTCAAATAAATAAATTTATATATTTTTTAAAAAATTACATGAAACACAACAATAACTTCTGTCTTAGCACTTACTCCTGTTCTTATATATCTTATATATCTGTTCTTATATATCTGTATATATACATACTTTATATGCATATATAAAGATGTTTAGAATGATATGCATTAAATGCTGTTTACTTTTTACATAAAGTGGGAAATGAGATAAATTATTTCTCATTCTTTGCGCCATTTTCTAGTACATTGCATTTTTTTGTTGTTGTTGTTTTCCTTTTTATTTTTCAAGATAGGCTCTCACTGTGACCCAGACTGACCTGGAATTCACTGTTAGTCCCAGGCTGGCCTCAAACTCAAACAGCCAATCTCCTACCTCTGCCTCTCGGGAGCTGGTATTAAAGGCGTGTGACACCTCGCCTGACATACCTTGTACTTTTTAGTACTACATGTCCATCACTTTTAGAAGAACAATGGTCACTAGTACGATTTCTTAGATACAGGGCACCCAGTACTTTGTGTTCTAACTTTAAAGATAATATAAACAAGGTCATGCTCTGAGGTTAAGTGAGGCAGAGAGCCAACAGCAGCTGCACAACTCAGTGTGACTATGGGAGTTTTTAATCCCTTGGGGCCTCAGTTTTCCCGTCTGTACAATGGAGGCCACCCAGCCCCCACGCCCTGGATGGAGGGGACTGAAATGAGATTAGGTGTGCGTTGCTAAGCACAGTGCTGACAGCTCACATCCGGGTGTGATTCTACCTGAAAACGGGGCTGTTGTGTGTCTGGGCAATGCCCCCCCCTCCACTCACATGTATGAACACGTGGTCCCCAGCCAATGGCCCTCCAGGAAAGCTGTGGAGCCCTTAGGGGATGGAGCCTTGCTGGAGGTAGTGGGTCTCTTGTGGGGGGCGGTGATGAGGGGGGGCTGAGGCTTTATAGCCAGCTCCATGTACTGCTTTCTCTCTGCTACACTGTGAAGCTCCAGCCTGCCATATTTTCCCAGCCATCATAAAAACTTTCCCTCAAAACCAGATGCTTCATTAAACCTCTTTCCTTCCATAAGCTGCTTCGGGTCAGGTGTTTGTCCCCCCGCAAAGGGAAAGTAACTGACACACACAGATGCTGTGATTTTCCCTTAGCTCACAACACACCCGCATCAATGCGCATCTCTAGGAAAAAGAACATTTGCTTCAGTGTCATCTGCTGCCTCCCTCTACCTGGGGCTGCTAGAGGTGAAGGGCCCGGCAAATTTTGGGTTGTTTTTTTGTTTTTGCTTTTGTTTTTGTTTTTTGCTTTTTTTCCTGGACGCTGGTAGAATTTCAGTTCTCGCTCTTCAAACATAAGACATAAAAGCACACTTCAAACTGGGGTGTTGTTGAAGACAGGTCTGACAAGTCCCCAACATGGGCGGCTGGCCTTGGCATCCGGAGGTATCTTTAGCTTCTGCTCTCCGACCATTCGCCAGATGTTTCTTTGATGTTCACAGTGGGATGTCTCCTTGAAGCCTGCCCTGGTGCCCACACTTGGTCTCCAGAACAGCTTGTGGAAGAGGCGACGAACCAAACACATGCCATTTTAGGCAATTTCCATAATTTTAACTTTAGAGTAACTGAGTTTTATATTTTTAGGAAAGTGACCAAAACAGTAAAATCCAACTTCACTGTTGACATTTGTATAAAATGGTAGAGATAGGTTTGCCCTTAAGAAACAACAACAAAAAATCAACACAACATGGGGGTCGCAAACACTAAGGTTTTTGTTAGTGTTAATAAGATGGGTCAAAATATTTCAGACTTGTATTTTCGCAGGAATTCTAGGGTCTTTTTTCTCTCTCCCCAAGCAAGAATCATCTTAAGTCCAAAGAACAATGTCCCAAGTTATGTGATCTTCAAAGGTCCCCTTTTAAAATTTTGACATCTATTTTTCCATAACACGAAAACTGTCAGCAGTACCCCATGCAGGAACTTGCCAGGGGGGACCATCTTGTTAGAATGTGTCTCGGACCCAGAAGCATAACAGGTGTCCTATAGCCCAATATCTGTGCCTTCTGCTCAAACTCATAGAACTGACTGGCTTAGAGGTAAAAATATATGTACTTTGAAAATGTCAGCAATTTAAGGGAAGCTTAGTTAAGTCAAATATAGCAATATTGGGCATACAAGGTTCTGCCAAAGCCCAGCAATGAGTGTCCCAAGAGAAACCCAGCACAGAGACTCCCCGGGAAGGAAGGGACCTCAACTTCTTCTCAGATATCTCTCCGCAAACCAGCCAACAGATGACAAAGGGAGGAAAGAGAAGGTGAACTCAAGATGGAGGAGGTCAAAGATGTCACAGATTGAAAGCACCAACTTTCGATGGAGCTGAGTCACAAGAACAGGCAAAGCTAGTGGGCTTAATCCAGAGAAAGTATCACTGTCTTGTTGCTGTGACAAAATACCCGACAAGAAAAAGCTCAAAGGGGAAGGGCTGATTTCAGTTCACAGCTTAAGGCAATCTGGTCTACCGTGGCAACAAAGGCCTGACAGCTGGGGCGTGAGGCAGCTCGTCACATGTCAGGAAGTCAATTTCGTGTCACTGACATGAACATCCAAACCAGGCACAGTCTGTGGGAGGAAGGGACTTATTTCAAAGCTTACAGATCCAGGGAAAGTTCTATCAAATGGCAGAAGAAGCCGGCTCCCATTCATAAATCCAAGCAGAAAGACACCCCCAAACAGCCGGCACCACAAGCAAGCACAGCCAGACGCAAACCTCTAGGCATCCTTTTAGCCTAGAACTCAGGTCTGCCCCAGTGACACATCCTGCTGTAGCAGGAATCTGGCTGCCTGCTTAGGGGTTGAAACTGCAAACTTGATATATATGATTTTTTATTTTTTTTATTTTTTTTGTTTATTTTTATTTATTTGAAAGCGATGGACAGAGAAAGAGAGAAAGAGGCAAATAGAGAGAGAAACAGAATGGGCACGCCAGGGCCTTTTGCCACTGCAAATGAATTCCAGACGCGTGCGCCCCCTTGTGCATCTGGCTAACGTGGGACCTGGGGAACCGAGCCTCGAACCGAGGTCCTTAGGCTTCACAGGCAAGCGCTTAACCGCTAAGCCATCTCTCCAGCCCCATTTTGTCCTTTTGAGGCAAAGTCTCACTATGTAACCCGGCGTGACCTGGAGCTCATAATCCTGTCTCCACCTCTGAAGTGGTAGAATGATAGATGTACTACATACACCCCACCCAACTTGCGGCAGCAATTGCTCAAGGTAACTTCCCTTCCTGGGAGACTCAAGACCAAATATGTTGTTGTAATCTTTTTCCACAATAGAACCTCACAGAGTAGAGAATTTATTTATTTATTTATTTATGAGAGAAATACACACACAGAGAAAAATAGACACAGAGATAGAAAGTATCAGTGTACCAGGAATTCATGCTACTACAAATGAACTCCAAATGCACGTGCCATTTTGTGCGTCTGGCTTTACATGGGTACTGTGAAATCAAACCTGGGCCATCAGGATTTGCAGTCAAGAGCCTTTAGCCATTCATCCATCTCTCCAGCTCCCAGAGAGTAGATAATTTTTAAAGAAAATAATTTTTATTGAGCTCACAATTCTAGAGGCTGGGAAGCCCAAGAGCATGGAGGTGGTATAAAGCCAGGACCACTATGCTGCACCCGAACAGGGTACAAAGGCAGAAGAGCAAGAGCTGGTGAGCTAACTGTGGGAAATTAACAGATTCTTATCAAACTAAACTAGCAGTCTGTATGACCCAGCAATCATTTGCTCTAGAGCATTTATCCCAGGAAAATTAATGTTCAGAGAGAGTGAGTGAGAAAGCTAAAATGAAAGCATGACCATGACCAGAGGATTCATTTCCATTGCAACTTATTCTCCCAGCAGCTAATTCACTGAGACAATATTGACACCAATCTAGGGACCCCCAAGAATCTATTCACCCATCCAAGGTAACAGTGGAGATTAACTGCCATATCTAGTACAAGCAAAGCCCTGGGTTCAATCTCTAGGACTGTTTTAAAAAAAAAAAGATTACAACGTATAAATTTGGGGACACCTTTAAACCATAGTATATGTGTTCTTGGAGAATTGCAGCATTTTTACTGTTTTGGCTGAGAGTTAAACATTATAGCAAAATTATCTGATAAAATTCAAGAGGACCCCAGCTCAAAAATCAAAGGGGGGCTTCCTACGTTTGAAGAGCCCCTGAGAACACCACAGGGAAGACTAGAAACACAGATGATACAGCATCTTACGTCGGGGCCTCCACCGATACCCTGTGAGGGTCTCCAAGGTTTGAAAGACGTGGCATGGTAGTCTACCTTGAGGATGCACAGGGTGATGGGGGAATCTGGGCTGGGCCTCAGACAGACCTGGACTCACAGGGACAATATCCAGGAAAGCAAGGGAAAGAAGAAGTGGAGATTAGAGTGGAAGTATGAGTGAAAAAAAAAAACATAAAAACGAACAGAAGAGAAGCAAAGATGGAGAGAAGGGAAAGTAGAAAAACGGACTTGTTGTGCACCTCCTAGTTTCAAAATACTACATAGTTCAAGAGGAAAGCTTTAAGATACAACACAGAAAAAATAAAATTCATGCACAATTGTTTATACATTTCTCTCAAGCTCCTTCTCACCTTGCTATTCACAGAGATTTAGATAGATTTATATTTTGCAGGTAGCTTTTACTCTGTCTGCAATTTATTATTATTATCATTATTATTTTTTGTTGTTATTTTGAGGTCGGGTCTCACTCTAGCCCAGGCTGACCTGGAAGTCACTCTGTATTCTCAGGGTGGCCGCGAACTTTCAGAGATCCTCCTACCTCCACTTCCTGAGTGCTGCGATTAAAGACATGCACCACCACGCCTGGCTCTGCAATTTATTTTTGATACAGTAGGATGGAGCCTTAATTTTTTCAACCAAATAACCAAATGTTCAGTGGTGTATCTTTTGCTTTAAACATTCTGTCACACATCATTGGCCACACTCCTAGATTTCTATATTGAGTTTTGAGCTTTCCTATTCTTCATGGTGGCCTGGTATTAAAGAGCACATCAGATGAGCCAAGGGCAGAAACCCGGCCCATTTACTAACTTCATGGCCTGAGCCTTCTCTGTGAAATCTCTCACATCCTATTCCAAGATGAGAGTAATGATGAAATGTCACAAGTTTGACAACAATTAAGCATCTTTCCCAATTGTTAGTACCTGATGATGAATCAATAAGTATTAACTTACAAAAAAAAACTATTAATACTATCCCATAGCTCTGCTTTCCTCATTCTTCAATGAGTACCTTGGGAGCTGGGGAGACGGCTCAGTGAGCAAAGTGCTTGCCACACAAACATGAAGATTTGAGTTCAGATGCCCAGCACCCGTGAAAAGTGGGCCATGGTGATAGCACACATTTGTAATCCCAATGCTGGGAAGGTAGAAAGGTAGAAGGTGAGTTCCAGGTTCAGTGAGAAGCCAGGCCTCACACACACACACACACACAAAAAAAAAAAAAAAAAGAATGGTTATGACCATATACTAATGCTACTCTCGCTTTTGGTTAGAGAAGCTTCTGTTTTCAGATAGCGATGCTTATCAAGGTGACTCAAAACTTGTCAAAGTGCTGAAAACTGGCAGCGGGGTGTTCAGGACTAAGTGGGACAGCTCTACCACACCCTCCCAGGCTCAGAGATCAGAAAAGCATGAAAAGAATGTGGGTGCTAGAGGGTGTGGAGGGACGCTTTGAAATGCTGTCTTCCAGACATGAAATGGCTGCCTCTACCTGCACAAGACCTGCATAATATGGGTCTCATCAACATGTTATCATGATGGACAAAGGAGGACAAGAACAAAAAATCAAAATAGAAGAGGGGGACTGGAGAGATGGCACAATGATTAAGACGCTTGCCTGCAAAGCCTAACAACCCGGGTCCGATTCCCCAGTGCCCACATAAAGCCAGACACACAAAGCGGCACATGCATCTAGAGTTCATTTGCAAAAGCTAGAAACCCTGGCATGCTCATTCTCTCTCCTTGCAAATAAATATATAAAATAATTTCTAAAATAGAAGAGGGACTAGTGGGAAAGAAGGAATTCAGGGGATAGGGGAAGTGAAGATGGTGGGAGGAAATTATGACCAGGATGGATTGTGTACATGTATGCAGATTGTCAATAAAAAGTTTTCTTATTATTCTTATTTAGTTATTTCAGACAAAGAAAGAGAGAATGGGTGTGTCAGGGCCTCCAGCCACTACAAACAAACTCTAGATGCATGCACCACTTTGTGCATCTAGCTTACGTGAGTGCTGGGGAATCAAACCTGGGTCCTTTGGCTTTGCAGGCAAGTGCCTTAACTGCTTAGCCATCTCTCCAGCCTAAAATACTTTATTATTTCTTTTTTTTTTTAAATCTTTTTTTGTTTATTTTTATTTATCTATTTGAGAGCAACAGACAGAGAGAGAAAGAGGCAGAGAGAGAGAGAGAGAGAATGGGCGTGCCAGGGCCTCCAGACACTGCAAACAAACTCCAGACGCTTGTGCATCTGGGTTACATGGGTCCTGGGGAATCAAGCCTCAAACCGGCATCCTTAGGCATCACAGGCAAGCGGTTAACCGCTAAGCCATCTCTCCAGCCCACTTTATTATTTCTTTAAGAGAGAGGGGGTCAGATAGAGAGAGAATGGGCATGCCAGGGTTTCTAGCCACTGCAAATGCACTTCAGATGCATGTGCCACCTTGTGCATCTGGCTTATGTGGATACTGGGGAATCGAACCTGGGTCTTTTGGCTTTGCAGGCAAACACCTTAACTGCTAAGCCATCTCTCCAGTCCTGATAAATAGCTTTAAAACAGAAAAAAATCATGTGGAGAAGCAGTAGAGGAGTACAGTCGATATCAACTTCTGGCTTCCACATGTACATACATACATGTACACCAGCACCAACATGTACCCACATGTACATAAACATGCATGCATGCACAGGCACACACATACACAAGAAAAAATACACACATACACAAGAAAAAATTGTCACGGCCCAGAAACATGTTGGACCCAGGCATAGCAGGAAAGAGCCAGAATATGCTCCTTGCCACAGCTTGTACCTGTCTTCAGGCGTGCTTTCAGAACGGCCCCATCTTTGGTGTACGTATTACGCTATGTGATCAACTTTTCCCCTGCAACTACAGTAAGGTTGCTGGCTGGGGTGCCCTGGCTACTTCAAAGAGCAGCAGAGCTTCCATTGCCAATGCCAGCGGAAAGGAAAATGGAAAGTCCCCATCACGAGGCTGACGCACCCAGTCCTATCACTGCAGAGCTTCATTATGCCAGGTGGGACATTTCTGGAGCCCTGGGCACATCAAGACCGGAGGCACTAAGACAATCTGCTCCCCTTCACAGCTTCCTCTCTCTACAGGAAGCACCTTCTCCTAGAGAGGCCACTTCTGAACCAAAGAGGGGGCTCAGCAGGAAAGAGTGCTTGCTGCACAAGTGTGAGGGCCCAAGTTAGCACCCCAGCACCCATAGAAAGCTGGGCGTAACTGCACACGCCTGTGGCCCCAGTGCTGGGGGGGGGGGGGTGCGGCAAAAACAGGATGGTAATTGAAGCTCCCTGGCCAACCAGCCTAGCCAAAAACTAAGGAGCTCCTGGCTCATGGAGAGACTGTATCAGTGAGAAAAGGCAGAAGAGTAATCCAAGAGGACATGTGAAATCTTCCTCTAGCCTCTGCACGCATAACACAGGGCACAGATCCTCATATACACATGCACACACCACATACTTCACCTTCTCAGCATTTAAGCTGGAAAAAAAAAATATTTAAGCATGATTTTTGTACCTCCATCCTCAAGGGCTCTACTCCAGGATCAATCTTTTTTCTATGATCTTGGAGATGAGGAACTTAATTTCTAGGCACAAGGAAAGATGATTGGATATTTTATTTCAAGAAAACACCCCATGTTCACAAAAGTTGCATGATTCTCTCCTTCTTTTGAGAAAAAAAAAAAAAAGACACTCATTCTCCTTTCTTTCTGCTGCCTCTGCTTTCCCAGAAATTGGAGCCAGCATCAGCACCTCACATATGTACTAACCTGATACTTCAATCAATGCAAATACAGTCTCTCTCCCATGCAACCTCTCCTGGGATCCTCTGAAGTCCCTCTACTTCCCATGAAGCTCTTGTTTATAAATTAAAAGTGATTGGAAAGTCAATATATTTCTCCAGGGAGAAGTTCCCAAATTTCTGATTTGTATTCACCAAACAGCCAAATGGAATCAGGGCCCAAACTCAGTGTCAGACAGAGTTAGCCTGGATGGATAAGCCTAGCTAGTGAGCCCAAAGGCTCTCAGTTGGGACAAGAATACTAGATGAGTCCAGCCACATTTACGGGCCCTCAAGAAGGTACAGAGGTCTCAATAATTTAGTTCCGGGATTAATTCGGCCCCATCCTGTGCACACACAAGAAAAATGAGACAACGGAAACTGAAAACTGATGGTTTCCTGCCTCCACACTATTATCGTTACACATTGTACTCCAGGTGGAAAAGTGATCATCTTCCTAAGCCACCCAGCAGCCACGAAGTTTCAGATGATTGGCAACTTGGGCTGAAATTAAGAGGCTCCAAAGATGAAGTGGAAGAAGGATAAAGGACATACCGCTCAGTTTCCACCCTCAGGTGCCTCAAAGAAGACCTTACAATTATGGCTTCTCATTCATTCCTCTTAAGGGAATGAAGTTCAGAGAAGGTAAACGGCCTGTCCTTCATGTGTCACGTTTGGGTAACAGGAACCCTCGAAACATCCTTACATACCCTGCTCAGATACCTTGTTCCTGACTTACTTTTGTCTCTGGGTCTGTAGCCTTCATATACACCTCTATATTCTGTTAGACGGTTGGCTGGGTGCTTCCGCTTGAATCCCAACTCTAAGAATTCATTCTCTGAATTAAGTAAATTCTGTGTGTTATTCACTGTCTTTAAGTAAGAAATGGGGGTGGTATTAATAATTCTTGCCTCACCGAGTGTGTTCAAGGACTAATTAATACATGTTAAGCACTTGAGACGGGAGCGGGCCAATCATAAGCATTGGGTATACTTGGAAGATGATGATGGTGATGATGATGGTGATGATAACAATGATGGCCAGCCTGGTCATTGGTTTCCCTGAGGATAGAAATATTATCTTACTCATGGAAACAGGGCCTCATAAGTCTTGATACATGCACCCCCACATCTAAAACACCTGCCAAGAGAAACCAGGAATGATCTGGAAAGATGGCTCAGTGGGTAAACATACATGAGTGAGACTCTTGAGTCCAGCTCCCCAGAACTCACATAAAGACAGATGTGGTAGCACTCATCTGTAATCCCAGTGCTCCGGGGAGATGGTAACAGTAGAATTCCTGGAAGCTTGTGGAGCAGCTGGCCTGGGGTACGCAGCTGTGTGGAAAACAAGAGACCCTGTGCGTCAAAACCAAGGTGGAAGGCAAGGACTGACAGCCACCAGGTGACCTCCTCTGACCTCCACGTGCGCACTGTAGCACATGCAATCTCTCTCTCTCTCTCTCTCTCTCTCTCTCTCTCTCTCTCTCTCTCTCTCTCTCCCTCTCTCTTTCTCCCTTTCTGTCACACACACATCATACCATATGAAAACTCACAAAAACAGCCCAAGTAAATATTTGTTAAATCCACTGAAAAAAGTGAGCTAGTAAATCTTTCTCTTCTTCCTCAGTGCTCAGCACTTAGTACGTGTTTGCTCAGTATCAACTAACATCATAAATTAATACATGAAAAGCTTCCAGATGTTACTAAGTCTGTACAACCACTTTGTCTCCCACACTCATCCTGGAAGATTCCCATCGGGAAGGGGACAGACCCTCGTCCCCTGAGAAGGAGAACAATAGCTCCAGCTCATGCAGATTTCCAAGGATCCAGCCATGGGTGGCATCCACACTTAATAAGCACCCTTGGGCCTAGCTGGATTCCCTCTGTGTGGAGCCAAAGCTAATTTGGTACTTTCTTACCTTCTAATACACTTTCAATGGGAATAAAAGCAACTTTGATTTCCCCTTGGACCTATAAATAATTCAGTCCCACTTGTGTGTCATGGAATCTCTTTTAGCAGAAACCACACAAAGGTCAAATAAATGTCTCTTCGATGTTTGTGCATAATGTCAAAGTGTATTTTTAGGGCAAGTGGTGTTCAGAGATGAGCCGAAGAGAAATGGTGAAGTAATTGGATTTAAGTGCGGACATACCAACCAGAGTGGGGTGGGTTTTCCTCTCGGCCCTTGGAGTTAGAGAGCCTTTTCCTGTATTGATAATCTGAAGGATTTTGATGAGGAACTAGCTGGCACCCAAAATGGCATGGTGCCACTTAAGCTTTCCTAAAATCAGAAGTAGCGCCAATATGATTTTCACTGCAACTGTTAAGCCTGCAGAATGTAGCAAGACAACAAAGGAAGCCGGCTTCTTCCTGGGTATGTACTAAACAAAGCAATTAACTAATGAGAGAGAGAGAGAGAGAGAGAGGAAGGCTGCAGTGGGCAGGATCAAGAGCTCTGAAGCCAGGCATACTGACATGTCTTAGCTGACACTCTCTGGTTGTGTGGTCTTGGACAAGATGCCTCAGTGGAGCACATGCCTTTAATCCCAGCACTTGGGAGGCAGAGGTAGGAGGATCGACATGAGTTCGAGGCCACCCTGAGATTACAGCATGAATTCCAGGTCAGCCTGGACTAAAGTGAGACCCTACCTCAAAAAAAAAAAAAGAAAGAAAATAAACAAAATGTAAATAAATAAATAAATAAGAATGGCTCCTTTTGTAATCCTAATTATTTTATATTTTCTTTTTGAGGTAAGGTCTTGCTGTAGCCCAGGCTGACCTGGAATTCCCAGTGCAATCTCAGCATGGCCTCAAACTCACAGCAATACTCCTACCTCTGCCTCCCAAGTGCTGGGATTAAAGGCGTGTACAACCATGCCTGGCAATTATTTTATATTTTATGAATTTACAAAAATAACTTTTTATAAGTATTTTATTTTTATTTATTTATTTGACAGAGAAAGAGGGAAAGAGAGAGAGAGAGAGAATGGGTGCACCAGTGCCTCCAGACACTGCAAATGAACTCCAGACACATGTGCCCCATGTGCATCTGGCTAACGTGGGTCCTGGAGAATCGAACCTGGGCCCTTTGGTTTGCAGGCAAGCGCCTTAACCAGTAAGCCATCCCTCCAGCCCGCAAAAAGAACTTTTAAGGCAAACTCTGTGTCCTCACCCAACTTTCCTTCACCCTATGGTCCAAAGAACATCAAGAGAACAAGTATATATCAATGCCACCACGCAAACATTCTAGATGCTTCAAATACACTCATTCTTGGGGCAGGCTGGGGTGTTCTCAGTCTGCAAGCACACCCTGTCTTGTTCAGGCTACGCTGACAATCTCCCAGCCACCCTTCCTACTATTGGTCAAGCTGGTGGGGGCGCGGGGACAGGAGGAAAAAGAAAAGGGGGAAAAGGGCGTAGGAAGAAATTAACAGCCACCATGTTATTCTAGGTCTTACAACTGACCTGGTCACCACATGACTTAGTTCACAGTGACCATATATGACACGTATGAGGCACAGCATGGGGCTGGAGAAGCCAAGGGTTTTCCTTTAAGACCACACAGCCAATTAAGAACAAGCCCAAGCCGGGCGTGGTGGCGCACGCCTTTAATCCCAGCACTCGGGAGGCAGAGGTAGGAGGATCACCATGAGTTCGAGGCCACCCTGAGACTCCATAGTGAATTCCAGGTCAGCCTGGACTAGAGTGAGACCCTACCTTGAAAAAACAAAAAAAAAACAAAAACAAAAAAAAAGAATAAGCCCAGCCTTAAAGCTCCCTCTGTTGAAGTCCTGCTCCATACTGCCCCGTAGTTAATTGGGGCTACCTACCAGCCTCTGTCTCTGCCAGCCCACTCAGGGAATTTTGTGGAAGAGGGGGTGGAAAGATTTTATGAGACACCATGTTCAGAGGCATTCCCTCCCTCCCCCCAAATAACTGACTACTGCTCTGATAACTCATAAACCACAACCCCTTGGGGAATACCTCAACCCTACTGAGGAGCCTCTTCCCTTAGCAGCCAGCCTCCTAACACAAAATTTTTCCTGTACCACCTTATCCTTATCTTTAACCAAAACATTTTTAAAATTTTTTATCCTTTTAAAAAATTTATTTATTGCCGGGCGTGGTGGCGCACGCCTTTAATCCCAGCACTCGGGAGGCAGAGGTAGGAGGATTGCCATAAGTTCAAGGCCACCCTGAGATGACAGAGTTAATTCCAGGTCAGCCTAGACCAGAGTGAGACCCTACCTTGAAAAACCAAAAAAAAAAAAAAAAATTTATTTATTTATTAGATACAAAGGGAGTGAGAGAGTGAATGGGCGCCCCAAGGCCTCTAGCCACTGTAAACAAACTCCAGATGCATGTGCCGCAATGTTCATCTGGCTAATGTGGGACCTGGAAAATTGAACCTGGGTCCTTAGACTTCACAGGCAAGTGCCTTAACCGCTAAGCTATCTCTCCAGCCCTCACCAAAACATTTTTATACTATGTAATTATCTTTGTTCCAAATCTTCCAGTTTTTCTTTAAATATTTTTACATATTTATTTGCAAGCAAAGAGAGATAGAGAGAAGAGACAGGGAGAATGGGCATGGCAGGGACTCCAGCCACTGAAAAAAAAAACAAAACTCCAGATAGATTCGCCACTTTGTGCATCTGGTTTACAGGGGTACCGGGGAATTGAACCAGGGTCTTTAGAGGTTGTAGGCAAGTACCTTAGCTACTGCGCCATCTCTCCGGTCCAAGAATCTAGCAGGCTTATAGAGGGAGTTTCATATCACAATGATCATGTCTTAGACTCCCTTTGCTTATGATGGAGTTAAGATAGATTATTATTAGATTATTATCAGTTAGGATATATAGATTCAATAGATTATTATCAGTTAGGATAGGCCAGCTGTTGTTACAGTGACAAATGACCCCCATAGCTCAGTGACTGAACAATAGCCAATCATAAGTTCTCACTCCTACTACATGGTCATTGGGATCAGCTGTGTCTGCACCCACACCCTCCTCCCTAGAGCACTCACAACCTGCACCCACACCCTCCTCCCTAGAGCACTCACAACCTGTGACAGAGGGACAAGATAACATAGGTTTTTTTTTCCCTTTGTTAACACGTCATTGGCCAAAAGCATGCTTTTGTTTAGTTTTGTTTTGTTTTGTTTTGTTTTTGTTTTTCGAGGTAGGGGTCTCGCTCTAGCACAGGCTGACTTGTAATTCACTATGTAGTCTCAGGGTGGCCTTGAACTCACAGCAATCCTCCTACCTCTGCCTCCTGAGTGTTGGGATTAAAGGTGTGTGCCACTACGCCCGGCTAAAAGCATGCTTTTTAAATGTTTATTAATATTTTTTTTAATTTTTTTAATTTATTTGAGAGCGACAGACACAGAGAGAAAGACAGATAGAGGAAGAGAGAGAGAATGGGCGCGCCAGGGCTTCCAGCCTCTGCAAAGGAACTCCAGACATGTGCACCCCCTTGTGCATCTAGCTAACGTGGGATCTGGGGAACCGAGCCTCGAACCGGGGTCCTTAGGCTTCACAGACAAGCGCTTAACCGCTAAGCCATCTCTCCAGCCCTTAATATTATTATTATTAACAAGAAGTTTCATTTGGATAAATCGCATGTTGGTACCCTCTTTGCCCTTGTCCCTGCCTCCATTCCATTGGGGACGCTCCTCAGTAGGGTTGCAGGTATTCCCCACGGGGTTGTGGTTTATGAGTTATCAGAGCAGTAGTCAGTTATTTGGGGGGAGGGAGGAAATGCCTCTGAACACGGTGTCTCACCCTGTGGCTCTTAAAATCTTTCCACCCCCTCTTCCACAAAATTCCCTGAGCTGTGGTGGGTGAGTTTTAAGTCTACTTCAGTGAAGAACTAACTCTCAGGAGCCTCTGGAGCTTCGGTAGGTGTTGAGTGTCCTCAATGTCCGTCTGCTACACCCAGGTGCTGATTACCAGGAACAGCATGGAAGCAGCATTCTTGCTCATCTCCCCATTTCCTCTGTGGATTCGGCTGTGGCTTGGCTGAAATGTGAGGGGTAGTTTATCTCCTCAGGTCTCACTACCTTCTGAAAAAGAAGAACAGAGTCTCCAATGGAGAGTGAACTCAGCATAGTTTAAATGGAAGAAGCATTATTAATTTAGGGATAATTTGACGGATATAACCCTCTGTTAGTGAGAGTTTGACTCTGAAGAGCATAATCTCTGCCTCCATAGGATTCTGATCTGGTTCCCAATTCCAGGTATAGGCTCCTTTACACTGAGCCGATCTCTCAGCCAATCAGAAGGCTATTGGTTACCCACCAAGGCTGTGTGCCACTACTGCACCGGCGTGTACATCCTGTCCGGGTGTTTGCTTCTGAGCAGCTTAGACCTCTGGTTGCTCAGACTGTTGTTGGCCGTTTTCCCCCAGTTGCTCATGTAGCACTTCCCAGCACTTCACAGGCTGTCTGGGGACTGGCTCTCCTCTGAATTCCAGCCAGGTCCCCCCCGTGCTCTGTGTCAGCAGCATATGGCGTCTTCAGCAACAGGGTCTTAGCTTTTGCAAAGGCGTGCCTTTGTTGCAGGTTTTGAGAGCAGAGCATTTCTCTGCTCCGGTGAGCTTGGCTCAGGGGTCACAGTGCAAGAATTGACAAGTGCAGACACAGCAGCAGGTAAGTTAAGCAAGACTTCAGGTTGGAAAAGAGAGTCGAAGCAGGAAGTCTCTAAACTGGGAGGGGCTCCGAGGGGGTAAACTGCTTGGTGACTTGGCTCAAGGGTCCTTATACCTCTAGGGATGTAAGTTAGGCATCAGGTCAGGGGGGATTGGATTGGTTACTGTGAATGTATACGGGAGCTCTGGCTTAAAAAGAAAAAGAACAAGGACCCATGGACTGGTGGTCAGCCAGCATCTTTGTGAGTCAAGACGTGTTGAAATTCAGTGGGACTCTATTCTGTGGACTTGTCATTAGTAGTATTCTTTCTGGGTCTGAAACCCTGACTACCTACAAAATTGAGGCTTATTCCTAATTCATATCATTATCATTGGAGAAGGAAAGCATTACTGTGCCCCAAGGTGGGAGAGTGAATATTCCAGCCAATATTTCAACAAGTGTAAGAGGAGAAAATCCATTTAAAGGTGCCACTTTTTTGGTTTTTTGGTTTTTCTAGGGCCTCACTCTAGCCCAGGCTGGCCTGGAATTCACTATGGAGTCTCAGGGTGGCCTCGAACTCATGACAATCCTCCTACCTCTTCCTCCCCAGTGCTGGGATTAAAGGTGTGCGCCACCACGCCCAGCTCTAAAGGTGCCGCTTTTGCTACAGTCATGAAATGGCTCCAGGATTAATCTCTGGTGCACCCTTCACAGGTCTACAAGGCAGATTCTTGCTTCCTCTAATTTGTATTCACCAGTCTTAACAATTGTGATGGTAAATAAGTTGCCTTTGTAAATTATTGAAAAGGTGTGTGCTACTTTTAGAAGGGATGTTTGGAGGAGAAACCGCCTCCCCTCTCCCTATTGCCTTCTCTCACACGGCTGGGTTGAAGCCTCTGGTGACTCCAAACACAGCCAAGGGTGCGGGGCAGGCACGGAGCCCTGACACAGGCCCTCGATCGGGCACGCCGCCACTCGGCGTGGGGTACAAACGCTCCACCAACCCAGGGAGCAGCACTGCAGCCTGAATACACGCCTCGTGAACTCGACTCTCTAGCGGAGGGTCAGCTCTGAGCTCATTTTTGTCCCCCTGGCCATTCAAATGACGTATGAAGAGAGTGTGTTCACACAGCAAGATGGAGTAGCAGACTGCCTAAGGCGCTATGAGGCCAAAATGAATTTCTGCTCTCCCCTTGATTAACGAGGAGGAGGCCAGGCTGCGCTCTTACCTTAGATGGATCATCGTAGCTAGAGAGGTGTTAATGATGTCATCAGGTGATGGATTTTCTTATACCTTCACTCACTGAGCCGTGCCAGATCTATCAAGCCCGGTGCGCAGCGAGTAAAGACAAGGAGGTCTGCAGCTGCAGGAGAAACATTCTTACAATCGACCCGCTGAGATGGCACCACGCGACGGCTGGTGGGAATTGAATGGGATAGCACAAGCCAAAATGATTCAAAATTGGTGCCTGCGCATGAATCTATTTTCCCTGGGAGATAGGAAGACGCATCTACTCAATACAGCCAAGGCACCAAATGGCAGACCAAAGTCATGATTCGACCCAAGTTCAACTTGGAAAACCAGTGGGTTTGTTGGGGTGACTTGCAGGGTGAGTGTGCGTGACTCAAAGGCAGCTCTGTCACCATAAAGTCCCACCCTGTCACTGATGGTGACCTTATGGAAGCTGCATCATGGAGTCCCTCTTCCAGTTAAACCCCTGCTTCCTAGATTCTCTTCCACGTTCTCCCAAGATCACTTGCAGCCGGAAGGTGGGTCAGGAGGGTGCAGAGCTGGGATCCTAGGTGTGGGTCATGTGACCTTCATCTCCTCCTTCTGCTAAGAAATGCCAATAGCTCCATTACCACACATTTGGCTATCACTGGTCAGCTCCGCAGTGGCCATGGATATTGGGCCAAGGCATTCTTTATTCCAAGATAGTATCATTTTATACCCAAAGGAAAAACACCATCAATCAGCGCTTATAAGCCAGACCTAGCCATGTGGGTGTGGGTGGGTGTTAAGCTTGTACTTTGGTTTGATTTTTTTTTGTTTTGTTTTGTTTTGTGCTAATTTTCCCCAGCATTTTATTATGAAACATTTTAAACACGTAGCAACATTGGTTCAAGTGGATTGCTGATGTCAATGTACTTCCTTCTAAATAATTTTTTTTTTTATGAGAGAGAGGGAGAATTAGTACACCAGGGTCTCCAGCCACTGCAATCAAACTCCAGACATGTGTGCCACCTTGAGCACATGTGTGACCTTGTACTGGCATCACTTTGTATGTCTGGCTTACCTGGGACCTGGAGAATTGAACATGGGTCCTTGGGTTTTGTAGGCAAGTGTTTTAAGCTCAAAGCCATCTCTCCAGCCCCCTCCTAAGCATATCAGCATGACTTTCTTTAACTAAACTTCCATGTCTGTTTACAGATTGTTTTTTCTGCTCACAATTTGTATAGACTGAAATACAGAGCTTTGACTAACGTGTGTGTTTGTTTTCAGTCTCTGCAACCAAGTACCTGTGACAATCAACTAATAAAAAGGAAAGGTTTGCTTGGGCTTACTGTGTTGGAGATCTCCCTTCATGACCCTTTGGCATCACTGTGCTGGGGGGCTATGAAGAGGCTGCTCCTCACAGAAGGAAGAACTTGGTAGAACAAGACTGCTCACATCATGGCAGCCATGAGGGGAACTGAGAATGGGATCAGGTTCCCACAATTTCCTTCAGGGAAACATGCCCAGGGATCTGAAATCCCCATCCAGCCACCTTCCCAACATGGGCATCAGGCTAAGTCTCTAGGACATGCGCATTTGGGGGTCATCCCAGACCCAACTGATAACAACAGCCTCCCTCAGTGTAGCCATAGAATAGTACCTGCTACCTGAAAGCAGTCTCCTTTTCATCCCAAGTGACCTTTGCCCTGACTACATGATCACGTTGCAAAGGACACAGACTCTCTCGGGGGTCTAGCTTCTGCTCGGCACACGGCTCCTGAGATCCATTGCACACGGCTTCTGAGATCTACTCTTGTTGTGTGCGTCAATAATTCACTCCTTTCCACTGCTGAGTCACAGTCATTTGAATAAGTATCTGTTTGCTTAATGCACTGTCTGAGAGGGAACTTTTGGAATTAAATATTGAGTTTCAAAGAGCTCACATTGATGGCTTTTATAATTTGTTGACATAGAACAATTGAAACGTTTCACTTAAAAGTCTCATTGTTTGATTTCCTCTAAGGTTGGGCATGTCTGGGTCTTCTTCTGCCACAGCAATGATAGGCTGGGCTGAGGGCTGGATGCCAACTATAAGCAGGAAAAGGGCTCTCTTGTCTGCTACAACCCTCACCATACCCTACTATATGCCATCTGAACAGCTTCTTTCACTCTACTTCTCTGACTGCCCCTGAGGACATGATTTCTGACTCCAGATAACAACGACCATGTGTTCTGCCATGATGTCACAATGGACTAATAAAAGCAAATGCAGGAAGTGAGATTTTACTCGCTTTCATATACCAAAAATCCTGTGTTGAAGAGTGAACAAGGAGCCTAGATTCGGAATCAGTTTTCCCTGACTCCGAAGCATTTCTTGGCTTCACATCCTCTCTGCTTCCCTTTAATGCAACCTGGGAATAAAAGTTCTAATTTATCTGTTGCTGTAAGGATCGATGAAATAACCTATTTAAACTGCCTAGTGCCACCAGGACAGTAGCTTATAATCACAGGTATTATCATTATCATCATCATCTGTCTCTCTACAAGACAGGAGGTCAACTCATTTTTCCTCTTGACTCTCCTGTGCCACAATCTGAAACCTGAAAATCGTGAGGGAGAATGTCAGGGGTAAGGAGGAATTCCCTAAGTGCCGCGAGCTTCGTACTGGTTAGTCCCCATCTCAATCATGAATTTACTCCTGGAGAGATGTTATCACCAGGCAGATGCTGTCCTCCATGTATTTTGAAAGACTTAGGTTGAAAGCAGTGGAGATCGCCAAAGACCCACCCAATGAGATACTGCAAAGGGTAGAGACCCACCCAACCGCAAGTCCAGAAACAGACCCACGTATCTGCATGATGTCAGCCATCATGGCATTGTGTTCATACATGAAGGGAGACAGAGTCTCCACAAATGGTAACAAGGGGAGAACCATCTGGAGCACTATAACATACAATTCCTATTCTACACTTTGCAATAAAACAAATTCCAGATGGATCAAAGATTTAAACATAAAATAATGGAACCATTCAAATACTAAAAGAAAAGGTAGAATTTTTTTTAATAAAATCTTGCAAAACATAAACCATTAAGGGCTAGTTAAAATCCATATATATCAGATGTATAGAGAGATATAAATACAGATATAGACACACACACACACACACACACACACACACACATATATATATATATTCAAATAAGAAATTCCTGCCTTTAAATCCACAAAATAATTTTAAGATATTTAAACTATGGAAAATACTGTATGAACCAGAAGAAGTGCTCATTTCCTAAAAGTAAAAAAATCATTAAGATAAAGAGGGTTGGAGAGATGGCTCAGTGGTTAAAGGTGCTTTCTTATAAAGCCTGATGATCTGAGTTTAATTTCCCAGTACCCACATAAAGTCATACACACAAAGTGTCATGTGCATCTGGAATTCATTTGCAGTAGTGGGAAGCCCTGGCATGCTCATTTTCAATTTCTCTCTCTCCTTCTCTCTCCCTCCCCTCTCATTCTCTCTCTTTTCTCTATCTGCTTACAAATAAATAAATATTAAAAAAGAGAAAGACCAAAACAACTCAATAGAAAAATGGACCAAATTTCCTTCAGCTAAGAAAATATAAGTGACTCTTGAACATATAAAAATATGTTCACCCACACTAATTATAAGATAAACGCAAATGAAAACTATAGCAACATATTTTTAACTTTTAAGTGGCAAAAATCAACATGTTTGATAACAAGTCGTGGCGTTGTGATTGTGGGGAAACAGTTCCTCTTCTAATTGCTTGTGAGATGATAAATGGATAAACATCTTTGAAGAGCAATTTGGCACAAACTTTTAAAGTTAAAAATATACATACCATGTGACCCATAAATTCCACTGGGGGAAAAAAATTATTCTCTACTCATACTTCAACTCGTGTGGAAGATGATACATATAAAGATTATTTGCATAAAATACTAAAAATTGTGAATTAGTGACCTAAAAATTAAGATTGTTTGTGGCAGGCCCCTGTGATAGAATATTCATTTTGTAGCAATATAAAATAGTGTGATGGTTTGCACGTCCCCCCATGGCCTTACGTATTTTGAATACTTGGTCCCCAGCTGGTGAAAATTTTAGCAAATTGTGTTGCCCTTGGGAGGTGAAGCTTGCTGGAGGAGATATGTCACTGGGGACAGACCTTGAGGTGTTTTTTTTTTTTTTTATAGTCTAGCCCATTGGGTATTCCAGATCAACTCAATCAGTATACGTCCTTCCTGTAATGTGGAGACGTGACTCAGGCGTCCTGCTGTGGCTGGTCATGCTTTCCACTCCATACTACAACTCCCCCGACTCCCTTGGAACTTTAAGCTGCACCAATCACCCTCCCCTTCCACACACTGCTTTTGGTCAGATGTTCTGTCCCAGCAATGAGAAAGTAACTGCTACAAATAATCTGAAAGAATTAACTGTTAAAAATGGCAGTGGGAGCCGGGCGTGGTGGCGCACGCCTTTAATCCCAGCACTCGGGAGGCAGAGGTAGGAGGATTGCCATGAGTTCAAGGCCACCCTGAGACTCCATAGTGAATTTCAGGTCAGCCTGGGCTAGAGTGAGATCCTACCTCAAAAAACCAAAAAAAAAAAAAAAAAAAAAAAAAAAAATGGCAGTGGGAGTATTGCAGTTATCCTCCTGTTGCTGGCACAAAGCACCTGATCAAAAGCAGCTGGTGTGAGGAAAGGTGCTTATGTTGGCTTACAGACTCAAGGGGAAGCTCCATGATGGCTGGGAAAAGATGGCAGAACAGAAGCTGGGCATCACCTCTGCCACAGCAGGTGGAAAACAGCAGCAGAGTGAGCCAGACGTGGCAAGGGGGAGCTGGCTGTAACACCCCTGAGTTCACTCCCAACAACACACCTCCTCCAGCAAGATTCCACCTCCCAAACTGCCATCAGCTGGGGACCCAGCATTTAGAACACATGAGTTTATGGGGTCACCTAATTCAAACCACCACAGGGAAAGGGCAGGAATGGAAAATGCGCAGTAGGGAACATCCTGAGCTTCAACTGGTGCAAAGAACGGGGAAGAGGAACAGGCAAGTGTAAGTACTTGGGATAGACCCAGAAGGACACAAGACAGCAATAATTGGCTCAGGAGAATGAA
This sequence comes from Jaculus jaculus, assembly GCF_020740685.1. NCBI lineage: Eukaryota > Metazoa > Chordata > Mammalia > Rodentia > Dipodidae > Jaculus > Jaculus jaculus. The sequence goes on from NC_059112.1 coordinate 104,450,077, forward strand.
AACACCAGGTGAGGCTAGACACCTACCACATATTACATGTGTATGTAAGATCCATTCAATAATTTCTACTTAAAATACAGTGAAGAGCTAGAGAGATGGCCTTACAGTTAAGGTGCTTGCCTGTGAAACCAAAGGACCCAGGTTCGATTCCTCAGGACCCATGTAAGCCAGATGCACAAGGGGGCGCACGCGTCTGGAGTTCTTTTACAGTGGCAGAAGGCCCTGACGCACCCATGCTCTGTCTATCTATCTGCCTCTTTTCTCTCTCTCTCTCAAATAAATAAATATTTTTGTAAAAATACAGTGAAGCTGACATCTCTAGGTCATTAAACTGGGATGAATATCACATTAATTCCTGTACTCATTGCTTTGACCAAATACCTGTCCAGAAGCAAGTTAAGGCAGGAAAGGATTTGTTCTGGATTACAATTTCAAAGGGTTACATTCCATCATGCAGGGAAAGGCATGGCAACAGGAGCTGGAGGCTAGGAGGAAGAGAGAACAAACAAGAGTATGAACCAGGTATAAAGCCTCCAGGACCATGCCCAGAGACCCACTTCTGCCATCCAGGCTCCACCTCCTAAAGGTTCCACAATCTCCCCAAACACTGCCACCAGCTGGGGACCAAGTGTTCAAACATATGAGTCTACAGGGATGAGGAAGTATTCAACATTCAAACCACAACAAGTATTTTACCAGACTATAGAGAGAGAACATAAGCAATGGTCCAGATAGATTCTCTGATGACCCAGGCATTTGAGCAGTTGTCCGATTCCTCAGCATTTGCTCATTTCACTATACTCAAGAAGACAGAAATGTTTCTGCTAGGTTTGTAGAGCATATGCTTGTGACCTTCATGTCCCCAAATGTAAGCATACAACGAAGATTCGGGACAGTCAGCCTAGTACCACAGCCCTCTAATCAGGCGCAACTTCCTCTTGTGAAGCTCTCAAAGACCACCTGACTCTGGGGGACAGGGGGTCATCATTCACAGGAGGGGGGGGACAATGAATGTGAATGTTTTGTCTTGACATAAATGGAAGCTGGAGCTCTTCTTATGTTTAGAACACATTTGCACGATAATGTGAAGCCAGATTTAGCTTCCAAATAGCAACTGACATTTGAGAGTTTACTGTCAGGGCACCCCCATGCTTTAGCTTTTCTAATCCTCACCATGATCTGTGTGTGGTACTCCCCCTGCATATTCTCCATCTTCAGGTGAGAACACTAAGGCCCAAAGATGTTTGTTCGAAGTGACAAAACATGACTCAAAGCCAGGCAGTGTAGCTCCAGAAACCCCTTCACCTTACGCTAGCTGGTAATGATTTTTCAGTGCTGTGACAAGAAATCTAACAGCACAATGCAAAGGATGGAGAATTCTACTTCACAGTTTCAGAGGGTCCACCCCATCTTGGCCAGGGAGGCACGGTGAAGCAGCTCAGCTCATGGTCAGCATGGGAATACATCAGAGGCTGTTCACATCATGGCAGGCCAGGAAGCAGGAGCAGAAACAACCTTCAAAGACCCACTCCTAGTGACCTGCTTTCTCCAGCTAAGTCCCATCCCCTAAAGGACCCAAAGCCTCCCCCCAAACAGCATTGCTGTCTGGGTAATAAGCCTTCAAAACATGAGCCACGAAGGACATTTCAGATTCATCCCAACAGCACACCTGCTTTTCAAACCCAGAGCTGAGCCGCTCACCAGCTGCCACTTCTGTCTTTGTGGATTGTTTCCTCTGCTGTGCTGTCTCTACAACAGTAGATGGGCTGGTAAGCGATAAGGTGGTCTGTGTAGCTGCTTAGACCCGGCCATTCTAACATGGTAGCGTGAGCCATGTGGCCCGATCCCTTTAAATTAAAATTAAGTAAAACATGGCTGGAGATATGGCTTAGCAGTTAAGGTGCTTGCCTGCGAAGCTTAAGAGCATATGTTGGGATCTCCAGGTCCCACGTAAGCCAGACGCACAGTGACACAAGTGTGCAATGTTGCACATGCGCGCAAGGGGATGCATGTATCTAGAGTTCGTCAGCAGTGGCTGTAGGCCCTGGCATGCCCATTCTCTCTCTCTCTCTCTCTCCCTCTCTCTCCCTTTCTCTCTCTCTGTCTCTTTCTCTCTCTCCCTCTTTATCTCTCAAATAAATAAAAAAAAATTTAAAAATTAAGTAAAACAGAAAATTTAATTTCTCAGCCACACCACCCACATTTCAGGAGCTCACTATCTAAATATGGTTAGTGGCTAGTGCACAAGAGAGTGTAGAACTTTTTATCATTCCAGCAAGTTCTGTTGGAGGAAGGTCTTTCTCTTGTAAAGTGAATCAACCCTCTCCTCTCCGCTCATGACTTCCTGTCCTTGATGGTCAGGAGCCGAGGCCCCAGCATGACCTGACCTCCTTACTCAATTTCTTCTGCTATAAAGTAAGTATGAACCAATCAGCATCATGAAGTGAGGTGGCCTATGGCAAGGGCTAGTGTGCCACAGCTTGTTGATCCTGAGTGACAGCTGTCAGGAGCAAGATTGCTTCTTGAGTAGCATCCTGTCAATGACGCCACGGGCTCCTGCACCAGGCTGAGATTCATCTCGCTTCTGCCGCTCCTCATCAGTACCCAGCTGAACATCTGGCACACAGCAGAGCCTCAGTACAAGTACGTGAGTTGAGCTGAGCCCACTTCAGTCTAAATGCCTTTAAATGCTTATTGCTGCATGTGTGCTTTTAAGTATTAAATATGCGACAGCCAAGTATGCATGAGAGAAGCATTTTCCTGCAGCGGAAGGGGTCCAGGACATAACACTAAGACGAGGACAATTTTTTTTTGCATGTGCATGTGTGTGGCGTGTATGTACGCATGTTCACCTGCATGTGAGAATACATGAGTGTGTGTGGAGACCAAAGCCCAACATCAGGTGGGCATTATCACTGTCTGTCTTGAGTGCATGAGTTTGCATCCCCAGAACCCATGTACTGAATTTGGAACTCACTGATTTGGCTAGACAGGCTAGCCAGCTGGCCCGGGGATCCCCCTCCCCAGCTCTGGGATTTCAGGCATGCACCTCCAGGCCCAGAACTTTACGTGGGTCCTGAGCATCCAAACGCAGGTTCTCATGCTTGTACAGCAAGCATTCGTCCCATGGAGCCACCTCCCTAGCCCGACAAGAATGCTTGTAAGGGAGCCTTCCTTCCCTTGTTACTCCACTTCAAAAGCTAACTGTTGCGTCAGTGATATCTTAAGAATAAAATAAAATCATTGAGAGCCTTAGCGAGGTGTGGTGGCTCATGTGTGTAACCCCAGCACTCAGGAGGTGAGGCAGGAGGATCATGAAATCCAGTCCGGTGTGAATTACATAGTGAGACCTTGTTATAAAGAATAAATAAATAAATATTTTTTTAAAAAAATAAAGAGCCTTTCCCCTCTATTTCCTCTCTAACTAACAAAGATGAAGACACTGTGGGAAAAGGGATGAATTGACTTGAATCCATATTAAACAGACAATGAGGAACTCAGAGATTCTTTGGTGATTCAAAACGTTGCTGGAAGCTAATCTGTGAGTGCCTCTTATCAATTACCAGTGCAGGATGGGGACAGTGCTCAGTGGATAAAGTGCTTACCGCACCAACTTGAGTGTCTGAGTGTGCCTCCCCAGCCCCCATGTAAAGCCGGAAGCTAGAACAGGAACATCTATAATCCCAGCATGCCTATGGCAAGAAGAGAGGCAGAGACAAGAAAATGGTCCAGAGGATCCCAGGCCAGCTGGCCTGGCAAAAGCAGTAGTAAAGGAGAGGTCCTGCCTCAAGGAAGGTGGAAGGTGAGGACTCACAGCCTAGATTGTCCTCTGACTTCCACACCCACACCTTGGCACACATGAAACCACACTCACACATGTTCACACACACATCTGCACACCAAAAGGAAAATAAAGAAAGAAGGGAGGGGAGGAGGGGAAGGGAGGGGAGGGGAGAAGCGAAGGGAAGGGAAGGGGAATAAAAGAAAAGAAAATTACACGTGGGATCATGATTTCAAACTACTGTGGACCCTACTGTGCTGTCCAGGTGGTGAGGACCCATGGATAAATCCTTTCCTCCCTTTTCCCTCTTCCTTTGTTTCCCCTTCTAACATTAGATTAGCTACTGCCCCTTTCAAAGCAAACAATTCAGTGCTGCTTTGTACATTACTATTTAGTTTCAAGACAGTTTCCTTGTTCCACTAGGAAGTCCTGTGTCCCTCCTGCAAGCTTCATCTTCGCAGGCTCCAACTTCTGTCACTCTGGAAGAAGCACAAGCAACATGACAGTGGGGAGCTCCGGGCTCCCCCCAGAACTCCAAACTTAGGAACCATGCTTACCCTCCCCTCCCGCTGCCTCCTCCAGAAAGTCCTCCCAGAAGGGGACTTTCCTTGGCCATAATTCTCTCTCCCAGCTCCGCAATCAGCACCAATCCCAGCTAAGCGTTCTGACGTGTCCTGGCCTGGCTCCTCACCCCATCCTCCCCCCCCCCCCGCCCCAAATGCAGGAAGTTAATTCAGGACGGATGAGAACTGGTCAGCCCTCAGCCATTTTCAATCTCGGAAACCTCCAAAAATAGCGAGACTCTAATGCATATTTCAGGTTAGGTTTGTTTCTCCTGCCTCCGTCCACGCCAGCAAGCTAATTTCCCCAGAGGAGGAAAGCAAAGGCCTTTGCCCGAAAACACACAACTCTGCGGGCACATCTCCTTCGGTGGCCCCCAGGGAACTGCCACCAGGGCGCTGCATCTCAGTGGGCTCAGAGAAGCCCTGGGAGCAAGGCCGTTCTTCCCAACAAGCTCCAGTGCACCCACTGGGAAGTCCCCGTAGAATAAGCGTGGACGCAGCTCTCTGCATTTGCAAGAGGAGAGGCAGGAGGCAGCGACTGGACCCCAGCCTTGGGCTCTCTCAGTATCCACGCAGGAAAAGTATGTAAGAATTGCTGTGGTTTAAATCCCAAAGGGAGGCAGGCACCACGGCAGACTTGGTGATGGCAGAGTCAGGACATGAGATGACAAGCAGCCCTTGGGTGCGGGAATGGCAGAAAAGGCTCCTTGCGAATGTATAGTCCTCCCACAGGAACCCAGGCACAGTGTGGTGACCCCACATCAAAGGACTAGCCCCTGCCACAGACATACCTGCTATCCAGGTTCGTTGCTGCTCGATTTCGCAATTTCTAGGAAATGGGAGCAACCCACATGTCTTACCGGCTGATGACTAGATGGGGACAATGTGACTCTTATACGCGATGGCTGTAAAGAAAAATGAACTTAGACAACTTGCAGGAACATGGATGGAGCTTGATAAGATCATGCTAAGTGAGGGAGCCCAGGCTCAGAAGAACAAAAATCATATGTTCTTCTTCGTATGTGGATTCCCAACTTTTAATGCTTACATATGTGTAAATAATGGCATGTGAGAAAGGCTACAGGCTGTGAGGCTAAATAGGAGAACGTGAGAGGGGAAGAAGAGGTGTGCAGAAAGGGAGAAGGACAAAAGGTCACATGTAGCTGTGCGTGGTGGCACACACCTTTAATCCCAGCACTTGGGAGGCAGAGGCAGGAGGATCGCCATGAGTTCAAGGCCATCCTGAGACTCCATAGTGAATTCCAGGTCCGCCTGAGCTAGAGTGAAACCCTACCTCAAAAAAACCAAAAAAAAAAGAAAAAGAAAAAGAAAAGGAACACAAAAAAAAAAGTATGAAAAGAATGCCATAATGAAACCTAATTGTCTGATTATGTCTGTATGCTAAGAAATAATCATTTATAAGAGTAGTTACCTTGCAATCGCAGCACATTACAGGGAAACCAACTGTTCTCTCATTCAATCTGAGGCCCGCTCAACAGGAAGGAATTCGTGCCTGGCACTGAAAACCTAATGGAAAACCTATGTCTGTGAAGGTCATAGGCCCTTGTGGGGAAGCTACTACGGACGCTGTTTGGCTAAATGGATATGTTGTACCCATCACATTATCATCTAAATATTTGCGTTCATTCTCAGGGACAAGTGCTGCTCTCAGCGTGGGTCAGAGAGGCTTCTTTCTCAGATGGCGGTGACTGAGCACTGGGGAGACTCAGAGCTCATCGGAGCGCTGAGCAGAAGTGACTGTTGAGGGCTTGGGGCTTCGAGACATCAACGTCAATGCCGCCAAGGCTCAGGGAACGTTGAAAAAGACAGAAAGAATGTAGGAGCCAGAGATTAAGGGGAGCTGCTTTGGAAGGTTGTTTTTCAGACACATAGTGACTGTAGCACTCAGAGCCTCACAGAGGTTGTTATTATTGGCACGACACTGGGCCCCTCGACATTAAGTAATGTATGATGGAGGAGGTGAGGGGAAGACATCAAAATAGGGCAAGTTGGAAAGAAGGGGTATAGTGGAAGGGAATGGGGGAGGAGAGAAGAAAAAAGAGTGGGAGGGAGTTATGATCAAAATACATTATGGGGCTGGAGAGATGGCTTAGCAGTTAAGAGCTTGCCTGTGAAGCCTAAGGACCCCGGTTCGAGGCTCGGTTCCCCAGGTCCCACGTTAGCCAGATGCACAAGGGGGCGCACGCGTCTGGAGTTCGTTTGCAGTGGCTGGAAGCCCTGGCACGCCCATTCTCTCTCTTTCCCTCTATGTGTCTTTCTATGTCTGTCGCTCTCAAATAAATAAATAAAAAATGAACCAAAAAAAATTAAAAAAATACATTATGTACATATATGAAAATTGTCACTAAAAAGGTTGTTGGGGTTTTTTTGGGGGGTTGAGGTAGGGTCTCGCTATAGCTCAGGCTGACTTGGGATTAACCATGGAGTCTCAAGCTGGCCTCAAACTCATAGTGCTCCTCCTACCTCTGCCTCCTGAGTGCTGGGATTAAAGGAGTGCGCCACTCAAGGAATATTTTTGAAGACTTAAAGAGACTTTATTAGATTAAGAGAAGAAAAGAGAAAAAAGTACAGAGAGAGCCTATCATGTGGAAGGTAGGAGGGGATAGAGAGACCATGTGGGGTGTGGAGGGGCTCCCCTCCATCTCAGCCTAGCAGGGCCAGAACAGGGACTTGGGAAGTTCAGGAGAAGTGAAAAGCCAAAAAGGGCAAAAGGTTTTGTTTTCTCAAGTAACAAAACAGAAAGTGGGCTCTCACCAGACTGAATTTGCCAGCACTTTGATCTACAACTTTACAGCGTACCGAAGTCTGAGAAATAAATTTCTGTTCTTTATGGAAAAAGAAAAAGAAAAGCATATCCCCCCCAAAAAAACTATTGGCCCCACCTCAGTTATAGTGGAAGGTAGTAAAAATACAAGAAGGAAGCCTGGAACCCTGCAACTGCTTGCTGCCAATGATGGGATCCACCTACGCGCCGGCCTAGTTCTAGGCCCCCAAGCTGATAGCTCTTCCTGCTGATGGAGCCATTGGATTAGCATCGCCTGCTATTGCAGAGCTCTGTCATTTGTCCCCCAATACCAACTACCCCCCCCAGAGCACTGCCGTTACCATCTTCATCAGAAACAGACGTGGCTACTAACAAGAGACCCCCAAGACTAGGCCTATTGCCGTTCCCTCATAGAAGGAGAGGGGGCCCCTGTGTAACTTTCAGCCATTTCCTCCTGCACCTGACAGCTGTAGGTAATTCTGCCCATGGCCTCATCAAGGCCTGGGATCTGTCACGTGTACAAGGTTAACTGAAGGAGGTATGCAGCTGTGGGGAGGTTGCCATTCATGCTGGGGTGACTTGTCAGTGAGGCAGCTGCTTAGGGCCACCCCTGGTCCTGTAAGTCACCCCTCACCCATGCTCTGGAAGGAAGCCCATCAAACTCATGGGTTCGTTGTGTGGGACTTCGGTGGATTCACAGTTCGGTAGATATATAACTGGTGCCTTAGCTAGGCAGGTTGGAGGGGGTAGACGTTTGCTTATGTCTCCCCAGAGAAAGGTCCACACAACGGTGCCCAAGACCTCAGGTCCTTCCTGCATTACGCTTTCCATAACTGTGATGAAAACTTCACACCCCTTGCAATACAGGATTCAAGAATTCCAAATATAAGGTGCAGAATTTGGCTTCTGAGAAAAAAAAAAAAATCATGAAATTTATGGCATCAATTCCTACCTCATGGCTTCACAGATATCTGCACAGGATGGAGTCTGCCTTCCTCTTCCAACTGCAAGAAATCAGAAGGATAAAACTCCAATGTCCAGAATATTCATAAGGACTGGGATTGGGTCCTGTGACCAAAGTGTCTCCTCTGAAATGAACTTGAACCACCATCCTGACTTTTCTTTTTAGTCCCGAGATTGGGCCCAGGGCCTTGTGTGGGTTCGTACAGCGTTCTGCCGCCGAGCTACGTCCCCAGCCTCCACCACACTGCTTTGGCCAGCAGTTCTGAATTCACACAGGTGACCAAGTGTCATCAGATCCAGCAGAATCTGGAGCTGTCTCTCTCTTTCACAGAGACATTCTAGAAAGCATGACTTCTGTGAGGAAGGGGCCCAGTGCTTATGGATAGGAGCAAAAGAAGAAGCAACAGCCGGCCATCGGCCTCTCTATGCTGTGCCATGTTCATATTAGTGATCACGACAGTGCTCAGCGCTGTGCTGGTTGCAACCACCACTGTTGTTCTGTCTGGGAGGAAGGGCATTAATATTCCACTGTGAGCAAGCTCTTCTGAGTTAAATTACATATATATATATATATATACATATACATATATATGTGTGTGTGTGTGTATGTATGTATATGTATATATATATAATTTTTTTCTTGGTTTTTCAAGGTAGGGTCTCACTCTAGTCCAGGCTGACCTGGAATTCACTATGGAGTCTCAGGGTGGCCTTGAACTCACGGTGATCCTCCTACCTCTGCCTCCCAAGTGCTTGGATTAAAGTCGTGCACCACCATGCCCAGATTTCATATTATTTTAGTCTTAAATTGACACATGAAGAAAACAAACTCAGAAGGTTCAAATGTCCTCTCCAAGGCTCCTTAGATAATGTGCAGGGAGGCAGTTTGAATCCATACCCAGAGCCAAGTGAACTCTTCCCACAGTACACTCTGGAAGGAGAGGCAGTTCCGAGGGCTGTCCTGATGTGTTTGCACAAAGCAGTACTTTCTACAGCTCATCTTTGCTCAGAGCCAAGAGAAGATGTCTGCCTTTCCCCCTCCTGTACCTCCTCTATCTGAAACCTCATTTCATTCACTCTTAGACAATGTGTTTGGCTCATCCTCCTTGGAAACTGGGGTATGGAAAGACTAGCTTTTGAGGGAGTCTGCCAGTGTCTAAATCAAAAGTTTTCCTCCCATAATGTCCAGCTGGGATGGATTTTGTCCAGTTCTTTCTCACTTTCGGGACAGTTTTCATCCGCTCTACCTGCTCTGTTTATCTGGACCACTGTCTCCCATAGAGCACAGGCGTGTATGCTAAGTTCTCCCTGCCCTTGCCCATGGCAGACATTGCTGATTGATCTTGGCATTCCTTCTCAACAATCCTTCCTCAGCCACAGTCCTTTTCTTAAATAGATTTTTTAAATATATTTTATTATTTATTTATTTATTTATTTGAGAGAGAGAAAAAGACAGAGAGACAGAGAGACAGAGAGAGAGAGAGGAAGAGAGAGAGAATGGGTGCACCAGGGCCTTCAGCCACTGCAAACGAACACCAGATGCATGCACCCCCTTGTGCATCTGGCTTATGTGGGTGGCTTTGCAGGCAAACACCTTAACTGCTAAGCCATCTCTCCAGCCCCTTCAGCCAGTCTTAACTGCTTAGCTGAGCTCCAGGTAACCATTATCAACCCAAAGGCATCTATTTTCCATTCTATTCTAGCACAACGCTCCATCTGGCTGAGCTCATAGTCCATCCTTTTGTCTAGGACGGTCCCTTCCCCATCCCTCCCCCATTGTCTCCTGAAACACAGCTCACTGGAAGAAGCACTTCTTATTATAAAATCTCAGTGCGGGTCATACCGTCAAACATGTCAATTATTAATTACGCATGAACAGAATTTGTCCCCCTGTGACTTCTTGACAAATCCATTCCACATGGCTTCCCTGAAATGCTTAGGCACACTATTAATTAATTAAGGCAAACTGAAACTGAGTCCTCTGTGGAAAGCTGGAGACAACTTCACAACGTCTCCTGGCCGAAAGGGGAATCTTCAGAGCATCGTGGAATCAAGGCTACAAAGTGTGGGTTGAACTAAAAGTCCACATCTGAATCTGTCCACCCCACAGGTCGACACTGAGCCTCAGGGACGCACTGAATTGTGCACAAGCTCCCACGCCAGGGCAGAGGCCCTGCATTAGTTATCATCCATGCTCAGCCTTCCTCACAGGCGGAGAAGCACCTTCACTGTGACCTGGACGCCTGCGTAAAGTTAACAAGACGACACTCCAGATATCAGAGTTTGTCACTGCCACTATGATGGAAACACAGTGCAGTACTGAGAATATTCCAGAAAGAAACCACACACTTAGAGAGGGCACCAAGTCCAGCAGATGAAAAGCCACTCAGTTCATGCCCCCGGCTCCTCCTCTTCTGTGTATGTTCTCACTCTGTGTATCCTGGGCTTTATCCTTTGCTCCTAGGGAGTTGTGATAAGGCACTCGTTTTCATATTGCCACCGACGTTCACATTAAAGATAAACTCAAGGGCTGGAGAGATGGCTTAGCAGTTAAGTGCTTGCCTGTGACCCTGGTTCGAGGCTCGATTCCCCAGGACCCACGTAAGCCAGATACACAATTGGGCGCACGCGTCTGGAGTTCGTTTGCAGTCGCTGGAGGCCCTGGCGCACCATTCTCTCTCTCTCTCTCTCCCTCTGCCTCTTTCTCTGTTTGTCACTCTCAAATAAATAAATAAAAATAAACAAAAAATTAAAAATGTTTTTAAAAAATAAATAAATAAAGATAAACTCGAAAGCAATTGCCCATTTGGATGGTCAATGCTGCTTACTGCAAACAGGATCCTTTACAATGGAGGAGGCTGGAGAGATGGCTTAGCAGTTAAAGAACTTGCCTGCAAAGCCAAAGGACCCAGGTTTGATTCCCCAGGACCCACGTTAGCCAGGTGCACAAGGGGAGCATACATCTGCAGTTCGTATGCAGTGGTTGGAGGGCCTGGAGTGCCCATTCTCTCTTTCGCTCTCTCTCCCTCTTTCTCTGTACTTCAAATAAATTAATTAATTAAATATTTTTTTAAGAAAATGATGGAGGGCCGGGCGTGGTGGTACACACTTTTAGTCCCAGCACTTGGGAGCATTCACCTAAGAAGACAAGCCTGAACTACAGAACAGGCTACCTAGGCCTCAGGTTTCGATCAATACATCCAATACCGGCAAAGGGGTATCATTAGTAAACACGCTGTCATAGAAAATGATGCTATAATTTATGGAAGAACAAGGAGTGGAACACAGACGAATTATCCTCCTATTCTTGTCTAGAGTAGCTTGTGTGGGTTTCTATGACTTGGGAGGCAGAGGTAGGAGGATCGCAGTGAGTTTGAGGCCAGCCGGAGACTACATAGTGAATTCTAGGTCAGCCTGGGCCAAAGTGAGACCCTGCCTTGAAAACAACAACAACAAAAAAAAAAAGATGGAGGGCTGGAGAGATGACTTAGCAGTTAAGGCACTTGCCTGCGAAACCTAAGGACCCAGCTTTTATTCCCCAGTACCCACATAACTAGGGATGCACATTGGTAGCACATGCATCTGGAGTTTGTTTACAGTGGCTAGAAGCCCTGACATGCCCATTCCCTCTTTCTCCATCTTTCTTTCTCTTTCTCTTTCTCTTTCTTTCTCTCTCTCTATCTCTCTCTCTCTCTCTCTTTCATAAATAAATAAATAAAATATTTCTTTAAATGGGCAGCATTCCTGAAGATTTCTATCTCCCCTACACACACACACACACACACACACACACACACACACACACACACTTGCATGCAAACCTACACACAATGCATACACGTGCACACCACTTTTAATTTTAAAAAATCACTGAGGAGGAGCTGGAGAGATGGCTTAGTGGTTAAGGTGCATGCCTGCGAAGCCTAAGGACCCAGGTTTGGTTCTCCACATCCCATATAAGTCAGATGCTCATAGTGGTGCATGCATCTGGAGTTCATTTGCAGTGGCTGGAAGCCCTGGTGCACCCATTCTCTCTCTCTCCCTCTCTCTCTCCCTGACTGTAATATAAAAATAAAATATTTTTAAAAATCACTGAGGAAATGAAGGAGGAACTGACTCTTTCTATGCAGGGCACATAACTAACGGTTTCCTCACAAGGATACCTAGTTATACCTAGATGTCAGTCTCCTCTCCCTGTGGAAAGAAGAGGAAATCAGGAAGTCTATGAATTGGGTAGCATCGTTTCAGGTGATCTGCTCCAGATAATGGGGGGGGGGACTGTCACCAGCCCCAAAGAAGTCATCACTTCACTCGCCTTGAATAGCCAGCAATGTCTCTTCTACAGAGATGAGTAGAGGCAACTTCATTTTGAAAACTAATGTCTACAAGCCCAGAGAGGTCATTGCTTGAGCCTACAGGGATGGGATTCAAATGCTCTGCGCACACACATGGGCACACCACTGAGGTGCAGCCCCCGAATGTCTAATCTACATAATGAGCAGAGTTCACCTTCTAGCATTCTGATTCATCCCGAATCTTTTTTTTCTCCCTGAGAAACTTTTTCAGTCCCCTCACTTTTCTCAAATGCATCCATCTAATTAGGCCTAAATGAGCTAGCTGGAAATGCATGCAAATAGGGTTAGATTTTATTTGAAGTTGCCTAAAGCCAGCTGTAATGAAAGTTAACTGAGCATTCACCTAAGAAGACAAGCCTGAACTACAGAACAGGCTACCTAGGCCTCAGGTTTCGATCAATACATCCAATACCGGCAAAGGGGTATCATTAGTAAACACGCTGTCATAGAAAATGATGCTATAATTTATGGAAGAACAGGGAGTGGAACACAGACGAATCATCCTCCTATTCTTGTCTAGAGTAGCTTGTGTGGGTTTCTATGACTTGCAGCTAAAAGACAGGTTTCCAGATGGGCCAGGCGTGTCAATTTTTCCCAGCTCAATGAATATGTGTTTTTGAATGAATGAGCAAGACTGTAATCCAAAAGAAAATAATTATGTGCAATTTTTGATATCATCAAGACATGAAGGGGATCTTCTCTCACTCCTAGTATCTTACTCTGTTGACAGCTGCCCAGCAAATGACAAAAAAAAAAAAAAGAAGAAGAAAGAAGAAGATCACAAGTTCACTAGCAGCTGAGAGCACAGAGAACTTTGCGTTTGGAAGGCAATCTTCATACAAAGATGTCCGGGTCTAGTCTCTGCCCCTCTACTGAAGAGCCCAGCGTGCTCTGCTCAGCCTCTGGGCCCTTGGCTTTTCCTAGCCTGAAGTGGATCTGTAGCAAACGGGAGCTGGCTGCTTCCCTGGCCTTCACACCCACTCTTCTCCCTAACGGCATGATGCGTTCTTCAGGGCTGGAGGGGACGTGACCTCCAAGTGCCTTGCTGGCCCTGGACGGAGAAAGCATGAAGCAAGGTTCGTTATAACCTTGTTGTAAGCATGAAAGACGCCAGCTTAAGAATGACTCTTGCCTGCAGATTGAGAGAAGTGGCTGGAAAAAAAGAAATGCAGGGAAATGGAGCCAGAGTCACGGCTCATGTATGAACCAGTCAGTACCTTCCCATTATTTTTATATCCATTGCTGTTGAGTTTTCTTTTTCTTTACTTTCTGTCTTCGCCCCTCTTCCTTCTCTTGCTCTTCCACCTCTCCCCCTCTTCCTCCTTTTCATTGTCCTCACCCTCATCTTTCTCTGAGCCTCCTCTTCCACATCTCCTCCTTCTTCTTGGTGCTGGGCATGGAATGCAGAGCCTCCAGCAGGCTAGACAAACGCTGTACCACGGAGCTACTTCCCCAGCCCTGCGGCTGAGCTTCTCAGTCTCCTGAAGGTGAATGCATTCGTGAGTGACCACAATTTAGAAGTGCCCCGTGTGCAGCAAATCGTGCTTCTTCAAACCTGTGCTGAAACGGTGTGGCGTGTATGAAGACTTGCGTGTAAATCTAAAACCTGCCCAGAGGGTTGCCCTGAAGATATCTGGATGTCAAAGAGTTAACCTTTCTCCTGAGCTCAAAAAGACAATTCAGTTCAAAGTAATGAGAAGAGCAGACTGAAGGATTCATTTTGCTAACAATCGACTTTGGGAAGCAAAAGCCAATTACACGAAGCTTCCTGCTTATTCATTTACCCTGTGTGAGAGCACCCGTCAGGCCAAGGAGTCTTGCCTTCACTCCACTGGCTCAGAGAGAGCTGTGAAGTGGCAAGTTGGGGGATTTCCAGCTCTCCCCCCAGAATCAGAGATGGCAAACAGTTGGCTGTCCTGGGCGTCCCGGCAAGGGCCCCTCATCAGTGCAGCTCAAGGAAGCTCTTAGCACGGCACAGACTTGGCATTTCCTGTCGGCATTCTTGTGGGTGGCAGGGGCACGGGTCTATGTGCATAAGTCATGAATGCCACATGACCTCTGAGCCACCGCGAGCCTCTATTTCTCCCTCTGCACAATGCAGGGTGACCGCACTTGCCCTGTCTAGCTACAATTGTCACCCTCTTTGCCATTCTGTGGAAGTAGAAAGAGAGATGCCGGCCCAAGACAGGGCGGCTCCAGAGGTGTGAGGCTCTCAGATGTGATGATGGGGTCAATTGTGCAGCAGTCCCAAAACAGAGACTTTTACCAGCCTCTCATCTTGTCCCGTAGGCATCTGGCAACCCTGAGGGACTTGGTAGAGATGGGAAATAGGACAAACATGGCCCACCCTCACGCACTTGTTCCACAGGGAACCGGGGCAAGCCATCAGTGTGCAAGCAGGTGCAAAGGAGTGTTTCGCGGGTTGAAAGTGTCCTTCCCTACATCCCCTCCTTAAGGAGGCCTGCCCAGCTGCCCCATTAATACATAACCCTGCCCTACCCCATCAATATCCTACCCTTGCCTACCTTTCTCTTCCATAATTTGGGACTCCTTCTACTCTTACCAGATTGTATGAGTGTGTGTATGAATGTGTGGGTATGAGTGTGTATGAATGTGTATGTATGAGTGTGTGTGTGTGTGTGTATGTGTGTGGGTATGAGTGTGTATGAGTATGTTGCATAGTTCTGTCCCTTCTGTGAGACTGTAAGCTTCATGAGGACAATAATCATTGCTTTGTTCACCAGTGTAGCCCAAGTGCCTGAGGCAACAGTTGCCACATAACAGCTGCTCAGTAAACATATGTGTTGAAGATTCTCGAAAGAATGACCCAGATGGGTTTCCTTAATGACCATCTTCATACAACTGAAAGGCTTCCATAGAGGAAGGGAACAGAATTGTCCCATGTGGAAATGAAGTCCAGCGAGGTAGAGAGCGGAAGGAGACCTTAACCCGGTATCAGATGAACTGTCTCAAGCTGCACAATGGAAGGAGTGGGCTTCCCACCACAGGAAGAGACCACGTCAGCTTTGAACTTCTGTGTGATGGGAACAGGTAGAAAGTTACTAGGTAACCTCCCAGGCATTAGGTGAGATGATTAGGTCATAATCTCTTAATCTTGTCATCTGAACATGTTAGTGTTTGATCTCGGCCTTGGTTTCCAAACCCCAGCAGAAATCCTCTCACAACACACGGACTAATAAGGGAATCAAGACTGGAATGTGTAATGAGGGGTGGATGCGCCTATCCTTTGTTCAATAATACAATATTTTCCTGAATAATACATGAGCTGCTTTTCATTTTGGAAATGAGAATCTATAATCCCATTGTGAATCAAGCGAATATTTTTAAACATTTATAAATGGAGCCAAAGACAGTGGTAAGAAGCTTAGTGACAACAGAAACAAGTATAGCTTGAGACCGGTACAGGAAGGGATGACTCTGGGAGAATACGGAGGGATTAGAGGAACCTAAAACGACTGCTGATCCATCTCCTATTCTTATGGGTCCCCAAGGTCATGCAAGATGCATGGGAAGATGGGAAACCAGGTCAAGGTGTTCACACTAGAGGGCTTCCCAAGCCACACTCATTTCCAGTCGTCAGTGGTGGGAAGAAACTGGGCATCAGCACTCAGTGCTTGACGGCTAAATTATTTTCAGCTCTCTCCCCAACCTTCATCACTATCCTGGGCACATGTGTTGGGTAAATCTACAAGGACAGTGCAAAGATATTAGTGTCCATTTGATCTTTTTTTAATTTATTTAAGAGAGAGAGAAAGATGCAGACAGACAGAGAGAGAATGGGTGCACCAGGACCTTCAGCCACTGAAAACGAACTCTAGATATGTATGCCACCTTGTGCAATCTGGCTTACAGGGGTCCTGGGGAATTGAACCTGGGTCTTTTGGATTTTCAGACAAGCACCTCAACCACTAAGCCATCTCTCTAGCCACACCCTCATTTGTTTTTTTATTGAACATTCATGCTCTACTAAAAGACTACATTTCCTAGACTCCTTTGTGAAAGGGGCCATGTGACCACATTCTGACCAATGAGACATAAATGGAGATGCATTAAGAAAGGGAAAAAAGCTGGGTATGGTGGTGCACGCCTTTAATCCCAGCACTTGGGAAGCAGAGGTAGGAGGATCACCATGAGTTTGAGGCCACCCTGAGACTACATAGTGAATTCCAGGTCAGCCTGAGCTAGGAAGACCCTGCCTCAAAAATAAAAAAAAAAACGACTCCCAAGAGGGCTCTTCGAAGAATGGGCTTCACTGAGAAGTCCCCTTCCTGCAGCCAAAGGAATAGAAGGTCCTGGTACTAAAGACAGAGTGCAACCCAACTCTAACTCCATGAGAAAGGGACAAGGGACAACCATTTAATTTTTCCAGTGTAGCAGATGTCCCACGTATGTGGAGTGTCCGGGGAAGATATGGAGACTATTAACCTGTTTGTATTTACAAATGCAAAGATGGAAACCTTCTGGCCAGTGGCTACGAGAGACAAAGTGTGAAGCTGCGTAACATGACCACCCTGCGGGTGGGAGCAAAGAGAAAAGAGTTTACAAAGCAGGTGAAGGTCAGACCAGGGAAAGATTCAAACGCCAAGCTGGGAGGTTGTCATCTATCCCTCTCTGGTTCTTCACATTAATGGTGCCTTTATCCCACCTGAAAACGTTGGCCCACTTGAGTTTTCTTGGCTAAGCAAGGGAGGTGGCAGAGTAAATCTGTCCGTTCTCTGTCCTCTGAAGCAAATGGAGAATGCTGTGTTTTATTTTGAATACCTGTTAGACTCCATGACTAAAATCTCAGAGAACCATAGCAGATGGAAAAGTTAGAAATAGGGTTTTATAAATAAATGAATCACCTAATGACAGATAACACGTAGACCCCTTGCTAAACACATGTCTGACATCCATTCACATCCATTCCATTTATTCCTGGTAACAGCGTTGTGGGTATGAAAAGACTATTCTACCCATCTTAGGACTCTCAATTGTTATGTCCTAGTCAAGACTGCAAAAATGGGGCTAGAAAGCTGAGGGACATACTCGATTTCAAAGCTGTTTTCTCTAGCCACACATAGTACCTGTAGCTTATGTATAATTTGACTAGTTGAGAACTAAATATATATATATAAGGAGAAAAGTACCTCAAAAAAAAAATTGACACTCAACTGAAACACTACATTTCCCAGACTCCCTAGGTAGATGTGGCCACATGACCACATCCTGATCAATGACATATAAGTGGAGATGCACCTGGAAAGGGAGAAAGACGTCTGTGAAGGCTCTTTAAAGAGTAACTTCACTGAGAAGTGTTTCCACCTTCCCTTCCCACCTTCTGCTTTTCTGCAAGCAAAGGAATAGATGGTTCTGGCACCAAACTTGCAATGACAGAAAGCAGAGCTCTCCTTCCCAGCTGCTGAACAGCCATGGGCACAAGGTGGCAGAAGGGCCTCGGCCGCTGCTCTCCTCATGTGGTGCCATCTCCGATTTCCTCCCCAGTGAAGTTACCGTTCAGTCTCACACAGCCTGGAATCCCACCAGACTGGAGATCCAGAAAGGAAAGGATGTATGATAGCTTGAAAGATAACAGATACTTACACAATACTTATTAATAAGCATCAAGTGTAAGCGATAAGTCAATACACCCCATGCCTAAGTGATGAATGCCTGTGTCCCCCACCAAAAGTCATAGGTGGATGTCTAAGTGCCAAGGTGAGGGCATCTGGAGATGATTCATCATGAGGGTGGGGACCTTGTGGATGGGATTAGCCCTGTACAGGTACCAGATAATTCTTCAGCTCCTTCCACCATGTAAGGACATTAGTGAGAGGGAGCCTCCATGAGACAGCAAATAAGTCCTCACTAGACACTGGATCTACCTTGATCTTGGACTTCCCACCTCCAGAATGGTGAGAAATAAGCATGTATTGTTTATAACCAATTTGATCCATGGCATTCTTTTATAGCATCCTAAATGGGCTAAGATACTCCCCCAAAATAAACAATAAATTACCAACTGTTGGGTAGTGCATGTCCTTTAAGAAGTCAACTAAGATATAACCTTCAGTGGAGTAGTGGGGGAGTCATCTAGGCAGAGGGGCCCTGGAGAAGATGGGAGGAAGACTAATCCTATCACAACTAGTTCTGGCTTGTAACTCCCAGTGACAGAAACAGGTTACACCCCACAGTGAGCTATTGGTCAGAAAGACCTATGAGGTCTCAAGAAACCAGGCAGGCTTCTGTCAAGGCACTTGATTACCTGCTTCAGCTAAAAGGTAATATCCTATTGCTGAAAACACCATGAATACTGTCAACACAGCACATGGAGAGAACATGCTAGAATTTAGAAGGAAGCCAGCTCCTTGATGAGTGGCTGGAGAAAACAGCCACCAACATTGTGAATAAGCAGAGGATCCTGCTAGAGATGAGTTCAGCTAGCCAGACAAGATATGCACACCTGTGCAATAGTGGCACTCAACCTAAGAGGGTAACCAATGGCTCTCTGATTGAATAACAGACCAGCTCAAAGGGAAGGAACTTGTAACTGGTACTGGCAACCAAGTCAGACTCCTATGGAGATGAGAGTCATGGACTTGAGTGAGAAGCTCCCACTAGTCTTTGGCCAAAAGAGAGGCTACACCCATCAAAATCTTTGCTAGTTAACTGTGCCTATTCCCTTTAACCCATGCTGTTCTCACTCTCCGTTGGAGAATCTGTTTTCTCTTTTACAGAAGGCGCTGACAACTAGCAGAACCAAAGCCCATCAACATAACAAGAAAATATAGCTGACTCCATATGAGCCACCTCTTGCATTCCAGCCAGTGTCCAGGTGACACCACAGAGGATTGTCAAGATAAGCACAAGTGCTGCTCTCACTGCGAGATGACAACCTGCACCAGCATGATGGCGTAGACAGTGATGACACTCACTCAAATGTATCAAAACAGAAATCCAGAAACTGCTGAAAGCTTAGCACTAAAGAGGAATTATAACACACCCCTCAAGGCTCAGGAAACGTTGCAGAAGAAGGGGGCAGAGATTGAAAGAGGCACAAGGTAGGAAGGAGTGTCCAGAGGCATTATTCCGTCCCCCCCAAACACACACACACACAAAATGACTGCCTGCGGCTCTCACAACTCATAGCCCCATGGTGAATCACCCCACTGTGTAGGGCCCTCGGTGGAATGGGAGTGAGAAGGAGGGGAATAGGACAAACACATGAAGCATCCACACAACAAAGTTTCTAATTGATTAAAAAAATTAAATAAAGAAGATCTCCAGAAGAAAGCCAAAACTGTATCAATTGAGAATAAAAATCACAAAGTTGCTTTATTCTCCCTACCACCACCAAAAAAAAAGTCAGTTAACCACCCTGGAACCCCAGTGAGTTGGCTTTTATTATGCTAATTTAACAAGTGGAGAAAATGAGGCCTAGTGATGGAGAGCAAGTGATTGGAGCTTGACTTTGAAGTTTCTGAGCCACAGCTGCCTTCCAGAGCTCACATCTCAAAGCAAGTGAGGAAAAGCAGGGGGGGGGGGGGTGTGAAAGGGCCCTCAAGCATCTGTTCACAACAGAAGGCATCTCTCTTTAAGTTGGTAGAGCCCCAAAGTCAGCAGCACCCCACTTCCAGTTTCATTAAATGGGCTCCACCCTTGCCATCACAAGGCCTCTTTTTTGATCTAAGTATGCATTTTAATTTACAATAATTTTCAGTGCGGGAGAACCCAGCTGCAAGCATAGTCCAGGAATCCCAAACACAGAGGATAAAAAGAAGAAAAGATCAATAAGGTGATTGATGTTCATTCTTAAAAGCCAAACCTCAGTCCTCCAGTTTTCCTTCTGGAGCTCTTGACTTAATAATTAACCCCAGCGAATGCTCTGTGGAGGCCGGGGCTCTTTGCTCTCTTGTCTGCCTAGCTCTGAAGATTCGCTTCTTACGGCCACCACCCCACCATTTGGGGTCAGGATGCTCCTTTCCATCTCAATACCACCAGTGAGAAGGAAAAGCTCCAGGCACCCTGTCAGCACAGCCGGAACCATGGGTGTGGGTGAGGAGCCCAGATTTCTTGAGGAGACGTAGATACTGGTTTCCCCACAAGGTAGTATCACTGAGATCTCAGTCTTGACTCCCCTTGTCTCTGCATCCTTGGGACTGCCATCAAAAGAATTAGATGGGGCTGGAGAGATGGCTTAGCAGTTACGGTGCTTGCCTGCAATGCCAAGGGACCGCGGTTTGATTCCCCAAAACTACTCGCGTAGGCCAGATGCGCAAGGTGGCACATGTATCTGGAGTTCATTTGCAGTGGCTGGAGGCCCTGACACGCCCATTCTCCCTCTCTCCCTCTCTCAAATAAATAAATAAAAATAATTTTTTTTTAAATAACCAGGTTAAACAACTGGCAAAAGCAGGCTTTTGTTTATTTTGCTTACAGTTCAAGGTGACAGCCCATCATGGCAGGGAAGACAAGGCAGCAGGAGCTTGAAGCTAGCAGACAGAGGCCAATGCTGGTGCTCAACCAGCTCTCTCCTTCGGATGCAGTCCAGGACCACAGCCCAGGGAGGGGTGTGAGTCCTCCCACCTAATCCAGAAGATCCCTCACAGAGAAATCTGAGCTTTGTTTCCGCTGTGATTCTAAAACCCATCAAGCTGAGAGTTATCCTGGGATGTCTTCTAACCGGCTCAGCATAGCAGGACTCCTTCCAGGGCCAGAGATGACTCAGGCCCCATACTGCCGCCACTAATTAGGGTCCTGCTATTGGGTCCTTTGTATTACAGGCTGCTGACTAGGAGAGGGAGATCCACCCCAATGTCCCCCAAGCCTATGAAATATCTAATTAGCCCCGGGCGTGGTGGCGCACACCTTTAATCACTCAGCACTCAGTAGGCAGAGGTAGGAGGATCACCGTGAGTTCAAGGCCACCCTGAAACTGCACATTGAATTCCAGGTCAGCCTGAGCTAGAGTCCTACCTCAAAAAAACAAAACAAAACAACAACAACAAAAATAAAAATAAAAAATATCTAATTAGCTACCTAAGTAACGATGGAGGGTATCTATGGAAGCAGCATAGTGCTGTAGAAAGACGGCCTGTGGATCAGAATATTCTACCTCCGGCTGCTTTGCAACTTAGAAAAACTACTGAGAAAAACACTGCCAAAGCCTCATCTTTCAATGTCCCAAGTAATCTCCCTGCTGTCTGGCTGGTTAAATGAGATAACGCTTTAAGTAGCTCACTCTGGGCCTAATTCAGAGAAACTGCCCAGTTAACCAGTATTACCAGTAACTGCCCTCCATACATTTCTTTATTTCTATATTTTATTATATTATATAGAGAGAGATATTATTCCATATTTCTTTATTCCTAAACTGGCTCAGCTCAGCTCAGCAAACATGTTATAAATGAGCTACCTGGGTAAAGAGGCTTGGTAATCTGGACCATGCTGTACCCACACAATGCCTACCGATTATTCTATATGAATGAAGGGAGGAGAGTTCCCTCAGTCCAGTGGGAATACAGCTGGCAAGTAATCAGTCCCCAGGTCTAAATCATTCATTAGAGTCACAGCCCTTTGGCTTAAGATGTTGGGTTAATTATTTTTTCATCTCTGTGCAAAATACTTGAGGCAAACAACGTAAGGGAAGGGTATGTTTTGGCTTACCGTTTCAGAGGGTTCAGTCCACAGTTTGTGGGATCCATTGCTTTGGGACTGATATAAGGCAAAGTGTTATGGTAGAAAAGTATGACTGAGCAATGTTGCTTGCCTTATGATGCCAAGATGTCAAAGAGTGCCTGTGGCAGGAGGGGGCTTCCTCCTTATGCCAGTCAGGCTGCCAGCCTTTAGGAAAGTACTGCCCACATTCAGAACAGGTCTCCCACACACATACCCTTAGTTAATCTTCTCTTGAGACATGCTCCCAGACACACCCAGAAGCGTGCTTTCCTAATCTCCTAGGTGTCTCTCAATCCAGTCAAGTTGACGGTCAAGATGAACCATCCCAGGCATGCTGGGCACTTGCTCTACTTGAGTCCAACTGAGCTGAGCTGGGTCAAGTTGGAGCAGACATCTCTGAGGACAGAAATCCCTGGGAAAGCATGGACTGACAGCCTATGGAATGGAGACGGCAGAGGGGCACCATCAGAACCCAGCAAGCACCCTGAGGAGCTGTCTGATGAAGCAGGGAGGAGTAAAGTCCTCAAAAGCGTTCATCCACTGGCCACTCTGGCTTCACTTCCAACAACTGTGTGAATTTGGATGAGCCGCTTAACCTCCCAGGGACTCAGCGGCTTTGCCTACAAATGAGCACCAAATATCATGAACTTGAAGTGGATTGATATCAGAAAGCGCTCAACGTGGTAGCAGCACCTCTTCCTTATGCCTGTCACCAGGCAACTCGTCCCAATGACACTGCAGGCTCCTGAACAGGCTGGGACACTGCATGTGCGTGGTCCCAGCTGAGTCAACACTTCTTGAAATCTCAGGACAGGCCTGGTAAACTTTCCGATTTTGTATCCCCGGCCCCTTCCCGGTGTCTGGGAGCAACAAACGAATAAGATAAGTAAACACTTTGTATGCCATGCAGCAGGACAGGCACTCCAATGGTGATTTCATTTTAAAAACGCTATAACATATAAGTGCTTCTGCTACCCTTCTGTGCAGAAAAGCAGCCCAGTGGGCGGAGGGGTAGGAGGGGAGTCTTAATCTTCAGGGGTGTAGCCGCTGACTGGTAACTGGCTCATGCTCCGATAAGTAATCCCCCACCTATGTTCCTGCAAGTAATGCTACTTAAACTCAGTGGATCGAAAAGGAAAGGAAAGGAAAGGAAAGGAAAGGAAAGGAAAGGAAAGGAAAGGAAAGGAAAGGAAAGGAAAGGAAAGGAAAGGAAAGGAAAGGAAAGGAAAGGAAAGGAAAGGAAAGGAAAGGAAAGAGGAAGGGAGGAGGGGAGGGGAGGGGAGAGGAGGGGAGAAAATGAAGAAGGAAGGGAGGGAGGGAGGGAGGGAAGGAGGGGGAGGGAGGAAGGAAGGAAGGAAAATGCGGGGCAGGAATTACTTGGGAAGAGGATGTTCAGCAGGAGTAGGAGGGGATAAGAGCATATAATTGGCGGTGAATGGGCTCAAAATACATTATATACATGCATGAAATTGTCAAAAATATATTACGAAGAAAGTGAAGTAGGAAAGAAAGAACAACCTAAAGAAAGACAGCGATGCAGGATTTTGGTTTCAGGGAGGGATTAAATTACACAAAGATCAGGAGTGTCGAAGCCTCTGTGCCCCAACTTTTGGTTCTTATCCAGTTAGCAAAGCATTGAAGACACGGATTCTGAGAGGGCTGACTTATGAATTAAAAGGTTCAGTTTTAGGGAGAACTGGGATCCAGAAAGGTTAACTAAAAGGCTCAAGCCAGAAAGGAACTCTCTCTCCCTCCTCGAACCGAAGGGGCGATGGAGGGAATCTCCACCACAGAGAGAGACATCTGGAGCCCAAGCAGAAAGACCTCTGCCTTTCACACTCACAAGGGGGGCAGCAAAGATGAAGACAGGGCTTAAAGAGAGGTCACACATGTACCTAAACAGGAAAAGTACCCCCAAACAAATACATGTAGAAAACAAGCAGGAAACGGTCCTGGCCCAAAAAAATTTTAAAAACCAAAAACGTTCTCCTCCGTCCCGGCTAGGGGAGAGAGCCTTAGACACATTGTGTTTGGATGGATCTAGAGGACGAAGGGGCCAAGAAGGGCTTGACCAGCGTGGTTAGACTCCCTTATTGGGATCAAACATCCAGTTGGAGTAAGCCTTGTCTGACTCAGTTTGAAGGAGAGGGTCAGCCCACAGGAAGCTGCCGCCAGGGAGTGCTGCTTGCAGCCGCCTCTGCTGAGACTGCGTGAGACGTGGGTTCTAGTCCTACCCAAGGAGGCAAGAGGATCCATGTTCTCTTGGGACCTCAGTCCCTGGCAGACTGCCTATTAAAAAATAAAAATAAAACTATCCTGCTCCTGTTCCTCCTTATAGAGAAAGAAAGGAAGGGAGGATGGGAGGGGGAAGGAGGAGGGAGGAGGGAGGGGAAGGGAGGGAGGGGTAAGAGGAAGAGAGGAGAGAGAGGGAAAAGGGAGGAGGGAAGGGGAGAGAGGGGAAAGGAAGGGAAGGGAGAGAGGAGAAAGAGGGAGGGGGTAGGGAGGGAGGAGGAGAGGGAAGGGAAGGGAGGGAGGGAGGAGAGCAGTGTAAAGGGGGGACGGGGAGGGGAGGAAGATGAGGGGGAAGGGAGGGAGGGGAGAGGGATGGGCGAGGGGGAGGGAGGGGGAAGGGAGGAAGAGAGGGCAGGGAGGGAGGAGTAGAGGGGAGTGAGGGGAGGGGAGGGGAGGGGAGGAGAGAGGGGAGGGTGGGGGAAGGGAGGGAAGGGAAAAGGGAGGGAGGAGAAAAGGGAGGGAGGGGGAAGGGAAGAGGAGAAGGGAAGGGGTAATGGAGGAGCCAGGGGGAAGGGAGGGAGGGGAAGGGAGAGAGGAGGAGAGGGGAGGGCGGGGGAAGGGAGGAGCATGGGGAGGGAGTAAAAGGGGGAGGGAGGGGGAAGGGAGGGGAGGGAGAGGAGGAAGGGAGGGAGGGAGAGAGGGAGGGAGGGATGAGGAAGAGGGAGGAAGTGAGTGGAGATGAACAAAAGGAGAGGCAAGAGGGAGGAAACACTCCAAAGTTCAGAGAGGTGGTGCAGGAATTTTTCCAGGAAGCTACATTTCACAAGTGGCTGAGCCACAAGATATATGGTCCCATTTTATAGGTGAGAAAGCTGAGGCCAGATAGTTTTAAGACACTTGGGGCTGTCTCTAAGTCCACCATTCTCTTCCTTGCACCTCAGCTGCTCCACACCCTGACTGGATGCTCCTCCCCAGCCAAAACCCAGAGGCCTGGATGCTGTGTATTCTCTGTGCAGGGGCTCCTGGGGGTAATCAGGACGCCTGGTGTCTAAACGGTAGGCACACCCACAGAGGTCAGCTTTGAGCTGTTGAGCGATCTTCACAAGGTGGAAGAAGCCCCCTACACACACACACACACACACACACACACAGAGAGAGAGAGAGAGAGAGAGAGAGAGAGAGAGCTTTAATCCCAGCTCTCCAGGAAACAGGAGGCCGTGGTCATTGCCTCACCCATGACTTCAGAATAAGATGTCTACAGACACCCATTGTCTTGCCTGATCTGTCCTCTGCCTTGCTGCCCAAGGCCTCCTTCTCTTCCCTGCTAGTGAGATTGACAGAACCCCAGAATCTGTTCCTTCCAACAACACAGGAGCCAATCAGGACAGAGGCGCCCTGGTTTCAGATCTTGTTTCTCAGAAGGTACAAGATCTTCCCGGTGATTGTGCCTGCCTCAGACGGTCAGGCACACGTAGGAAAAGGAAGTGTAGCTGAGATGTTGGCATCCAGGGGACGGTAAGTACAGCTTCAAAAAAAGCTACTAAACATAGAAATTTAACCAGGACCCAGCAATGCCGACATCACCCAGCAGGTCCTTAGAAATGCTGAGCCTCAGGCCCTGCCAGACCGCCTCACTCAGGGGCTGCAGTTCAGTGATGAGGCACATGCCTTTCATGTCTTCTGGGCACATGAGTGTTCCAGAGACGTGACCTTAGATGCCTCGATCGAGCCAGGCTAGGAGAAAGTGAGTGGCTGGTCTAAAGACACACAGAGAAACTGCACAGGGTCCCAGTCTGCACACAGTCCTCGCTCCCGAGAAGCAAGCTCTTCAACGGGGTCAGGCCCAGCCTTGTGCATCTTCCAAGTGGAACAAAGCTAAATTATGAGGGTGTCACAGTTACCTTCTCAGTGCATGGGATACAATACCACACCAGAAGCAGGCCTATGGAAGGAAAGGTTTTATTCTAATTCACAGGTTTTTTTAAATATTTTATCTTTTGTTTATTTTTTATTTATTTACTTGAGAGCGACAGAGAGAGAAAGAGGCAGACAGAGAGAGGGAGAGAGAGAGAGAGAATGGGCACGCCAGGGCCTTCAGCCACTGCAAACAAACTCCAGATGCGTGCGCCCTCTTGTGCATCTGGCTAACGTGGGTCCTGGGGAATTGAGCCTCGAACCGGGGTCCTTAGGCTTCACAGGCAAGCGCTTAACCGCTAAGCCATCGCTCCAGCCCCAATTTACAGTTTTGAGGGGAGATTTCATCAGAACGGGAAAAGCATGGCTCGAGAAAAACAACAGGCTGTCACATCGGTGGGAAAGAAGCCGGCATTGGAATGAGCTGCTCTGTATGAACACCCAGTGGGCTGCGCTAATAAGCTTCAAAGCCCCCTCCCCCCGCCCAGTGACAAAACTCCTCCAGCAAAGCTCCACCTTTCAAAGGCTTCACGACACTCGCCAGTTGCCACCAGGTGGGGACCAAGTATCCAAAACACATGAGCCTAATGGGGACCTTTTATGTTGAAGCCACCACAGTAGGATAGTTTCCTTCATGACCCGTGAAGAAAATAAAACAAGGCATGATACTTAGCCATGCACAGTGAGCAGCAAACACTTCTCTGCGACATAAGCAGGGAACTTGATGATTAAAAATCTCAGTAGTTCAGGACCTAATTGTGTTTGTGTGTATCTTAGCAACACTGAGATGGGTGGTGTCAGCCTTTCTCCCAGCACCTGCCCCCAGCCCGGGATTATAATGACCCCAGCACACAGCTAAAACAAAGCCACTGTGCCCTCACTGAGGACTTGTTTTTTAAATTTTTTTTGGTACTTTTATTTATTTGAGAGTGACAGACAGAGAGAGAAAGAGGAAGAGAGAGAGAAAGAATGGGCACGCCAGGGCCTCCAGCCACTGCAAACGAACTCCAGATGTGTGCGCCCCCTTGTGCATCTGGCTAACGTGGGAACTGGGGAATCGAGCCTCAGACAGGGGTCCTTAGGCATCACAGGCAAGTGTTTAACCACTAAGCCATCTCTCCAGCCCCTCACTGAGGACTTTCCTGGGCCTGAACTACTCCCGAGTGTTGGGATAAATGGCTCTTTTTTCCATCCTATTCTTGCACTTGCAAAAAGAAAAGACCCCCAGGGAATTTTCAGTGGAGAAGTTGTACAAATGAGCTTGTGTTTTATTTCTGCTTAGAAACCAGTCCCCCAGATCTTTCAACCATTTTGGTGGCAGCTTGTCTGTGGGTCTGTGTGATGGTACAGCTTCACCGTCAACTTGACTGGATTGAGACTCGCCATCTAAACGCATGCCTGGGGGGAACCTGTGAGGGTGTTTCCAGAGAAGCTTAACTGAGGAAGGAAGACCCTGTAATGTTTGCCAACAGGCACACACCACCGTGCCTGGCACCATGTTTATTTAGGTCCTGGAGTACCGAACTCTGGTCCTGTGCTTGGGTGGAATGTAGGTAGCACTACCCCATAGGCCCCATGGGCTGGGATTCTGGACTAGGTAAAAAGGAGAGAGGGGCTGGAGAGGTGGCTTAGCAGTTAAAGTATTTGCCTGCAAAGCCAAAGGACCCAGGTTCCATTCCCCAGGACCCACAGAAGCCAAATGCACAAGGGAGTTCATGCATGTGGAGTTCATTTGCAGTGGCTGGAGGCCCTGGTACGTCCATTCTCTCTCTCCCTCTCTCTCTGCCTCCTTCTCTGTCTCTCTCTCAAATAAATAATTTAAAAATAAAAAAGGAGAGAGAAGCCAGGGGTGGTGTCGCACACCTTTAATCCCAGCACTTGGGAGGCAGAGGTAGGAGGATCACTGTGAATTCGAGGCCACCCTGAGACTACATAGTGAATTCCAGGTCAGCCTGGCCTAGAGTGAGATTCTACCTCAAGAAAATAAATAAATAAAGGAAAGAGAAAGCTCAGCACCAATGCTCGTTCTCCCTGCTTCCCGAACGTGGGCGCCATGTGATCAGCCACCCGTGCTCCTGCCTCCACAGCTTCCCCCCACCAGGATGGTCTGAACCCCAAACTGTGAGCCAAAATAACCCCTTCCTTCCTCCCTCAAGTTGCTTTTGCCAGGCATTTTGTTATAGCAATGAGAAAAGTAAGTAATCCAATCCCATAATCCACTTCCCAGCTTTGGGATGAACAGAAAGAGAAACCACCCCTTAGGAACATGCCAGCAGTGAGTCTCATCTGTATGTTTATCGCCATTCTGGTGAGGGTCTGTCCTTCACTAATGTCCCCTCTCTTCAGATAAGGAAACTGAGAACAGGGCTGGAGAGATGGCTCAGCTGTTAAGGCACTTGCTTACTTACTCCAAAACCTAATGACCCATGTTTGATTCCCCAGTACCCTCGTGAAGCCAGATGTGCAAAGTGGCACATGCAGCTGGAGTTTGTTTGCAGCTAGACGCCTTGACATGCCCATTCTCTCTCTCTCTTTTGCTCTGTGTGCATGTGTGTGTGTCTGTCTGTCTGTCTGTCTCTCGCCCCTCCCCAACAAGACAATGTAAGGCTTTGACAGCATGTGCTGGAGGCAGCACAGTCACAAGAGCAAACAGCACAGCTCTCTTCCCGAGTCTGTGTCCAGTGACATGACGTGGGTAGCTGGACAGTGACCGTGACAGGAGCATTGACGACTTGGAAATGGGCATATACTACACCTCAGGAGCTTTGTTTCAGAGAGCTGGTGGGGTGTGTTGGTAGGCATATGTTCCTGCATGTTCGTAAGTGCATGGGTGACTGTGCACATGTGTGCACGCATATTTGGAGGCCAGAGGCAGACACTAAAGGTCTTCCTCAATTGCTCTCCACCTTGGTTCTTGAGACAGGTCTCTCACTGAACTGAAAGCTCACCAGTTCGCTCGACTAACTAGCCAGCAAGCCCTGGGGATCCCTATGTCTCCACCGGTCCAGTGCTAGCATTACAGGCACACACCACCATGCCTGGCATTTTATGTGGGCGCCAGAAAAATGAACACAGGTCTTCATGCTAGCATTTTGCCCATTGAGTGGTCTCCCCCACCCCAAAAAGCTGTTTTAACAGCATGTTTCTGCCCCAAGTGACTCTTCTGATCTCAACCTGACTTTTCATCACAACCTATGGCATCAGCATCGCTGGCCCTCAGTTTATAATGTGGAAAATGAAGCTCAAAGAGGCGATGCGTCTACCCAAGGTCAGGTAAGTAGTTAGGGGAGAACTAGGACGCCAGCTCCATAGTGTGAGCCTTGCAGAGAAGTGCAGTGAGCCCCTCTGTAAACGTGACAGACTGGCATTCCTGTCACCACACCACCACCAGAGAGACAGACCTAATGACCCTGCGCTGCTGGAGTCTGGCCAGCTCCAGGGCAAACGATTTCAAAGCAACCCAGGGTGGAGTCCCCAGGCCTGGCTGCCTCCTTATCAGCTAAGACACCTTGTTATCCCCACGCCCCAAACAGCATCCATGCAGCACTGGAAGCTCAAGCTGCCCGGAGAATGGGATTTCTTTAGTAGCAGCAGGACATGCTCATAGAGGGTTCAGAAATTTATTTAGGTTTTTGTTTTGTTTCTTTTTGTTTTTTTTTGTTCAAAGTTTAGCAACCAATTCAAAAATGTACTTAGTATCCTCTCTGCATCTACAAACACCTATGTAACATTGTATTAGTTACTTTTTAAGTTACAACTCAAAGTTCCTGGCTAGCTCAGTCGGTAAAGCATGAGACTCTTAAGTTACACCTGCAAGGATTTATTTGGCTCACTGTAGCAGTTACCTTCTCATTGCTGGCACAAAACACCTGATCAGAAGCAGTGTCTGGCAGTTAAGGGGTTATTTTGGCTTACAGTTTTGAGGGGAAGTTTCGTCATGGCAAAGAAAACGTGCCAGAGCAGGAAGCTGGCTCACATCTTAGCAGGAATGAGCAAGCAAGAGTGAAATGTCGGTGAACACCCAGTGGGCGGGACCAATAAACCTCAAGGTCAGCCTCCAGTGACACACGTCCTCTAGCGGAGTTCCACCTTCCGGTGGCTCTACAACATTCACAAGTTACCAGCATCTGGAAACCACGAATTCAAAGCCCATGAGCCTATGAGGGGACCGTTTCCTCCACACTAGCACAAACCACACTCGCATTATCAGCCCCTGGTCACTTGGGCCATGACAGTGGGAGCCTGTGGCAGGAGATGACTGTTCACATCATGGTAGACAGGAAGCAGAAGGGAAGACAGGTAGGGACCTGGGAGAAAATACCCCCAAAACCCACCTCCAGTGACCCACTTCCTCCAGCGGGGTCTCTCTCCCACCATAGTGCCTTCAGCTCGGGGCCTTGGCTTCAACACATGAGCGTTTAGGGAACACTTCATCTTCAAACCATTACAAATAGCTACTGATGAATTCAGAAATTGACTTTGAGATCCAGGTGCCAACAGTTGTGTTCGGAGGGGGTAGAGGAGACGGTAAAGAAAAGGTAAAAGTCACAACAGCAACTAACCACCATTCGGCACCCACTGTGGTGAAGGCACCCTCCTTATTACCTCATTCACGTGTATCTTCATGTTTATACATGCATGGGCACATGTATGTGTGTGTTGTGGTCAGGTTCACATTGCTGTTAGAAATTGCCCAACCAAGAGCAGCGTGTGGGAAAAAGAGGTTTATTTTGGCTTACAGACTTCAGGGGAAGCTCCATGATGGCAGGGCAACACTGACATGAGCAGAGGATGAACATCACCCCCTGGCCAACATCAGGTGGACACCAGGGTCAGTAGAGTGTGCCAAACACTGGCAAGGGGACGCTGGCTATAACACCCATATGCCCGCCCCCACCAACACACTGCCTCCAGGTGGCATTAATTCCCACATCTCCATCAGCTGGGAACCTAGCATTCAGAACACCTGAGTTTATGGGGGACACCTGAGTCAAACCAACAGCGGGAGAGAGAGAAGGTCAGAACACAACCTCAGGTACCATCCTCAGGTAGGCATGCAGTCCACCTTTTGAGACAAGGTCTCTCATTGGCCTGGAGTTCACCCACTGGGCCAGCCTGGCTGCCCAGTGATCCTTCTGTCTCGGCCTCCCAAACACTGTGATTACAGGCATGCACCGCCATGCCTGGCTTTCTTAAATATGGGTTCTAGGGGTGGGGACCAAAGATCCTCATGCATGCAATGCAGGCATTTTACTGATTGAGCTATCTCCCCAGCCCCTTACTACCTCGTTGAATCCTCACAAGAACACGCAGGGGAAATACCGCTGCATCCCATTTTTCAGAAGAGAAGTGGATGCGTTAAGGACAGTGGCCTGTGCGAGAGCACGCAGCAAGCCGACAGGCAAAGGAGGACCACCTCAGGCAGCTGCCTTCAAAGTCCACCATCTCAACCACTCGCCTGAGGAATGTTTGCCTGAACTGAGGGTTTTTTTGGGTTTTTTTTAATTTTTTTTATTTTTATTTATTTATTTGAGAGCGACAGACAAAGAGGGAGAGAAAGAGAGAGAGAGAATGGATGCGCCAGGGCCTCCAGCCACTGCAAATGAACTCCAGATGTGTGCGCCCCCTTGTGCATCTGGCTAACGTGGGTCCTGGGGAATCGAGCTTTGAACCAGGGTCCTTAGGCTTCACAGGCAAGCACTTCACCGCTAAGCTATCTCTCCAGCCCCTGAACTGAGTTTTAAGGGTTGGATAGCGTTTGTGTGACTGGGAAAGCATGAGAACTTCTAAGTCAGAGGCAGTTCTGCACATGACCCGCTGCGGTACTTCCCGGTGGTTGAGGCAAGGAGGGAAGGAAATGTGTGTCAAGTGACTCGCTGGTGCCTAGTCCGTCTGGAGAAGACTGCTTGCCATGTCACTGGATCCATAAGTACCCCTGACCAGGCTGGAAGTACGGAGGAAGGAATGCCATGTGCAGGACAATGATGCTTCGTTCAGAAGCTGGAATCCAGCAGGTACCAGCAGCTTCCATGGCACCCTGAATCGTAGGAAGTGGGCACAAGAGAGCAGAGCCCCAAGCTGCTCACCCTTCAGGGTAGCTTTTGTTAAAATGTCAAGTTTTTGCTAAAAGGCGTGTGTATGTTGCTTCTTCCTCCATAGTTCACTGGCATTTGTTGTTGTGATATAAATTGGGCGTTTTCGGTTTTAAACCTTCAAGAAAAGCAATGACACGAGTCTTTGCCACTCTCCACCTCAGCATAGCTGGCATGTAGTACCAGACTGTTCTCTGCCGTGGCCTGTCCTGTGCATCATAGGATGCTTGACAGCATCCCAGGCTAGTCACAAATCCTTCTGCACCCCAGTGGCCAGAACCAAAACTGTCTCCAAACATTGTCCAATGTCCCTCTGGGCGTCATCACCCTGGTTTGCAAACTTCCTACATGGCCTCAGAACCAGTGTCTTGCCATGTGGACTCTAACTTGAGAAGCCCACTGTGACCTGTTGAAGGATTTTAATATGGTGAGTATTGCAGGTAAAAACCAAGTGGGGAAAGAGCCCAAGTTCAAATCCCCAGCACCCACATAAAAGCCAGGCATGGTGGTACAGACCTAGAAACCCAATGGTGGGGAGGAAGAGACAGGAGGAGCCCTGGGCTCATTGCCTAGCTAGTCTAGCCTACTTGGGGAGCACCAGGTTCAGCAAGGGACCCTGTCTCAAAAACTAAGGTGGAGGGGTATGAGGAGGGGGCTCAGCCATTAAGGTGCTCACTTGCAAAGCCTAACAACCCAGGTTCAAGCCACCAGATACCCACATAAAGCCAGGTGCGCAAAGTGGCACATGCATCTGGAGTTTGTTTAAGGCAGTTAGAAACCCTGGCGTGCCCATTCTCTCTGTCTCCCTCCACTTGCAAATAAGTAAATAAATGAAAACATTTAGGAAAAAGCAACCCTAAGATGGAAAGTGACTGAAGGAGATGCTGGACATCAACACCTCTGGCCTACACTGTGCACACTGAGAAGCCTCTTCTGGTGACCACACTGTAATACTGATGTCGTGAATGTTTTCTTTCTGAGTGAACGAAGCTTGAAGAAACCAGCCAGTCTTCCTCAAGCTGCACACCCAGTGAGGCTGGTCACTCAGGTCTCTTGGATGCCACAACCTAACTCCACCATCTGAACAAACAAACCATCAGCAGTGTGTACGTGATGATCTGCTCCCAAGTGACTCAACTGTGCTCTTATAACATAGAATATAAAGTGTCCCTCCTTAATTGTACCCCTATCAGTCTCATGCTTATCTTGATGCCTACTGACAAAATGATCTTTGCTGGTGCTGATGTTCTGTAAACTCACTGGTGCTCAGCACGGCACTGGGATCCGGCTATGTATAGCGAGCTAGCTCCCAGCATTACCACCACCCGCTCTGAGGGTTCAGGGTCAGATCCCGCTTCTTGAGCATGTTTCTCTCTTTCCTGGAGGAAGATCAGGAGCACCAAACAATTTACCAAAAGTCACAACAACGTGAGCTCAGCGTTAGAGCCAGAATGTACCCCGGGCCTTCCAATCTGCAGGATGTCACTTCACCCACTCTGACACCTTGTCTTTTGTTGCAATCAGGTTCGTTAATATTGCTGGCAGAAAACACCCGACCAAAGAGCAGCTTGTGGGAAAAACGTTTATTTTGGCTTACAGTCTCGAGGGAAAGCTCCATGGTGGTAGGGGAAAATGATGACATGAGCAGAGGGTGGACATCATCTCCTGGTCAACATCAGATGGACAAAAGCAACAGGAGAGTGTGCCAAACACTGTCAAGGGGACATTGGCTATAATACCCATAAGCCACTCCCAACAATACACTGTCCCCAGAGGGCTTTAATTCCCAAAGTGCCATCAGCTAGGGACCTAACATTCAGAACACCTAACTTTATGGGGGACACCTAAATCAAACCACCACATCTCTCTTCCTTGATATTGCAGGACCCCAAGACAATCAGGAGGGAGTAAAGGTATATTTCCTAATACTCTTGCCAGGCAAAGGAAAGGGTTCTATAGTGGTCTGAATGAAAAATGTCCCCCAGAGCCTCATGTGTTTGTGATGAAGCCTTGTACATGATCCTGCACTGGGGGAGCCTCTGGGATGTGGAGCCTTGCTGGAAGAGGTGCGTCAGTGGAGGCAGGCCTTGGGATTTTATAACGCAGCCCCCTTGGCAGTTAGCGGATCCCTCTTGCTGCTTCTTTCCAGCTAATATGACAAGATGTGACCCACAGCTCTTTGCGGCAAAGCGTCACCTTGAAACTGTCACCTGAAATAAGCCCTTTCCTTCCATAAGCTACTTCTGGTAAGGGGTTTTGTCCCAGCCACCAGAAGGTAACTGCTATAAGCCCCTCGATTCTTTAAAATCACCCACCCTTCCATAGTTTCCCAAGATGGCTGTCACAACGTCTCCAACAAGGATGTCTTAAAATTGCAGAAACTTGGTCTGCAGTTCTGAAGCTGTCAATCAGGTGTCAGATCCAAATGGGGTCCCTGCCTCACCTCGGCAGCTCTGGCAGCCCCAGCATCGCTTGGCTCATGGAAGCAGCACTCCACTCTGCACTTTCACCTCCCCCAGTGTGTCTAGAGAACTGAACCCAGGGCACCAATCTCTGGATGAAGGCCCATCTACTCCACTCTCACCTCATCCCTCTTGGTGTGCCAGAGTTCCATGTAGCCCAGGAATGACCTCAAACTGACTGTTTAGCTGAGGAGGCTTGAACTCCTGTTCTTCTTGCCTCTGCCCCCACCGCCAAGTGGTGGAATTACGGGACTATGCCATCGCTTCCAGTTTATACAGTGCTAGGAGGTGAGCCCAGGGCTTTGTGCTAAGCATACACCTTAACAATGGAGCTACCTTCCCAAACCTGTTCTGACCTCATCTTAATTGCATCTACAAAGACCCTATTTCCAAATAGAATTACAGTCACACAGGCCCAGGGTTAGGACTTCATCTTATGTGTGCGTGTCTGTCTGTCTGTGTGTGGTGGGCATGTGTGTTGCTGTTTATATGTGTGTGGGTGTACATGTATGTATGGATGCCTGTGTATATGTGGTGCACATGTACGTGTTGTGCACATATATGTGGAGAACAAAGGTCCAATGGCAAGTGTTTTGTCCTCACTCGCTCTCCACCTTATTATTTGACACAGGGTCTCTCCTTGAACCTAGGGCTCACCAAGAGGACTAGATAGCCCCAGGGATCCTCCTGTCTCTGTCTCCCAGCACCGGGATTCCAGGTACACATGGTGTGCACCCCTGTACCTCAGGGTCTTGTATGGGTGCTGGGGATAGCTCTCCAGATCCTCACGTTTTCACAATGGACACTCCCCAGCCCTATTAATTTATCTTTAGGGAGGGATACAGTTCCGCCTCTAGCCATCCTTAGGTAACAATCTCCATTTGGACAAAATCAGGCCATGAGTCTCAGGAAGGTTTCTAACTCATGAGATCACACAACTAGTACATTAGCAGAGCTAAGATTGAAGCCTCACAACCTTGAATGCTCACCCTCTACCTTGAAATTTCTGAAAGTCCCATTCCCAGCAGTCCACTGGTTTAGAAGGCTCAAAGGCACCACCTTCCAGTAGCCCGAGGTTTGGTTTGCTTCCTTTGATCAGGACTTTCCCTATGGAGAATAGTCCTGTGCCCCCCGCCGCCCCAAAGGCAATGAGCCAACAAGCCCAGCCCCAGAGCAGCAGACCTGTCAGCCTGGCAACTTAACATTGACGAACCACCTGCCCGTCTCACTGAAGATTCCCGAAGAAAGCATTCTCCATACTTACATGATCCAACTAGGAATGCCAAAACTTGCAAACCTTGCCTTCTCATGACTTCATAAAAGAAACAAAGAATTCCAAATGCAGAAGCAGTTTGTCACATGTTGGTGGCTTGATTTCCGCTGGTTCCAGATATGACAGCTGTTCTCTAACCCTCAGCCTGAGAGTGGTCAGACACTGTCGTCCCAGAGGGCTCCAGAAGAAGCCATCGCGCGAGGTGTCAGGAACCACAGAGCTTCCTCAGGGAGGGTGTGGGGAACGGGCGTAATGATTATCATTATGATAATAAGGACTTTCTTTGCATCACTCCCCATGGTCCATCTTCCTGGGTCAGCCCCCCACCTCTCTTCTCCCACCCCATTCACAGCGGCCGCACACAAACTGTGTAAAACCCACTGCTTTCTTGTTGCTTTCCAGCCCATGGACAGCATAGTCAAAGGCCTGTCTAGTCCAGAGCCATGGGGTAAACGTGTATGACCTTGGGCAAATCGTCCAGCCCATGGGAGCTTTGGTTGACCCATCTTTGGGCAGGACAGTGACAGCTCCTACTTGTGGTACTGGATGAGATCACTGGTGTAAAGGACTTCACGTGACTCCAGACACCCGACCACCCTTCACCAGCAACCTTTGTCAGTTGGCCCAAAGCCAAAGCCTGTGATCACATTGGCTAAGCGCTCCCCCTTGGGGTGCATCTCGGTCAGCCCACTCTCCAAGTTCATGTCACCTCCTGCCTGTGACAGATGATTCATCCTGGCAGAGGATGCCAGCACAATCCTCTCACGCTGTTTGGCAAGAAGAAACACCAGGATTCATAGAGGGCCCGGCCCGGTTAGTCCTTCTTGAACCACGGGTCACGAAGCCCACCACATCTGTGCCAGCTCATAAGCTTGTGTTGTGAACACCCCCCCTTTGATAAGTGCTGTGTCTTTTTGTCATATGTATGTGTGCCGTAAGTGTGATGTGTGTGTGTGTGTGTGTGTGTGTGTGTGTGTGTGTGTGTGCAGATGCACGCACCCTCCCCCATGCACACACAGATGCAGAGGTCAGAAGAGAACGTCAGGTTTCCTCCTCTGTCCCTCTTCTGCATTGCTTCCTTGATTCAGAGTCTCTCACTGAACCTGGCTACTTTGTTTTGTGTGGTTGCTTTGTGTTTCAGTCAGACCTGCTGGCGAGTGATTCCCAGAGCTTCTTGTTTCTCCATGCCCTGCCCACAGAACTTGGGTTACAGATGGACGTGTCCACCCCCACTTTTTACATTGGTCCTGAGGAGTGAACCCAAGAGGTTTCGTGCGCTTTCAGGCTGTCATGTTTGCACACTTAGTCACGGAGCCAGCTCCCCAGCCCGAGTGTCTTTAACGCCACTCATGTGTCCCGTATAGCAAAGCATTGCCTC
The DNA here is from genome assembly GCF_020740685.1 of Jaculus jaculus. Taxonomy (NCBI): domain Eukaryota; kingdom Metazoa; phylum Chordata; class Mammalia; order Rodentia; family Dipodidae; genus Jaculus; species Jaculus jaculus. The sequence goes on from NC_059112.1 coordinate 104,487,553, forward strand.
TCCCGTATTCACGCACCAACACCGCCGGTTACAATCTGAAGGTCTATGTAGTCAGTCTCGTGGCTTCCTCGCACCCTTCCCCTCCATCTATAAAATGAGGTCACCCATAGTGCATGCTTAGACTGTGATGTCTAATTCAGCAGCCAAATGTGTCCAATAAATTCCAATTAACTGAAATGGAAGAAAATCTAAAATTTCTGTCTATAAGTCACAAGCCATATTTTAAGGGTTCTGTGCTCTTCAGCTTTTTTCCCCCTTTTTTCTCTCTTTCTTTCTTTTTTTCTCTTTTTCTTTTTGAGGTAGGGTCTCACTCTACTCCAGGCTGACCTGAAATTCACTATGTAGTCTCAGGGTGGCTTCAAACTCATGGTGATCCTCCTATCTCTGCCTCTCAAGTGGTGGGATTAAAGGTGTGTGCCATCACACAGAGCCAGCTTCCTTTTACTATGACAAAATACCCTAGGAAACCAAAGGAGGAAAGACCCAGGATGGTGGTATATGCCTGTAAGATCAACACTTGGATGGGAGAAGGAGGATCAGGAATTCAAGGCCAGTTTCTGCCTACTTAGAGAATTCAAGGCTAGCCTGGACTACATAAGATCCTGCCTCAAGGTAAAGTGGAAGGGTATTTATTTGGGCTCATTGTTTCAGAGGGTTGGCCTCATTGCTTTAGACTTATGGCAAGGCAGGAGCACATTGAATCCAACAACCAAAAAGCAGAGAGAATGAGAGGGAAAGGCCAGGGTACCAACATACACTTTAAGGGCAAACCCCTCAATGAGCTACTTCCCCCAACAGGCCCCACCTCCTAAAGTTCCCATCACTTCCAAATAGCATCACCAGCGGAGGGCCAAATCTTCAATACACAAACCTTATGGGACCCAAAGCTACCTGTGACTAGTGGCCACCATATTGGACAAGGCAAGTCTCCCGAAAGTTCTTTTGGATAATGGGGCTGAGGAAGGCTATGCTGAGGACCAAATGAATGGGTGAACATGGAGTGTGTAGGACCACTCCTGAAGGACAGGAACTCCTCGTTGCAGGGTGACTATGGCCAAAGAGGTAGCATTGTTCTCATGTAGACACTCAGAAGGGATAGGATGGGAACTTCTTCAAACTTTCACAGCCAGCAAACGAGCTTTGGTGGTGTGAATGTAAATGCCCTCCACATGCTTCCACGTTTGTGATTAAACCTCAACAGTGACTACCATATCAATTTTTGGCCTGGCCCTACCCAAGACAACAGCCCTCTTTCCTTTTGATTTCCTTCTATATTGTGTCTTTTGTTTTGTTTCTATTTTGTTTGGCTTTGTCGTGTGTTATTGTATGACTATGTGTGCGTGTGCATGTTCATATTCTCATGGGTGCATTTGTGCATGCAGATGCCAGCACATGTGTGTGCATACGTGTGCATGTAGAGGCCAGAGATCAACCTCTGTTGTCTTACTCAATTGCTTTGCACCTTATTCTTTGAGGATCCTCTCATGGAACCTAGAGATCACCAGTTCAGCGAGATAAGCTAGCAGTGAGTCCCAGTGACTCCCTGTCTCTGCTTCCCCAGAGCTGGAGTCACCAGTGCTGCCAATATGACGTGGGTTCTGGAAACATGCGATCCGGCCCTCATGCCTG